>NC_139143.1:69688135-70288135 GCF_964270905.1 Leucopleurus acutus
TCTGTAAAGTACTACAAAGAGGCTAAATAACTAGCCCAGTGGCCCACAGCCAGTAGGCGGCAAAGCCAGCATTCAAACCCAAGTCTGTCTGCTTCCAGAGCTGATGCTCTTTTCACTTCATATGTGCTTCCTCTATCAGGAGACTGATTTGCCAAGGATCTCTGGTAGAGTACTTGAAGCCATAGGATAAACATGCTTGTCTTCCTGGAAAGTAAATTTTACTGAAAAGCTGAATAATTTAAAATATTTGATATATAAAACAATCACCAATATATAACGAAAAAGAATAAAGAATTCATAGCTAATAATTTTAAATTATATGGGCCACCACAGTTTTTCCCAGGTTCTCTCAGGATACAAGTTCATTCTCCTCTGCTATTAAAGGTATATTGCTAGAAAAAAATCTGAGAATCAAAAACATCATTCAATAAATATTTGTTGAGTATCAAATACATAGCAAGCATGTGTTAAATGTCAGGGATGAAATGTAGTCCCTGAGGCACAGAGATTAAGCTATTATAAAAAAGAGAAACAAGTTAACCCATTAACTAAAAGTAGTAACTTAGATGCCAGAATAGGATCTACAGAAACAGAGGAGAGGTATCTAACTCAGACTGTGCATGTTTGGAGGACATGGTGGAGGCAGAGGGAACGTTTAAGTGTTCCAAGGGTAGACCCCAGCTATATTCTCGTCCCTAAACTGCTATTCAAAAGAGGTATGGGAATTAATTGCGGGGGGCTACTCATGGAAAGAGAATATTTAAGAAGTTATACATTTTCATGAAAGGGCCAGAACTAGTGTAATACAACAAGTGAGAGAAATCACTGTTTTATCATTAATTATTAGAGAAATGCAAATCAAAACTACAATGAGGTATCACCTCACACCAGTCAGAATGGCCATCATCAAAAAATCTACAAACAGATGCTGGAGAGGGTGTGGAGAAAAGGGAACCCTCCTGCACTGTTGGTGGGAATGTATATTGATACAGCCACTATGGAGAACCATATGGAGGTTCCTCAAAAAACTAAAAATCAAACTACCATACGACCCAGCAATCCCATTACTTTCTCAGGGCATATACCCTGAGAAAACCATAATTCAAAAAGAGTCATGTACCACAATGTTCACTGCAGCTCTAATTACAATAGCCAGGACATGGAAGCAACCTAAGTGTCCATCGACAGATGAATGGATAAAGAATATGTGGCACACATATACAATGGAATATTAGCCATAAAAAGAAACGAAACTGAGTTATTTGTAGTGAGGTAGATGGACTTAAGAGACTGTCATACGGAGTGAATGAAGTAAGTCAGAAAGAGAAAAACAAATATCGTATGCTAATACACATATATGGAATCTTAAAAAAAAAAAGGTTATGGAGAACCTAGGGGCAGGACAGGAATAAAGACGCAGATGTAGAGAATGGACTTGAGGACACGGGGAGGGGGAAGGGTAAGCTGGGACGAAGTGAGGGAGTGGAATGGACATATATACACTACCAAATGTAAAATAGATAGCTAGTGGGAAGCAGCCGCATAGCACAGGGAGATCAGCTCGGTGCTTTGTGACCACCTAGAGGGGTGGGATAGGGAGGGTGGGAGGGAGGGAGATGCAAGAGGGAGGAGATATGGGGATATATGTATATGTATAGCTGATTCACTTTGTTATAAAGCAGAAACTAACACACCACTGTAAAGCAATTATACTCCAATAAAGATGTTTTAAAAAAAAGTGATAATGCATAATAAAATTTCCTATAATATAAAAAACAAGTAAATCAGTTTTACATTACATTTGAAAAATATACAGAAAAAAATGTAATAAGATGTTCGACTTAGAGCAAAACTATGAAAATTAAAACAATGTTTCATCTATCAACATATCAAAAATTTAAAAGAGACACTGCAGGGAAATTGATACTATTAAATATTGTACATAAAATATGTAGTATAGGTAAAAATATAGAATGGTACCTCTCTCAAGGGCAATCTGACATGTACAAAATTTTTAAGTGTGTAATTTTTTTATGCTACAATTCTATTCCTAATGATTTATCTTTAAAAAAACAAAACAGAACACTGTATCTACAACTATGGAAAAAATCTAACATACACCAAAAAAGAACAAGTAAATAGGTTGGTCCATCAATACAATAAAATAAAGTGTAACCATTAAAAAGGATAAGGTAAGGTGTGGAAGGATATTTGTGAAAAATTATTAGGTAAAAAGGCAGGTTAGGTTAGTTTTTGAAGAACTGAAACCTGCAGACATGTCAATATTTTCCAGTTTTATAAGACAAGGTGAAAACTGCCCCTCCAGTGACTTCACTGGGCCTCTTTGACTAACCTAAGACGACTCAACCTTGATCAGCTACAGCCACTGTGAGTAATAATTCAACGATCATGCTATCGCTTGTTATTTATGCCACTAGAAGTCACTCAACTAAATAAAGTTAAAAGATCTTAAAAAAAAAAAAAAAGATTAGCCTTGAAATTACCCAGAGGTTGTACCTAGCAAATAAAAAGGACTGTTTATTTACCTGGGTAAATCTTAAAGAATAGGGAACCATGTTTAAAAAAAAAAAAAAAAAGTAGGATGTACACTAACTCCTTTTTTTTTTTTAATCAATTTATTTATGGCTGTGTTGGGTCTTCGTTGCTGCACGCGGGCTTTCTCTAGTTGCGGTGAGCGGGGGCTACTCTTCGTTGCAGTGCGCAGGCTTCTCATTGCAGTGGCTTCTCTTGCTGCAGAGCATGGGCTCTAGGCGTGCGGGCTTCAGTAGTTGTGGTGCATGGGCTCAGCAGTTGTGGTTCGTGGGCTCTAGAGCACGGAGTTCTGGTGCACGGGCTTAGCTGTCCCATGGCAGGTGGGATTTTCCTGGGCCAGGGCTCAAACCCCTGTCCCCTGCATTGGCAGGGGGATTCTAAACCACTGCACCACCAGGGAAGTCTCTCCTTTTTAAATTATGTACACATACATGAGAGGGGCAGGCACACCTGGGGTATGAGCATGGATGTGGATGCACTGTGCATCTAATTAGGGTACATGGGTCTGCATACCCACAGGAGCATTCCAGGAAAGGGGTTCAATCACTGAATCAGCACCATACTGGGTCTTATAGCAGGATGGAACTATTAAGATGTGATTCCAGCATCATGGAACTGGCAATGGCTCTGACACTACAGTCTAATCCTCTGAAATCACACCATGATTTCTTCCAGGAATACTCATAAAATTGTTAACTTGTCTTCTCAGGCTTCTGTGATGTTTACAATGTCTCTCATAACATCAGAGGATTTTCACCAATTCCTTCCTAACTGTGATTGGCATATGAGTTAATATATATTACAGTCGGCCAAAACAGACTTCTTGGCTGACTGCATGAAGAAGCACTCAGAGGGAAGTACCTCTGCACCGTGGTGTAAAGAAAAATGTTTCAGACACAAACACTGTAACAATAAACAGGGTGATACGGGGAAGGATTAAGCAGGGTGTATATGATAGGGAATACCAATACCATTAAATGACTAACTTATCAGAAACAATAATCAACTGTCATGTTTCTTCAACTGAAAGCTGGCTTAATTACAGCTTGGTGGGGGGAAGGGGAGTAGTAAACAAATCCCCAGTACTTGCCAGCGTATCAATTTTAAGTCACAACTCATTTGAGAAACATTAAAATATTTTACACACGTCCTAATTTCCTATCTAGCCAACAACAAAAAAAATAAATGATGCCCCAAATGAAAATTATCTGGATGTTAACATCAGCAAGTAGCTTCAGTTTAAAATATAATTCCAAAATGTTCAGGATTTATGGATTACCAGAATCAGCAATCTATATACAAACAGCTTCAAAATATTTTTATAATCAACAACTGGGTATGCTTGAAAGCTAGGTTAATATTAAATCTGCTAATCAATTGTCCATCTCCCCAAACTGCAAGATGGAGATGAGTGCACCACTGATTCTAGACCACACAATATGGAACTGGGAACTGCATAAGAGCACTAAGGATAAACTCAGAAATAGTTGCTAAATAGTTCATCATTCAACTTGACTGGAAGCAGAAGTTAATGGTTAAGAGCATAGTAATGCTCTTAATTGCATACAGCTATACCAAATAGGTCAGAGACCTAGGTGTACCACTTAGCCTCTTTACACTGTATAGTTTTCTCACCTGAAAGATGAAGAGGATGACACCTGTACACACTTCATAGGGTCATTGTGAAGATTAATATGAAAACGCATGTAAAGCTTAGTAACTGGCACAAACACGTGGTAAACATTATTTATTACTGTTATCACTAGAAATTAATACATTTGTTAGAAGTTATGGAATCTCTTCCACAAATTTTGCCTGTGTATTTGGCCACTAAAAAAGGACAAAGATCATGAAAATAGCCTCATAATTCGGAAATCATCTTCAGCTCTACAGCTAAATCTTACTCTTCCTGGACCAGCCAGGCCGAACTTCAGTTCCTTGAAAGTGCCGCATTTTCACTGTTTCAAGAATTATGTATATGTTGCTCCCTTTGCAACATTTTCAACCGCACTTCCTACTCCCAGACTTGAACTGTTAACTTTCAGTCACCCTTCATGTCTCAGTGTAAACACTGCTTCCTCAGAAGCCCATCCTAAATCCTTTTGTCCAGATTAGGTGTCCCTATCTTACGCTTATGTCCCTATCTTATTCAGAGTATTTTGAATTTCCCATATTTTACTCAATTAACTGTGAACAGTGTTATTTAATGTATGACTTGCCCAAATGCTGTAAGCTTTGAGAGGACAGAGACAGTATCTGTCTTATTCACTACTCTTTCTCCAGTGCTGGGTGCATGGCAAGGAATAGAAGAAAGCTCTATATTTATTGAATTAAATGAATGCAGAAGGACCAGTCAGGTTGGTTAATTACAATCCAGTTCATGCTCACATATTACAGTTCCTGATTAGCTTACTGTTCTTGCTCATTCACATTCTAGTAAGATGTTTCAAGTTTAAAATCTAAATACTACCATTTCAGACTCCCCATATGTTTTAGCTCTGCTGCTGAGTTAGGATCAAGCCTATCATGTTCTGTATTCTTAATACGTCTATTAAAATGGTATTCAGATGGAAGCCAAGCTACTCAAAGTACCTGTTGTGTTTACTGGTTTTCACCCAAAAACATGTTTTGAAGAACGCCACAGCTTAAAAAGAAAAACAAAGTATGAAAATAAAACATAATTTGTCAATTTAGAATCCTATGGGCCAGAAAAGTCAAGTGATTTGTTCAACATCATAAAGCTAGATAATGCTACAAACAGAATAAGGATCCAAGTTTCCTAGTTCTCTGTTTGTCTTTCCACTATGGAGCCTTTACGGTGCATTGAGAAGTTGAAGATACTGTAAGCAATAATTTTGAAATGCAACAAGCAATCATTCAATGCTACTGAATCATTTTTTACAAAGTTTTTAAAACTATGGATGACCAGACCTCTACTTTTATTAGAAACTCAGGTGGTAAGGTCTGGGCCTCTGCATGCTGAAAAAGTTCCATGGACAAGTCTTATCCCAGCAAAGATTGAGAACCCCTAATTTAATCAATCAAGCATCATTTGCTAAATGTCTACTCTGTCCCTGGCAGTGTGCTCCTGCTCTCAAGGCTCTTAGGAGGAGACAAGATTTACTTATATAACTCAATTAGAGAAAAAAATAAGACTGTGTATAATGAAGTGCTGAATTAGCTAAATGAACACAAATTAAGTGCTAAATTCAGACAAAGTAGGACAGAAGCACAGGCTTGAGAGATCAGCTATTTGTGGAGATAGACTAAAGGACAGATAGGTCCCGTATGATAAATAAGGATAACTGTTTTCAAACAGTGCACCCAGCAGGAGTCCTAAGGATCCTGTGGAAGGGTCTTAAGGGCCACTGTGGAGAGTAGAGGGAGGATGCTTTCACTGCTCCTGTGCCCATCTCAATCAGAACAGCTCCACTCTTACCTTTTAACATTAAGCTTCTGCCTAAAATTCATTTTGAAAAGAACTCCAATGGCCTTTTGTTTGAAAACTCTCGTATTTACAAATGTAAAAGAAGAAGAAGAAAAAAATCAGTGGTGAAGTAATTTGTCCCAGTCACCTGGGGGAACCCAGGTCTCCCAACTCCAAGTGCCACTTTCACTATACCACACCACATACCACGACATTCCAAGGGAGAGGACAGTGTGAGCGTGTGAGCAAAGGTTCTCACAGAGCATCCCAAACACCAGACTGACCAAAACAGTGGGCTTACTTTCAGGTCATATGATAGAACTGTGAAGTGGGAGAGGAGAGGAGAGCCCACGCTTCAGAATAAATATAGCCACCCTCCCAGAACAGCTCTTCAACACAAAGTTTTACGGCGATTTTTAAAAACCTTAAAACCTGATAAAAGAAACTGTTTGTGGTGGGCCTATAAGGGGACTTCCTGGTGGAATTGTTGAGTCATGCTATTTAAGGAAGTAGTAAAAGATAAGAATGCATAGGCAGGGATGGGTGTGAGATAAGAGAATGCCCTGAAATCAAGGACAAGTTTATGTTTGCCACAATGCAATACCTCCATTGTGTAGTTTTCAAGAGTATTGGGGTGTACCTCCCTCTCCCCAGGTGCTGGCTGCACATGGAAATGTACAACCTGCAGTATGGTGTCCCACAGAATCAATCTAAAAGCTAAAGCTTCTCCCTCTCTACAGCAGCACAAGTAATAAAATTGCTGATTTTACTCTTGTGCTCATGTAAGAAAAACTATTACAGTACTTTAAAAATGCTTCCGCTATCAATTTGTTATTTCCCACAGCATCCCTGTAACAATGGTATTATCACCATCTTATTGTTGAAACAACTATTGAAGCCAGTGTCAAAGCCAAAATGAGATGCCTAGAATTTACAATGTTCAGACTCAATGCTCAGTCCGCACTCAAAGTGGCATGAGCATAAATCTCAATCCTATTATTTGTATGTTTATCACACATTTAATCCAGTAAAACTTTCTTGATTTTCACAATAAACTTGCAACCTCATAAGAGCCACCCAATCATGTCTCAAACGACAGGTCTACAATTGAATTCATCGCCTATTCCCCCAAACGGTTCCGTCTTCCAACTCCCCTACTTCTGTTCATGGCACTGCTTTTGATAATCTAAGCTCAAAACCCTGCTATCCTCTTTGACTCTAATTAGCTGCTAAACACTTTAAGGACTTTGATTATGGCTCCTTGGTCCAGAGCAAAAAACTTCAGTGATTCCTTACTGCCAAGCAAATGAAATCCAAACTCCTGCATCACCAACCCACAGCATTCAGAGCTCTCCAGAACAGAGTCCCAACCTGCCTTCCACCACTCTCCAATATGCAGCCTCAGTAATAGCTAACCTAGAAGTCTTGCTATTCCCCAAACACATTCTGTGCTCATTAAGCACATAACCTTGGGAAAGTCACTTAATCTGGGCTTCATTTTACTCAAAAATAAAATGGGCATAATATTTCCTGAAAGGAGCAAATGAGTTAATGAAAATGAGAGTGCTGCTATAAATTTCAAGGGACTATAAAAATACACACAGTATCATTATGTCATGGTTACAGTAATTTTATTGTATTTATACCTGCCTTGCTCCAGAAAGGATATAACGTAGCCCACATAAAAGACAAAATAACAGGAGTTTAAAGATGGAAGCAATAAAACAAATGCAAAACAAAACATTAAGGACCTAAAATGGAACTGGGAATGAGGCTAAGAAAAATTATGGATACCATAATTGCCTATCTAAACTTTCAGATTAATAATTTGGTCTAAACACTGTAGTTTGATTTGAAAAGGAAATAAAGTCAATTAGTTCAGTGTCCAGAAGACTAAAAACAAAACCATTGGTCAGAAATAAGAGAGTTCTTCCTGTAAAGACTAGGCAAGAATTTCTCCCAAAGTTCCTTATTCTGTGTGATGTAACTGGACAACATTCTCAACATCCTTACTATGGATTATCTATTTTCATTACATCATTGTTAGAGTGAAAGCCTCTTCAGGTCCGGTAATTGTCTTATTATGTTTGTATCTCTATAGCTTAAAGCAATTAGTCAACAAACCACATACCTTAATTTTTATATACTGGTTTCCATGGATCCAATGTCTCCCTTCCTATTTCAAATCAACTTGCACACCACCATATTAATCCTAGAACACTGACCGCTTTTGTCATAGGATTCCTTACTTCAAAAATCTCCAATGGCCTCCCTGCACATAGAATACCTCATTTTTTACGTATACAGCACAATCTTGAACACAACCTCCCTGGCAATGTCTTCCCATTCCTCTAAATTCTTTTCACCCTTTTAAATTCAGCTTAAAAATCTCACCTTCTACTAAAAGTCTGCTCTGACTAGCAGCAATGTGGTAGAGGGAGAGATGGGGGCATGGGGAGGAGGAGACTAGAAAGTCTTGTGTTCTTGTCCATTACTCAATAGTGAAGAGACTGTGGGCAAGTCATTAAACCGCCTGAGAATAATGCCTCCTCATCTGTAAAGGTTTTAGGATAGATTGTAACTAAATTACCTTCCAGCTACAACAGTTCTAGGATGCTTTCGTTCCTACACACTTGGACACACTTTGATTTCTACTCTGATCATTATTATCTATTATAAATTTTAATATGTAATTACAATTATCCCTTGGTAACCACAGGTGATTGGTTCCAGAATCTTCAAGGATACCAAAACCCAGGGATGCTCAAGTTCCTTATATAAGAGGGTGTTATATTTGCATATAACTTATGCCTATCCTCTTACATACTTTAAATCATCTCTAGATTAGTTATAATACTGAATACAATGTAAATGCTAAGTAAATAGTTGCCAGGTACAACAAATTCAAGCTTTGCTTTTTGGAGCTTTCTTGAATATTTCTTTCCAATATTTTCGATCTGCAGTTGGTTGAATTCACGGATACCAAACTCACCAATGTGGAGGGCCAACTGTATATACACTGCTTTAAAATTTTTCCCTGCTAAGTAAATGCCACAGCAGTCTTCCACAGCAAAGTCTTATATTCCCTTGTTAGCCCCAAAGACAACTGGCATAGGGACCACGTACAAAGCAGCAGATATTTTTTTGCAAGCTAAGAAATGTTTAAATAATTATTTTTAAAAGGTTGATTAAAATATACTTGCCTACTGCAGTATGAATCAGCAAAAAAAAAAAAGCATTTTTTCACTAAGCAGACTATTAAAATAAGTATACTAAAACAAGAAAATAGCTAAGTCACTTTTCTCTAAAAAATATATTCACTCTGCAGATTGGAAAGCTAGTCAGTACAACTCCGTTTCTGGAGGAGATGACCACGTGTTAAAAACAACTGAGCTGTTTTGTTTTGTTTTTTGGCATGTGGGATCTTAGTTCCCTAACCAGGGATCAAACCCTCGCTCCCTGCCTTGGCAGCTCAGAGTCTCAACCACTGGATGGCCAGGGAAGTCCCAAAAACAATTGAGCTGTTTAACATACACAACAAAATGTTCACTTCCTAGCCATTCCTGTTTATACCTTCTGTTGCAATGAGAAAGCTCACCAGTCCAAAGAAAAAAAGGCCTACCCATAATTTTTATTACTTTACCAACTTAATGATTTAACTTTATATACTAGAGCTATGTATGACTCCAACATAAAAAACCAATAAAGTTACACAGAGAATTATGAAATAAATCATGTGACAAATTAAACTGTACTTGCAAGGACTTTCAATATCACAGGCTGAGTAAATCTACTACCAACATTCACACTGAGCTAAGTTTGGTGCTTCACATTGTCATTTTAAAAATTAATATTATGTATCCCCTTCTGGATGAATATCTAGTTTCCTGGATAGTACTTTTAAAAAGAATCTGATAAATCTAGAGGCTTGCTGATTTTTCTTTTGCTCATTGCTAGGCCTATCTGCAAAATCTAGGCAACACTGAAAACTTGAGTATTTGCTTAACTGGGAAAATAAACAAAAACAAAGGCGTTTTATCAGTCACTGAGTACAAATATCTTATCAATGCTCAATAAATTAATATCCTGCGGTAAAAACACAGAACTCTATAAACAGAGCTTCTTCACATCAGAGGTTCTGAAACTCAAGACAATTCTCATATTCCAAATTCTAAATATACTGTACATGCATCAGTAAGTCAAGCACTGGCTCCACTCATGCTATTTTTATTTCCATTGCTATTACCGCCGAAAGAGTTTATAAGGGCTCACTGCCAGTTTAGAACATAGTCAGAAATATTTCAGTACAAAATAAAACCAATTTATTCCTAAGAAGAAATATAAATCTATTAAGTTATTCAACTATCTTTATTTACAAAATGTCAACAATGTGCAAAAACATTCAGCAAAAGAAGATGGATAAGTAATCTGTGAACCATAATTATTACCTCTTTCAACCCTGATTTCACTCAAAAAGATATTTTTAAGCAACACAATCAGGATAAGAATTAAGCAAAATTCTGGCCCAAAGAGTTCCCTATAAAGAGGAAAAGGACGAAAGGATTCATTTAGGAGGGATACAGAAACTCAAATAAGGCAGATGTATAACAATCAAATCCACACTCTAATACCTAATATTAGATTTCCTTGAGAAATAAGTAATAAACATGTTTGCTCAGGCATTTAACATTAAAGGAGGCAAAAGAAACAAGAACATGGGTGGCCAAAAAGAGACATGTTTTGTCTGTGACTTGTTCTGCAAACAATAATTAAATAGTTCTAAATACAATCATTTCCATTAGGAAAACACATTCCTGCTTAAAATTAGGCTTCATAGTAAGTCTTTACTAATCACAAAAACTGTAACTGAACCAACACCTGTATAAAAGCAAATTAATGACAGTCATACACCAGTATTTTAAAAGAAAATTAATTTTAATAGTGCTTGAAAGAAGACTAAAGCTGTGGGCTTTCAACATTAAAAACAAAACAAAAATAACTGATAACATTAAGGCAATCACTACTACATTATATTACAGTCCTCCTGGTACAAAGGAACAGACATTCATGAAAGTGAGAGACCAATTTTAAAAACACAACTTAAAACACACAAACCCACACACCTAAACTCAAGATCAAGCAATACAGATTCAAGAAATTTTAAATGTTTCATTTTTAATGGAAAATACTTATGAAAGGCAACATTCAAATTTCCAGTTCTGTCATTTTAGAACCACCTGCTTAAGATATTCAAGGCTCCTTTAAACATCTTTGGTGGCTTTATAAGAGCAATTCAACATTGAGTCCTAAACTTATGCCAAAATCCACTGACCAGATGAATAACAGATTAACAATTACTTCAACCTATGCAGCAATGAAACACATTTTATTCCTTCTTCTTTATACTGCCTATCAAAGCAGAGAATAGTGAATTTAAAATATGGCAGAATACGACACCATTTAAACCTGAATAATAGTCGCTATTTGTTTTTTCCTTGACTACTGGGATTTTTGACAATGACAAAATGAAAGGAATTAGAAATTAGTTTGGGGCCGAGGTTGAAAATTAGTTGAACAGTAACGGCTTGGAAGAATGGTCCTTTTAGAAATTAAAAATATTTGGTCAGCTGTCACATAAATTTTCAAAATCTAAATTCATAAGTACCATTATAATTACTAGATGGGGCAAGTTAAGAAGGAAGTAACAATGGGTTTTCTGAAAACTCGTGGGAAGCCACCTGACAGATACAAAAGGAGACAGGCAGGTTATAAACTTATGAAGGTTCAAAAGTAACCTAAAATACTCTATCAAGCTTGGCTCACAAGTTAGAGTTAGGAATAAGTCACAGCAATTCTACCACATTCCCAGGACATTTTAATCATCACTTTAAGATAAACTAGTTAAAAATATGATGGAAAATGTCTGACAGGAAAATCTAATAGGTCAAAAATCATATGTGGAATCACTATCTCACAGTGGAACAATTTTAAAAATCACTAATCAATCAAAATAAAATGCACAACTTGTCTAGACTAAATTAAGACAATCCAAAAAGAATTCTGAATTATTTTTTTAAAAATCTGTTTGCAAAGCACATGCTTTACTGTAAGTATTCTACCTTATCTTAAACACTATAATTTCAACGTAACAGAATATACAGCCCTCATCCTCATCAAATTCACTTTACTCATTGAAATAGCTACTAAGGCCAATATGATCTCTCCTTTATCCCAGGCTATGCTCTGATTAAATCAAGAAACACAGCTTCTTACCGGAGTTTGGGGGATTATAAAGAACCTATCTAAAGCATGCTCATGGATCACTTCTGTGATTATACTTATTTAAAACCATAATCTCCAAATGAGAATTTGAGGAAATGAATTTTTACAATGGCATGGAAAGCCAACCAAAATATAAGGCCAGTTAACAATAGTCATCCTTTCCTGTATCACAAAAACTGAAGAAAAAAATTTTGTTTGTAAAAGGCAACGTACATTTTATCATCTTGGATAAAATATCTACAGCCTTGGTAGTGGTTAAATTGCAGCTATAAAGGAAACTGTCCTGAGATAAATGGTTTTCCTATGAGAAGGTTTCACTGCTACACTTCACCTCGGGACAATAAATCAAATTAGCTGCACCTTGTCCTCTGTTCAATGACATCATCAGTTTGACCACATCTTGGGAATCGGGTGCAAACACATATGCTATTGAAGGCATGAAATCATATTACTGTTTTTTGGTCTACCCAACCTCATGCTTCAGGTCTCTGAAGCAGTTATTCACCTGAACATTCTCAGGAAAGCTACAGATTTTTTTTTTCCTGCTGCATTCAGGGTCAGCATACTGGAGGTAAAAGAATAGTAAGAACTGGTTATTTGAAATTGGCTTGCTTTTAGCCCATTAAATCTAGAATTTTGTTGTCAATTAAACTGAAGATTAATGTCTCACAAAATATGTATCTCGCAAACGACTATCAAGTGCCTTAATATAATTTCAAAGATTAAACACATTGGTGTTAAACAACACTTCTCTGATACTTTACTAGCCGGGGTTAAAAATCCACCAATGAGAAGCAACACCATGTTTTTAATAAAAACACATTAGAACTATACAAAATTAAAAAGAAAGAAAACTTTACCGAGGGAAAGCCACCAAATCAAAATTACTATTTCTTTAAATAGCAAAAGTTTATCTGCCTTTCACAGACCAAATGTCCTAAGTCTACATAAAACATAAAATCAATCCTGGCAACTTAAAGAACGAGGGGTCGGTGTGCTGGGAGGGGAGTAAGTTCCAAGATCAGGGTAGACACAGTGCCTGTGTTTATTCTTCTATTTTCACTCATTTAACCATGACACAAACACTCAAAAAAAACCATAACCCCATTTCTGTTTTCAGGAGTGCTACAATTAAAATAAGCAAGTCTATGACAGTGATGGCACAAAATTAATATCAGCCCATTTTAAATTAGAATGAAGAGGCTGAAAAGGGAAGGCAGCTCTGAGGAATTTTGAAAGTGCTGTTAATTGGAATTTCTAAAATACCTACCTATTCTACAACTCCTAGAAAAAACCACTGGTTTCTACAAATCCTGCAGACCTTTACAAAGCCTGAAAGTGTTTAACTTGGGGGTAGGAGCCAAGGGGCAGGGGTGAACTAGCCCCAAAACAAAGTGATTTATTTGTATTAAACCAAAATAGGTTTCATTCGCCTCTGAAAATGAGAAGTCATGGATTTTTTTTTCTTAGGCCCAATATTACGGCAAACTCTGAGAAAGTCTTTTTAAGAGAAAACAAAACACGACAGAGCTGATGCTTAGCTCGGAGCTGTCTGAACGCTGCTAAGGCCCCAAGAGGGTTTGTTTTGCCCGCGGAGTAGGGGTATGTGTGTGGAAGTTGGTGGGGGGGCGAGAGTCATTTTGGTTATTAGTAAATAAATCAAGCGGCAGAGAACATGAGGCCTAGGCCACTGCTAGAGGAGCCAAGGCCTAGCTCTCCCCCTTCTCTTCCCAGCACAGCCTGGGTTTGATCTCAGAGCCCTGTGGATTGCCAAGGAAAAAAAAAAAAGAATCATATCGAACCACAAAAGCACATGGGGCGAATGTAAAATATAAACACGGCGTTGGGCTGTGAGTGGCTGTTATTAAAGGTCTGAATTACTAAACATGAGAGGCGGGGAAAGCCAGGCGGCCATTTCAATAATATAAACCTCCCCGAATTAGACATTATTCAAATGAGAGAGGTTCAGCTAACCAGAGAATCGAGAGGACCCAGCACCCAGCAAGAAAACAGGAGTACAGAACCAGGGAGGGGGATCCCCGCCCCTACCCAAGTCCCAGCCGGAGAGGGGAAACCAAGAATATTATCAACTTGTCAGCCCAGCCGGCTCTGGGGCAGGGGCAGGAGGGCAGCGCTTTACATCCGAGTTCCTGGAAGGCCTGCGGGCGCTTCTGGGGCCTGGGAGCGAGAGGCCATCGAGGGCCCCGGGCCCCGTCGGTCCGGGTCAAGCGCAGAGGCGGAGAGGGGCCGGGAAGGGGCAGGGGGAGACAGAGATCAGACCGCGCCAAGCACCTTCAGCCCAACTCCCTCGGGAATCCACGGCCGCCCGGGGACAGGGGGCTTTACCAGGACCCACTGAGACCCCTTACCGCTGGCTCGGAGCACATGGGGCGGCCCGGCAGGACCTGCCCCTCGGAGGACAACTTTCCCCAAGGGCCGCTTTCAACCCAGTCCGCCCCCAAGGGGGAGAAGCGGACCCCTGCGCGGGCTCCCCACCCCCTCCGCCCCGAGGCCACCTCGCAGCGCCCGCGACCGCTCACCCCTACCCACCTACAGCGCAGGCCTGGCTCGGGTCAGGCCGCTACACTGGAGATAAGTGGGGCGCGGCCGAGGTGCCCGAGTCCGTGACCCCCGGGCTCAGCCCCGCTCGGACCCCGGTGCGGCGGCGGGGCTCGGGCGCCGGCAGAGCGCTCTCCACAGGCGCACCCCCGGCCGCCCTCCGGGCCGCCCCCCGCGGTGGGAAGCGCCCCCCCGCCCCGGCCCGCTCCCGGGGGGAGGACGCGTGCGGCTGTCCGGCCGCCGGGGTCCGCTCCGGCCCCGCCGCCTCCCCGGCATTGTGCTCGCCGCCACCTCCATTCCCCTTCCACGCCCCCCCCAACCCGCGCCCGCCCGGCCCAGGTCGCCCGCCCGCGCCCCGCCGCCCCAGCAGCTATGAATATGTAAAATGTCTTTATTGTCCTCTCCCTCTGCCCCGGCCCCGCGGCCCCGCCGCGGACCCGCTCGGGTTCGGGCTCGGCGGCGAGGAGGCGGCGGCGGCGGCGGCCGGCTGAGAAGGAGGGCCGGTGCCGGCGGGCGGGCGAGCCGGCAGCGGGGTGGGCTGGGGCAGGAGGAGCGCGGTGGATCGCAGCCCCCTTTGCCCCTTGTCTTCCCCCTCCGCCTGGCCTCTCCGAGCCTCTTTCCCCCTCCGTTCGGCGCCCGGCGGGGGTTCCGTGCTCCCCGGCCCCCCATCTCCCCGCCGTTAATTATAATAATCCTGAGTACTAATAAATTATGCTAAGTCGCGGGGGGGGCAGCGGGAGCCGGGGTTGAGTATGAATATGAATATGTAAAATGCTGTAATGATTACCTGCTGCTGCTGCCGCCGCGGCTGAACTCTCATCTTGACTCGCTGCTCCTCCGTCCGCCATTTTGAATATTTTAACCAAAATCGCCCGGTCGATAAACCCTCCCTCGCTCCGGCTCCCCTCCCCCCTCCCGCCCTCCATGCCTCCTCCCTCCTCTCCGCCCCCTCCCGCTCCCTCCTCTCCCCGGGCGCGCGCCAGGGGGCGCGCGAGGCCGTCCCCTTGGAAGAGCCCCACCCCTTCGGGCGCTCTGCGCACGCGCCCCCTGGCCGCTGTGGTTCTTCAGTAGCTAAAGCGCCCTCAACCTGCCAGTCACCCCTTCGCTTCTTTTTTCCTTCTGGGCTCTGCACATGCGCGACTTTCTCCGCGCGCCTGAAAAGCAGTCCGCGCATGCGCTACTTCCCCTTGGCTGCCTCCCGTTGCGTAATCTGTGAAGGGTAGTACAGGGAGCACTTGTGCCTTGTTACTATCATCCCTACTCCTACCGCCTCACTCCCCTCCCAGTTTTACTCCGGTTTCCCCCAGTGGCATTCTAAAAGAAGCGCAGGGGACACAGCGGCCAAGAGGGTGGAGAAGCGTGGAGTATCGGTGGGCAAACCAGCCCGCGTCTTCTACGCTGCGCACTTTTTAAGGCTTTCCGCGCTGTTGAAACACTGACAACAAAGGAGGGGCCGTTCCCCTCTAGGTAATTTCCGGCCCTGTGGGCAGGTAGGGGCGGAAACGCCTTCCGCGGGCAGCAGGGCTGGAGGCACCTGCTGGGCCACGCGCGGGCATCCCGCTTTAAATTTGAATCCGAACTAGTCCCCGCCCCCAGCTCTGCGAATGCTGGAGACCCGGCCCCGCTAGCGCAAGGGGGAGTGTCCTGTGGTGGTTTTAATTAGCCCCAAATCTGTTCTGCTCTATTTGTGTCTAACACCCGGCTAGCTTCCTCGCTAGCTGGGAGTTTTATTAAGTCGCTAATTCCCGCCCCTACCCTTGTTTCACGCGCCTCGCTCGCCGCTCACCGGATCGTAAGAAATAGCCGACCCCCCGGCCTATGGATAGGCATTCTCCCTTTCCTTTCGCTTAGGAACATCTTTTAAAACCTAACAGTAAACTGGAAACCGACGACCTAGTAAATAAAAATGTCGAAATCAGCGGTAGCTTCATCATGAATTTTACTTTGCTGCTTCTCAGAGTAAATATAAGGCGTTTTCCGTTGTAAATATCTTTTTTTGTAACTAGTCATAATGTTCTAAGATTTCTTTCTTTGTAACTAGTCATAATGTTCTAAGATTTCTTTATCTTTAATGGTAGATTTTCCTGGACAAGACCCTGGTCTAAATATTTTACGAATTTTTAAGCCCTATGATTTTCCCAGTTTTTTTAAAGAGAAGTGTACTGTATTTCATGGTTACCAAAGTAAAAAAAAAAACTAGATAGTCTGTCTTGAGAAAAATGACTGTAAAGTTTAAATTGGGTAGGATTACAGATTCTACACTGAGAAAAAAACTGATCTCTAGGAGATAGCCAGCAGTTATTTTAATGGCTGAAGTTTTAATCATGGGTCTTAGCCTGCTAATTGAATTTCTTACACTGTGCAAGTACATACAGTTAAAGCTATTGTCAATGACAGCCAATGAATTTCGGGTGGTATTGATTTATTCATGGCAATTAAGCCCTAGGGTGTATGCATGACTGTTTGAGCCAAATAATTGGGCTACCCTATAATCTAATTATTTCAAACTACACCAACCAACACACGGTTAAGGAAATGCAAAATTTAATCATGTTACAATTAATCTGTAAATATGGCCTGAGTTATATTCACCAGCATTACTATACGGAAAGTCTCAGAATCATCAACCTATTTGAAACAAGAGTTAAGTACATGGCCCTGGTCTGAGGGCAACAAATTTGAAATCATCTTAACTAAAAGAAACGAAGTCAAATACCCTTATTTAAATTCTTATCTTCTGTTTAAACTTTGTTTTGTTCTTTGTTTCAAAATGTAAATTAATATGACTTTCAGAAAGTAATTGAAGCCAGTGCATGTGCTATTCATTTTTTATTATTTTATGTCCATAAAAGGAAATTTTTATGGAATGAATTGTTATGTAAAGAATAGCTCTGTGAGAAAAAAAAAAGCTTACATAGTCTGTATCAATGATTCATTTTCCTCTTGATGATAATATTTATGTTCCCAAATGTGTGCCCAGGGCCTAGCATAATACCTGAGTATAGTAGTTACTCATAAATATTTGTTGAATAAAAAATAATGAATAATACAGTTTTATATGTTAGGATTATTTTAAAAATTGATCAAGTCATTTATTGAACAAATATTTATGAACATCAGCATTCTGCCATAAACTTTACTAGGTGCTAAGGATATGAAAACATGTAAGATACTGCTTTGACCTCAGCAAACTCAGTGTATCAACTATTTTTAATCCTCACAACTCTGGGAAGTAGGAACTCTGTTTATCCCCATTTTCCAGGATGGGGAAATTAAGACATATAGACCTTATATAACTTGCTTGTATTAGGGTTCTCCAGGGAAACAAAACCAATAGGAGATATATATAACTTTATATATATGAAAGAGATCTCTAATAAAGAATTGGCTCATACAATTACAGAGGCTGAGAAGTCCCCAGATCTGCAGTCTGAAGGCCTGAGAACCAGTGGTGTAAGTTCCAGTCTAAGTCTAAAGGCCTGATTCAACTTTATGTTCTTTCTACTACGATCCTAATCCCCTAATATCCATTTCCATACATGTTCCCTAGATTTGTTTCTGTATAAATTAGAAGACTCAAGGAGTTCTTTTTTTTAAAATTTTATTTATTTATTTTGGGCTGTGTTGGGTCTTCGTTTCTGTGCGAGGGCTTTCTCCAGTTGCGGCGAGCGGGCGCCCCTCTTCATCGCGGCCTCTCTTGTTGCAGAGCACAGGCTCCAGATGCGCAGGCTCAGTAGTTGTTGCTCACGGGCCTAGTTGCCCCACAGCATGTGGGATCTTCCCAGACCAGGGCTCAAACCCGTGTCCCCTGCATTGGCAGGCAGATTCTCAACCACTGTGCCACCAGGGAAGCCCCTCAAGGAGTTCTTTTGAAGTGCTGTGCACTCCCTCATAAATCAAATAATACCCAGTTCATGATGGGCAGCTCAGGTCTCGTGGTAATTTGGTGGCCCATGGTTAAGCATTCAGTCTCTACTCAAGTCCAGTAGCAGGCCAAGAACCATTTCCCCAAATGAGAGTAGTTATCTATAGAAGATGGCAGGGCTTTGCTCTAAAATTCTAATGGCCTGAGGTGCAGTTCAGCTGTTGGGGCCTAGCAGCATCCCTACCTACCACTGACACTTCAAGCACCTTTGGATCTGCTGGATCCTATGGCCCAAGTGGCAGAGCAGCTTGCACAGCTGTCTGGACCTGCTGCAGAGCTTTCTCTTATTCTGGGTCTCATTCAAAACGACCAGCTTTTTGAGTCACTTGGTAAGTAGGTTGGAGTAACACACCCCAAGGAGGGCTTTGTTGCACCCAAAATCCAAAGAAGCTCACTAGGCATTGTGCCTCTTTTTCAGTTGTAGGATATCTTGACATGCCCCACACCAGTGGACCCCTAGAAATTTCACTGAGGTAGAAGCCCCCTGAATTTGTGTCAGACTTGTTTCCCACCCTCTGACACGCAAATGTCTTACCAGTAAGTCTGAAGTAGTTGCTACTTCTTGCTCGCTAGGTCCAACCAGCATGATGTCATCAGTGTAATGGACTAGTGTAATAGCTTGTGGAAGGGAAAGGAGAGCAAGATCCAGGGAACTAAATTATAATGCACAGCTGGAGAGTTGACATACCTCTGAGGTGGGACAGTGAAAGTTTATTTGCTGAAAGCAAACGGCTTCTTGTGGGTCTCATTAACAGGGATGGAGAAAAAGGCATTTGCCAGATTAATAGCTATATCTCAGTTTCCAGGGGATGTGTTAATTTGCTCAAGCACTGAAACCACATCTACAGCAGCTGTAAGTGGAGTCACCACCCAGTTAAATTTACAGTAATCCACTGTCATTCTCCAAGATCCATCTGTCTTCTGTATAGACCAAATGGGACAGTTAAGTGGGGATGCGGTGGTAATAACCACCCCTACATCTTCCACATCCTTGATGGTGGTACTAATCTGTGCAATCTCTCCAATAATGCAGTGTTCCTTTTGGTTTACTATTTTCCTAGATAGAGGTGGGTCTAGTGGCCTCCACTTGGCCTCTCCCATGTAATAGCCCTCATTCCACAGGTCAAGGAACCAATGTGCAGATTATGCAGCTGCTTCCATTTTCCAGGATGGGGAAAAGTGAGGCATAATGGTGGTAAGTAACTTGCCCAATGTCACACCACTATTAAACAGTAGAGCTGAGAATCAAACACAGGTCAGGGGGACTTCCCTGGTGGCGCGGGTGGTTAAGAATCCACCTGCCAATGCAGGGGACATGGGTTCGATCCCTGGTCCAGGAAGATCCCACATGCCACGGAGCAACTAAGCCCACGAGCCACAACTACTGAGCCCACACACCATAACTACTGAAGCCTGCGCGCCTAGAGCCCGTGCTCCGCAACAAGAGAAGCCACCGCAATGAGAAGCCCGCGCACCACAATGAAGAGTAGCCCCCAGCTCGCCGCAACTACAGAAAGCCGGTGTGCAGCAACAAAGACACAACACAGCCAAAAATAAATAAATAAATAAATTAATTAAAACAAATAAATAAAATAAAATTCCATGATTAAGAAAAAAACACACAGGTCAGGGGCTGTACTCTCATAACACTATGCTGCTTGCTTTGGATCAGGCAAAATCCCGGAGGTGCATATAGTTCATGTGGGAAGAGAACATATTAACACATAATGTCCTTGTATGTAATCTCATTATAATAACAATATAGACATGGATGCAAACTTATATTCACACAAAAACATATACACAAATAGCAACTCTATTATAATTACCAAAAACTAGAAACAATTCAAAGGTCCTTTAACAAGTGAATGGATAAACAAACTGTGGTACGTTCATAACGTGTAATACTATTCAGCTGTAAAAAAGAAAACAAATCGAATTATTGACAGGTGCAACAACTTCAATGAATCTCAAAGGCATTACACTGAGGGAAAGCAGAAAAATCTCAAAAAGAATCATATTGCATGATTCCATTCATATGACATCCTTGAAATAACAAAACTGTAGTGATAGATCAGTATTTGCCAGGAGGTAATGGTGGGAGAAGGCAAAACTATAAGGGTATATGGGGGGCTTTTTGTGGGTAGTGGAGTTCTGTACCCTAACTGTGCTGGTGGTAACACAAATGTATGCATAGGGTTTCATATATATATATATATATATATATAAAATCACACATACACAAGGTATAGAAGTAATACAAGGTTATGATGAGTCTGCCTAGCCTGCCTAGAAGTTACTGTTACTAGATGTTCCTTAGGTAACTGTGGTAATGTGTGGCTGTGAATATATCAATCTAACCTGCTGAAGGGTAACACATAAGCCTTTGCAGCCAGGTGTGGCCATGCGACTAAATTTTGGCTTTTGAGTTTTAAGGAATTGTTGGGTGGGGCTTTCTTGGAGAGCTCCTAAAAGAAGCAGTTCCTTTGTTCTTCCTTTTTCCCTTCATGCTGCCTGGAATGCAGATGTGAAGACTGAAATTCCTGCAGCTTTCTTGGGCAATGGAGTACCATTGTTCTCAAGAGAGCAGACCGTGTTAGAAGAAACAAGCAAATCAGATCTTCTCCACAGCTGAAGGGAAGCCTGGGACTGGGACTGGGCCTGGTACAGACTTCCTTGTACTGAAGTTAACTCTTGGTGCTGCTACATAGTTTTGTTAGAGACTGAGGAATCCAGGCTCTGGGAAATGTATTTTAATGAGTGTAATTACCTTGGGTGAATAAATGAAAAATTATCATATTTTTATAGACATCTCCAACATTTTAGCTTTTCATAAAGATTATCATTCTAATATAGCAAATTAATTTCTTTAGTGACCTAGGGGTGTATTTCGTAGCTAATTAATCTCATAGCAGGGCTTTCAAGCCATGTTTCATAAGCCCTTAGGGCTGGCCTTAAGTTAGGCTGAAGACCAACCCCTCTACCTCCTCTTTAGCTGGGGTGTCTCTGCTTTATCTATATCAGAATTCAAGATAAGATTTCATTTTAAAACATGGTATCACTGCTTTAAAAAAATTATATATATATGTATATAGTTATACATATATATATATATTATATATATATATATATATATATATATATATATATATGTGAAATTTACTGTCCTGGAAGATTCAACCAATATGTTTCATTGCTTAAAGGTACATATGCTATGAATACTTCCTTGAAGTATAGCAAGCTTGGCAGCAGTGATTCTAAAAAGCTTTCAAGATAAAATGATCATGACCATTGTATAGGAAGCATTAGGACCTTGATCTCCTTTTTCTCCATTTCTTACAACATACCCAGAATTTTTTCCAAGGAAGATTTTGACCTTGCCTCAGATATTTCCATGGTCCTCCTCCATGAGCATGTGGAGACGACCTCTATTAAATTAGTGAAAATATCCCAATCACATCTTAACTTTCATAAAAGGATGTCAAACCTACTTACTGTAGCTGTCTGCTGCAATTTATGTTTCTACTGTTAATGTACAATGTACCGTATGTGCACTTCTCAGAGAATGTACACTGAAATCTTTACAATTCAATGCTTATCAAAAAGCTCAGTATCATTGATGGAGAACTATCTGATGGATGTACAGCCCATTGTTCCCTCTGGCTCAGGGTTAGCAAATTCATGGCACTACTCTTACAGCCGTCCCTTCCAAGCCCCTGGCCAACTTCTTTAATCTGTAACCCTTTGCTATGCTGACCCTTGACTGTTGTTCAAACATGATTCTTTCCAACCAGTGCTTCAGGCAGTCATTGCCATCTCATCAGTGTTGGTGTGCAGGATGAAATCCACTTCTAATTCCAGCTCTAGATACTCTTAAAAGCCAAACTGTCAGAGAGCTGTGCACTTGAAATACATCATTTTGTCCTCTTGTAAGATTCTTTCCTCAAATTATGCTTTGGACTTATGTCATCAGGCTACATTAAACTTATAAGGAGGAAAAAAACTGAGAAATGTATCATGTTTACTGTAGGAATGTTTTTGGAGGGTCTGTCTCCTTTCTGAGGATACTTTCTTAGTATCTGAAGGGCAGAGGTGAAGTAACTTGTCCAAGTTCATACAGCAAGGAACAGAGCTAAGAGTTGAACCAAAGACTGCCTGATCCCATACCCTCTCCTGGACCCCAGATCTGCTCTGTGCCTTGACTGCCATCTGCCTCCCCAACCTGCCTCCTACTGTAACTAGACATTCAGCCCTTTGCTTTGTTTCCATGTGTTGTTGTCTATTTTTTCCCCTGCATTCATTGATTCCATTTCTGCCCTTCCTGTTTTTTCCTGCTTCTTCCCATCCTTCCTCGTAAGCCTTTTCTAAATAAACTCTTCCTGCATTTACTCATCAACTTCTTATAGTCTGACATCTGCTCCAATCATTTTCCTGAAATTACCTTATTAGAAGTCACTGATGACCACCCAACTGCCAAATCTGATAACACTTTCAGTCCTCATCTTGTCCCGTCTCTCAGCAATTAGACAACAGTGATGGTTCCTTCCTTCTTAAAACCATCTCTCTAACTCAGGCTTCAATGACAAATTGCTCTCCAGTGTTTCCTCTTATCTCTCTAAACATGTCTTGGTTTTCTTCACTGGATCCCCTTCTTCCTCCCTTTTAGTATAGATACCCTCCAAGGATCTGCCTTTGTCACTCCCTCACTGCTGCAAGCCTGTTTGATGTCATTATCTATCCCCACAATTTCAATTTCTGTTATCTCTCTGAAGTCAACCCCCAAATCCACACTTTCAGTCCTGACCTCACCCCCAATGTCAGACTATGTTTGTAACATTTGTCTCTTTCACTAGACTATAAAGTATGCAAGGGCTGTGCTATATAGTCCTCATTATTTTTTCTTTTCTCTTTATGCTTAATGTTACAGCACAGGCCTAGATATAGTATATGCTTAGCAATTTTTTAAAAAACAATTTTTTTTTGCGTACTTCCCCCTATATTTTAGTGGCCATCCAATACATGTAAGAAGCCTTTATCCTCTCCCAAGGATTCATCAGGTACCTACCATGCACTTGGCATTACTCTAGGCAAAACATTTCCTTTTGTTTTTTGGAAACCTTGGGGTGAGTACACATTTAATTCAACTTTTTTATCTTCCAAGTGTAACTCTGTAACTCTATGTTTTATCTACTCTAAGATGCACATTTTTTTTCACATTTTAATGTCTTTGAAATCAAGATGCATCTTACAAAGGATATGGTAACAAAGTGCTATATCGTAGTTTAATTGGCAGCATTTTTAATGGTATATAAAATAATGGTACATCTTACAATCAATGGCTTATTAAATCTATGAAATATGATACTTCATATAGAAAATTAAGGTTTAGAAACTTCACTCTAATGTTTAATCATCCAAGAAATATTTAATTATTCTGACTATACTAGACTTCCTAAGGCAGGAAAAGAAGTATTTTAAAAGAATTTTCAATAATAAGGGTTAAAACAAAAGGAAAGGGACTTCCCAGGTCACAGAAGTTTCACACATCCCAGCATTTCTCTACTCTAAATATACAGCAGTGATAGATAAACTACAAGGAGAAAAAAACAAAAAGAAGTGGACCCAAAATCAGTTATCATTTCCGTGAATCTGGAAGAGTACATAAGTATAAGTACATAAGTGGCTCTGCTGCTGGGGGCCTCGTGGGCTACAGGCTAGGTAGAAGGCAGTGGTGCCTAGGATTTTAGTGCCACAAAGAGAAAGAACCAGAACTAGGCTCATGACTTGAAACATCTTTGCCCTGCCCCCCAGTGCGCGCATGCACACACACACACACCCCTTTTGTAATTGGTGGGTTTTTGTTTTTTTATCTTTAAAAAATTGGTGGGTTTTTATTTTTTTATCTTTTTTTTATCTATTTTATCTTCCGTAAGTCATCTTACATAGATAGATCAAAATAAATCAAAAATCAAAACTACAGCATTTTATGGTACACGGAAATCTCATGTTTACTCCATTCCCCACTGCCCCTCCTCTTTAGGAAGCCATTTTTATTTATTTGTTGCTTATCCTTCCAACGTCTCTTCTTGCAACCACATAAATTCTTGTTTCTCTCCCTTTCTTACACAAAATATAGATACCTTATATACTGTTCTGTACCTTGCTTTTTTCACTTAACTGTATATTCAGAAAAACAGGATTTGGAGATTTTGCTCATCTTTTCGTGGCTGTGTGTACTTCATTGTGTGCACAAACCGTGATTTACTCAACCAATTCTCTCTTGCTAAATGCAGGCTATTTACAAACATTTCCTGTTACTCACAAGCAACCTTCTACCTGTGGCATTTCACACTCCCACACACTTTTATAGATGAAAGCCGAGTAAAATTGCTGCTTGACCACTGCCTGGGACTAAGGCTTTATAGGAAGTTGAGGAGTTAGCCAAGTAGGAAGACCAAGACACAGCCTTGCTACCAGGAAGTGAGTAGAATTGCTCCCTGGATTGTTCTAGCATTGCAGGAGCCTCTAAGCACCATCAGAAGACCTAGTTATGGTCTAGAAGTTTGGGAGGTGGTGTGGAGGTAACTACAAAACTATTAAACAGCCAAAGAAAGAGACAGAGGGAGAGAGAGAGAGAGAGACTTCGAAACCAATATGTATATATGTATGCATATGAATATATATTGAATATATTTCAAAAACAAAACATATGTGTATATTAATATATATCACATATATTTAAAAAATTTTAAATTAATATTAATTAAATTTATATTAATTTATTTTAAAATTATATTTAACTTATATTAAAGCAGTTTATCCAATTTTTAAAATTGGGTCTATACCTCAAACCCAGACCAGGATCGTTTCTCAATGGTTCGCCCCTTAATGACAGCCTCCACCTCTCCATCCAGGTCCCCTCTCTGGGCCATGGGTAAATAAATGGCTCTATGGTCACAAATACTATTTTTCCTCTGCAGGGACTCATTCCATGGCTGTAGAATGAAAAAAAAAAGAAGTCACAGGAAAATAAACACCATGTATATTAATATATGTAACTCCATGGCTATGGGGATGGGAGGTTTTTGAATAGCAAGGTCCAAAAGCAAGAGAGCAGGAGTGCTTTCCATTGAGACCTAGATAGGAGAGCTGAGAAAAAAAAAAAAACAAAAAAAACTCAATGGTTCAAAGATTTAAATGTAAAAAACAGAAAGAAAAGTTCTAGAAGAAAACATAAATGAATTCCTTTACAAGAAAGATACTTAGCAATATTATTATCAGAAAAATTGGAATTTAAGGCAAAAGGAATAAAAATACATGATAACAAAGACTAATCAATCCATCAAGAAGCTGTAACAACTATGAATTTGTATGCAACGAGCAGCATACCTTGACATGTATAACGTGAAAACTGACTTAATTATAAGAAAGATTAGCAAAATCATAAGCACAGAAAATTTTAATACAGAAGTCTGTGCCTATTATTACTTATCCAGAAATGTAAACTAATCATGATGCCCATTCATTCCCCTCTCATTACAATCAAGTAAGTCAGACCTCTCAGACTGAGCCCAAACTGTGTATATCATTAATGCTCAACTATGTCTGGACATACCTAGTAGAGTGACATAGATCAGCAGATGTCTGTTTGCTCGAAGGTCTAAAGAAACTTCTGGGAGAAAAACTATCCTAAATTATCCTGGCACTTTTCAGCTTGACCATATATCCGAATCCATCTTGGTCTTTCAAGGGGATAAGCAACTATGATTTGAACATGGTGTCCATTACTCAGGTTAAATGTCTGGCTCAGATTCCCGTGAGCACTCATCTATGGATTCTTGTGGAGAGGAAGCTCTGGAAGCAGAGGTGATATTCAAAATATTTAACACCTAGTATGGTACAAGCATTGACCAACTAGAACAGACGACCAACTCATCAGAGTAGATGCCAGCTATGCCCCATGCCTTACCTGATGAATTTCAGCCCTGTCTATAAAGATCATCTTATGCAACTTTCTCTAGGACATTGAGACATAAGGAGCTTTGATACTCCTCTGACAGAGTTTAATGCACAAAACAGAGAGAGAACTCTGCCTCACTCAGCAAATCAAGGACTGCAGTGCTTTGGGAAAGGGACCAGCAGCACCAACCGAAAGCAGTAGCAGTGCTTGGAGAGGGAAGCTTAAGTAAACAAAAGGGTATAAAATAGGGGGTGCCTTGGGTAACTGATCAGATGTGTTTGAGGAGGGAATAGAATATGATGCTTAGGTGACTTCTGGCATCACCTAGATCTGAGGTCAATCCCATTCTGCCTGTCACTCACCGTTTAACCTCAGGTAGGAGACGTAAATGCCTTGTCTTCAGGGTCTCCTCTGTAAAATGGGGATCACAGTGCTCTCTCCATGCTCCCTGTTGTTGCAGGTGGTGGGAGGATCATGGGACACACCCACAAAGTCCCACCAGAAATACCCACGGGGACTAGTCCTACATGGGTTGACAGGGCAAGAGCCAGCAACACAAGTCAGCATCTTGAGCACAGGCAGGAACAGGGAGAGAGCAAACTGGGATTTATTGAGCTACTGCTCTTCTCTTTTATTTCACTTCAGGTCCATAGATATTATTGCCAGAGATGAAAGGTACAATTCCTTTCCTCAAGAAAATTTTAGGTTATTGAGCATTCACCAGTGTGGGTTAAGTGCACAGTATGAAGTCCACATAGATCAGGTGATCTCAAAGTAGACGCATCTGACACCTAACTGACGCATATGACACCTAACTCAGACGCGAATTAGGAGCCAGTGGGAGGAAGGAAAGCGAGGAGTCTTCGACAACCACTAGCTTCCTGGCTGGGAGGTTGGAAGGGCCCTATAAAGACAAGACACAGGGCTTCCCTGGTGACGCAGTGGTTGAGAGTCCGCCTGCAGATGCAGGGGACACGGGTTCGTGCCCCGGTCCGGGAGGATCCCACATGCCGCAGAGCGGCTGGGCCCGTGAGCCACGGCCGCTGAGCCTGCGCGTCCGGAGCCTGTGCTCCGCAACGGGAGAGGCCGCAACGGGAGAGGCCACAACAGTGAGAGGCCCGCGTACCGCAAAAAAAAAAAAGATAAGACACACAAGAGGGGAGCTGGAGCTGGAGGTGAGGACTACAGTTTCCAAACAGAGGGCATGTAGGATGGAGGAAAGTGCTAAATATACATGATCTCATTTAAATAGTATGCCACCCTTGAGAACGAAGCAACATTTTCATTTCATCAGAGAAATTTAGTAACTTGCCCAAAGTCACCTAGGCAGAAAGAGTTGAACCCATGACCACCTTACATCTGCTTTTCTCACTAAGCCAGGCTGCCCCAACTCGAGAGAGAAAACCTAGCGTTTCTCATTGCCAGATAGTTCTGATTGCTATTTGCCTTCTCATCTATTTCATATTATGATAATGTTTTCCTGGAATTGGATGATATAATACTAGAAATTGAAGATGTTTATTCGCTACAAAGATTACATATGTAGGCTTCCTGTCATAATCAAGGGAAGTTGCTCACATCATTTATGATTTCCAGTCTTCTCTGCATATGATAATGCTTATTTTAGGAAATCTGTTTTTACTAAGCCTGCTGACCTTCAAAAGGAAAACAAGCAGAGGCGGGACAATGATATACCCCTTTGATATTTATCGCATCTGGAGTCTATCTAAAATTAGTTTGCTGGGAAGCATTGCATGTGATGAATGGTATAGTATTTAAATGATGATGTGGATGTTCTCCCTTATAGTAAAGCAAATTATTCGAACAAAACTATTTTGTTTCATTTCTTCATACAAAATTCATGTTTGAATTTCATCTAGGCCCTAAAATTTTAAATTTCCATAACAAGTTTTATGCATTACTAAATTTTATACACCACTGCATTATGCTTTTGAAACTGATTGTACAATCTAATTAATTCAGAATATTAACTGCAATTTCCATAAAATAAATAGAATAATGGTGATCGGGGTGAGATGGAGGGCTACAATCATCCCTTCCCCTCTCCTCAGGATCTCAATTACATGTACACTAAAATCCACTTCTCTGGAAGTTCTTCATCCAGTAACTTCAATTTGGGCGAACACAGTCAGGACCCAAAGTTCATTTAAAATGCCTCCAAATAAACGAACTAACTTCTTAAAGACTTGCACTTCATTTCTAGGCAAACCTTTCTGACCCTCTGTCAGAAGTTAGAACCCAATTTGCTTTTTGCTTTTTTTAGGCAGAATTTTCACAAGAGTCAGGTAACTTCTAGATCCAAAGCAGATTAAATATCAGACTAAAATGATGATGGGGGTAAAGAAGATTCCTAGAAACTGTCTCCCTGAGAGAAGCAAGAAGTGTCTATTGACAGCCTAATATCAGTGGAAGAGAGACAAACTACCAAAAGTGATACAAGAATTCAGAAAGCATGGCAGTCTAGGCACAATTTATTTTAGGAGAGTATAGCCCTACCTACGTCAGGTTCTTACCATGCTATATACAAAAGTAATCAGTGCTCATCATGACTCGGAGACATCAAGGAATGGTTAGACTCATCTTTGCTTCTGCTTAAGAAAGTGGCGAAGTATACAGTGTATTTTGGCAGGCTTTCCATCAGAAATAGTAAAAGGTTATAAATGTTAAAGGGCTGTTTCAATCATTTGGAAAATTAACTTACTTGGCATATCATGTTTCCTAGCAATGTGAAATAAGTGAGCAATCTTATTATGTATTATAATTGAATCCCCTTTTGTTTGTTTTAGAAAAATAAACCACAGAGACCACGTTGATATCACATACCCTAGATGTCTCAAGACCCAACTGGCCTATGGGTATAAACGAGGTCAAATAATCCACAATAATCCCCAAATTCCTATTCACAGCACCAATCCCCATCACTGTGAAACAGCACACGCCATTCGAAGTTGGCCTTTCACGTTCCTGCCTGTGCAGAGTCCCCCTGCCGTTCATGCAGGAGCAGGCAGCCTCCCAAGGCTGTCACAACCCCAAGGCCATGGGCACACCGAACAGCTTCTGCACCCCCCTGTGACCTTGAAGGCTGGTTGTTCAGCTGATGTGGAAACAGGACATCTCACTGCACTGCTGTATTGAAATCTGTCAACCAGCCCAGAAGCATCCCTGCTTGGGCCCCAGGTCACACCAAGTGACTTAAGAAAACGGCTCCTTGGGCTTTGAATCATCCCTTCTCTCTTCTGAGGTCTGGCTGGGGAACAGGCACCATTCTTAATTCACTTTCCCCCGTCTTCTCTAGTATCTACCCCAAACCTCCTCCAATGCTTCTCCCTAACACACATAGTAATGAACACAGATTCCTGGGGCTGCCAGCTGATGGGTTCAACAGACACACTCTGGAAGGTGGCCTTGGGATTCATGCCCCATAATGTGTTTGAAATTTTTCAATTCTTTTTTTAAAAAGGCAATAAATGAAACAGTATTATTTTGAATCATTGAAACTTTCCCTGAAACCAAATCTTACTCAGAAACTCAGCTGCCTTCTCCCCTTTCCCCCTTTCCTGGGAGCTGCCATATTTCTTTAAGCCACACAGTAGCCTATTCAGGCTGAGGGCCCTGCTTTCGTAAAATCTGACCTTGCCTCCTCCCCCATTATTATTCCCTTCACCAAGTGGATTCTCAATTCATTCTTCACTATTTCACTATCCATCATTTCACAGAAATATTTTAAATCACTATTTAGAAATAATGTTACATTCTTTAAAAGAGCACGCCTTTGACCCCCAACCTTTCCCAACATCATTGGCAATCCCAATTTTGTCTCCACCCAACAGGACTCCGTGCTACTTCAGGAGTGCATGCAACTCAGGAACGCAGAGCCTGGACATCATTTGGTGAGGGAAACTGCACACTCCATGTGCTCACTGGGCCTGGAAATCCTGTCTCTATATTTAGAGAATTCATCCTATGCAGGGATGTCTCTCTAAAAACCCCTACACTGAGTTCTTTCGTTATCAGGACTTGAAGCAGACAGCCAGATGGATTAATTGAGAGTAACAAAACTCTCATCATGGCATAAACTCTAGATAGTTTTCTAAATAACTTCTGCATATTTATTTATACTGATTAAAAATAATGTTGAATTAGTATAAAACGACTCTATTGTTAACTCTTCAGGACCTCCTCATGATGTGACTGAAAGGAGAATCTTTATCCTGATTCTATCTGGATCCTCCTTATAGTCTGACAGACCCATGTTTGATCTCCTGGAAAACATGTATCAAAAGTAACCACGTAACCCATGACGTAGAAGTTCGAGTAACTTTTAATATCTTTGTTGGCTATTTTGCGAAATGCCTTTTCAAGACTTTTGCTCATTTTACTGCTGTATTGTCTTATTGATCTGTAGGAAGGCATTGTATACGAACCTTTTGTTGGCTAGATGTGTTGTAAATATCTCCTCCCATCCTGGTGTTGGCATTTTCACGCTCTCAGTGATGTCTTTGATGAAGGGACGTTCTAAGTTTTGATGTAGTTCACTTTGTCAATCTCTTCCCTTATGGGTGATGAACCATCCCAGTTTGGCTGGAACTAAAGTGTTTGCCGGGACATGGGATGTCAACGTTAAAACAAGAACAGTCCAGGATAAACCAGAATGGTTGGTCACCCTAGGCTAGGTGGTTCGTGTTGTTTGGTGGGGGGTGAGGGGTGAGGGAGGGATCCTGTCAGGTCACAAATATATTTTCTAATGTTATCTTCCAGAAGCCTTATTGTCTTATCTTTCACATTTAAACCCAATGTCAATCTAGAATTGACTTTTTGTGTGTGGTGTGAGGTAGAGGTCAACGTTCATTTTTTTTCCCCAATGGATGCATATCAACCGACCCAGCACTATTTATGGAAAAGACCCACCTTTCTCCATTGTTGTGCAGTGATACCTTTGTCGTAAGTCATATGTCATAAATCAGTTGTGTGGCTTTGTTTCTGGACCCTTTATTGTGTTCCATTCGTCTATTTTCTCTCTGTGCCATTATTGTAGTAATTTATTTAGCTTTGTGATAAGTCATGGTATATGATAGCATAAAGGTCTTCTGACTGTCTTCTTTTTCATTAAGATTGGTTTGGCTGTTCTTGGTCCTTTGCATTTTCATATACATTGAGCACCAGACTGTTGATTTCCTGAAAAAAATATGTGTTGGGATTTTGACTGACGTTACATTAAATCTCTAGATTACTTTTAGGAGGTTTGACATCTTCACGAAACTCAGTATTTCAGTTAGTGAAAATATTATATACCTGTATATATTTAAGTCCTTTATTTCTCTCATCAGTGTTTGGTACCTTTCCTAAATAAGTTTTTAAATCAACACATTTGGGGCCCCCATTCCAAACCTAATGAATTAGCATCTCTAGGGATGAATTGTGGTTATGACCATGAATAGTTTGGCACGTATTCTCCAGACTCGATTCAATGTTTAAACAAATATAAATAATGGGTATCTATCCCTTTGAGATATAAATATAATTACCCTAAGACTCTTAACTCACATTTGGTGCTAACTGCAATGCCTGCCATTCTACTTCCCTCACTATAGTATTGCAAATTCCTGGGAGCTTATGGTCTCATGGTCACTTCTGACACTGAGCCCTTCTCTCTTTGACCTCTGGATCTCTCTTTTACCCCCACTGCCAGGGTCTCTTCTTCTCTTCTTCACAACCATCTAAACAATCCATGGGTCCCATGGTAGAAGTTAACCCTTTGCCTACTCACTTTCTTTATCATATATTTTGAGTAACCTCACTCTGTACCCTCTGCCTATCTCTGGCCCACCTTTACACATCCAAAGATACATTTAGATACTCTGATAAAACAAAAGCCATCCATTCTGTCTCACATTTTAGCAACAAAGAGTAGTGAGGATTTAAAATTTCTGTCTTTCTTTTACCACTCCTGTTTCCATAAGTCTCTCTGAGTAGAAGGGACTAATTGGAGTCAATTATTTCCCCATATATAAAAATTATTTTAGAATTCTCCCAACTCTCAGAGGTAGATGGCTTCTTATATACATATTTACACAACACATACGTATAGATCAATGTGTTTATATTGGTGCGTATATGTGTATATATGTATATATGTGTATATACACACACATTTAAATATATTTTTAAACTATTCTCCATATTGAATTCAGTTATGGTCATCTTAAAAGCGATTCTCCTATGTTTTTCAGGTATACAATCATGTTATTTGTCCACAACAATAATTTAGAAGAGGCAACAATTAGAAGAAAAAACTACATGCTCTTAGAAAAGTGATGAGCACTTTGTGGCTTATGGCTACATGCCTTGCATTTTCATTTAATTTCATAGAAAGACTGAAAAAGGTCCCCACTTGGCTTGCTGCTTCTTTAATAGGTCTAAATATTCATATTTATTGACTAAAAACAGCCCTAATTTTTTTCTGAATTTATGCCATTTTTATGAGGAGAGAGAAAAAAAGACATTTTCAGGTAGAAAGAAATAAGAAAGTGGGGGCTGAACTTTTTATGTTTTTATAATGATTCTTCCATAAAAAGATTGCTTACCACAGACTTAGAACTCAGGGATTAATTATATCCATTTGCATTTTAAAAAATGCATTTACTCAAGAAAGTGCTCAAGAATATTTTCCCTTAATCCTTAGGAAACCCCACAGATTGAACAGATACTTCTGGACCTTAAGACTCTTCATCAATGTTGATCCCCAGAAGACCATTGCTTTTGGAGAAGATAAAAAGTTTTGCTCCCAAAATGGGCTATCACAAAAGCAAGATTTGTGAATCAAGCTACTCCAAACAGATTTTTAACTAAGTTATATATTATTAATTTTAACCTGCTGTATACAGCCTGTACCCTCAAGATTTCCTTCTAAGATAATTAAATGCTTTTGCATTCCAAACGTGAGGAAAAATATGTACTGACAATGAACTTGGCAGAGCGGAGGTGGAAGGAAGAGGAACAGTGGTGGAGGCAGAAGAAAGCTGCTGAGGTTACAGTTTCAAAAGAAATTCTAATCTTTGTGGTGGAAATAGCAGAAGTTCCTAGGTTTTGAGCATTAGAAGCCTTCTTTTTGAGGTGCTTGGAACTCTGACACAGTTCACTCTGAAAAGTGTCACATATACATTCCCAGAGGGATTTGCATTATTCTCATCTACACTATCAAGCATTGTGCATACATAATATGACAGTTTCAAATCTTAGCACAGAGTTAGCAGTATATTATTTTGAGTCATAACATTCTTCTCTTATTGAATGTCATCCACACAGCATTAGCAGCTTTTGAGTTATCATTCCCTTGAAATTTTCTAATTGTTTTATATAAAAAGAAATTGCAACCTCTCATTGGTAAAGGAGGCAAATCTTGAAGAGGGAGGGCTTGTACTCCAGCTCTTACGTTCATTTTGAAGGAAGATGGTGACCTAAGGAAATGCAGGTGTTTATCTCTTGCCCTAAAATAATACTGTTTCTGACTGAAAGTGTTTTCTGACTCTTAAAGCTTACCAAACTCTTTTTAAAATAGAAAGTGAGTCAAAAGTCCTAGAGTGCTCATTATAAACCAGTTTTCCAGCCTCAGGGACTAACGTTTGTAGAGCACAGCTTATGAATCATGGTTTTTGCTTTTTATTTTATACATGTTAACTCATTTAAATTTTCCAACAACCCTGAGAGGAAATGATAGAGCCCACTTTGTAGATGTGGAAACTGAGGCTCAGAGAGTTTCAGTGGCAATCCACTATTTACAGCTCAAATGGTGAAGCCAAGCTTCAAACCCAAGTCAAACCCCGGCAGTCCAAGGCGGTACTTGCTCTGCATCTTAAAACTGCTTTCATTGTCTATGCTCACCTTAAAAATTCCAGGAGCATTTAGTGTATGCTATTAGAATAACAGCTGTAGGCAGTGTTGGCAAGATACAAACCACCGTCAGCACCTCATATATTCTGAACAAAATCTGCACAGATTTTCTGTAACAGTAGTAATGCACAGTAATAACAATAATAGCACCCTAAATTTGTACAACATAGAAGAGTTTGCAAAGCACTTTCACACGTTATCTCCGTATATTGTAGATGGTCTAGACCTAGACTTTCACACAGATTTCAACTTCAGTTTCAATCCCAATGACTGGTAGCAGCTGCCTCGAATTTTGTGCTGAAAAAGATCCTGAGGACCATTCCAGGGTCAGTAGGAATCAGGGCCACGATTGATTAGCCATGTCTGCCATGTCTAAGCTGTTAGATTAATGGCACATTAGTCATATGTTTGCTGTCTCTTGTCTGATCTAGTCCAGTCTTTTTACAAAGGAATAAATGACTTCTTTACGGTCACATAATAAGTGGCTGAGCTGAAGCCAAAGCTCAGGTTTCCTTCAATCTGTTGTCGTTACAATTATACCACATTGTATGTGAAGACATGTAAATAGTCTGGAGTTTAGTATTCAAATGGACTGGAATTTATTATAAAGTTTTGAGCTCAGTAATGTTCAATCTAAAACAAAATCAATGATTTCTCGAGCAGAATACAACAAAAAAATTGATGCCACTTATGAATAGTCATGTAGGAGTGGCCTCAGGCGTGCAAGTACATACTGCACAGGTGAGGCTAAAGACGTGCTGGGCTATTGTCAGCTGTGTGCTGTTACCTAACTGATAATACCTGGAAGGTCCAAGAAACTCAAAACCCTATTTCAAAGGCCAAGGACCTTTTGATAGTGCCAGAGTGGCATCAATATGACCTTGGATGTCACGCCAAGTCTCCAAGCTGACACAGCAATAAGTGTGACCAATCTTTTAGTTAATTTAACATCTCCCTCTGGCCCATGGCAAAAGCACATCCAGCTTCTTGAAGAATTTTACTAATGCAGTGTTAAACACAATTTAGCGTAAAAAAGGAAGAGAAGATTAGTAATTATACATATGCAAGCAGGAACACATAGGTGACCCTTGGGAATGATAGCAAAATCTCCCAGGTTGTTGTGGCTTTTTCAGAGTAAAAGTGGCACAGGCTGTGAAACCATTGACTGCAATGGGACTTGTAAAGAACAGCTGTACAAGAGAGACTGTATTGTCCCTAGCGTAGGTCACAGGTTTGGACACTGTGGCCGCACTCTCCTCTGTCAGCAGTGTTATCTCTGAATACAGAAGACAAGGAGGTACATATTATGTAGTCAGCTGTGGCCATCAAAGGCCAAACAGCTTTTCCTTCCAGCTGGAGTAACCTGCCTGACTACCCAATATGCAAGACCCAGGGCAGTCGAGTGGCAGAATACCCCACCCCACTACTTAGCCACAGCCAGCTCTGAGAGAGCAGACAGGGATTTCTTATAGCTTTACACACTGCCTTTGTTAGCTGTTTCCAAGGTGACAAAGTGTTCTGTCCTTTGCTGTAAATAAAGACAGGGGCAAAGGGATCCAACCCATTCTTCCTCCTCTATTAGCTTCTGTCAAGTTCAGCAGCACGCTTCTTATGAGGGGGATGTGAAAGCCCAGAATCAGGCCTTCCCAGTTGTTGTTGTTGTGTTTGTTTGTTTTATGTGCCTGTGGAACTTTGCTGTCACACATGAAGCCTTGCAGCTGGCATCCAAAGCCCTCTGATTCTCACTCCTACTTCATTCCCAAATTTCTCAGCAGGGCAGGAATACATCCAAATACTGTTGAAGATTGGTATTACATGTTCCCAATTAGTCCCTGAACCTCCCTGTGAGATGACATTTTCCCAAACCATTGACACAGGCTTGGCCAGTGACATTCTTTGGCCAAATGTACTCTCAGAGGAAGTGACATATGCTGTGTCTGAGTAAAGTTTTAAGACCAATCTCATAGCTCTGCCACTGCTCTTTTTTCCCTTCTGCTGTGAGAATGGTAATTAGGTACCCAGGTAGGGGCTGCTACTTCAGCCTAGATCCCAGAATGAAGGAGATACACAGAGTACTGCCACAACCAACCACAGCCGACGTGTAATAAGGGTGGGAAATAAAATTTTGTATTTGTGAGCCACTGAGATTTTGGGGAGTGCTTGCTACTACAGCATAACCCAACACAAGCTGACTAATTACACAGCGGTAAGCATGAAGCAGAAGAAGTAAACGAGCAAATGGGCCACGTTAGGGACTGCATCAAAGCGGAATGCTCACTCGGGTCTGAAGGGCATAGCAGTGATTCAGCTTCAAGTGATTATTCCCTTGTCAGGAACACAGGCCTATCAGACTTTCCAATTTTTAAGAGTGTATCAGGAATCGGGGGTGGGGGAGGGAAGGATTGGGAGTTTGGGATTAGCAGATGCAAACTGTTATATATAGGTTGGATAAACGACAAGGTCCTACTGTATAGCACAAGGAATTGTATTCAGTATCCTGTGATAAACCATAATGGAAAAGAATATGAAAAAGAATATACATCTGTATAACTGAGTCACTTTGCTGTACAGCAGAAATTAAACACCACATTGTAAATCAACTATACTTCAATAAAATTTTAAAAAAAGAGTATATCAGAGATCTAGATTTTGATGTGATTCTACCAGTTTTTCAATATTTAAACTAAATTCAGGCCAAATAATGCACATACTATAGTGCAAAACTGGGCGTCAGGTTCCAGTTTGTAAATTCCGTTCCAAGCTAACCGTGCACCACGGCACAACTGGTCTATTCACTGCTCTTCAACGCCACCCTATTCCCTCCTCCCTGCTGTTACCCCAGCTGTGTCCTCCCATTCTCCCACCCCTCTCTCACCCCTCTCCTACATTCCCCTCTTTCAAGGCCTTTGTCAAGTTCTTCCTCCATTTCCCCAACCAGACAATCCATCCCTGAACTTACAGTCTATATCATAGTTAGCATTTTGCATGTTTCTCCAGTGTTATTTATCTTCTTATACACATCCCGTCCTTTGAGAGTCTATAAGCCCAGTGAAGACAGAGACCCCACAGCTTATACTTTTTGTCATCCTTAGTGCCTTAAAGACTTAATAGGTACAAAATTAATGGTTTTATACTGATAGCCTGTTGGTTCATATCAACTCCCACTGTCAATTCTCTCCTTCTGAGGTTCTTGAACACAAAGGATGAAGCCTGGAAGGAGCCAGATTCTAGACACTTACATTCCTACTTTTCTCATACTAAAGGTTATAGCTCATTAACAGACAAACAGCTAAACAGTAAGTCAGGTTTGAATGCTGCACACACAAATCTTGTTAATACCTAGGCTTCTTTGTAGATTAAGTTCTCTCTGCTGTGATATATATAATTAGGGATAGAATATCAGTGTTAATCTGATTCACCTGAGATCAAGTTATGTTTTATGTTGACCATTCTTCTAAGACCCCTCTTATAACTTGTCTTATGCCAACAACCAAAATAAGTTATGGCATCCAGCTGAGTTCTTAAAGAAGGACATTAGTTTTTCAACGTGCTGGGACATCCTATCAAGTACTTTCTGGGGGTCCTACTGCATGCCATAGCCACCACAATGTTTTTGGTAAGCCTTAATATGAGTTTGTTGAATGAAAAAATGAATTAATGAAATGCTTTAATACTGCAGGTGCTATTTCTCCAGCATAGAAAGATTAAGTTCCCACTACTATCCCCTATTCTTTCATAATCCAAATTGGTTTAACCCCTATAATTTTCACTGCTTTTGAGGTAATTCTATACTAATCATCCTCCTAATTTCGCTGAGAACCTAATTTAAAGACTAGAAGAATCTAGTTCTTTAATTAGCAAGTACTTGTAACAAGTGTTTTCTTATATTTTAAAACTGAGTCGTTCATTGCATTGAAAAAGGGCAAAATAACACCCAAAGGTATTAAACCAGTTATTAGAAGATAAACTACCAGATTTATGCTAGGAAATTAATACCAGAACCAAAACTAATCACTCGGAAGTGAATCACTTCCCTTTGGCAACTGAAATTAATTTAAACAACTTCCTCCACTCCCATTCACCCCCCATTCCCCCACAATGGTTTTGCCTGACATTTCTTTCAAATGCTAGTGAACACCTCACTTTGTCAAATTAGATAAATCCAAGCTGCTGGTATTATGCGACTTTGAAGCCATATGGCCATATGTCTAGGATGTTCCAGGACACACTGATTTCATGTAATTTTAATCTTTTTAATAAAGACAATTTGTTAAATATGTAACTAAATATAAAGACATTTTATATAATTGTAAGACTTCATACAGTTAAATTCACAAGTAAGAAAAGACGCTCTATTACCATTCAATTCAATTCAACCAATGTTTACCGACTACTCTATGCTATGCCAGTCCCTAATTTAGGTCAAGGAGAACTAGAGGTTAATAAGACATAATCCATGCCCTCAAGGATCTTACAAAGAAAACAGTAAATTACAATTTGGTGATTTGTGTATCAATCAAAAAATATTCCAATCACAAGGAAACATAGTCTGGAGGTGGGACAGTGGCAGGGAGGCTTCCCAGAAGAGGTGATTCTTTGGCTGGGTTTTGAAGGATAAATAAGAGTTCACTGGTATCTCAGGGGATAAGCCCTGGCATTCCAAGCAGAAGAATAGCCTATATGTATCCTTGTTTAGGAAATTAGGATCATCCTGTAGTGATAACAGAACCAAGAGCCTAAAAGAGAGCTCTTAGCCTAATGATATTTACCATACTTCAGAAATATCTCTGGAATTTTAATTTTGGCTTAAAATGTTCTCTAGTTAGCATCCGTTGGGAAGAAAATTCATTATTGGGTATATTATGTTTGTTTTAAAACTATGTAAAAACCACTTCTTGGTTATTTGTTTGCTGGCAATGAACAAGAAGGATCATTATTTTCTCATTCTCAAAAGAAACCAGTATCCTGGACAATAATCACTTTTAACCATTCAAAGGAGAAGACCTCTCTCAGGCATCTTCAGTTATTCATGTAGCATGCGTACACCGGGCACCCGCCATGGACAAGACACTTGGGCATTGGGTCAGATGCTCCATTGTATGTGACTTTTTCTGTCCTTGAGGAACTTCTCATCTAGGAGAAAGTAGTGGGGGATCCCCTGGGGGAGATGATCTGGATCTCTGCACTTGGGGTGAAGACCTTTCAGAGTTCACGAGATGAATAGAGAAACATTTGTAGGCAGCTTTTTTGAGATCACGGAAGATCTTGAAAAGCCTCTCAGATCTACTCCCACTGACATGATTGAGAGGGAAAGGTAGACCCAGCACTGACAGGTGCTCATTTACACTGTAAGGAGGACGATGAATCCCTGCCTTGCTGTGAAAGCTTCCTAAAAAGCTGCCCTAATGCAATGCTGGCTGCAAGGAACTCAAGAAAGAATAGCCAAATGATTGGCCGCATTTCCTTTACCTCCCCTTCCATCTTCTGGAGGCCCAAGTCTCCTCTCAGCCCATTCCACCCGCTGCTGCCCTTCTCTCCACTGCACCTCTTAGCTGGGATATTTTTAGAGCCTGAACACAAACCAAACATAGTCCGTTTTCATGCCACACAATGGATGCCATGAGTGGCCTCTGAGCTGAGCTGAAAACTACCTGCTGGTGGGGTCAAGACAAACCTAAAAGGGAGAGCTTGGTCGGTTGGAAATCACTAGTTTGTAAAATCACACAGCATGTTTTCTCTTAGAAGACAATTGACGCACCTGCTATTTGCTCTTAAACTTTTTCTCAAAAGGAAAGAATAATCTGCCCACAGCGTTAATGGTGGTGTTGTTGGGGGCAGGGGGAGAGGGAGTCATTAGAACACAATTTGGAGTTTGCAATAGCCCAATAGTCCACTACCTGGCCATGCTCTCAGATGCAAAGGAGAGTCTGAAAGTTTGGAGAAAGACAGTTTCTTCCAGGCTGGAAGCATGCAACAAGTCCTGCTGACCAAAAGGAGAGTCTTCTGCTGTACAAACCCAAAGTCACTAATAATTATAAGGACTTCTATGCAGTAAAAATGCACCAAAATAGTGCCTTCATGGAATGAGTCTTTGAGAACTGGAAAAGAAAAAATGAAGTGTCTCTCACTGAAGAGGAAAATTAGGATGATCTTGTTATTTTAAGCAGACTTCTTAGACTTTAATCTATGTTTTCTCCCACTCCCACACAGTGTATTCCTAAAAATCTGCCTGAAAAATAGACATGTATTAGAGAATAAATGGAGTTATGTGTATAATGAGAGTTACACACACATTTTCAGTGTTAAAAACATCCTAAAGACTATAATATCACCCTCCCTTTTAGACAGAATCTTTAGTGATCTATTTCAAGCATTTTATTTTGCTGTTTTTTTCTTTTCCTTTATAATTCAATATATTGAATTCGTTTTTGTTTACCTTGACTACATTAAATAAATCCAACTGACATCTGTTTTAGGCCGAAGACTGACCACTTCAGCATAATGATTTTCATCCTTGTCTCAAGTCTATTAAATTAATGAGAACTTTGCTTCCTATCACCAATAATAGCACTTTGATTCTGTTCTCCAGTAATTAAAAAAACTTTTTATGTATATTAAAGTAAAATTTGCATGCATATATACTCAATAGTATTGTAACTTTTAGAATTTAAAAGGATAACCATTAGCTCCATCTCTTCCCATTCCAATGCCTGTTCCTAGTGGCAACCATATAAAAAACCTTTTAGTTGTTTCTTCTGCTTTTTTTTCTTTCTAAATATGGTTATACTGCTAATTTTTTCAAAATTTTCTATTTCGGATATTATTTTTTTACTTCCAATGGTAGAAGATGAGGATTTAATTTCCTTATACCACCCCACCATCACCATACACATACTTCCTCAATTTCCGTCTACAAATAGAACTATGTCACTGTTATTTTTATTAAATCGACATTCAAAATTATACTAAAAAATATAAAAAACAGAATTGTTATTTTTGTTGCTAGGTAGACTTGGTCACAGTTGAACCACTCAGTCTACTTTGATTATGTTTATTACCAGGCACTACTTTCTTGCCCCCTAAAGTAAATAATTGTTTTGTTTTTTGTTTATAGTACTTAGTTGTCCATGTAATTATTTCTAATTCATCCCTAAACTTTCTAAGAGGAATATGGTACTCTTCTCAGTATGATCAACGTCAAGAAATTTATCAATTTTGTGAAGCTATCCGTCCGGGGCTTTCACCGTCCTGTCTGACCTGCACTGGGTGCTCTTGAAGCCCACTTATCCTTGAATTTGTCTTTGCCTGCAGCCCAAGAATCCCCTTCACTCCACTCCTGTGTTGTATCCCCTTCTTCCTTAAGACCACATTTTCTTCTTCCTTGGCTTATTCCCTCAATCTTTTGGAACAAAAAAGTAGCTTCCTGAGAAAGAGTACATTTGAAATACTTTTATTTTATGTTTTTGAGATCTCAACCGGTCTTAATTCCACCCTCTAACTTAATTAAATATTTAGCTGGGAATAGAAAGCCAGGTTGGAATTAATGCTCTCTCAGAATTTTAAAGGCATATTCCAATGTCTTCTAGCTTTCATCACTGCTTTTGAGAAGTCCAATTCCTGATTCTTTGAATCTTTCCCGCCCCCCCCCCCACACCCCGGAAATCTTTCAATCTTTTCTTTCTCCCTATAGTAGAGGAAATTTTATTTTATTATTTTATTGATAATTCCCTCTCCTTTGTTCCTTCTTTCTCTTTCTGGATTTTTTTGTACATTTCAGATTAATCTAAATTCTTGTCTTTTTTTCTTCTATTTCCTATTTGTTTCTCTCTTTTGTTCCATTTCCTGAATATTTTCCCAACTTGATCTTTCAACCTTTCTACAGGACTTTTGATTTTTGATGTATCAGCTGTTTTATTATTAAGAGATCTTTCCCATTTTCTAAATGTTCTTTTTCCATAACATCATATTCTTCCTTAATAGGTGCAACATCTTTTTTTTTTTTTTGCGGTATGCGGGTCTCTCACTGTTGTGGCCTCTCCCATTGCGGAGCACAGGCTCAGTGGCCATGGCTCACGGGCCCAGCCGCTCCGCGGCATGTGGGATCTTCCCGGACCGGGGCACAAACCCGTGTCCCCTGCATCGGCAGGTCACTCTCAAACACTGCGCCACCAGGGAAGCCCAATAGGTGCAATATCTTTTTCTTTGGTGGAACATATTACTTACACCTTTTTTGAAATTGACTTCTGCTCTCTGCATTGTCTTTCTTCTTAGTTTTTTTCTGCCTTTTTTTTTTTTTTGTCTTTCAAGTTATAGGATTTCCTTGACTGTCTGTTAGTCAATTGGTATTTAAAATGAGGCACTAAAAATCTGATTGAAAGTTCTATGTGCCTGGGCAGAGATTGTTAATTAATGAGTTAACCATAGGAAGCTACTATTCATCAGGAGATCCAAATGTTAGTATCTGTAGGTCTGTTTTTTGGGGATGGTCAGTTTCCCCCGAGGAGATTCCTCTAAACTTCTGGGAGTGGTGGGTAGGTCCAAGATGTATGTTTAGCTGACAACACTCTGGAATTCAAGCAAAGAATATGGGGGTTCTTACCATTCAGTAGTCTGACCTTCAATTAATCCCTCTGTTTTCAATTTGGTGCCTTCCTCCCACCTTTATCAGTGCCAGGTGTCCCTAAGGTCAGAGCCTCTCTGCTTCTACCTGTAGGCACTTCTCTGCTGTTGGAGTTGGGGAGGGATGTCTCACAGCTACTTAGGCTGAAGGAAGAGACCTGGGGATCTAAGTGCTCTTAACAGAAACTTTTAACCAATACTCTAGCCGAGAGTTCTATCCCACATGTAAGCCTTTAGAATGACCCGTTGTCTTGAATTCCTTAATTCTATCACCGAATACGTATACTTTTTAAATAGATTCTCTCCTCTGCTAAATCAGAAACCACTCATTCATTCATTGTCCCTCTTCCTAAAGTTTGTTGATATTGCTAAACTACCTTCTCTTCCATTTTCTTTCTCTTTGTTTATAACTTTTAATTTCTTTACTGTTATTTTAGTTGGGTTGTAGGAGGAAACAGAGATGAAAGGGATGTTCAAACACTCATGTTTAAGAAGAAGTCTCTAATATTCTATTTTTTAATAACAAAAAAGTTAAATAATTGCACAACCCAAACAATTGTAGAACTGAAAATCCTGCTCTTGAAACTGAACAAATTGGCAGTCACCACGACTGTGTGAGAATTCAAAACATCCCCCTGTTAGTAGAGTACAGAGTTTGAATTCCACATATGAAAGGCTGAATGTATAGTATATTAGCTGTGTGAAAGCCACCCGACATAGGGTCATAATGAGCAAATTATGCCAAAGAATTTGAGTTATTTCCATGACTGAGTGATGGGTCATAGAGACAAAGGACAATAACGATGGGAATTTTATTTTTTTCTTATAGTCAGACTAGGAAGATGTGGTCTATCCAAATCATACTCAATATTTTAATATGTAAAAACCTATAAAAAGTTTTCTTACTTTTGAAAAATTATATTCTTATATTTAAAAAACATCTACAGGGACTTCCCTGGTGGTTCAGTGGGTAAGACTCCACACTCCCAATGCAGGGGGCCTGGGTCCAATCCCTGATCGGGGGAACTAGATCCCGCTTGCATGCTGCAACTAAGAGTCCACATGCCACAACTAAGAAGGCTGCATGCCGCAACTGAAAGATCCTGCATGCCACAAGGAAGATCCTGCATGCCACAACTAAGACCTGGCACAGCCAAAATAAATAAATAAATAAATACATAAAATAAGTATTAAAAAAATCTACAAACATTAAAGAAGTAAAACAAAAAGCAATATTTCACTACCCAAAAATGTTTTACACATTTTTCATGTAAATAAGTACAAATATTTTAATAGCTGAAGGTTATACCATTGTATTATATACTATAATTTACTTAACTGACTTATAGCCAGGTTATTTCCAAGTCTGGGGATATTATGAACAAAATTGTAATGAATACCTTTGCTATATATACTATTGCTCAAGGATTTCTACAAAATAGCAAATGTAATTTAAGTTATCTATTGATTGAGAAAATACATAATGGCCCAAATCCATAAGAATCTAATGACAATTTTAGATGAATTTGTGATTTATGACTCCTAATAGCTTTAAGACACATTTTAAAAATAGAAATACACATATTCATGAAACATTATATACAAAAATCTACAAATAATGAGAGATATACAGAAAACTAGGTATAACTCCTAGCCCAGGTACCCTCCCCACACACAAAAAATTCATGGCACACTAGTTTGGAATTACTGGGGAGACTGTGTTAGACAGTATCCATTTGGTTTTAAGCCATCAACGAAAGCATATAATTAAGGACTGTCCCACAGAACTTAATTCTAGGCGTCTAAGATCTTCATCAACAATTTAGTTGATGGGGGGCTTCTCTGGTGGCACAGTGGTTGAGAATCCACCTGCCAATGCAGGGGACATGGGTTCGAGCCCTAGTCCGGGAAGATCCCACATGCCACGGAGCAACAAAGCCTGTGCACCACAGCTACTGAGCCTGTACTCTAGAGCTCGTGAGCCACAACTACTGAGCCCGTATGCCGCAACTACTGAAGCCTGCGTGCCTAGAGCCCATGCTCCACAACAAGAGAAGCCACTGCAATGAGAAGCCTGCGCACCGCAAGGAAGAGTAACCCCCGCTCGCCGCAACTACAGAAAGCCCACGCACAGCAACAAAGACCCAACGCAGCCAAAAATAAATAAAATAAATAAATTTTTAAAAAATTTAGATGATGGATTTTTAGTATGCTCATTATTTTTTCAGAGGATAAGTTGAATAGGGTTGTTTGTGAAAGTTTCAATATAAGGCAATATTATCTTCTAAAAATAAAGAGGGAAATCTATTTATCAAAGAAGCAATCTCCCCCTTATAAAAAGCAAACATGGCCCAAGAAAAAGGCCTCGTGGTTTTAGTGGGCCATAAGCTGGAAAAGAGATATTCTTTTTTAGATAATCAGGGTAACAAGATATAGTAACAGGAGTAATACCTTCAAGGCCAAGGTGTAATCCATCCAGTATATTTCCAGTGGCCCAACAAGAGTTAGTGGCATGAATTTTTACCCGTATACCTGACTCTCCCAAACAAACACAGAGTCAAAATAAATTAAAACTAACTACTGTATGTACTTCTCTATGTACAATTCCTTCAGTGGTGTGTTTGATTGTAACGGGTTATATCAACTGAATCTCACCCGCCCCCTCCCTACAGAGTATACAAATCTGTACTTTCGTCTAAATACTCTCTCTCTTCTGCTTATTTGTGTGGTTGGTTGCTTGGCTTGTCTCCTCCAGCCTAAGATAGCAACTAGGTCTGGATGTTGCTTCTCCCTAACTCCCTGGAGGCTGGCAGTGCCAACGTATGTGAAGATCCTTTGACCAAAACACATAGGTGAGCGAGGCAGAAACAGTGCTGAGTTGCCAAACTGCCCCCGCCTACAGATTTTACCACAAATTTATGTTAAGCCAGTGGGTACCCAAACTAGCAGGCCTCTATCAGCCTGCGTTGTTTTTTAAATTTTTGGCCACACCCAAAATGTGGGATCTTATTTCTCTGTAGGCCCTGCATTGGAAGGCGGAGTCTTAACCAATAGATCACCGGGGAAGTCCCCCAGCCTACCTAGTTTTAGGGTAAGAGCTTCAATTAAATGTCAAATTCATTCTACCCTGGGGAAAATCAGTGTCTAGCCCTTACAGAGGCCGGGTGGATGCAGACCACTGGTAACAGAAGCCATCTTAGCACAGCACAGCCTGACCTGGAGTAGCCAGAGGTGCCCTGGTAGCTCTGATGACTTTTGGGGGACTGGAGCAGCTGGTGCACCACTTACCCTGCCCTGTTCAGCCCGAGTTGAAAGGAGAGACTCTGACTACCAGACAGGGGAGGCTGGGGTGGAGTAGGGTGCAGGACTGCATCTTGTGAGGCTGGGGTGAGGTAGGGTGCAGCGCTGCATCTTGCGAGGCTGGTCCTAGGCGATATGTAAATGAAGGAATTCATTCTAGCCCTTGTTTTTCAGGTAGTTCCCTCTGGGACCTTAGTTATGCCACTCCACCTCTCTGAACCTCAGTTTTACTTTCCGTCAATGCAAATGCAATACCCTCCTTGAGGTAAATCTTTTTGAGGATGAAATTAATAGTAATGATAGCTGACATCACTTGAGCACTTATCACTGCATGTTTTCTGTGTCCTTCTCTAATTCTAACATCTGTATCCATTCTGGATTGGGCCAGTCAGCTTCAATGGATTAATTCTTCTCCTCAGTCTGGATCACGTTTTCCTGCCTCTTTCCCTGCCTAGTAGTCTCTGGGTGCCAGGCGTTATGAATTATACATTGCGGGGTGTTAGATATTTGTGTATGACTATACATCACCTTGAGCTTTGTTCTGGGTTGCAGTTACTTACAAATACTAGCTTGATCCTTTTGGGTCTTGCTTTTATGATTTGTGAGGTGGGTCCAGAGCCGTGCTCAGTCTAGTGCTAAATAGCGCCCACTCCTGGGACGAGACCTTCCGGAGGACTCTATGCGATGTGCCATGAAGTATAGATGTTTTCGGTCTGGCTGAAGAAACACATTTCAGGCACAATTCCTGGTCTTGGGTTAGCAGCAGGCACTGCTCCCTCTGAGCCTTTCCTATGGCTCCTTCCCTGTAACCAGTGTTCTGAGCCGCACGCTCCCTCCCTGCAGAGCCCTGGGATGCTCTTTCTGGGTAGCTCTCTCCTCTCTCATGTTCTGTCCTCTGCACTCTGGCTGCTTCGGTTTCCCCCGACTCTCAGTTCTGTTGCAGAATCGCTGTCCTTTGCTACCTCATCTCCAGTGTCTTAAAACTCTTGTTTCGTATATTTGGTCTTTTTTGCTGTTGTTGTTTCAGACAGGAGGATGAAATCCAGTCTCTGTTACTCCATCTCAGCCAGAGGCTGAGACAGAACTTCTTGTTTGAAGTCCCCTAAATCTGGGTTAAATTGCTGACTTCATTCCTTAAGACTCATGTGACGTCAGTCAAGTCACTGCTCGAGCCTCAGTGTGTTTTCTGTTAAACAGGGGTAAACAAACTTCCTCCATTGGCTGCCACAAGGACAGAATGAGAAAAGTGTGTCTAGCGCATCGTATGTATTGGGAAAAGAGAGGCTGAGTAGCCAAGAGGTGTGGAAGAAGACATCTTGGAGAGAGACTGAGAAGTGAATAAGGAGAGATGAAGTGGAGGGAGCCGGGCAGGGACCCCTTGGGTAAAGCAGTTGGGAGGAGACGGGGGAGGTAAACAGCTAGCAGGGAGAAGGAGAATGGAGGCCTGGGGTGACATGACAGAGATGTAGGGGAAAGGAAGGAATTCCGTAGCCACACAGGTTATGTGATTTGTGTGCTGCACAGAGGTGCCAGCCCAGGGGTGAGTGGGGCTTGAAATCAAATCCGAGCTCAACAATCCAGGTGTTTCCCCAGGGGATGCACCTCTGTCTGCCTCCAGAGGCTCCCCCTCCACCAAGCTGTTCCCTGTGGGGTTGCATCTGCCCAGAAAAATACCTTTTCCTAATTTGCACAGAGGTGCTAGGTAAGCTGTGAGGTCCCGTCTACGAACACTGGATAGTGTTGGGAGACTTGTCAGGGTGGAGTAAAACATCTCTCTCTCTTTTGGGAACTTTGGACAGTAAAGAGCTTAATGTCATTTATCCATTCATTTATTCACTTGTTCATTCATTCAACAAACATCGTGCCTAGGCCTAGGCCCACTTTGAGCTAAGCAGTGCGCTGGGGCCCGGGGATCAAATGATGAACAGGGCAGAGTCTCTGCCTTCTGGGGAGGGGGTGGCACAGGCTGCCGTAGTGTGTGGCCTGTGGGCGGAGCCAGAGGAGAGGAACAGAGTCGAGGTGGGGATGAGACTACCTGTTGCAGAGCTGGCCCCAGGAGGTTGGCCAGCCAGCCAGGTTACACCATCCAAGGGGACAGGACAACCTCTGCCCTGTCTTCCCAATGACTCTCGTTCCTTCTCCCCCACTGCCATACCTGGGGGAGAGGGATGCTGGCATTAGGTTAGGGCCAGTCTGGGGAGCCTGAGGAAGGTGTGTGCCCCCCAGTATTGGGAGCTTTCTTTAGAACGTAGCGTCCTCAGTGCTTGGCACCAACCTTAAGTTCCAGTCAACATCCTGGACCTTCTCCCCATGGGTACAGTGCAAAACTATCACAAAATGTGTCGAATAGATAAACTAATCGTGCGACATAACAGGCAGAGTTGCACTGGGATAGCGTGGAAAGTAAATCTCCCAGCTGCCCAGTTTTCTTGCCCAGAAGCTACTGTTATTATCTGCTTGTATGTGTTTCTGGAGATTCTCTGTGCATAGGAAGCAAACACGTACATATACCCATGCTGATGCTTTTTTACGCAAATTCTGGGTATAAGGTTCCAGCCAGCTCATACACACACAATGTGAGAAAAAAGGAAGAGAGTAAGTTAAATTCCTGAAGTCCTGGGTCACTGTTTTTGACCCTTAGAAAGTCCTGTCTCCCCTGCCATCTCCCCAGCTTGTTTCTGCTGGCAGGTTCCTGCTCAAAACGCCTAGGTTTGACTTGGAGGCCTTGCTACCGACACTCCAGTTCTCAGTATCTCCTGAGCTTCCTGTCCACGCCCCAGCTCACCAACATTTTGGGATGTGGAAGTGTACCCCAAGTGAGGTGAAGTCCTCCAAACTTTCAGCACCCATTGCCCTTATGTATTTGTTGTAATGAAGGGAAACCTGACCACCTTTCAGGGCTGTGCTGAGAATGTAGAACTCCCTTTTTAATCCCAGCCTGAAAATGCCAGTGAACTTTTTGTGGTCATGCTCTGAGGCTCATATGATCAGCGTGTGCTTCACTGTGGATTCGGCAGCACCATCTGAAAACACCCTGCCGCTGACACAGTGCAAACCTTCTAGGCTTCTGTACAACCCTCAGAAGACTGACTTAGGGCAGATTTATTTTTAAGCTTAATATCTATTCATACTTATTTAAAGTTTTATACCCTCTACACAAATTTTGTTCAAGGGAAAACTCCATACATAATGTTGACCAGCTAGACATTCTTAAGACAACTATTAGAAGAAAACATTCACTTGAAAGTCAAGTTTTTACAAATTATAGAGTGGCTGCTTGATTTTTCACAATATAAATAGTAGGAATTGTTCTCAGATATTTAATATCCAACTTGTGCTAATTTAGCTTGCGCTAACTAAACAGAGTTAGATAGAAATGCTTGCTTGAAAAGCCTTAAATTATTTCTCTATTTCCTTTTTTCCCATTTTTTCTGTTTATCCCTATCTCCTCCACTTATCTCCCTTCCTATCCTTCTTTAGTTATCTTAGAGAATTTTAGAAAAGAATTTGAGAACTTGGAAAAGATCTTACAAGGTTTTTTTGTTTTTTTGTGGTTTTTTTTGGTTGGTTTCTTAAATAACCCCTGCTCATCAGAATCCACTGGGATGCTTTTTCAAAAACGGAGATTCCTTGGCCCTGCCTATCTCTGGAAAGTTCATTTCAGGAGGTCTAAGATGTGGAGTCTATACTTTCAAAGGCTTTCCAAGTAATTCCAAGGGCAATCCCAGCAGAGAATCGTAGCTCTCCAGCCTGTGACAGGGTTCAGCTCATTAAGCCCTGTGTGCACACATGTGTACAGATAACGTGTGTGGGTCAGGCACTGTAATAGGTGCTTGGAATAAATCAGAAAACCAAGCAGACAAAGCCCCTGTTCTTGTGGAGCTTATACTGTAACATTTACTAAAACAAAACAAACCCACCCAGACCTCTGCACTGTCTACCAACTCCGACAGCACACATAAATTCTGTCAACCCTCTTGCACGTGTCTGTGCCCTGGTCATAAGGGAAGCCAGATAAAACATGGAAGGATAAGAGCATGAATCCTGTATACAAGAGCCATCAATCATTTCCTCCCACCTCATACTGTCTTGGAGAACTTGCCCTTAACCCCTTCTCAGAATTTCTGCTCCCACAGGTCCTGCTGAGTGATTCTGGAGCCACGTGACTCCTGCTGTAGCCAAGCTGCTTGGACCAGGGGCCGATATGTGATCACAGCTGGGTCAATCTAATTCTTCCTCTGACAGCTTAGAATGTACACTTAGAAAATTCAGTGGGGTTGCTAATGCAAAGGCCTGTAAGGGCCAAACAGGTAACATAATGAGTGACGCTGGTCAGGTGTAAAGAAACCAACAGCACAATTTCTATGGTAGATAGCACATGTCCCACGATGTTGGGATCAGGTATCTTGCTATGGATTGAATGTTTGTGTCCCCCTAAACTTTATATGTTGAAAACCTCATCCCTAATGTGATGGCATTTGGTGATGGAACTTTGGGAGGTAATTAGATCATAGGGGTGCAGCTCCTAAAAATGAGATTAGTGGCCTTATAAGAAGAGACAAGAGAAACCTTTCTCTCTCTCTCTCTCTCTCTCTCTCTCTCTCTCTCTCTCTTCTTTATGTTAGGAAACCAGGAAGAGGACTAACCAGAACTCACCCATGCTGGCACCCTGATCTTGGACTTTCAAGCCTCTACAACTGTGAGAAACGTGTTTGTGGTTGAAGCCACCCAGTCTATGGTGTTCTTGTTAGAGCAGCTCCAACTACCGGAGACAAATACAATAGGGAGAGGTGAGAACTGGGACAGGTTGGAGAGCACATGCTCCATACAAAAGGATGGCTATTATTCAACTCCAGCCAACTGTTGCCACATGTAAACCCAGTTTGCTAGGTTGTCTGATGTTTACAGAAGGAGTCCAACATTCAGATTTTTATATGAAATCTCACAATTTAAGAAAGTTGAAATTACTTTGCATTAAAAAAATTGTGTTGTCCAAAGCACACCCAGTTGCAGAATATATCTGCTATAGAACACCAGCTGGCAACCTCTGCCTGTTCTAGCAGACTGTTGGAAAGGAGGACAGAGAAGTGTGGTAGAACAGGGGTCAAGGCTGCTATGTTCAGTCCACGTGTCCGGAGAAGCGGAGATAGCCAAGTGGCATGGAAAATAGGGCGGTAATGACAAAAACAGAGATTTTAGTTTAAAAATGTGGTAGAAAGATACCCTGGCTCCTGACAGTCTTCTAGTTTTTTTTATTCCAGTCCATTGCTTCTGAAGCTTGGGTTCTGTAAGACACCCTTGTTTCCTTATAATAAACTACAGTTTTTCTTAAGCTTCTGTTAAATTCATCAGTGATAAAGAGTGCCAGGGTGGACAGCAGTTGCTTAGCTATTTAAAAAGGATTTCAAGGAGATGCCAGCTTCCAAGTTATCTTACGTAATAGTGCAAAAGTTTTCCACCTTGCTCTCTCATCCTCTCTTGAGTTGGGGAGTAGGTTGAGAGGAGGAGATCCTGGAACCTCTTGGTTAAATCCCATGTGGGAGTTACACTCACCCAGCCTGTAACTGGCTCCTCTAATTTCCTTCAGTTACACAGGGCTAAGTAGTTGAACATTACTGCTGAAACAGCCTTCTGTGCAGCTTCTTCATAAGGGGACCTAAGTGGCCAGATCTGTGGGTGGACCCTCAGATCTTGGGGCTAATCACAGTAAGGATACTTAGTAATTGCAGACCTCTCATTTAAAGCACTCATAGTGCTTCATAAATGGTAAGAGCTTGATATGCTAATAAGATTTCCAGTACATAAATAAGCATGTGTTTTCTCATAAGCATACTTGGAGTCTATGAGTTCAGTCAAGGCAGGGTTCCTTCTTCAGATCTGTTTATTTCTTTGAAGCTATTATTCTGTAGGCAGGGAAGACCACCTCCCACCCCCATATTTCTCCTTGCTGCTTTATATTACTTTTGAAAGGAGAGAGTGAAATGGAAATATAAGCTAAGTGCACTCATGTATAGGAGGTTTCATAAGGAGCCTCAGCTCTGGGGCTTCAAATCAGGAAACTTTTGGTAAAAGATCTGTAGCTTTCAGTCTCAAACCAAGTGTTCTGGGAATCTACTGCTGAGTTAAAAATAACCCCCAAAGTTAAAACTAAAAACACATCTATTGAAGTACTGATAGATGCTACAACATGGGGGGAACCTCAAAAACATGTTAAGTGAAAGAATCCAGACACAAAAGGTCATATATTATATGATTCCATTTATATGAAATATCGAGAATAGGTAAATCCAAAGAGAAAGAAAGCAGGTGAGTGATAAACAGGGGCTGGGAGCAGGGAGGAACGGGACGTATGTGCTTAATACACATAGGGTTTCCTTTTGGGGTGATGAAAACGTTTTGGAACTGGATAAAGATGATGGTTGCACAATATTGTGAGTGTAATAAATGCCGCTGAATAATACACTTTAAAGTGGTTAATTTCATGTTATGTGAATTTCGCTTCATTTAAGAAAAATAAGTAACACCATTTAATTATATCTCATGATTTTGTAGGCCAAGAATTCTAGGAGGGCTCAGGTGGGTTTCTGTTCCATGTGATTAAAAGAGGTCACTTGGTAGGATTCAGGTATCAGCTAGGCTGTTCTATAGGATCCAGGACAGCTTTGTCACTCCCCTGGCAGCTTGGTGGGGACTGTTGGAAGAGGGGATTCGGCTAGGCCTCTCTTCCTCTCTATGTCCTCCCGGGACTCTCCACATGGTCTCTCCAGTAGGGTAATCAGACAGGGCAGCTCAGGGCACTCGAAGACCACTGCAGAAGCTGTCAGTCCTGTGCCAAACCAAAACTGACATAGTGTCCCTTCCACCATACCTGTTGATCAAAGCAGCTAGGCCTTCCCTGATCCAAACGGCAGAGTAAATAAACCCCATTTCTCAACAGGAAGAGTGTAAAAAATTTGCAGCCATCTCTAATCTGCCTCGCAAATTTCCTTTCATTGGTGAGGTCATTAAAATTGGTTGCTGAGGGAAACTCAAAACACAGGACCTAGACCCCTGATAATGCTGAACAGTTACATGTTCCAATATCTTTTGTTTTGAAGATTGATGCCAATAGTTAACAGTCAATAAACATTTATTGAGCATCCATGATAGACAGAGCTTTGTATTGTGACAGCAGTTACATAAATATTGTAATCACAACTGTAGAAGTCACAGCCTTGGTTTTGTTAAATATGATTAGGCCATACTGAATGTGAATGTCTAGAAGATAAGGTCAAGGGCAATACTATGCTAAGATCTGAGACAGGAATTTACCTTGAACCAAGGTCTCTTTGGTGCTGTGAATCTGGTCCTCGGCCCCCTTGACTCCTGACTTCCTGATGTGACACATGATAATTGCACTTACCATGGCCTTCAAGGCCATGAGTGCTGGTTCCACTCTTCTGTTTACCTTGTGTTTGATTTGCTGCTTTTTCCTTCTCTGAACCCTGAGAGCCCTGCCTTGCTGCTCCTAGACATTGTATGGGAGTCTGACTTGGTCTACTTCTAGCTCCCCAAGCTCTAACCCGAGGCTCTACTATCATTTCCCAATGGTTCTACACAGAGCTAGCTAGCATTAGCACACCTTCCCAAAGCTCTGGCTACGGGAAGAGACCTAAGAATCATCGTGCCAGTGATCTCTAGGCTTCTTCATTCCACTGAGGAGTTTTTTGTTTTACATATTCATGGCTCTCCTGGAAGGGGTCCCTAAGCCCACTGAGGAAAATTGAGCAGGATTTGGCTGTGTTGTTGGTAGAGGCAAGAACTTTGAGAATCAGCAGCGGGAAAAAGCTCCTTGAGTTAGTGATGTGTTAGAGAGAGAGAGAGAGAGAGAGAGAGAGAGAGAGAGAGAGAGAGGAGAGAGGGAGAGAGAGACAGTCTACAAGTCACCATGGTAGATGGTATTTCAGCTTGTTAAATATTTCAGTTCCCTCCCCGTAGGAGGGCTATGCATCATCAGGCTTGGCCACAAGACTTACTTTGGCCAAAGAAATGTGAGTGAGGTAGCCAAATGACCCCTAGTGATCCTCGCTCCTGGTATCCATGCCCTTGTGTAATCCCCTTCTACACTGAGTCAGGGCCAGTCTTTGTGATCAATAGAATAAGCAGAAGTGATGATGTATGATTTCAAAGGCTAGGTTATACAAGGCATGGTTGCTTCTGCCTTCCTCTATGGGATCACTAGGTCTGTGAAAGGTCATCCACTATACTGTGAGGACACTAAAGCAGTCCACGAAGAGATGCACGTGGAGAAGACTGAGGCCCAGACAACAGCCAGCACCAACTTGCCATCTTTGTGAGTGAGTCACCTTGGAAGTGGATCCTCCAGCCCCAGACAAGCCTTCAGATGATGCCGTGTCAGCTACAGTCTCATGAGAAACCTTGAGAAAACCATACAACCTGAATTCCTGACCCACAGAAACGGTGAGAAAATAAATGATTATTGTTTTAAGGCACTATGTTTTGAAGTGATTTGTTATGCAGCAATAAGTAGCTAATACAATGAATGTAAGTAATGTGGGTTGTCTCCCACAGTGTGGAAACATTAAGAGCCAGCTAGTGGTTGCCAAGTTCTCTCTTCTCTCTGTCATGACACCAGCTGTGTTCCAGATAAAGGCTGCTTCATCAATTTGGATCCTAGAGTAAAGGCAGCATAGAGCTCAACCACAGCTGATCCAAGATAGATGTGTTAATGCTTGAGCCAGAAATAAATCTTGGTGGTTATAAGCCCTTGAGGTTTTAGAGTTGTTTATTATCACAGCATAATCCAGCCTAACCTGGAGGATACAGCTACAGATTGTCCATATTCCAAGTTAAACTCAAACTGCTTTTTTAAAAAGATATAGATTAAAGGAAGCTTCCTAGAAGTAGAAGAGAGAAATGCTGTATATTTGGGACAGTAAGTGCAGGGAAGAGAGAAAGAGAGATTCTATAGTCCTGTCCTCTCTCTCTCTCCACCTGTCCCAGACTCTCTGATTGAGAATCACTGAGCATCCCAGCCCTGTCCCCACTTTCAGCAAGCCCCTGTATCTGAGAATGGCTGCCTGAGTGGTCTCATGAGAGTAGGTGGCTTGTGCCCAGTGGTTCTGCTTTTAAACTAGGGCCATAACTGGCTACCAACAGTCATCCTTCCTGGGCTGCTGAGATGAGAAAACGAAGGTGCCTGCCTAACTGTGAGTGTGCATTGCTCAATAAGTGCTAGTAGCCATTCAGCATTGTTGGGTAACAGTTTATGGATGAGTTTGCAAAAAATCCAGATTTTATTGACTTCAGTGATAATTATATCCTCTTAGGAAAGGAACCAGCTAGAGGAAGGAGGGAGAAAAGAGTTCAAACTCATTTGCAAAGTTGTACGAGGTTTCCCAGTTTAGGATTTACTACTTATGAATTCTCCTGAGACGCTAGCCTAGAACACCATATGTGTGTCAATTTCCTAATTAAGAGATACCAGACATGGAGAGGGGAACCTGTAATATGTGAGCATTACTGCAGTATTTGCCTCAAGCCGATTTGTGAGGTGCAGCGGGCATTGCCAGGTTCAGCCTCCCAAAGTTCTGGTACCTCGAGAAAGGGCCAGAAAATATTGCTCTGAGGGTCAGAGAGAGAGAAGTGGGAAGCCATTCACCCACTGATATAATAACTTCTTGGGAAATTGTGGGAGGAGCTCTCTGGCCTCCTACAAAGAAGGATGTAGAATCAGCCAGTGCCTCCCTAGCCTTCCTATCCCCAGAGGTGGCTCCTTTTATCTTTCCCCATCCAGGGCACCCCATTCTGGAGACTTCCGTGACCATTTGGTGCTCATCCCTAAATCCTCTTCCCCACGGCTGACCTCTCCTGAATTCCAGGCCTGAATTTCTAACTGCCTCTGGATCTCTCCCTCTGTGTGAATGTCTCTTTTACACACACCTCAAACTTCTCCATCCACCAAACCAACTTGCTCCTAATCTTTTGTTCTTCATTTCTCTTCACTCACATCACTCTTGTAGTGTAGTGACCCAGGCTAGAAACTTTGAAGTCCTCGCTGAGAATTTCTGTGTAGGCTAAGCCTCAAAAAACCTCCCATGCCCACAGCCCGTCTCCAAAACAGTTCTTCTAAACTGGGTGCCCCGCTGGTACTATGTGACCTGGCCTCCTTGGCCACAGCTGATTAGATCAGAGGCCCCCCGGCAGCCAAGCCACGGAGGACACTGCCTCTCAGAGACGTGGATATAAGCTGAATTGCTGAGACCTCCCTCTCAAAGTTTGAACTAAAGATTCAGAGAGCAAGTCATTATTCAGTACGGAGGAGAAGTTACAAGACACAAAGGAACGATCATAGGAGCTAACATGAAGGCATATGTGTCCCAAGGCTGTGAAAGCTAGGAGGAAGCACAAGCCGTGGGGAAAGAGAAGTCCTGAGCAGTGAGCTGCAGAGCAGTAGGAGACCAGTGATTGACTGCTGCTCACCAATGTGGTGTTAGGAGGCAGGACCTCTGGGAGGCGATTAGGTTAGGAGGGTGGAGCCCTCATGAATGGGATCAGTGCCCCTATAAGAAGAGCTATGCGAAAGCTTGATCTTGTTCTCTGCTCTCTGCTACCTGAGGATACAAGAGAAGACAGCTGTCTGCAAACCAGACACGGAATCTGCCAGCACCTTGATCCTGGACTTCCCAGCCTCCAGACTGTGAGAAATAAACGTCTGTTGTTTACACCACCAAGTCTCTGGTAATTTGCTATAGCAGCATGAACAGTTCCTACTGCGCTCTGTCAGAACTCCGTGACGTCCTGCGCCGAATCGGGGATGCTCTTCCTGGGCCATTTCATCAGCTCTAAGGCGTCACCTTCCACCATGTGTTGAAGACCTCAAACCTACATCACAGTGAAACCTCTCCTGAGGTCTAGGCCGTCAAGTGGTAAGACCCATAATAGCTTTCCTCACCTCGCCTGCCTACTGGTCTTAACCACTACATTAGTCATAGCAGGAGGCACCTGGCCGGACAATTCAGTGCAGGCTCTGAAGTTGACTGCTCAGGTCCACCACTGACTAGCTGGTATCCGGGGATAAATTGTTAACTCCTCAGTGCGTCAGCTTCCTCATCTCAAGCACAGAGGCTCATGATTGTACCTACCTCATGGGTTGATCTGAGGATTAGATGAGCTCAACAGATCTAAAGTACCTACAAGAGCCCGTGCCACATAATAAGCCTTCAATGTATCAGGAGCCAGCTTATTCTGTGCTTGTCACTTTATTAATTTAATTCTCAGAGTAGCTCTATGAGGTTTTGAGGGACTTATTCCACTCCAGAGCTTAAACCTTAAGTCAAGACATACCACACCATTAGCCTTGAACAACCCCTGGCAGAGCTGGGCGTTCGCTCCTCTGTGTTGTCACCGTACTCACACAAGGCTCAGCTCACCCCACTCACTGTCTCATAGCTGTGGGCTTGGGCATCAGCTCTCCACTAGGTCACCAGCTTCTTCTTCCTGTGAAGATGGAGCTTTATCTTGTTTCCCCCGTAGAATGCCTGGTTCAAATATACACGTGCTTAACGCTAAATAAATGAACTCATGAACGTGTTCATAGAAGTAGTTACTCTGCATTCTTTCTTCTTCCAAAGCAATTTGTATTGAATTACTTTTTAATTACAAAAGCATCATATGTTTATTATAGAAAACTCATGTTTACACCCAGAGAAAGAGAATAACGTGTATCTTTAATGTGATCCTTCCAAAGGGAATGTCCTCATCTTTGAGTCAATACTGTCAGTGATTCACACATTTTTTAACTGTTTAATTTTAGAACAGTTTTAGATTTACAGAAAAATTGCAAAGATAGTCCAGAGAGTTCCCACATACCGCACATCCAGTTTCCCCTGTTATTGACATCTTACTTGTTGTATGGTACATTTGTCTCAATCAACGAACCAATATTGCGATACATTGTTATTAACTGAAGTCCACGCTTGATTCAGATTTCCTCAAACGTCCTTTTTCTGTTCCAGGATTCCACCCTGCGTTTAGTCCTCACGTGTCCTCAGGCTCCTCTTGGCTATGGCCATTCCTCAGTCTTTTTAGATCTGGAAAATACCCAGTTGACTGTGTAGCTCAGGTCATCTTCCCCACCATGGCTCTTGTTGGGTGCACTTTCCCTGGAAGGGATTTTCAGATGAAGTCTTGGGGGACTAAGGGAGAGCCACAGAATTTGTTGGTGGAAGAGCCTGATGTCCAACCACTTGGAGAGAGTTAAGGGAAGCCAGGGTGAGGGAGGAGGGGGACACAGCACAGCTTAGAGTTCCCACACAGCAGTTGCTTATTAGCTGGTGGTCTAATTAGGCCAGTTTTCTGGTGGTTTCTTCTCCCAGTCATTACATGAGGCCTCCCTGCGCCAGGGACCTTATTCTCTCAGGTGAGGTCTACCCTGCTCTTACCTGGCCGACTCTCAGTGGAGAGAAGCAGCTGACTTCCTGTGCTCCCCTGCCATCTAGCCCCTGCCTCACAATCATGTATTTTCATGGCGGTCAAAAATCTAGGGACATCAAAATTAATACCCCATCTTGCCCCTGGGTCAGAGTTAACCACATTAGCCACACTCAACGCCTCCCATACTCCCTTTTTAAAAGAATCTCTTTCTATACCTCGTTCCTTCTTCTCTCTCTGCACTCCCCTCAGCCAGCTGCTTTCCCAACTCTTGACGGGCCAGGCTGGGGGATGGTGGGGGATTGGAAACAGACAAAAGAATGTCTAAGCTTGTCACCTCTGGTCTATTTCTTTTCAGTTCCTAAGCTAACTTCCAAGTGGGTAATTGCATTAGTCATCCCCAAATCCAGCCCTCCCTGGGGGGTCGACCCCCTGAGCACTCTCTCCCTTACTCTTTCATGGGGCTGGAACACAATTTGTAAAAAGCCTCTGCCCCTAAATTTCCAATCTGTACCCTCTCTGGAACCTTGTCCCTTCCCAGAGACCAGTCATCCTAGTTTAACCTGAAGATGCAAAAGCTTCCAGCATATAACCTTTCTCCTTGTCGCACCTTCCACCTTGCAGCCAATTAATGACACAGAAAGCTAGCGGCTGCTGCTGCTTGGAAGAAGATGAATTAGAAGACGGCCGGTGGGAGGCCCTGCTGAGAATGGGGCAGGGCCCTGGGCTAAGATGGGATGGAATGTGCAAAGGGATTTATGAAAGCTTGGGCTGGATGTGAAACTGTGTACAACCACACTGAGCTGCGGCGCTGGTGATTAAACACTAACAAAAAGGTCTGTCCATTTTCCCTACAAATTTGCCATTTTCTAAGAGTAGCTCTGACTGTCCTGTGGACAGGGCATACAGGACTGTATCTCCTTACCTGGCTCGGCACCCAAATACACACTGAGGTATTTGAAATAGCCACTACCTGCCCCTGAGGCGTTTCTGTCTCTCTCAACAAATGCACGGACACCTCCACTTTACATTCATGCCATGCACCGATGGGTACTCCGCCATGCACAATCCCTTTTTTTGAGAAGAGACGTTTTTGCTGTGAGGCTAGTGGTCAGAAATGAGAAATTTACTTGGTATGGGTAACTTTTGTTTTAAAGTGAAGTTACAGGAAATTCACTCTCTCTCGTTAGTTATCCATTCTGGGCTGAGGGCTCTCAAAGATTAATTTTCATTACCCATTTGCTGTGCTAACATTCACCGAGTGCCTTCTGTGTGCCAGGCATGTTGCTAGGTGGTGGGGATACAGAGAGGGGCAGCACACGGGCCTGCTCTCGGGCGCCTGGATGGGAGGGGGAAGCAGACTTCTTAACAGAAAAATTACGTGTGTGCAAAAGGAGGGTGTGTGTCATGATAGAGGCCTCAGCAGATCGCCCTGAAAGGACAGAGACAGAGCACCTAACCTGGGGGAGGGAAGTCAAGGAAGGTTTCACCAAAAAGTTGACATTTCTGCTAAGTTGAATATGTAGCGTATTCTGACACCCCGTGGTGTCCTGCAATTCAGTTACACTGCAGTTAGCACAGACCCCACAAATTAGGGGCACAGTCACTTACAAGACTGCCCGTACTTCAGACACCAGTCACAAATTTAAGGGGTCCCCAGGCCATGTGCACTTCTACCTGATTGGCTGTAAATGCAGCGGTTCTCATGACTCCTTCAGGTTCCATAATTTGCTAGAACAACTGACAGAACTCAGGAAAGTGCTGTATTACAAGTACAGTTTTACTGCAAAGGATTCAGATCAGGAACAGCCAAATGAAGAGACACACAGGCCGAGGTCTGGGAAGATCCCGTGTCCTCTCCTCATGGAAAGAGGGCACAACAGCCTTTCTGCACATCAAAGTGTTCACCGACCAGGAAGCTCCCCTCAGCTTTGGTGTCCAGAGTTCTATTATATAGGCATAGTTGGTTAAATCACTGGTTCCATGATTAAACTCAATCTCCTGTCCCCCTTGCCTCCCTGGAGGTTAAGTTGGCTCAAAGACATAACCCTATGATCACACAGTTGGTCTTCCCAGTGACCAGCTCCCATTCAGAAGCTATCTAAGGGCCACGATGAGTCACCTCATTAACATAATGATAGCACAGTGATCCAAGGGGCTCATGAATAACAAAGCCACTTCTATCACTCTGGAAATCCCAAGTGTGTTAGAAGCTGCATGCCAGGAACCTGGGGAAAAAAGTCAGACAAATCCTTTATAAAATGAATTCTTTACACCAACATATGGTATGCTGGGGAGAAATTCCATCAAGTGATTAAAGGTTGCTGCAAGTGTAGACTTGAAGATCATTGGCCTAAACTGACCAAAAACTAAGCTGAAGATATCCCTTAGCACCTGTAGATGGGGTAGCAGGTGAGCTTAGCATGTACTGAGGATAGTATGAGATATCTTCATTTCTCTTCTCCCTCTTCCTCAGTTTTGCATCTCTCTCCACTTCTTTTTCCTGCAGTTTCTTTTCATCAGTTTCTTCAACCTTTCCTGTCTGAATTGCTTAAAGTTGTGGTACAAAGCCCCAAAACCCACTGGAACCACCATTACCTCTGAGAGCCCTCCTTTCTAACTGCCCCACTCCCCAAGGCTGCGAGTCAAATGTAAACCCAGGGAGCCCCACTGCTGTGTCTCATACCAGTAGCCAGAGGTGAAATCCTGTGGAAGTCATATTATCTCAGACTTTATATTCTTTAAAGCACTCACAACTCCGAAACAAAAATCTGGAGGTTTTACAGAGGAAGAAGAGAGGAAATAGCATCCCTTAGGATCTCTGTGATGTGAGCTCTGCCTCACATCATGCTCTTCCCTTTGTCACTGGATTCTTCCTCATCCTCTTTGGGGAGGTAGGAAGGAAATAATCATTGTCTTTGCTTTGCAGACTTAAGGTTTGTCCCAAAAGGGTGGCCATGAAAGAAAGAAGGATTCCTTGACGGCACACTCTCTCTCTCTCTTTGTAGGGGTTGGGGTGCTGGTAGGAAAAAATTATGAAAAGGACGGTAAGGATCAAACTCTAAGCAAATAAAACAACTTCTCTCCAGGAGATAAAGATTTTAAATCAGAATTCTCATTCTTCTCAGGGACACTGAGATTGGGTGAAGAAGATTTTTTAATTTTCTTAAGGAGTCCCTAGATAGCCCCCACCTCATTCATTCATTCAACAAATATTTATTGAACATCAACTATGTGTCAGGTACTCTTCTAGATGCTTGGAATATATCAATAGCAAGGAGTGAAACTGAAAAAAGTCCCTATGCAAATAGTCTCTTCAATAAATGGTAAGAAAACTGGACAGCCACATGCAAAAGAATGCAACTGAACCACTATCTTACACTGTACATGAAAATTAACTCAAAATGGATTAAAACTTGAATGTAAGACCTGAAACCATAAAACACCTAGAAGAAAACATAGGCATTAAGCTCTATGTCGTCAATCTTGGCGATGATGTTTTGAATCTGACACCACAAGCAAAAATAAATAAGTGGGACTACAACAAACTAAAAGGCTTCTGCACAGCAAAGAAAATCTCAACAAAGTGAAAAGATAACCAACTGAATGGGAGAAAACATTTGCAAATCAGATAATGGGTTAATATCCAAAATATAGGAAGAACTTAGACAAGTCAATAGCAAAAAAAACCAAACACTCCAATTAAAAAATGGGCAGAAGATCTGAATGGACATTTTTCCAAAGAAGACATACAGATGGTCAACAGGTACATGAAAAGCGCTCAACATCACTAATTATCAGGGAAATGCAAATCAAAACCACAGTGAGATATCACCTCACATCTGTTAGAATGGCCATTATCAAAAAGACAAAAAATAACAAGTGTTGGCAGGGACGTGGAGAAAAGGGAACCTTTGTGCACTCTTGGTGGGAATGTAAGTTGGTGTAGCCACTATGGAAAACAGTATGGAGGTTCTTCAAAAAATTAAAAATAGAACTACCATGGGCTTCCCTGGTGGCACAGTGGTTGAGAGTCCTCCTGCCGATGCAGGGGACACGGGTTTGTGCCCCGGTCCGGGAAGATCCCACATGAAGCCGAGTGGCCGGGCCCGTGAGCCATGGCCGCTGAGCCTGCGCGTCCGGAGCCTGTGCTCCACAACGGGAGAGGCCACAACAGTGAGAGGCCCATGTACCACAAAAAAAAAAAAAAAAAAAAAAAAAATAGAACTACCATTCAATCCAGTAATTTTACTTCTGGATATTTATCCAAAGAAAATAAAAACACTAACTCAAAAAAAAAATCTGCATCCCCATGTTTATTGTAGCATTATTTACAATAGCCAAGATATGGAAAAAACCTGTGTCCATAGGTGGATGAATGGATAAAGAAGATGTGGAATATATATACAATAGAATGTTATGCAGCCCGTGAAAAGAAGAGAACCTTGCCATTTGCAACAACGTGGATGGACCTTGAGGGCATTGTGCTAAGTGAAATCAGTCAGACAGAGAAAGACAGATACTGTATGATCTCACTTACATGTGGAATCTTAAAAAAAAAAACAAACAAAAAAACTGAACTCATCAGAGCTGCAGAGAATAGATTGGTGGTGGCCAGAGGCAGGGTGTAATGGGGTGGGCAAAATGGATGAAGGGGGTCACAGGTACAAACTTCCAGTTATAAAATAAATAAGTCATGAGAATGTAATGTACAGCATGGTGACTATAGTTAATAATACTATAGCAAGTATATTTGAAAGTCGCTAAGAGAGTAAAAGTTTCACCACAAGAAAAACATTTTTTGTAACTATGTGTGGTAAGGGATGTGAACTAGACTTTGTGGTGATCATTTCACAATGTATATAATATTGAATCATTATGTTGTACACGTGAAACTAATATAATGTTGTATGTCAATTATACCACAAGAAAATAAAAAGCAGGCAGTATACTTTAATAATTTCCAAGATGTTATACGAATGCCCTAGACAGAGCTGAGATAATCACTGACAAGTTAACAAAAAATAAGACAAAGAGTTTCAGATGTTTCTATTAGTTAAGTGAAATAATCTTATGAAAAATGTTGTTTCTCACAAGATGTTGCTCTTACTTTGCAGTAATTAGTTTTGGAAATGCTTAAGCTTCCTTTTTTTGAAGTTGAACTAAAAATTGATAGCAATTTTTAAAAAAAGAAGAAGAAAAGAAAAAGTCCTTGTGCTGGTGAAGTTTACAGTTCTTTTGAGGGAAGGAAAACAAACCAATAAATATATAATATGGCAGATGGTAATAATTGCTGTGAAGAAAAATAGAACCGGTTAAGCAATTAGAGAGCGATGTAAGGGAGGGGATTTTACATAAGGACATCAAGGACGAAGCACTGCAAGGTGACATTTGAAGTGAAATGAGAAAGTGAGAACACTGAGGAGAGAGTTTTCGGTAGAGGCAACAAGTACAAAGACCTTTAGGAGCAGTCTTTAATTCTCACAACGATCCTAAAAGTCAGTACTATTGTTATCCCTTTTTTTTAACTCTTTGCTTTTCCAATTTCCTCTTACTCCTCCCCTTTCTCCAATCTCTCCTCCAACTTTTCCTCCTTCCTTTCCGTCCCTGAGTTTCTCCCTCTTGACAGCCTTATCTAGCACTACCTTGGAGTAAGCCCAATCTTGTCCAGAAAATGCTAAATTTTTTTTTTAAAGTGGGGGAGAAGGGTAGAAAGAGAAAGTCTGTCTCAGTGAGTGACACTCAGTCTACATGTAGCTGCCATGTGACCAGGGCACACTGCTGAGAAAGGCCTTCACTGGTTCGGGGCCACCTGTGGAGCAAACCTCAGCTCTTCAAACCCTGGGGTGAAGACGTTCTGTCAGTTTCTACTGCCAGCTGTGAGGAATATGGACAGCAGGACAGGGGATGGAGAGGAAGGGACTGGAGAAAACACATTTCTCTATCTGTCAGCAGCCAAACTGAAAACTCACCAGGATTTGCCAGGAAAGATGTCCTGTTTCATGAATTAAAATCAGAATGCTGGGCTTCCCTGGTGGCGCAGTGGTTGAGAGTCCGCCTGCCGATGCAGGGGATACAGGTTCGTGCCCCGGTCCGGGAAGATCCCACATGCCGCAGAGAGGCTGGGCCCGTGAGCCATGGCTGCCACTTCTGCAATAGAGGAAATAGAAGCTGTTCAGCTTGTATAAATTTTCAGAACATGCATTCTGTTTTTTAAAACAAAGTGAAAAATCTCTCTTAACAATGACATGATTTCCACAAACTCTTCTCTTTAACCTTATACCAAAAGATATGCAATGACTAAATCTCTTGACCTTTGAAGAAAATTCCCATTCACATGTGCCAAGATCAACATTGCCACATATATGAAGTTTAGGACGTCTTTCAAGACTCTTAAGGAGAGAACTGCCTGGTGCAGGTAGTGTCTGCCTCAGACAGAGACTCAAGATGGATTGAGAAACAGTCTCTCTCTAATTTGTGTCCTCTTTTCTGTTCTCATATTCCTAAGTTCCTCTCCTCTCTCTCGTCTCCACTGTACAAAACCTACACTGAGGAATGTAAATTGGTGCAGCCACTATGGAAAACAGTATGGAAGTGCCTCAAAAAACTAAAACTAGAGTTGCCATATGATCCTGCAATCCCACTCCCGGGCTTATATCCAGAGAAAATGGTAATTCAAAAAGACACATGCACCCCAATGTTCACTGCACTATTTACAATAGCCAAGACATGGAAGCAACCTAAATGTCCATCAACAAATGAGTGGATTAAAGAAGATGTGGTACATATATACAGTGGAATACTACTCAGCCATAAAAAAGAATGAAATAATGCCATTTGCAGCAACACAGATGGACCTAGAGATTATCATACTAAGCGAAGTAAGTGAGACAGAGAAAAACAGATACCATATGATATCACTTATATGTGGAATCTAAAATATGACACAAGTGAACTTATCTACAAAACAGAAACAGACTCACTGACATAGAGAACAGACTTGTGGTTGCCAAGGGTGGCGGCAGGGGAAGGATGGATTGGGAGTTTGGGATTAACAGATGCAAACTATTATATATAGAATGGATAAACAACAAGGTCCTACTGTATAGCACAGGGAACTGTATTCAATATCCTGTGATAAACCATAATGGAAAAGAATATGAAAGAGGATGTATATATATATATGTGTGTGTGTGTGTGTGTGTGTGTGTGTATAACTGAATCACTTTGCTGTACAGCAGAAATTAACATAACATTGTAAATCAACTATACTCCAATAAAATAAATTGTAAAAAACCCCACATGCCATTCTTGCTTACAATCTCTCTACTACCTCCTCTGTACCATCTGCACTTTATGTCTCTGCTGTAGTTCTCGCCACTTTGTAGGGTGACAGTTCATTTCCACATGGCCTCCTCTATGAGCCTGCAGACCCCCCTCTGGCAGCCTTCTGGTCTCATTCATCTCTGTATGGTCCAGGCCACTTTGCAGGCACAGGAATATCGTATGAATGGCTGAGCAAGTGAGTGAGCGGGGGCTAATTTCTGAAGAGGATTTGTAGCCCTGCCTGGGTTTTACTCTGCCATTGATATTGGAGCCATTGCAACGGCTTTTCTTGAGACTCTTCTGAATCTTGAAGACTACACTTGGTGCTCATGTTCATTCACCTCCTGGCTACATCATGATCCTGTCCTCATCTTTGTGTTTTGTCTGATTTAGATTAAGAGGTCACTGGTTTGATGCATTTCAAATGGCAAAACCCAACTCTGAGTGTATGTAGTCAGTGGCAAGCTGTTAACTCCCAGCATGTGCCAGAATCATCTGCCCAAGTTGGAATGATGCCCTGAGAGTCTTAGATTATTTGTATATCATAGAAAAAAAGGGGGGAGGAGTGCAGAGAGGAAGGTAGACAGGGACGAAGGAAGAAACGAAAAAAGAATGGAGACTGTTTAGAAAGGAAAGAGCTGGAAAATGACTTCATTTATTCATTCACTCATTCATGTATTGAATAAGAAAATTTATTGAATAAATGGGTGAACTATTAATTGAGCCCCCATTATTCCAGGCAGTCCTGGCTATAAAAAACACGAGAGTGAACATGGTATATGTGGTTGTAGGCCTCGTTGTGTTCATGGTTTAGCACTCCTGGGGAGCCTGGGGAAATGCATGGCCCAGGTCATAGCTGGAATACCTAGCAGCTTCCCCCAGTTGCCATGGAGACCCCAGAGAGAAGAGGAAGGAGGTGCCCTCTAGTATCATCCAGCAGCTTCCAATGTTCTTTCTTCTTGGCCTGAGCCGTGGCCCTTTCTCCAGCTGCAAACACCACCTACGCTGGGCCTGGGGGAGAGGGAAAAGGAGAAGCTGACCTCTGGTGGCTTCAGGCTACAGGTGATATACACCATGGAGGAGGAAGAACTTGGGTCTGTCTCAAGGCTGGCCAAGCAGAGCTGCCATGAAGAAAATTATGAGGTGAATTAAACTTTAATTTGATTTTTATTTGGTTTCAGCAACCAATAATACGACAGCAATTTTCCAAGTTCTGTCACTGGTTGGAGGAATGCTTTGAGAACATCTGTTTTACTAATAGCAGCGACAATGAAAAGCCAATCCTATATTTGTCGAGGGGCTGCCTTCTAAGCACTTTCACTGATTTTATCTGCTCTCCCTTCCCGCAGCAGTGCCAGAGAAATGGTGTTGACTGGTAATTAAGCTTCACTGCTGGCCTCTTCTGCAGCTCTCCCCACTGCTGCCTACTTGGCCACCTGCACTGCAGAAAGGAAGACCAGCATGGCTAAGGTAGGAGTGGGGCGAGTGAGCAGAGGGAAAGAGCAGGAGGATAGCATTCATTCATTCATCGTCTTTTGTTCGGCACTGGCTGGGAGCTCAGCACCCAGCTGGCTTAGCACCATGTGCTCTGAGCTTTCAGGGCTTAGGAAAGTATATAGAGAAGTGTAAGCAACAGGAAAAAAAGGGGAAAGCATTTCTGGTTGACAGAGAATTCCATTTTTCTGAAAAAGTAGAAAAATACAGAAATTTCCTATTTTTCCCCAAATCTTTTCCCTCCTTTTTTCCCTTCCTCTTGCTGAGATGCTTAAATTGTTTAAAAAACAGACAATTTATTCTAATTACTCGACAGAAAGTATACAATAAAACAAGGTCCAAATTGACTGTATTTTAGGCACTAGAAGTGATGCACTTTAAATTCTAGAGGTCAAATGGAGAAATAAAATACTGAATATCCATGTAATGGAATATTATTCAGCCAGTGAAAGGAATAAAATACTGATACATGCTTTATTACGTGTGAACCTTGAAAACATTATGCTAAGTGAAAAAAGCCAGTCACAAATGACAACACGTTATATGATTTCACTTACATGAAATGTCCAGAATAAGCAAATTCATAGAGACAGAGAGTAGATTAGTGGCTGCCAAGGTCTGGGGGGAGAGGGGAATAGAGAATAACTGCTAATGGATATGGGGTTTCTTTTTATTGAAATCTTTATTGGCGTATAGTTGATTTACAATGTTGTGTTAGTTTCAGGTGTACAGAAAAGTGAATCAGTTATACATATACATATATCTACTCTTTTTTAGATTCTTTTCCCATATAGGCCATTACAGAGTATTGAGCTCCCTGTGCTATGCAGTAGGTCTGAGGTTTCTTTTTGGAGTGATGAAGGTGTTCTGGAATTAGATAGAGGTGATAGTTGCACAACTTTGTGAATATTCTAAAACCACTCAATTGTGCTTTTTTTTTTTTTTTTTTTTTTTTTTGCGGTACGCGGGCTTCTCACTGTTGTGGCCTCTCCCATTGCGGAGCACAGGTTCCGGACGCGCAGGCTCCGGACGCGCAGGCTCAGCGGCCATGGCTCACGGGCCCAGCCGCTCCGCGGTATGTGGGATCTTCCCGGACTGGGGCACGAACCCATGTCCCCTGCATCGTCAGGCGGACTCTCAACCACTGCGCCACCAGGGAAGCCCAACTGTGCATTTTAAATAGGTGAATTTTGTACTATGGGAAATATACCTCAATAAAGCTATAAAAAATTTTTTACAGCCCTGGTAACGGAGTGTGATCTCAGGGTCTGGGTCACCTCACAATTAAATTCCTGACCTTTCACAGTCTATGTAAGTGATTTGAGATGCCTAACTGTCCTCTGAGATAGGAAACAAGAAGTGTTTAATAGAGGCGGTAGGGGAGGGAAGGATTGGGAGTTTGGGATTAGCAGATACAAACTATTATGTATAGAATGGATAAACAACAAGGTCCTACAGTATAGCACAGGGAATTATATTCAATATTCTGTGATAAACCACGATGGAAAAGAATATGAAAAAAGAATGTATACATGTATAACTGAATCACTTTGCTGTACAGCAGAAACTAACAACATTGCAAATCAACTATACTTCAATAAAATAAAATTTTTTTAAAAAGTGTTTAATAATGGGATAAATAATGGGGTAAATCTTTAAAACACTGCATTGGGAGGACTTTCCTGGTGGTCCAGTGGTAAAGAGTCCAATGCAAGGGACGCGGGTTCGATCCCTGGTTGGGGAACGAAGATCCCACATACCATGGGGCAACTAAGCCCGTGTGCCACAACTAGAGAGAGGAAAAACCTGCACACCACAGCTAGAAAGAAGCCCGTGAGCCACAACTAAGACCCAATGCAGCCAAAAATAATAATAAATTAAAATTTTTAAATACTTTATAAAAAAATAAATAAAACACTGCATTGGATGAGAAAAGTAAGAGACTGCATGGCATAAAACAGCACTTTGCAAATTGGAAGCACGTTACACACGCATTAGCACTGTGTATGCAGTGTGTGGGCATACATACATATTCCCAGACATGTGGCAAATATGGGTACCTGGAAGCTGGGCTGGAATGTTGATCAGGTATAAGGAGATGGGTCTTAAATGGGTTGATGATGATAATAATGTACCAAAATCGAAGGGTTTGATGACTTTCTGCAGTTATTCAAATATTGCAGAAAAGATACTTATAAAAGAAGCTGGGGAGATACATCACCTAAAGAACAATGTAAGGCAAAAACATAACAAAGAGTAATGTGTAGCTCAAGTTATAAGTCAATTGGGAAATTCATTCCCTTTTAAAAATAAAACAAAATTATCTTCTCCATTAAAGAATGTTATATAAATCAAAAATATGAATAGATGTATTTATTTCTATTGTTTTTAGCTAGTCTTTTTGGGGTTATATTTGAAGTTATTCTCACACCGTAACCCAATATTGTAACCCACTTTTTTCAGTTCATGTCATCAGAAGTATTTATTCATATCATTATAAGTTCTTAATAAACATCATGTAGGTCAGACAACTTTCTGCCTATGTATGTTGTTAGAAGAGAACAGATTCAAAATGACTAACAATCCAAAGGGGAAGCGGGCGGGGGGAAGGATACCTTAGGAGTTTTGGGGATCAAAATATGCATACCACTGTATATAAAATAGGTAACCAACAACGACCTATAGCACAGGGAACTATACTCAATATCTTGTAATAACCTAATGGAAAAGAACCTAAAAAAGAATATGTGTGTGTGTGTGTGTGTGTGTGTGTGTGTGTATAATGGAATCATTTTGCTGTACACCTGAAACTAACACAACGTTGTACTGAATAAATCACTATATTTCAATAAAAATTTTAAAAAATGACTAACAAAAAATCACCTACACAAAAAGCTAGGCAAATTTTGATTAATCTGAATACTTAGAGAATGAATTCTCATTTATAGAATAAGTCTTTACCTTAAAAACCATGCAATGTTCTAATGGGGAAAACAGGAAATACAGTTGAAAAGCTCAACAGCCCAAGTTAGAAAGACTGGCTTTTCCCCAGTAGTCTCTTAGCAATGATTTTTTAAAAACTATTCTCAGGATGAGGGCAGATACAGGATGGAATTAAGAGGTCAATTGGATAGTTGAATGGGGTTGTTTTAAACTCATAGCTGAAACAATCGTCTTGAAAGACTAGGTACCAGAAAGTGGAAAGGTTTTTTAAATTACAGAAGCTGACTTTGAACATCAAAAGCCAACTCCAGAAGGAAGCTGGTCATAACATTTATCCACAAACCACAGAATAGGGAGGAATGCACCCAAATAAACTACCTCCTGAGAACCGTTTATTACTGAGACGAGGAGCTCATAACAGAATGTAAATCACCTTTATTACTGTGAACACTGTTTCGTTCAGTGGGCACTTTTGTTTTGGGTAGCCAGCCTTTCTTGATGAAGGAAGCAACATGTTGATTTATGTGCTGGCGCAATGTTCTTCTCTTGTTGCAAACCAGCACTCTGAATAGCCCTGACAAAACAGATGGTTTTCTATCCCGAAGGAGGAGGGAAGAGAGAATTGGGAAAGGAGAGCAAGAGAGGGCAACACTGTTGAGCTCCCTTGTGAGAAGATGTAGAGCCCTGACCACTACCCCTACTCCCCTCTCCTTGGGTTTAATTCCCGCAGCTGAGTGTAGGACAAGATTGACAGAAACCTCAAATAGTTGAGGGGGGAATGGGGCCGGAGATAAGCAGGCCCTTATGCCTTGCTCCCCAAGGTGTGGCCTAGGGGAATGGCATGACTCTTAAAGAGAGAACCCTCCCACCCCCAAAATGTGGCATGGTACCAGCAATGGTCACTGTAGATGAATGAATTACTTGGGGACTACTTCACAGCATCTTAAAGGTCTTGAGGTCCAAATATCTGTGTGGAGGGAGAAGAAATGTCGTGAGATGGCTAGTAGACCACAGAGCCCTTGGTTGGGATGAGTGGGCAAAGTGGTCTATCTGGTGTTCAGAGGTCATGGCAGTACTGGACACCTACTGCAAAGGCCAAGAGGAAAGTCTCATGGCCGTGATCGCCTGCAGAGGAGAAGACGGCCTTAGGACAAACGTCCCATCCTGTACCTCTTGCTGTAGGGGCCTTAACTACACCTCTTACTCTCTGCATTCCACAAAACTTAGATGTACTCCTTCCAGCCCCCACTGGACAAGGGAGACAAGGGGCAGACCTAGAGCTGACCAAGTATTCCTTCCTTAAAACGTGGCTGAGGGACTTTCCTGGTGGTCCAGTAGTTAAGACTTTGCCTTCCAATGCAGGGGGTGCGGGTTCAATCACTGGTTGGGGAGCTAAGATCCCACATGCCTTGCGGCCAAAAGAAACCCAAACCAAAACATAAAACAAAAGCAATATTGTAACAAATTCAATAAAGACTTTTAAAATGGTCCACATCGACAAATTAATCTTTAAAAAAAAATGGCTGAGCATTCAATTGAAAAGTGGATTGAATGGGCAAGACTAGACTTTTTTTACATTGGTAGAAGTGCGGGCTTGATAAGTTCAGTTAAAGGGAAATAAAGCTATATTTTGTACTCTCTAGGTTGTGAGTGTATCAGTCAGGGTAGGCTAGATTATGCTGCAGCATCAAATAGCCTCCAAATTTCAGGCACACAACACATCTACCTTGGGTCAGCTGGGTCCTCACATCAGGACCTGTGCTAATGGAGCTGGAGCGTGGCCATTCACGGAAGGGAAGAGAGCCGTGGGGTCTCCCGTCAGTGATTAAAATGCCCTCGTCCACAGGTGACACACATCGCTTCTATTAGTCGCTCTCACAACTCACTGGCCTGAGTCAGTCACAGCGCCCCACCCAACCAGGAGCACCCAGGAAGTATTTTCCTTTTCTGTGTCCCAAAAGTGGGGATCTGAAAATATTTGGTGAACAGCACTAATGACTCCCTTAGCAGGTGTAAAATTCTTACCTACAACATGATTTGGGACTTAAAAAAAACCCAAAGGTGAAAAAAACAACAAAAAACAAGATAAATACAGCATAGCGATTAGATCATAGAACCTGGGGTTGAATTTTGATTCTGCCACTTGAAAACAGTGGTGTGATCTTGGCTAGGCTACTTAACCTCTTTAACACCTAGGTTTCCCTAGGGTTGGTGTACATATTATAGAAAATAACTTCCTGGCACATGGAAGCGACACAATAAATAGCTATAATTTTACTCTTTTAAAAAAATCATTTTGCTTCTTTCTTTCTTTATAGTTGACAATCCTAACTAAGTAAGAGTTCTAGTTAGTTGGATTCCAACTAACTGAAGTGTTTTATTTTAAGTTCATTTGTTTTTAAAAAATATAGTCATGGGGAGTTTAGGATTAGCAGATATAAACTACTATATATAAAATAGTTAAACAACAAGGTCCTACTGTATAGCACAGGGAACTATATTCAGTATCTTGTAATGGAATATATATATATATATAAAACTGAATCACTTTGCTGTACACCAGAAACTAACACAACATTGTAAATCAACTATACTTCAATTAAAAAAAAAGATAAAAGAATATAGTTGACATTCACATACATATTCACATATATTTACAGTGGCGACTTTCCGGGGGTTACTTTGAATGATGGGTATCTTGACCCCCATTCTGAAATGGCCCGAGATTGTTGGGTAGAAGCAGTGCTCCGTGACTGACGTGGTCTGCGTTCAGTTTTGTGTGCTTACGGTTGGTAGTGATTGGAAACAACCGCTTTCCCACCTCTCCCCCACCTCCACCATGACTGACAAATGTGAAATTAAGAAGATAACAATGGGAGACAGATGTGAGGGAAACAGAGCAAGAGAGCAGGCACACACCCATCTCCAGTGTGTGCACCTCCAGCCAGCATCAACATGATTCACATTTAACCCTGTCAGATTAACATGAGTAAATGGTCCTACCATTTCTTTAGAATGAACCCAGAGCATAGGGTCTTATATTCTATGTTTTGGTTTCAGCATGGAAATGCCCCCAACAGAAACCTGGAAATAGCAGAACTCTCTTTTCCTCTTCCTACCTCTCTAAGGAATTTTAGCATCTGCTCTCTACAGAGTAGAGAGAGAGTGAAGTGCTTCTCCCACAGCAGGTGTTTCCATAGCTGTCTCCTCTCCTCTGACTGCTTCCTTCTCCCATCCAACTCCAGACCCCCTCCAGAGAGGTGGAGGAAACACAGGTACCACTCAGAGATGTGTTCACACATCACTATATACCCTCCCTACTTTTGTCTTTCTCTTCTCAAGGGAGAGGTTCAGGTTTGGGCAGCAATAAAAGGAACACTTTCAGAAGGCACACTTCTCCCAGAGTGTTTGTGTGTGTGTGTGTGTGTGTGTGTGTGTGTGTGTGTGTTCTTTTTTAATCACTGGGGGACCAAGTACTGCAGTTGAGAGCAAGATGCTAGAGGAACCAGCCAGGTAAATAGGCCTGGCCTGAGGGAGAAGGATTTTTTTTGTAGCCATCGTTCTTAGCATTTCAGAATATCCACTGTGCACCCTGATTATGTGGTAAATTAAGCTCAGAGAGTGAGGACTCCCTTCGCTTAGTTGTGTTGCCAGGTCACCTATCCCCCAAACAACCCAGGGAATAAAAGAAAACAAAGGCCCTGAAAGAATTTTTTTCTGTAGACCAAACAATCCCCAGTGCACATTTTGCAGAGGGAATAAAAAAATGTCCTTCAAGGAAGGACAGCCTCAGAAATTGTGCTCCCTTTTTAAATTAATATTAAAACCCAGTGGCAAGGATGCGGAGAAAATCCCTTAGCATTACCTTACAAAACACAGGATAAGGTCAACCATAAATAGCAGAGTCCCTCTCTTAACTTGGTTTGAAGGAAGGGTGAGACTGAGAGAAAGACACATGGAATAAAGGAAAGATTTCACACGAAAGGGAAAACAGAATGCTGAAATAGATTAGAGGTACCTGCAGAATGAGAATTCAGACTTCCCATAGGACACAGATGTCCTCCGTGAATCCTGTCTGGAAATGATGGTGGAAAGCTGAGATTCCAGGCTGCGGCAGAGCAGAACCAGGGAAAATTCTTTAATTTACAAGGTGAAGCCTGGAGTGAGCAACTTTTAATCAGGAAATCAGCGCCAGGGTTGACCAGCAGCCTTGGAAGTCACCTGGATGGAGAGCAAAATGTGTGTACGTGTGTATGCTTGTGTGTATGTGCACCTGATCATTTGTAGATACGTAATGAGGGAGGGAATGGCTGAAAAATCATTGATCCCAGAAATACAACCTGGGCAGTCCTGGGCAGGACTAATCCCACTGAGGTCCCATTCTGAAGGTGTGGGAAAAGGGACAGGAGTGTGGGAAGCTTTACCTGGCCTGGATGGAATGGATGCAACAATTAGGTGGGTCCAGTTAGATATGGTGTCTTTCTACGCCACCTGAAGGGTTTGTTCCCCTGTGACTTTACAGAGACAGCAAAACGATTCACTGAGAGTGACAGTACCCACATTATCAGGACCTCTGACGGCAGTTTGTATCCATGACTGTCATCATCACACTAAGGAAGCGAATGGATTATTTTATTGCAATGATGGTTTGAAATGTTATCTTTAAAAAAAATGATAATAGGGAATTCCCTGGCGGTCCAGTGGTTAGGACTCTGCACTTTTTTTTATTTTTATTTTTTTTTGCGGTACGCGGGCCTCTCACTGCTGTGGCCTCTCCCGTTGCGGAGCACAGGCCCCGGACGCGCAGGCTCAGCGGCCATGGCTCACGGCCCCAGCCGCTCTGCAGCATGTGGGATCCTCCCGGACCAGGGCACGAACCCGTGTCCCCTGCATCGGCAGGCGGACTCCCAACCACTGCGCCACCAGGGAAGTCCAGGACTCTGCACTTTGACTGCTGTGGCCCGGGCTCCATCCCTGGTCTGGGAACTAAGATCCCGCAAGCCGTGCAGTGCGACCAAGAAAAAAAAATGATTACAAAAGTGACCTATGTTCTTCCATGTGGTTTTGATGGTAATTCTTACTTTCATCTCCCTCCAGATTGGGCAGGACAGGTCCCATCTCTACCCTGTTGCCAACACTCCGCACCCCCCCGCCGCCCCCCACCCCCCACCCCCGCTTCTTTGGTTGGGTGATTCTGCATGGCTTCCTGATTCTCTGCTGCACCTGAGTTTGTTTACATTCCAGTTCTGCATAGCAATGGTCACTCCCTTTTCTAGGTGGGCCTAGGATGGGACTTATCTGGGCCTTATCTCTGTGGACTGTTGTGACAACTCTTTGGAAACAAGAGGCAGGACTGCAGGGTCCTGTGTCCACTGTGACACAGAGGAGAAGAGAGAGATACTCGTCGCCCACCCTTCAGTGCAGAAGGTGTCAAGGTGAGGATAGCAGCAAGTTAAGGCCAGCTTCATCACCGGGAGGACCCGGAGTATTCCCACAGCCCTGGCTCCAGATGGGGAAGCAGAAGGAAGAGGCCCAGCAGCAGAAGGCTGCCTTTCAGGGTTGGCGCTGGCCCTGGGCATCACAGGAAAGTACCGGGGCCGCAGATGTAATTGACGGGAGCAGAGCCGAGCGGGGCAATGGCAGAGGTAGCTCAGAGGGCCTCTTCATCAGCACACAAGGACCCCTTGGGAGCCCCCTTAAATAACTGGTGGGGCTGTGGGAGGTGCGGGGGGTGAAGCATGGAGAGATGCAAGGCCCACAGTGGTAGGTTGAAGCTAGATCCAGAGAAATGCTGTTTATTTCTGTTAACTTGACCCTGTCTTTGACTCCAGGCTGATGGGACTTTGGATACACAGGCTATCACTTCAGGGTTTTTATATAAAATATATAATAAAAATATTTTCTCCTGTCTACAATGATTTTAAGTCTACTCTTAAAATGTAGAGTCTTCCTGAACTATGTTTTAAAGATTACAGAAACATAAAATAAACCTGCAGAGCCAACTGGATGAATTCAGAATAGACCTGGTCATTACTCACAGACATTGTGAAAAATTAATCTTGCCAAGGTCCTGGGAGTGATCAGACTCTGTGGCGTTGACCCCCACTTACAAAGCTCATAAAATACAAATGTAAAAACAAAGATGCCCATTTATTAATGCACATTTAGATTTATATCCACCAAGGTGACTAGGTGTTCCTGCCCCTTGGCCTACAGATTCTCTCTCTGAAGAAAAACTACTGTGGATGCTCATCTATAATCAGAAACATTCCAGGTGAGTGTGGGATCAGGAAGAATTGGTTATGTGATTCAGCGGATCCTGGCAGCAGGCTGAGCTAGCCTGAGGCGTCTGTCTCCACAGTGGGGATATATGTGCAGGCCAGAATGGAGAATAGGACGTGATCATTAGTGGGCCCTCCCCACACTTGCTTTTGTCACTCTTTTGTTTCCAACTCCCCTTCTGCCTATCACATCAGGTTTTGAGGGAAGCAAACCAACTTTCCAAAAGGCAGTATTTCTGTTTACTCAAAAGAAACGTTCTAGGTCATCAATATGTCGAATGACCAACTGACCAAATTCTTGTTTCATCAAAGCGCTGCTTTTGTTAACTACTTATGGAGCTTATAACAGATTTATTGTATGATACTGCTTCAATATTCTTTAAAAAATTTTTTTATTGGAGTATAGTTGATTTACAATGTTGTGTTAGTTTCAGGTGTACAGCAAAGTGAATCAGTTATACATATACATTTATCCACTCTTTTTTAGATTCTTTTCCCATTTAGGTCATTACAGAGTATTGAGTAGAGTTCCCTGTGCTATACAGTAGGTCCTTGTTAATTATCTATTTCATATACTGTAGTGTGTATATGTCAATCCCAATCTCCCAATTTATCCCTCCCTCCTTTCCCTCCTGGTAACTGTAGTTTGTTTTCTACATCTGTGACTCTATTTCTGCTTTGTAAATAAGTTCATCTGCACCATTTTTTTAAATTCCACATATTCATATGATATTGCTTATATGTGGAAACTTCAATACTCTTTGAAGATTTATTTTTGGTTTTGTTTGGTGCAACTCATGGGAACTGCTTCACCACAGCTCTTTCACTGAGAATTTATCAGGCTAGCTCGGTTGAATGCCTGTTTTATGTTTTTCACCTTTTAGATCCTGTACTTCTCTAACGTACAACATTTTATACGTTAATGGGTGAGCTCACCTTTCAAACAGATTATTGCCTTCTCTAGTTTTGAGTCCTTATGCCTAACTTGGATTTTATAGGCCACATGCCTAAATTTATACATAGACCTCATTTCATGCGAATAATTTTGCCAGATTCCACATTTGTTGTGGATATGTAAAACTAACAAGCAGGTAAAAATCTTTGTTCAAAAGACTGATAAAGTCAGCAAAAATAGGGAAGGGCAAATTGGTATAAAATTGTGTTTAAAGGGCAAACGATTCTTTCATGTATATGACATTAAAGTGAAAGGAGTCTGAAGTCTGAAACATGCACAAAATATTTATTTGATTGAACTTATTCATAAGGCTGTGGTTAAGAGTAGTAGGAAAGGAAGTGGGCTAAATGTATTTGCACAGAAAAACCTACCTTATTTATAAAACCCTTGACACTGGATTTGCGCACAATGTGTGAAATTTGAAATACACAAGATCCGCTCATTACTTAATCCCAGAGACCCAAAGTGCCAAATACCCTAGAAACTAGCCAGCCTCAGTAACATGACTATAACAAACCAGCTTGTGGTGGGATCCAGACAGTAAACTGTTCTAGACCTGTTTTAAGGTACCAGACTTGGCAGTTTTGGGTGAATTAATCATTCAGCAAATTAATTTTCAACACACTGGCTTTTGGTGAAATGGTCAGTTAGGGACCTGACCTTTGGCAAATTCATCTTTGACCAATTGATTTTCATCAAATTTACCTAAAGTTCTTTGGGTCTATTACCACCATCAGTTAGCTTAGCATTAAATCTCCAGTTGTAGGCATTCCCAGCTCACTAAGATGATTTAGTAAATCCCCAGTTGAACCCTAGTGTGTTGATTTTATAGTTTACTCTGAAGGCAAGCATATTTTTAACTTCTTGGAAAACATGTTAGTAACCTATGTCCATGTTTTTGATCAGTATTTAGCTCTCACTTTCTATTATGCTACTGAAATATTCATGCCATACACAGAGTTAGGGTGTGTGATCGTCCTGCAAGTCATTTCCTGGGGGTATCCCCAGACATTGATTCTCAATGAGGGTAATACCATTGGATGTATTTTGGAAATTTATAGGGTCAGTTTTGTTTGTCACAATGATTGGAAGGTACAGCTGACTAGGGATGCTATACTTGCTGAAATGCACAAAGTAATTCCCCATAACAGTAGCTGTCTTGGGGTCTCATATGACTTTGGAAAGTTACACTCAACCTTTATGTAGTTGAAAATCCTACAGATAATTATCTGAGCCTAGAGTGTAACTGTGTGAATCAAGGGAAGACAGTATTTTGTTTTTACCAAAAGTTGTTCACAATTTCAGAAACGCATGTTTCTGACAACAATACTTCACATGATATTGAATCACCAATTTAACCCCAACTATATTAATCTGTATTTGTAGCTGTGGCATTCACAATGATTTTAAGTAAAGGTGCAAGCATCTGGCTCTTTGCTATGTCTTCTAGTGTAACTGTGTATTAGTATTTACATATTTAAATTATTTTACCTTATTATGTATTCTTTTCTTTTTCTTTTTTCTTTATATTATAGGTAGGACATTATATTGATTTTAAAAATTATATGTGTAAATTGGTTATATTATCTAAAATTTTCATTTCTAGGCAGTAAAGGGATATTACTAAATATTTCTTATAAAAGGGAAGTACTGTGTCTGAGAGGGCTGTCTGAGACTTTCTTTCTCCCTGCCCTGCTCCATTTTCAGATCCTGGCGTTCTTCCTTCTGTCTCTCTAATTGTGTTCTGGGAGTGGAAGACACTCTGTAGTCAGCCTTGGCTTTTAGGCAGTAAAGAACAGCCTTCAAGAAGAATTGACCTCACAGAGTCCTCAGGGGCTCCGAGGTCATCAACTTCCTGAGACTTCCTGTGTTGCAGCATGAAACGTCTTCCTCCACCCCCCCAAACCTCCCCATCACAACCTGGCAGCCAGAGGTTCCACTGTGAAAACACTTCTCACTCACTGACAAGACAGCAAAGTAGGAATGGTATGCTTTAAGAGAACACCAAAAGCCTGCACGAGGTTAATGTAACTCTACTTTGGGCTTTTAGCTAAAATCTACAGCATCTCTCAAAAATTCCTGTCCACTTAGAAACATGTCACCTGCCAGGAGTAGCCTACTATAGCTTCAGTGCCTATTACCCGAGATTAGGTTAGCCAGATATTATGCAAGAGAGGGCAGGTCTCTGCAGAAACAGGACCCTGGTGTGGGAAGGGAGAGAGGGTCAGGTCTCGGGTCTGGTTAGCAGCTGGCATGGGCCCTGCAGGTGAAACTGCACACCTCAGATGGGACTTGAACCCATGGGCCGGGACTTGAACCCAGACAAAACTCAGACTGGGACTTGAACCCACTGTCTTCTATTTGAAATCACACACCTGGTCTCAGGACTTAATGAAGCTCAGGTTCTTTATGTCTTGTCACAGAAAGAATTCAGTGAGAGACAAAGTGATAGGTAAGAAGTAGATTTATTGAGAGAAGTACACATTCCATAGACAGAGCATGGGCATTCCCAGAAGGTGAGAGGCCCTGAAATATGGGTGGTTAGTTTTTACAGGCTGGTTAATTTCATAGGCTGACGAGTGGAGGGTTATTCCAACTATTTTGGAGAAGAGGCAGAGATTTCCAGGATATGGGCCACCACCCATTTTTTGGCCTTTTATGGTCAGTCTTGGAACTCTCATAGCACCCGTGGGTGTCACTTAGCATATGCTAATATATTACAATGAACGTATAATGAGGCTCAAGGTCCCCTGGAAGTTGAATCTTCTACCATCTTGCACCTAACTTGTTCTAACCAGTCTTTGTCGTAACCTCAAGAGCTATGTCATTCTTTTAGAGGTGGTGTCCTGCCCCCTTCCCTCCTATTTCACAGGAGTTCCCTGGAGAGGGCAAGGGCACAGATTCTACCAAGGGATTTTCAAAGGCTAGTCTCAAGATATGCCACTGACAGGGAGGAAGAGAGACCGTTTCCCAGGAATATGCCTGGAAAGCCAACATTACTGCTACATAAAGGTGAGGTTTACAATAAGGGTAGCAGGTAGGAAGCAAAACAAATAGTTATCTGTGTGGCTAAAATCACAGGCGATTTTGAGTCTCTTCCTTTTCCGTTTCTATATTTCATAGAAAACAGTGAATAATAGTACCCTGGCTGGAGTCTGGCTCCTCAGTCACGCTGGGTGTGACTTCCAGAGCTACCACTTAGGAACTGTGATCTGGGCAAATGAATTAACCTGTATAAGTTTGTTTCCTCAAATGCAAAATGGGCACAATGGTAGAACTGACTTCATAGAGTAGGTCAGGGTATTAATTAGCTAACACACACAGAGAACCGTGGTACTCAGTAGCTAAAATAACTATCGTGACCAGTGCTTTGGAAGAGTGGGCTTCTCTGGGGTTCGTCTGGACCAGCCATGAGTAGAGCCTCTGAGACGGTCACTGCCTGGGTCACCTTGGGTCTGACTCTCCCGCGTGAGGGAGCCACAGGCATTTGGTGCCATGGACATCCTGGTCAAGTCCACTCCTGACCTGAATAAACATACTAAGAGGGACCAGACCCGCACTAAGAGAGTCCAGGAGGTGGGGGCAGAAGCAAAGCAGGACAGAATGAAAGCTGGCCTGGAGAGGGGTCATCCAGGAGAGAAATGACAACTGTGGTCAAACCATGGCTTGGACAAACTTGTGACTCAGGGATATTGGTCACCAGTGTGCTCTCACTTCCCTTTCAACCCCAACTCCCTCCTTGTTTCTTTCAAAGTGATGATATCATGGGCCAGAGCAACAGAACATCTTTACATGGGATTTTCCCTTACCTTCCATCAACTACCAACACAAATTCCAACTATAAATTGCCTACATTTATTTTAAAATACATTTCCTCAACCTTTTCAACCACGCTTGGAAATTCCAGCCACTTTCACTTTGGTGATTCTTTTTTTTGTCCTCCGTTAATCAACCAATATTTACCAAGCATGGGTTATGCATGCTAGACAACAGTCAAGTCCTAGAACTGACCAGTATGGGCTCTCAGGGTTACTTTAGGCACAACAAAGGCTCATTTTGGGTGGCAGGATAGGAAACTTGCTTCCCATTGGGAAAGTCATTGGTGGCTGTGTTACCCCAAAACTGGGTTTGCCTCTTGGTTGGTGTCAAGTCAAAAGACACAACCAAGGGCTTCCCTGGTGGCGCAGTGGTTGAGAGTCCGCCTGCCGATGCAGGGGACACGGGTTCGTGCCCCGGTCCGGGAAGATCCCACATGCCACGGAGCGGCTGGGCCTGTGAGCCATGGCCGCTGAGCCTGCGCGTCCAGAGCCTGTGCTCCGCAACGGGAGAGGACACAACAGTGAGGGGCCCGCATACCGCAAAAAAAAAAAAAAAAAAGACACAACCGAATCAAAGATAAGGAGAAGGAAGGATTTATGACTACTTGCAGCAACTAAGGAAAACACTGGAAATCTTTCCCAAAGCAGTGTCCCACTGAACAGCAAAATTGGGGAAGTTTTAAGCTAAGGATACATGCATATTCATGAAAGGGCTTGGGCAGAGGAGAATTCAGCATAGAATTGGGGCAAAGGTCGGCAGAATCCAAGCTTTAGTTGACTGAAGTCTGGAGGGTCGACATCATCATTCCCTCTTCCACCTGGGTGGGGGTCCTTAGTTCCTGCAGAACTCAAAGTATCAGATTGTTGTGTACATTCCTTGAGGAGGAACTAGGGCTCCGTTATATTGCTGAACTATTATTTCTTGACTGCTTTTCCTTTTTTCCAGCACTCCCTCATTTCCCCTAAGATCATTAATTACTGAGACCCATCCAAGGGCAAGCATTGTGGCCAGGCTCAGATCACAAAATGGCTTAGGCCAAAATGGCTTCTCTCCTATCAAGCAAGCCATTCCTGTTTCTCTCTCTCCAGGGCACTTACCTTATCTGCTTACAGCTGCATTACCAACTCCTGAAACTAGGGACCATGAATGAATTCATGGAACCTAAGGGATGATGATGTCGACCTTATCTGACCCTCATGACTTCAATCAACTAAAGCTTGAACTCTGTTGACCTCCCAAGCCCCTTCATGAATATGCATGTACACTTAGCTCAGAACTTCCCCAATTTTGCTATTCGGAGAGTCTCCGCTTTGGGAAAGATCCCCGATGTTCTCCTTACTTACTGCAAGTAATAAATCCTTCCTCCTCCCACTCTTTGGCTTGGTTGTATCTTTTGGCTCAACACCCACGGAGAGGAGAACCTGGTATTCAGGTAACATTGTCTCATATTTATTCCATGCACCACAGGATCCAGAAATTCAACTTTGTAGTTCACTGGAAACACAGCGGTCTCTGGGAGTTTGTTTCCTACTAACCAAACTTACAGGAGATTGGTGTATAAATCTGTATCACCAATTTTCCTTTGCAAAGGGAAATAGACCTAACCAGGGACATCCCGCCTATCACATAGGGTGTTAGGAATTGTTCCACTGTTAGCAACAGAGCTCTGGAATAGCAGTGACTTAAAAAAGATAGAAGTTTATTTTTCTCTCATGTAAATGAAGTTTGGAGGTGGGTAATTCAGGGATGATCTGCTGGCTCTGTCTAGTCATCAATGCTCCTGACTCCTAGAAGCCAAACTTGTTGTGTGGTTACCATTCACAGGTCACTTTAAGGTCACAAGTTGGACATTGCATGTCCAGCCATTGAATCCACAGTTCAGGCAGGAAGGAAAGGAAGGGGAAGGCCAATGGGGACTCCCGACTGATTCAACAGTCCTTTTTAAGGGGCTTTTCCCAAAGGCCCAATGTATTAGAAGCTAGAGCTTAGTCATAGAGTTACTTAATCTCTGTAAGAGAAGCTGGGAAATTCAGGTTTTTGGCTGGGCATTTCATCACTCCCCCTCCTCCCCAAATCAGAATTATGTTATAAAGAAAAAGAGGAGAGAATGAATATTGGGCAGACAGCTAGCAATCCCTGCCATTATTGAGGAAACAAGATTGGAATATATCATAGCAGCTACAGAATCAAAGATTTAGCCAATTAGGTAATTTCGAGTGATATTTCATCTGGGCTATGGAAAAGATGCATGAGCATCCCAGCCCCACCCAGGGTTATTCGTTCCTGGAATGCACTGCTCATTTCCCTTTTGTGGGATTGAATAAACACAGATAGAATCTTAATAACATTCTTCTCCTCATACTGTCCATGCAGACCACACTGCAGTAGCATGGCAGGAAAGAAAGTGGGGCACAAGAGGATGGTCACGTCCCAGGGACTCACCTGAGCCTTGGTGAGTCCCTGGGATGGCCGCCAAGTGTGGGTTCTTGGCCTTGTGCAGGAAAGAATTCAAGAGCAAGCCGTAGTAAAGCGAAAGAAAGTTTATTCAGGGAGATACACACTCCATAGAAAGAGTGTGGGCCATCTCAGAAGGCAAGAGGCACCAGGGTACGGGGTTGTCAGTTTTTATAAGGGTGGGTAATTTCATAGGCTAATGAATACAAGGATTATTCCAACTATTTTAGGGAGGGGTGGGATTTCCAGGAATTGGGTCACTGCCCATTTTTTGGTCTTTTGTGGTCAGCCTCAGAACTGTCATGGCTCCTGTGGCTGTGTCATTTAGCTTGCTAATATATTACAATGAGCATACACTGAGGTTCAAGATCTAGTGGAAGTCAATGGTCCACCAATTTGGACCTAGTTGGTTCTAACCAGTTTATGTCGTGTCCTCAAAGGCTGTCATTCTTTTAAAGGTTGTGCTCTGTCCCCTTCCTGTAGGACTGTTCAGCTTACACTGGCATTGCTGCTCAAACATTTCCACTGAAGTACTCATGATGATTATGAGTACAATGTTGAATTTTTTCTTCTCTAGCTAATCATTTCATTCTAGGAAAGGGGAGGAAAAAATCAGAGACTCCACATGCCGTGGAGCGGCTGGGCCCGTGAGCCATGGCCACTGAGCTGGCGTGTCCGAAGCCTGTGCTCTGAAACGGGAGAGGGCACAACAGTGAGAGGCCCACGTATCAGTAGAAAAGAAAAGAAATTTATTCTTTTAGCTGGCCCATACAGCACCTTACTCTACTTCCATCTATTAGAAACATGTTATAAAATGTTGGACTCCTAGAAAAAGACACTTTAGGAAAATTGTAATGGTAAGTACACAAATCTCTGATGTCTATGGTGTGCCTGATGCACCCTAACCTTGTGCAGTGTACAACCTACACAACAATGTATGTGACAATGCTAAGTTTTACCACAAAAGGATTAGAGCCTCTTGGGACTCTGGTCTTGCCTCCTGGATGCAAATAAAATTTAGAATGCAAATTGCAGTGTAACTGACTGTGTTGATGATTGCTAGGATGTGGATTTCACTGCAAGGACTATCGTATTTCTTGTTAATAATAATAATAATAACTAGTGTATTGAATGTTTATACTTAACCCAGTGCCAAGTGTTTTACATGGATTTTCTCACTTAATTCTTGCAAGAGCCCTGTGGGGAAGATATCATCATCATCATTATTATTTATTATTATTATTACCCTGATTTTACAGATCTAGACACTAGGCTTTCACTAGTGCCACCTAAGATTCTATTCACTTTTTTGTTTTGTTTCATTTTGTTGTATTAGTTGGTTCAAAGGATGCTTGTGATCAATAAAATTCTTTATCTTTTTCCCCATGAAAAAAAAAAAAAAAGAATTACTCTCTGAGGAAGTTTTATTCTCTCTTCTCTCTATACCATTTAACTCAGAGACAAGAAGAAAATGGAAGAAAAAAATACCAAGAGGAAGGGAAGGTGCTGGAGAATTCTGGTTTCCGGGGATCAGCTAACAGAAGGAACACTCTCTGTGGTCCTTCGAGATGGAAATTGGGAAGATGCTCAGAGCTTTTGTCCCTTCACTTGAGGTGGGTGTGATATAATTGACAGCTATGGTCCCAGCAGTTTGACCCTGCACCCAGGATGGGGTCCTGTCATTCCTGCCTGTCCTGTGGACGTTCTCTACCTGACCTTTCAGTACTCTGAACTCTGCCTTGACATGAAGTTTTTACTTAGTATTAGATCGAATTTTCTTTGGCTTCTATCCAGATTGCCAATTTCTGCTTCAACTGCAGAATGTTTTAAGTTTCATGCTTTCTGGGCCAACCTCTTAGGTATTGAACAGAGAGGAATTGAGTACTTCACACATCCACATAAACACACACTGATAATTATTACAAAGAACATCCTGCTTTTGTACCACAATTCTGCAGCGACTTGCCAAGGCAGTGTGAGTAAAGGAATCCTCCTAGGGGTCTAGGGTGCAGCTTAGTTAAACTACTACAATCAAGGATAAAGTTGTTTTATCTTAGAAATGCATACAAATTCTACATTTTACTCCTCGGCATCGCTGTATTTACATTTAATATTTTATTACATTTACATTTAATTACATTTTATTACATTTACATTTAATATTACATTTAACATGTATTTACATTTAATATTTTTAACTTAATAATCATTGCGTAATATTGATATTCCAGAAAGTTGGCAAGTGTGACTTTTCATATTATTTGTGTACTTCCAGGGTATGCATGATCCAATCTGAGCTTTCTTTGGTTACGTTTTAGTATGGAATAATTGTTGCCTGAATTGGATTGAGATGCTTCCCAAGATTTCTTGCAGCAACATACTCACTTCTGTGCTAGTCGATGCTTTCATTGTGTTTTATTTATTTATTAAATTATTTCATATAGCTGTAATTCATATTCACTTAGAAACAAAAATGTTTTAGTTAAAAGCTATCTTGTTAGTGTTTATACTATACATACTCAGTTCCTCTGTAGAGACTGGCAACCTTTTTCTGTGAAGGGCCAAATAGAAAACATTTTTGGCTTCACAGGACATTCAGTCTGTATCAAAACTAGTCAGCTCTGCAGTTGTAGCATGAAAGCAGCTCTAAACAATGAATAAATGGGCTTGGTAGGGATATGTTTCAATAACATTTTATTTACAAAACAGGTAGTGGGTAGGATTTGGCTCTAGTTTGCTGATCCCTACTTCTAACCTATAGACATTGACTGTTTACAAAAACTTTCCCACATATTCAGCCACAAAAAATTAACAAAAAAAATGAACACCCAAACAATTGGGAATTTTAAAATACTCTCTTAAGTAATTCCTGGGTCAAAGAGGAAATCAAAATTACAATGCAAAATATTTAGAAAATCATGGTAGTAAGAATAGTAAATGGCAAAACCTATGAGAGGTAGCCAAAGCCATACTCAGAGTAAAGTTTGTGAACTTGAAGTTTATCCTGAAATAAATAGAAATATAAACTAAATGTACTAAGTGTTCTCCTGAAGATGTTAGCAAATGAACAATAGAACAAACCCAAGGAAAGTAGGAATTAATAAAGATAAAAGCAGACATTTATTAATTAGAAAACAAATGGTAAAAACGCAGTTGTTACTTTTGACAAAATGCAAGAGAGTAGAAAATCTACTATCCAATTGAAAACAAAAATGAATAAACAAATATAAAACATTAGGAACGAGAAAGAAAGCCTAGCCACAAATATAGAAGAAATGTTAAGATTTACAAAAATATGCTTCATACAATAAACTTGAAAATTTGCATTACATAATTTTCTAAGAAAATAGAAACAATTAAAATTACCTCAGAAAAAGGTAAAAAGTAACAAGCCAAAACTCATGGAAGTTTCAATACTACACAGACTATCTGTAGGCAGGAGATCACCAAGGAAACAGAAAACTTGAACAACACTATAAGCCCATTAGACCTAATGGACAGCTATAGAGCACTATACTGAACAAAAGCAGAATACACATTCTTTTCAAGGGCACATAGGATATCTCCTGGATAGACCACATGCTAAGTCATAAAACAAGACTCAGTAAATTCAAAAAGATCAAAGTCATACAAAATATGCTCTCTGACCAAAGTGGTACTGAATTGGAAATCAATAACAGATGGACAGAGGAAGAAATTAAATGACACATTCTTAAGAAAATAATCCACAGGTCAAAGAAGAAATCACAAGGGAAATTAGAAAACACTTTAAGATGGATGAAAATGAAAACACAACATGCCAAAACATAGGATGCAGCTAAAGTAGTACTTAGAGGGAAATTTATAACTGTAAACACCTATATTAAAAAAGAATAACTTCAAATCAATAACCTAACCTTCCACTTTAAGAAACTAAAAATTTAAAAAGTTGAAGAAAGGAAAAAATAAATATCAGAGTAGAAATAAATGAAATACATAAACAAATGAGATGTAATTAAACTTAAAACCTTTTGCACAACAAAGGAAACCATAAACAAAACCAAAAGACAACCCACTGAATGGGAGAAAATACTTGTAAATGATGTGACCGACAAGGGATTAATCTCCAAAATATACAAACAGCTCATGCAGCTCAATATAAAAAAAAAAAAACCCAATTAAAAACTGGGCAGAAGGGGCTTCCCTGGTGGTGCATTGATTGAGAATCCGTCTGCCAATGCAGGGGACACGGGTTTGATCCCTGGTCCTGGAAGATCCCACATGCCACGGAATAACTAAGCCCGTGGGCCACAACTACTGAGCCCACGTGCCACCACTACTGAAGCCTGCACGCCTAGAGCCCCTGCTCCGCAATGAGAAGCCACCACAATGAGAAGCCTGCGCACTGCAACGAAGAGTAGCCCCCACTCACTGCAACTAGAGAAAGCCTGCATACAGCAGCAAAGACCCAAAACAGCCAAAAAATAAATAAATAAAATGAATAAATTAAAAAAAAAAACTGGGCAGAAGATCTAAATAGACATTTAGAAGACATACAGATGGCCAAAAAGCACATGAAAAGATTCTCAACATCGCTAACAATTAGAGAAATGTAAATCAAAACTACAATGAGGTATCACCTTACACTGGTCAGATGGCCATCATCAAAAAGTCTACAAACAATAAAGGAGAGGGTGTGGAGAAAGGGGAACCCTCCTACACTGTTGGTGGGAATGTAAATTGGTACAGCCATTATGGAGAAGAGTATGGAGGTTCCTTAAAAAACTAAAAACAGAGCTACCATTTGATCCAGCAATCCCACTCCTGGGCATATATTTGAAGAAAACCATAATTTGAAAAGATACATGCACCTCAATGTTCATTGCAGCACTATTTCCAATAGCCAAGACATGGAAGCAACCTAAATGTCCATCGACAGAAGAACGGATAAAGAAGATGTGGTACATATATACAATGGAATATTACTCAGCAATAAAAAAAGAATGAAATAATACCATTTGCAGCAACATGGATGGACATAGAGGTTATCATACTAAGTGAAGTAAGTCAGAGAAAGACAAATATCATGTGATATCACTTATATGTGGAATCTAAAAAAATGCTGCAAGTGAACTTATTTACGTAACAGAAACTGACTCTCAGGCTTAGAGGGCAGACTTGTAGACGCCAAGGGGGAAAGGTGGCAGGGAGGGATGAATTGGGAGGTTGGGATTGACGTATATGTAAAACAGATAATCAACAACGACCTGCTGTACAGCGCAGGGAACTATACTCAATGCTCTGTAATAGCCTAAGTGGGAAAAGAATCTAAAAAAGAAGAAATATATGAATATGTATAACTAAATCACTTTGCTGTACACCTGAAACTAACACAATATTGTGACTCAACTATACTCCAATATAAAATTTAAAAATTTTTTTAAATAAATAAATGAAATAGAAAAACAATAGAGAAAATCAATAAAAAGTTGGTTCTTTGAAGAAAACCAACACAAGTGACAAACCTTTAGTTAGACTGAGCAAGACAAAAAAAAGAAAAAGAAAAAAGACAGAAATTACTAAAGTCAAGAATGAAAAAGGGGACATCATTACCAACCTTCCAAAAATACAGAGGGTTGTGAGGGAATACTATGAAAAACTATATGTATAAATATAAATGGGTATGTATGAACTATTGAATAAGAAAGACTTTTCAAAGCAGAAACTATAAAGAAAAAGACTGAAAAATTTGTATGAAAACAGAAAACTTCTATATATCTGGAAAATAGCATTAATAAAACTATAGCAAAGGAAATGATTTACAAGACATACGAGTCAAAGTGCATAATAACTAAAGAGTGTATATAAATTAGTCAAAAGATAAACATCCCAAAATAAAAAGATGAGTGATGCAATTTATAAACTATGACAATACCAACAGTCGGTAAAAACATACCGAAAAAAAGTCAAATTCAGCAGTAATAATAAAAATAAAGAAAAACAATGAGATAACATTTTATTGTGTGATTTTGGGTGAGTTACTGATACTTTCTATACTTTATTCTTTGAAATTTAATTTTTATTTTTTTATCAGACTAATGCATGTGTGTTGTTTTACATGTATGTCATTTTTCAAGCTAAATAAAACAATACAGATAATAACAAAAATCAGCAGCCACCTGCCTCTGCTCTCCTCACTGTGGATTTCTGCCTTCTCTGGGCAACCACCCTCAGCTGTTTCTTCTAGCAAATAGGACATGCGGCCCTGAGGTATGTGATGAGTAAAGGAATAAATAGTCACTGCTTGAGAGGGCTGCCACTGAAGCCGTGTCCTCAATGAAGGTTTCTTTTAAGGCTAGGCAAGGATGGGAGCACCCAGAGAAGAGGGTGGATCTGTAAGGGCATGTAAGCTGTAAGCTGTTCCTGCAAAAGGAGGGTGTGCAGGTGTAGCCAGGAAGTACAGAGCATCCTGGGGATAATGCGCAGAGAACCGGTGGCCAGAGTGGCTGACTCGTGAGCATTATCAGATGAAAGAGGGAATCGAAGGTGTTGGGGTTTTAGTTTCCAGTCTTTTTTTTTTTTTTTTTTTTTGCGGTACGCGGGCCTCTCACTCTTGTGGTCTTTCCCGTTGCGGAGCACAGGCTCTGGACGCACAGGCTCAGCGGCCATGGCTCACGGGCCCAGCCGCTCCGCGGCATGTGTGATCTTCCAGGACCGGGGCAGGAACACGCGTCCCCTAGCATCGGCAGGCGGACTCCCAACCACTAGCGCCACCAGGGAAGCCCCTCCAGTCTCTTTGAGAGCAGTGGATAAAGCATAGCCTGGGACTAGAAGGTTGGTCTCACTTGGTTGGGCTGATGGAGGACCTAAACATGGCAGACTCACACGAGCTCTTAGTAAGGCATAGCCCAGCACATGGCAGCAGGAAGCATTTATTAATGTTAGCTATAATTAGCGTTCAAATTATTTTATTGGCACAAGTGCGTGTATTTGATAATACCAAGCATAGGTGGGAATGTGAGAGCTAGGTACTGTTGCTGATACTGAATTAATACAAATTTTCTAGAAGGCAACTTGGCAATATTTTACAAAGAGGTTTTGGGTTTTGCTTTTTAGGTATGTATGCATTGAGGTAGTAACTTCATAGGAATTTATTCTAAAGAAACAACTAGATAGATACACAACCAGGTGTGTATAAGGTGATTCATTTCAATGTCGTTTATAATAGGAAAAGCCAGAAAACATAACTAACTAATCAACGATAGAAATTGGTAAAATGAGTCCCAGACCAAAGATAGAAATACTATAAAGTTATCAGAAATGTCTTATATGGGAAAACTATTAAGTGAAAATTAAGTTTAAAAGTAGTCTGTATAATGTGATCTCAAATATATAAAGTACATATTCATACATGTATAGAAAAATATCAAAAGAGTGATTATCTCCAGGTGGTATGATTTTTTATGTATGTTTTTCTGTATGTTACAGATTTGCTTCACTGAAATTTTCTTTTCTATTTTTTCCTTTTTTGGTTATGGAGGGAAAAAACCTCAATAATGTTGTTGAAAAAAGTATAAAGGTCTGTGTCACTCAAGTTTACGCTTCATTATCTACTCTTTTAATTCTTTAATTTATTCTCTAATCGATCAATGAGTATAGTTTTGTCTTTTCCAATCTGGAAACTGTATGTCTTACAGAAAACACTTTTGACATGGAGGAGTTTCCTATTATTCTCAATGTTTCTTTCAGACCAGAGCCATTAACCCCCCTTTAAACAGTGCCTCTACTCTAGTGACAGCAGAAGTCTGCCAAAGTCACTAAACTCACCAATGTCCTGTAGCCCCCCATAATTCCATAGTGGAAATACTGATTGTCTGTAATAGATGCAGATCTCTTTTATTGGCACTGTGAAGAGGGTATTTCTGCTTCAGAACAGCATTAACAGGGGCTCCATTTCTCTTCTGTCTTTTTCAGAGTATCTAGAACATAACGTATCAGCAACTTAATTAAGAAAGCTGATAGTGGCATTACTAACAAAGGCCATTCTCACTTTCCCCGAATATTCTCAAGCAGTAGGTCTTAATAATGTTTGTGGTGTGAACCAACAAATCTGAGGAAGCACATCGGATACCTACAGCAAACTCAAAGCCAAATGAGAAAATTGTTCCAGAAAATAACAGATGCTCTCAGATCAAATATATCTCCCCAGAGGAAAAAGGAACAAACATAGAAAATAACTCCAGACATGATCAGGACATCCAACTGAGGAAACATCAATATATAGACCATTCAATTAAAAATTATCTGCCCAGGGTTTGTTATGATATCCGTCTTTGATTTGGAGGTCTGGAAATGATAGATAAAATAAATTAGGAGAATCAGAACAGCCGTTGGGCTTCCAAAATCCTATGCCATACCTGTTAGAGCATTTTGTAATTGGGAAGTCAAGTAAAGTGTGGGAGACAGTGTTGGCTTAAGAGTCAAGCAGAAATGTGTTTTAAGGCCAGTTTTGGCAATCTAGATGTGTGAGCTTAGGCAAGTAACTGAATTTCTCTAAATCGAGTTCATCTGTAAAATGGGTGTAGATTATCTACCTCATAGGATTGATGTGAATATGAGTAAAAGAATTTGTAAAAAATGTCTGGTATAGGTCCTGTAGACACTCCACCAATGGCGGCACTGAACATTATTGGTAACATTCTGAGACCAACGCACAACACCATGTAGAGAAGCAAACAGACTTCGATAAACAGAAATGATCAAGTGCTTTAAAGAGGCATCCAGTTCTTTATTGGAGAAAATAACAGAACACTTTAGTTTAAGACTAATCATGGGGCTAGCCCACTGAGTGACCATGTGTTGTAGCAATATCTAATCAAATGGACTTGTTTATGGGAATCTTGAGTTAAACTCTTCCATATTAAAGTACACACTCAGAATGTGGCCAAAAGATATCACTGCCCCATAAAAAGGCTTGGGGAAAAAAATGTATTGTCTAGAAATTTTAAAGATACGCTTGAGGAAAACCAGAATTTCATTTAATGAGGAAATTTTAAAAATCACCCCAAGGAAATTGATAATTTTCTAGAAAGTTCCTAGTGGCTAGAGAGTTGGTATGGAAGTGAAAAAATGTGGAAAGTCATATTGCTGACACCTAACGTTAAAAAAAGTCTACGATGTTGTAATAGACACATTTTATTATTACTTTTTATCAAAAATTTGAAATGCCTTCACATCTTGCTTTGGGTCTAGAACAAAAATCTATCAAGGTGCACAGGAGAGAAATCATGGGATCCAGGGTTAGGGTTATAAGATAGGTCCTCTACTCTGTCTTTCCTAGTTGACTGACCTTGAGGGATTTATTTAACTCCTACAGCTGTTTTTCCATCTGTAAAATGGTGATTAAAATGCCTATCTTTGGCTGTTGCTTCATCACTGAGCTTCTGTGGAGTCACACAAGCTGAGATATACTGGCTGTAGTTTACATAAAGTTCTCAGTGAGTCCTGAAAACCTGGATGGAGTCATCTCAAAGATGAGTTGGGAGATTTTATGGTAATATGGGGGGAGAGTTTGGGGTACAACCAATACAGCTAAGTCCTTGGGGAAGTCTAGGAGGAAATTTCTGAAAATTGACTTAAAACTTCAGACTTGGGGAAACATAATTTTATTTAACAACAAAAAAGATAAAAGTGTAATGTCTGATGCCATTTTTATTCTAAAATTTTCTTGATCGTTTCTTAATTTCATCATAATGAAATAAACACAGCACGACAGTCATCTTATGTAGATAGATGCACAAGTTAATGAAACGGCATTTTCTGGGCTGAAGGGAAGGATATTTTGAATGTTTCCATGGAATTAAATTGATCTGTTCACATGTTTCCATGGTAAGAACTGCTGGCTTTGCCAGGCATGTTGGACACACTTGGGGGTATTGTGGGAATCTGGTGGCCAACCCAGTCACAGTCGTATGGCATTCATCTGGACAGAACTCAGCTTTTTTTGTATAGTTAATTTACAATGTTGTGTTGGTTTCAAGTGTACAGGAAAGTTGGACAGAACTCAGTCTTAAAGCTGAGATTTCGAACCCTCCTACACTATTGGTGGGAATGTGAATTGGTACAGCCACTATGGAGAACAGTATGGAGGTTCCTTAAAAAACTAAAAATAGAACTACCATATGACCCAGCAATCCCACTCCTGGGCATATATCCAGAGAAAACCATAATTCGAAAACATACATGTACTCCAGTGTTCACTGCAGCACTAGTTACAATAGCCAGGACATGGAAGCACTCTAAATGTCCATCAACAGAGGAATGGATAAAGAGGACATGGTACATATATACTATGGAATATTACTCAGCCATAAAAAAGAACAAAATAATGCCATTTGCAGCAACATGGATGGGCCTAGAGATTGTCATACTGAATGAAGTAAGTCAGACACAGAAATACAAATATCATATGATATCGCTTATATGTGGAATCTAAAAAGAAAAAGGGTACAAATGAACTTATTTACAAAACAGAAGTGGAGTCACAGATGTAGAAAACAAACTATGATTACTAAGGGATAAAGGGGGGAGGGATAAATTGGGAGATTGGGATTGACATATGCGCACTACTATATATAAAATAGATAATTAGGACTTCCCTGGTGGTGCAGTGGTTGAGAGTCTGCCTGCCGATGCAGGGGACACAGGTTCGTGCCTGGGTCCAGGAAGATCCCACATGCCGCGGAGTGGCTGGGCCCGTGAGCCGTGGCCACTGAGCCTGCGCATCCGGAACCTGTGCTCCACAATGGGAGAGGCCACAACAGTGAGAGGCCCACGTACCGAAAAAAAAAAAAAAAAAAGATAATTAATAAGAACCTGCTGTATAGCACAGGGAACTCTACTCAATACTCTATGATGGCCTAAATGGGAAAAGAATCTAAAAAAAAAAAAGAGTGAATATAGGTATATGTATAACTGATTCACTTTGCTGTACACCTGAAACTAACACAGCATTGTAAATCAAATATACCCCAATAAAAAAAAGACTGTACACTCTTTAAAAAAAAAAAAAAGCTGAGATTTCATTGAGGGTCAGGCCTACAAGGCCAGGTTTACAGTGCCTAGTTTATATTGTTTACTGATATGGGGCGGTGAAAATATTTTATAATAGTAAACCCAATTTAAAAAATCATCCAGTTTGCAATCATATTGGAAAAAATATTTTTGTGTCCAGGAAACATTCTGACCTAAAATTCCACAATTTTCATCATCAAATAAAAAGCCTTGATCGGCTCGGCTGAACTGCTGACACACACAGACTTTTAAAAAAAGGAAAATGTTTTTGTAGTGGAGTGCCAGTAGGTCAAAAGTGAGCTGTGCTCCATCTTGTAATTCACTGCAGCGTGTGCGGAGATGTGTGTATCTTAAGAGGCGTAAAACAACAGGGAAGAAAGGCAGAAAGGAGGTCCTCTTCTTGATTTGCAAAAGGCCTCATGTTGCCCTTGTTTTTCTACTGACACAATTTATAGGCTCCTGGACCTTTTGATATTCCTCCATCAAAACTTTCTTAGTGTCTGTCTCACTTCAAAGGGACACTAGCTAGTCCATGCCACTGAGTTACCCCTAATTCACAGACATTTTAACTGTAGCTGGTGCTTTAATTCAAAGGAAAGAGTCTAATGCTGGGATTTCAAGCCAAAGTAGCCTCTGGGCTCTAAGTGCCTTTTGTTCAACAATCTGCTAGACTGTATTCAAACTCTTCAGAGAAAGACATCGTGTTTCATGCATCTTTGCATTTCCAGCACCCAGAACAATTCTTGTCCCCTAGTAAGAACTCCAAATATGCTTGTTGAATGAAAGAAGGAATGAATGAATGAAACCAACAAGGGAGATCTTTTATAGCAGTTCCCAATTATTGTTGATTAATAAATATAATGTTTGTCTACTGAATAGGTCTAGTATTAAACCTCTTTGGCTGAATTTTGGTCATATTGTTGATCCCAAGTTTGGGTGCCTCACGCACAGTGAGGCCAAACAAACTGAAACATCGGAGTTTGGAGCAGAGAAAGATTTATTGCAAGAGTCAAGCAAGAAGAATGGGCAGCTCTTGCTCAAAAAGCCCAAAATCCCTGATGGTTTTCAGGGAAGAGTTTTTATAGACAACATTTAGGGGAGAAAGACTGCAGGGTGTGTGACCTTCCTCTGATTGGTTGGTGGTGAGGTAAGAGGGTCAAATCTCAATCATCAGCCATCTGACCCCAACCAATCTGGGGGTCCAAGTACTTGTGCTCAGCCTGAAGTTACCATCCTCCACCTGGGTGGGTAGCCTTAGTTCCAGTAGAAGAACTCAGAGATCTATTGTTACGTATACCCCTTCAGGAGGAACCAGGACCCTGCTCTGTGCTGCACTGTTGTTTCCTGAATGCTCCTTTGTTTCTGCATTCCCTCCCTTTCCTAATTAGTAACTGTCTGAATCTGCCCTTTGGAGTTCAGAGAAGGTCTAGGAGGCTGAAGACTTTTTCCTACAAACAAGAAACCGGGGACACGGAAAGGCTTTTGTATCCTCAGGGTCCTGCTCAGTTTCAATCCTCCCTTTTCTGGTAATCTTCAGTCTGGAGGGGAACAGGTGTTGGAATCATAAACTCAGCCGAGGAACGTGGTTTTAGGGGAACTCAGTTTCAATAACTGAAATCCTCATTCATCTTGACTCCACTGCTATCAAAGAGGGAGCATGTTTCTTCTGTTTGAGGGACCGTGAGGATGAGTGATTTGCCTAATATCTCTGTCTCTGTTTCTCTGCCTCTGTCTCTCTTTCCCTCTGTCTCTGCCTCCCTCTCACACACACACACTCCAGCTCTCTGCCATCTCCCCCAGCAGCCTTTGTAATAAATCAAGAGCTCCACAACTGCCTGTGCTGTGCAGCTTTAAAAAGAGAAAGCTGTCTGAAAGACGCACAGATATTGTGACTCCCTGGAATGAAAGCTTCTCTCCCAGGAGTCGGAAGAGAGTGCGTGTGGAAATCTCAGCCTCTTTGAACATCCCATCCTTTAAGTAAAGCTCCTATTTAAGAGTGGTCCCTGGGGGTTCTGGGCTTGTCATCTTCCTGGCACTCTTTCGCACTGGACTGATTATTAGTGAGACAGCTAACATGCAGGATGGAGGAAGGCCAGCCCGAGCATGGGCTTTGTTCAGGGACTGCATCTTCTGGATGGCCAATCTGTCAGCAACCTGCAGTCAGATTTCTCTGCAATTGCGGGTTTAATTCCTCCCTGGGCATAGATCTTTTTAAAAGCAAAATGGTGTGGTAGAAAAAAGTAGCTTTAAGATCAGACATATCTAGGTTCAAATCCCTGCTTCCCTACTTACATTGTGATTCTGAGCACATCACTTAATCCCTCTCAGTCTGACATTTCGTATCTGTAAAATGGGGATATTAACACTGGCTTTGCAGAATTGTTACATCTGCCAGCAGGCTAAATGGAATGTGGCTGAGAGGTGGTCAGCAGGCTTTCTAAATGGGATTCCGTAAGGAAGAGCAACAGAACTCTGGGGCCTCTCTTGGTCTGTGCTCTCCGGGACCACTGGAGTGGGAGCAGGAAGCCATTGCGTTGCTTCCTGTTGGAGCGCTTGTTTGCAGGGTCTTCTAGTTTGAGAAATGCTAATAAGGCAATGATCCATTTAAGCCACAGGGTCTCAACGTCCAGCAAATGGCAGTGAGTCATGCCTGCTGTCTGCCCTTTTGCCTGTTACAGGGGCCTTCCTTGTTCTGTGTTCCTTTGAGGAATGCCTGCTTCTCTCCAAACAGCTCTTAGCAGCCCCATGTGAACGGGGACAGAGCAGGCTGGTGGCAGCTGGCACAGAGCGGAGGCCAGGAGCAGTTATTACTCTGATGGCTTTCCTTTCCCCTCCCAGCCCCTCCTCCCCAGTAGTCCCTGCTCTGCCTTGGAAAGCATGGACATTTGTCAAGACTGGGCTCTGCTGAAGCACCTGCAGAGTTACTGCGGCTTGGAGAGAAATGCTTCCAGCAACTCCGGTCCAGCTGTCAATGTTGGTGAAGAGGGGTTGCTCTCCCAAGCAGCTGGCTGAACTGCTGTGCCTCCCACAGACACCTGGAATTCCCTCCAACCCTCAGTATCCTGTGACATTCTCTCTCCCATCACCCGCTAAGCATCTTGCCCACTCAGTAGAGGGGAAAAAAAGAGGAAAGAAAAAGGAAAAGTATCAGTAAACAGAAACAAACTGACTCTCTGGGTCCCAAAAATGATCCATGTTGAATCATTAATTCACTAGCCAATCACTAATTCCATGCTTTTAAAACAAAATTGATTTCAAGACTAACAATCCAGTAGAAGATGTAAAAGATGTTTATTGAGCAATTATTATGCACTAGGCACTGTCCTGAGTACTTTGCAGATGTCACCCACCCTTCAAGGTGTGTGGGCTCTGAAATCAGACTGTCTTAATTTGAATTTTGTCTTTGGCATAGAGTAACCATGTGGCCTTGGCTAATTTATTATTTCACCTCTCTAAGCCTCAGTGTCCCTAACAGTTTCTTTGAAACATCAGAGAGATGTTTCCCTAATCACCCCATCTGAAGTAACACCCCGCTCCCCACCTCCATCTTTCAGAGCACTATTGTTTTTAGCCACAATAAATGTTTGTTGAGAGTCCCCTTTCTCCTAGGCTTGGCTTCTAGTGCTGGGGACACAACAGGGAACAACTACCCCATGGAGCTTACACTCTAGTAGGGAGAGACTGACATATAAGCAAAATAAATATGTAAGTAATATTCTAAATATTCTAAATTCCTTTTTTTACCATCTATCTCCCGCAATTAAATTATTAGCTCCTTGAGGGCAAATTCTCATCTGTCTTGACTTCTGCTGAATTCCCAGTGGCTAGCATAGTGTTTAGCACATCATATGTTTAAAATAATGAAGTAAATAAGGTTAAAAATTTGAGGAAAATAAAGTAGATAATCTATGTCTGAAGCTCTTAGCATAGCGCCTGGAATATGGTAAAAAATTAATAAGTTGGTTATTTTTCAATTAGATTCCAAAGCTGTGTTCTTAAGCATTTTACCACATTGTGTCTGTTATAATAATAACTATAACAGTAATAACGTGTTATTGTAGACTTACATATATCAAATTACAATTTACTTATTAAATTCTACTGGATGCCGTGAACTGCCTAGGCATATTAAAATAATATGTAATTATAACTCCACAATAATCCTAAAAGGTAGACTTTTTTTTTTTTTTTTTTTTTGGTGCGGTACACGGGCCTCTCACTGACGCAGCCTCTCCCGTTGCGGAGCACACTCTCCGGACGCGCAGGCTCAGCGGCCATGGCTCATGGGCCCAGCCACTCCGCGGCATGTAGGATCTTCCCGGATCGGGGCACGAGCACGTGTCCCCTGCATCGGCAGGCGGACTCTCAACCACTGCGCCACCAGGGGAAGCCCTGACATTTTTAACCTTATGTACCAAATTCCTATAATAAAAGGCAGACTGTGGTAAGTGCCAAAGACAGTTGCAAACAAAATGCTGTGTGATTACAGAGGAGGAAGAAACTCATGCGTCCAGGGTGGCTAAAAGAGGTTTGATAGAGGAGAACCTCGGAGGGTGGGTTGTCTAAGCATGGAGAGGGCAGTGGGGGAGCCCGAGGCAGAGGGGAAAGCCTGAGAAAGGGCACAGAGGAATGTACGAGATGGAGTGCTCTTCCCACAGAGGTGGAAGGTGTGGTACATGAAGGGAATGATGGATAGGGCTGGAAGTGGAGGGGAAGGCGGCCCTTGAATACCAAGGGAAGAAATTTTAGCTTCATTTCATAGGCAATAGGGAGCCATTAAAATTTTTAAGCAGAAGAATATAAAGAACCAGAACTGTGAACCTGAAGATTAATTGGGTTCTAGACTAGATGGAGAGGAAATGAGGCTGCAATCGCCAGGTGCTGAATAAGAGTCCCGGTTTGGAAAGGTGGTGGTGATAACGGAATGAAGAAAGCAAATGCAAAAAGCAGAATCACCTGGCTCAGGTGAGGGACGAGGGAAAGGAGGTGTCAAAGCTGGCTGTGAGCTTTCAAGATTCAGTGGTTGGTGTTCTTCCGATATACCTGGCAGGCTACTAAGCTTGGACCCAGGTGCCTTGATAGTTGTCTAACCTGGGCAATTTTTCAAAAATCCTTTCTCATGAGGGACTTAGGACCCTCTCTTACTTGAGATTGTCTCTATCTTCCATTACTTCAGGTAGCATGCTCTCAATAGCATAGTGCTCTGGGGCAGTGTTGGTACAAGACTGGCATTCAAGAAATGTTTATCAAACTGAGCTAAATTGAATTGAATTATTGGTTGTGGCCACTTGTCAGAGTTGCCACCAAAGCTGAATCCAGCTTCTGCCTCCAGGAACTTAGAGACACGTGAAGCTGAACCAAGTGGATCTGCCACCCGCTCTGAGACGCCACATCCACCCAGGATCCAGGTGACTGAATGGCTGGCGGTGGGGAGACTCAGCTGCTGCAGCAGCTGATCTGCGTGCACAGATGCTCACAGATGCTAGCTGGGGCCACGATGTCCAAAAATGACAGTGGTGGTGTTTGGAAGCTATAAAAATAAAACTGATTACCTTCATGTGCACATGGATGTATTTATACTAATTTGGCAGGTATTTGGGCGGGATGGTGTGACTTAAAATACAGATTTTACATGAAATTTCCTCGTGAGTGTGTGTGTGGCGGGGATGGGGAGTTGATTTCTGGTTGGCACCTGAAAGAGATGTCAGGCATCCTGCATAGCGGCAGGAGCTGACACAGAAAATAGTGCTTTAAAACATAAGCCCTGAACCAAAGCTCATAGGAGTAGATGATCCTAAGAGTAGGTAGAAATGTGTATTCAAGATTCTTCTCACAAAGGCAACTCTGTTTGGCATGTTTTAGGCAGGTTGTGGCAAGAAGTTATTTCACTGTCATTGGTTAATAACACCAGGGATAAAGGTTTCAGGGAGTCCAGAGAAATTCATATGCCCTCTTCTGGTAATATTCCAATCACTAAAAGCAGAGTCTTTGTAACCCAGTGTCAACAATATACCACAGGATAACTGATGCCCTGGCTTGAAATTTTGCCCCTGTTATTGTGTATCTTCTGTCTGCCTTGTCAGATCCATGGTCCATCCTTCCCCACCCTCCTCTGTGACCTACATGGACTGCAGGCACCAGCTCCCCTCCCTCTGGGTTGTTTTTGGGGACGGCTGGGTGGCGGCAGGAGGCTGGAGGCTGAAGTTCTCTGGCTCCTTTCCTATGGGGTCCTGTTAGCCTGGCTCCCTAGACCAAAGGTCTCAGCTTTTGTGAGACTGACCCCTCTGCACAGGCCCCTCTGTCTCTAGGGGTCTAGTAACAGCTCTTGCCTCTTTAGGCCCAGGGATCTAACCCCTAACCCTGGGGTGCACACTATACCTCTCCATCCTGCCCACACCTCTGTAAATGGCTCCTTTATGAGATTCCTTTCTGAATTACCTACTCTGGGTGTGTCTCCTGCTTCCTGCGGGGGTGCTTTGGATCCACTTTATTTTTTTTCACAGACTCCATGACTTCATTTCCCCTCTGGGGCCTCACCTTGGAGGTTAAAAAAAATGTGTTCTCTCTCTCTTACTACCTACCTCCGCATCCTGTGCAGGATTTCCACTCTTGTGGGGCCCCTTTCTGTACACTATTCTGCCCCTATCATGGAAGTCTCTTAGTGAGCTTTTCATATAACTCAGAGGTAGATGAAGGCCATTGATTCAGATCTGTCTCCTCTTTTTCTTTCCTGTAAAACAAAATCACTGACTCTATTAGTTGGTTTTGCATAGCTAAAACCACATTCCAGTCGTTAATTAATTCTTAAGAGTGGATCTTGTGTTCAGTGCACATTGTTCCCAGTCAGTTAAAACATCATTGGAAAGGCTCTACTGAGATGGCCTTTCCACTTAAATGTATTAACCTCTGTGCTGGTAATTCTCTCTTTGCCCCTCCCAATCCACTTTTTGTTCTCCAGACTACTGGGCTCTCCCACCCGCTGGATTCCAGTTAGGTTTGGCCAATAAAAGTTACTAGCGTGAGATCAATATTTAGGAGGAGAGAGAGGTCGTGGTATTCATTCTCCTCACTCCCCTGCCAGGTTGCCAGGTGACCCTCCTCCCACGGTTATGGCTCTTGCTGGGCTCTACAAACAGCTCCGTCACTTTGCCCCCTCAGTCCTAGAGTGGTATCAATATCTCACTATTCTAGTACCTGGGTGCTTTGCTGTTCCTTTTTGATCCCTTAACCCTGCCCATGCCTCTGTAAATAGTTCCTCCATTGAACTCTTGTCAGTTACCACTTTGGGTATCATGTACTGAGATCTTTACTGACACAATGCCTACCTTTTAATGTCATTCAGAGACTAGAAGGCTGAAGTGCAACCTATCATGCTAGGTTAGGTCTAATTCAGAAGTCATAGTTGGGATCTTAATACTTCAAATCCCAGCTATTCCTTCAAGCTCATTATAACTCATATAAAATTTCCACTGATGTGGTTTACCAAGATATAGTCTGGACTCTAGGAATACGCTGAATTCAGAATCCTGAACTCTCAGGCAGACACCTCCCTGAGCACAAGATCCCGAAGGAGCTATCCTTGGAGACACAGTAAGCAAAAGCCTTTCTCTAGGTCTTGACCCTGACCCCTCTTGGGTTTCCTTCTTTGAGCTAGTCCACATATGGACCATGTGGACCAAGTGTTGCCCTTCTAGCCTATGAGCTCAAGTAAAAGCAGACTAGGTGGTCTCCTTGGTCTGTTTCCACCAGGCTCAAATTCAGGTCTGGAGAACAACAGGGTGACTCTTCAAACCAAGATGCTTCACATGTTTGTTCAACTTCCATTCAGTGGGCTATTAGTTAGGATTGACTAGGAATTTTTTTTTCATTTCTTGACATGATTGAGATCAATTTATTTATTTTCCAGTTAGGTTAGAAAAAAAGACATGTGTAGAGAGCTGTGTTAATTGGATCCTTATGTATGGGCATTGGGGGCAGCTGCTCAGCTGGCCTGTCAGTTAATTTGGTCCCTGAACTTGGCTCTCTAAATATTGATGGTCAGATTGCAAGATAATTCAAAGTAAGAAAATCAGGAAAAGAAAAAGAGAGCTGTTGTCCCAGGGATATTCTCAATCCTCTCTCCAGAAGATCAACCTTCTAGAATAGATGCTCAAGTGATTGTCTGTGCCTGTATCAGAAACTTCCCTGTAGGGATGAAGTGAGAGAGGAAGACTTGAGCTCACTCAGAAGATAAAACAGGCCACAGCCAGCCTTTTTGCAGTGGGCCTATGAGGATAGCGCCATCTTGAATGATGAGAATGACTTGTTGAGCATGGAAACTAGGGACTAAGGCTGACTAACGTAAAATGAGCAAAGGAAGAAGCAAAGGGGCAAATGGGACAAAGGCTGAGCAGTGTTTTTTTTAAGGCCTCATTCTCCCTCAGCCAGTGCAGGGGAGATGAGTTGCATCAGCAACTGAACTTCAGGCTGAAGTGTTAAAGGGAAGGTGAGCAAATTAATTCAGTTACTTTGACAGCAGCTAATGTTCAGGTCTGGGTTTGAGCTCAAGTCTGCTCCTTTTGTCTTGGTATCTTTGTGCTCATTGCAATGTGTAACGTTAACTAATCCACATAGAAAGGATGCATCATCTCCATGTCCCATGAAACTAAGGTTTTAGTGATCACATACAATTCATCCCATTGGTGGATTCCTCCTTATCTCCTGCCCTTCCAACTTTGTCTCATGAATTAGATTTTTTTGACTGATCAAGACGTCTTGGACCCCTGCATGGCATGTGCCTGTTTTCGAATCCTGCAAGATGCTGCAGCTTGAAAGGAACTATAGAAATGAGTCCATCAGTGTTTGAGGTAGGTGCCCAAAATGTGCCTCTTGCTTCGGCAATTCAACCTGTGTTTGGAGGGGTGGAAACCGTTGAGAACAAAAGGTAAGGAAATCTCACCAACTTAGCCCATCCAGAGTGCAGGGAAGGATCAAGTTGACTGCCCACTGCATTGTCCAATGATCCTCCAGGGAATGAAGAGCAAGGATGACCACAAGATTTCATAAAGATACATCTCTATCTCCCTGTACTGGGCTTCTTTTCTTGTCTCCCTCATGGTTTGCTTTTTTTCCCTGCAATTCCAGAGGGACTCTCTACCTTTAGCTTGCCACTCTCACCTGTTCTCTCTTTCTCGAGTTCCCTCTGTTACTCTCAAGGGTCCCCCTAGTGTCTTCCCACTGCACTGTATCCTAAACTGGTTATTATTTTTCATAATAAGGTGATATTATTTTTCATAATAAGGTGATAACGGTATTTTCTGGAGACACAGCTTTTGCAGCACAAGGTGAGGCTGGCTCATGGTAACACATCTGTCTCTTAAATTGGGTTTCTGCTAATATCCAAAGAGCTAAAAGTGACCAGAATGAAGAAGAAATATTTGACAACATATCAATTTAATGGAGATCCAAAACATTCAAAAGAAACAACCGGAACTCAGCATTGCTGGGAGAGGTGAGACGTGCCACAGGATAGGTTTCCTGGGCCTCATAATAGAACCTCTACATATAGAACCATGTCATGTATTCACAGCCTCCCTGGATGTAAGCTGGAGTCCCCAACAAACTACAGTGCCTTTGCAAGCTCATCTTTCTAGTCTGTGATGAACAAAATCAAATATATAAGTAAAGCACCAAAGCTTAGAGGACACTGGGCAACAGAAATGGTGTCAGCTTGTCCCTCATTTGGACCTTACATTTATGTCTCTTCTCCTCCTTCTCTGCTTCCTCCCTACACCACATCCAGTGCCCTTCTGCCTGGTACCTCTCATTTCACTTCTGCCCCTCCATATGATCCTCTCCACAACCTTGTCCCTTGATGGGCTGTGGCAGTGTATGCCCTGAGCCCTGGGCTAAGCCGTATGGCCTCTCCCTGTGTTCTCAGTCTCTCCCAGATCCACTTTGCCCAGCTTAATCCTCCCTCCTTCTCTGCAGCTTAGTCCTGGTTTCTTCTTGCCGGCGTCTCCAGGCAGCAATGATGGCTTCATCGTCCATTTCTTCCTCCTCCTCCCTGTCAGTGCTTCTCCGATACTGGGACCGCCGCCCTGAAGCAAACCTCCCTTCCTCTCTCTTTTCCATCCTCTCCTTCTCTCCCTCCTCTTCAGACCTCATGAAGCTCTGGGTGAATTTCCTCTTGGCTCCAAATTCAGAAAAATCTGACTTGGATGACTCTTCCACATCTTCCCAGTCCCTGGGTCTGGCCCAATTCGGACGCCGTGGTTCTGGGGACTCTTCCCCTTCAGAGGGCTCAGGGGTCCGGCGGAAAAAGTAGGGCTCTGGGCTTTCCTCTCGGGAGCTTGAGGTCTCACTGAACATGGACCTGGAGAATGTGTGCATCTCTCTGCCCTCCCTGGTGGAGGAAGCAGAGAACCGTGAAGTGCTTCTTACAGAGTTGCCATTGGCCTCATGGTAGGAGGAGGTGTCCTGCTCCTCTGACCGGGATTTGGAGAACTTGTAACTGGAGGACTTAGACTCCGTCTCCCAGAGCAGGGAAGATCTGGTGCACTTCCCCCTGGAGCTTCCAGACCAATCACTTTGGGGAGGAGATTTTTTCTCTGTCCTGAGGCCACTGAGCCACTTATTAATACTGCTCTCCATCTCTTTTCCAGCTCTGCTGCCACTTCCATAACTATCAGAGACAGCCAGGGAGGAGGAGGTGTCTGTTTCGGGTTTCTGGGAATCACTGCGGGAAGAATACCGGAAACTCCCTATGGCACTGTCAGTGTCCTCATCCCTATCACCCACGTCATCATCCTCATCTTCCTTGACCTTCTTCTTCTTGAAAAGGGAGCTGCGTTTGTTGTCAGAGGCCAGCTTCTCCATTTTGTACTCAGACATCTTCTCCCTCAGCTCTGTTTGCATCTCCTTCTCCTTCCGGCCAAGCTCCTTTAGGTCAACACTGTCAGCAAAGAGGCTACAGATGGGCTTGCTGGTCCCCCTCACTTTGCTCCCAGTACCTTCAGCTCTTGAGCTCCGTGTGATGTGGGTGGACAGCATGGACTGCGTGTCGGAGCTGGGTCTTGCCTGGCTCTGAGGGAGCAGGCAGCCGCCCAGGGAGGAGTTGCTCTGGCCACTAAGCATGGAGACTTGGTCATCCCCCAGGCAGCTGGCTGCTGGTGCCACCTTCATGCTTGCAACAGATGGTGAGCAGGACAACAGCAGCCCTTCATTTTGCTTCTGGGTGAGAGTTTCGCTGACTACGTTGACAATCCAGTTCTGAATGCTGGCAATGGAAATGGTGTCTCCGGGCCCCACTGGCAGGTTAGGTAGAGGTGTGGTGGGGGCGGAGGCCGAGCATCCCCCTGCATTGCTTAGGGCCTGACAGGGATGGGAGCTGTGGCTTTGGGCACTGAGCACCGACACTGTGTCCCCACCAGCACTGACTGAGGGGGCTGCGGACCAGAATGCAGACAGGGGGATGCTTCCACTGGCAGCCGAGCTATCTGCCTCCCAGCTTCCCATGGACTGGCTCTCCTCCAGTGTCTGCCTGCTCCTCTCCAGCAGCTCCAGCCTCCGTTGCCTCTTCTTGGCCAAGGCCGAGTCTTCTCCCTTGCTGAGCTCCAGCACCTCCTCCTTGTTCTCACTGCCCACCTTCTGGTGCTTCAGCTTCCAGGCCTGGTAGGCGGATAGGTTGACGTCAGAGAGGTTCTTCTTCTCCCCCTCGGCCTCCTCTGCACGTTGCTCACTGCTGCCGTCTCCTGCCTCCGAGTCTTTCTTGTGAAATCCAAATTGGATTCTCTTGATCTTCCACCTTTCCAGGGCAGTGAGCTTGTCCTTGTTCCTGTGGCAGAAGTTATAGAAGGAGCTGGCCTCAGAGGACACACTCTCCTCGTCATCCTCCCGCGCCCCGCTCCCCACCTCCGAGCTGGCGTCTCCTTCCTCTCTCTTGCTCCTGGAGTGGTACCTCCGCGAAGCCTCCTTCTCAATCTCCAGTAGCCTCTGGTTCCACGTGTCCCAGGTGCTCTCCGTGGACACCGAGTCAGAGCGGCGTCTCCCGCCTCGGTTCAGGCTCATCTCCAGCTGCTGCTTCAGGACCCGGATGTCGTGGCTGCTCACACTGTCGGAGGTGCTGCTCTCACTCGTTGCGTGCCTCCGTCTTCTGCTCACAAAGGAGCCGTCGTCACCCTCCTCCTCCTCTTCCTCCTCCCTCCTCCACTTCCGGTGCCCCTCTGCCTGGTACCTCTCATTTCGGCTCTGCCACTCCCGGACAATTCTCTCCACATCCTCATTCTCGGGCTCCTGCTCACTCTGGCCGGAGGAGGCTGAGCGCCTGTCGTCCCCGCCCTGGGGGACCTTGCCTGTGGGGAGACCCTGCCCCTTCTTCCACGCCTCGTAGAGTTTCTCCTCCTCTTCTTCATCGATGAGGGTGAGGGGCTTGGAGGCTCGGCTGGCCTCCCCCAAGGAGGAGCTACTCAGGTGACTGGTGGCGTCATCCTCCTCTTCCACGGTGAGGGCGTGCACTCTGGCCCCAACCGTGCTCCCTGCGTCCTCGCCCTCCTCCACCTCCTCTTCTCCACCCTCCCTGCCGAAGTCCTCTTCTCTCTCCTCCATCAGCTTCTCGTTGAGCTCCCGGAGCTGCTTCAGGAAGCCGTCATTGGGGTAGATGGCCCGCTTCTTGCGCACGGTCATCAGGGCCTCCAGGATGGTCATATTGTGGAAGATCATCAGGTAGGCGACCACCAGCACTGCTGAGCGGCTGATGCCCATTTCACTGCTGACCAGGACTTTCCCTGAGAAGAAAACACAAGAGATAGTGATGTAACGGCACTTGTATTCTTTTTTAAGAGCTGTTTTGATGTGCTGGATTTAATATGTTTCCTTGGCATCTCATATTCATCCATGCTTAAGTCCCATGAAGCACAAGAATCATTGTCCCCATATTACAGATGTCACACAGAGCACTGACACTGCCCTGTGCTTGAGGAAACATTTTCCGCACTTTCTGAACACAGCAGGGAGTGGGGAGTGGGTGGGGGAAAAAGGAACTAACCACTGTCCCCATTCTTGAAACACTGGAGTGTGCTTTCTCTCCACCAGACTGAGCATCAGAAGGAGGAAAAATAAAAGAATAGAGAAGAAAAGGAATGAGCTTAGGATGAATGAATCACAGAGAAGTAGAATCTCAGTGTTGGAAAGGACCACAAGTCCCTTGAGAATTCCTTTGACAACTTCCTTGATGCTGGATAACCCATCATCCAGACTCTGCCAGATGCTTCCAGTGACAGAGAGCTCAGTATCTTAGACAGATAGACAGACACACACACACACACACACCCCTCTCATTCCATTTTGTCATTCTAATTTTTTGAAAATTCTTTCACATGTTAGGGCAAAGGATAACTTTCTGTAACAGGCACCCAGTGTTCCTGCTTTGACATACAAAGGTAAATAATAAATATATCTGTATGAATCAGATCTTTAATACAAAAATCTTTTTTTTTTTTTTTTTTTTTTTTTGCGGTACGCGGGCCTCTCACTGCTGTGGCCTCTCCTGTTGCGGAGCACAGGCTCCGGACACGCAGGCTCAGTGGCCATGGCTCACGGGCCCAGCCGCTCCACGGCATGTGGGATCTTCCCGGACCGGGGCACGAACCCATGTCCCCTGCATCGGCAGGCGAACTCTCAACCGCTGTGCCACCAGGGAAGCTCAATACAAAAATCTTTAAGAAAATCACGATCATATTCTTCACTACAGTTGTTCTTTTTTCTTTTTCTTTTTTCTTTTCCTCGCTATTCTAGGTCTTTCAATCATTAGTCAAACATTTTTTCATGTTCCATTACTATACTTGCCACTCTCTTTAGGTCAAACTTGAATTTATCAGTTTTATTCCTAAGGAAGTTGTGTCAGTATGGAGCAAGATATTTCAGGTTTGCACTGACCCATACAGAGTAGAGTGGGCCCCTCGCCACTCTTTTTCTGGGCACTGGGTCTTCACTGATGCCATCTGAGCTTGCAATGTGGGTGGATATATCACACAGTGAACGCAAATTATCTTTTTTATCAATTGAAACCTATAAAACCTTCTAAAAAACTGCTATCAAGCCATGTCTCTCTTATCTTGCAGCATTCTTAAAACATAAAGATAACTCTAAAATTCCTATTGATGTTTTTGGTAGTTATAGCCTGTTCTTATAGGCTAACAGAAGCTTTTGCCAGTCTCAATTCTACCATTCAATAGATCAGTTATTCCCCAGCCTCCCCCTCTGCTTTGCATCCTTCATAAACATGACAAACATGCCTTCTTTCTATGACTGTTTAAAATGCACACTGGGACCGCTAGAGATCTCCCTCCAGGCTGTCATCAATCTGTTTGTCAACAGTCTTCGGGGATATTTGTTAAATCAGTTAAGAGTCCTATTTTACAATATGGGCTGGGGGTGACTTCTATTATTATATCTTAGTACCAGTTAAGACCATGTCTTTGTCACATAGAAGGCCAGAGACCAAGGCAAGACTTGAGGGCCCTGAGGTCCAATAATGCTGAAAGGCCTTAATGCCAAGGGCCAGCAGCCACTAGGGGGAGGTAAGCAAGCAGAATCAAAGCCACTAAAAGAGCATCTACAGATTCAATGTCTTATCCCCTCCCTCCTCCAGCTCAGGGCTCAGCTGTCCCTCAGCAAGGATCCCCTTTTAACTGGCCGACCAGGTCACAATTTACTACAATTAGTACCAAGGTCTCATTCACTACTTCTGGAGGTGGTTACTAGGCCAGCTCACTTCAGGACACAGGCAGCTAGGCTTCCTCATAAGGGCATCAAATACAATTAGACTCAGTCTGGTGGAGGCCAGGTTGGGGTGCCATGCTTTTCCGTGCTATGTTCCTTACACCTGGGATTCCTCTGAAGAATGTCAGGGGCAGCCTGAGGGACAGGGGAGAGCTGGGTGGGTCAGACTTGGGGCCCCACCCAATGCACCCAGAGCAACGAAAGGATTTTTTTATTTTCTCTGTTAGGCACAAGGCCACCCTAATGTATAGCTTATGCTTGACACAACTCGAGGGGACGCCTTTAACTTTGAAGTCAAAGTTGATTTGTTTGGTTATGATGAAAACTCCCCAGCAGTAAAATGGCTTGAGGAAGGTGGTCTTTTTTCTAATTTGCAGTTGCCATCTTGATTAGCAGCAGGTCTGATGGTGGAGGGGGGGGGCGTGGGGGGGGACGTGGGGGTGGTGGTCTGTGCTTAAAGATTTGAAGAGTACAGCTAGTGGAGAGAGCCCTGGACTTGAGTAAGGCTGGGTTCCAGTTCTCTCACGCTCTCAGTATGCCTTTATATGGCAGGCATTTGTTTTGTATCCTCCCAATTCACAATTCTGCTTTTCCTCAGAACTTTCCCCCTCTCTGCACCCCAGGAAAATGAGAAGTACTTGCCCAGAAGCCACCCCCCTTGCCACTGTGGATAGAATTTAGGGTAGACAAAGGACCAGAGTCTGACACACAAATTTTCTCTCCAGGGAACGTGGAAATGGAACTGAGGCAGGAAGTTAGCGGTTATTGTCAGGCCTGTGGTGGGCCATGCTCTCTGAGGTAGAAAGCAGTGATGGAACCAAGAGTCCTGAGGCTGTCCAGTCCTTGTTCCAGACCATCCTGGGGCCACCTTCCTGTCTTTGGATTTCTCCTTGTATTGCTGTAATTAATGCTTTTGTTGCATTTTGTTAAGTAGTTTCAGATGCTTTCTACTTACTGGCAATCAAAGGAATCTTAATTATTTCATGGTGGCCATCACTTAACCTGATGAGCGGGATTTCCCAATTTGCAAAATGTAAATACCTTCTCAAGGGGTCATTGTGATTATTATGTAAAATGCTCAGAGCCAGGGGTATGTTTTGCCTTCCTCCTTGTTAAGAACTGACTCGGAAGCATCCTAGAGTGGAGAAAAACCGCAGAAACTAAGGCTCAGGAGGTTAATTCCAGGGATGGTGACAGCTGTCTGCCCCGGGGTAGGAAGTGCCCACAAAGGCTACAACCAGTGTAAAGGATATGCCGTCCTTTCCGTGCCTCGCAGGGGTGCGGAGACTAGGGAGGGTGAGCCTGAAGGCAGCTGATAGCAGCAAGGGGAGAGGAGATGGTCTGCAGGACGCACCGGCCGGGCAGGTGATGGGGACCACCTGATCGACCCGGCAGAGCTGCTGCGCTCGCCCGCAGGCCCTGCGGCACCGCTTTGGGTCGCGGGGAGAACCTGCCCTGGAGGGAGTGCTGCCGTCTCCCTCTCCCCGAGACAGGACACTTGCCTGCTCCGGCCTCGCAGCTCTTGGACGCCCAGCTCGCCGCCTCCCTGCCACGCCGCCACCCTCCGGGCAGCTTCGCCCGCTTCTGGGGATGCGTTTCGGCTCTGCGAGCCGCCTCACTCGCCCGGGATGCTGCTCGAGCCCCGCCGGCCGGTTGCCGCGGCTATGGCTTCCCTCGTTCGGCCGAGAAGTGGCCGTCAGCACCCGGCAAAGCAGCGGAGGAAATCCCGTCTCCCACAGACCCTTGGCAGACACGCCCAAGTCCACTTTTGTCAGAAGAAATACGTTCTTAAAAGTAGGTTTTTTAAGCATTGAAAAGGGGAGAAAATCATTTTATATAGATATAATTATTATATACATAACATTTATAAATTATAATTTAATAAAAATGTATACATATATAAAAATATTTCCCCTCTCTGTCTCTCTCCCTCTTTTCTCTCTCTCTCTCTCTCTCTCTCTATATATGTATCCATTAAAGATTACCCTTCCTGGCCATTGGTGATGATAGGAAATGTCCTTCGCAGGAATAGTTAATAACATTCATGATAGTAACGGCTGTAACTTTTTTTTTGCGGTACGCGGGCCTCTCACTGTTGTGGTCTCTCCCGTTGCGGAGCACAGGCTCCGGACGCGCAGGCTCAGCGGCCATGGCTCACGGGCCCAGCCGCTCCGCGGCATGTGATATCTTCCCGGACCGGGGCACGAACCCGTGTCCCCTGCATCGACAGGCGGACTCTCAACCACTGTGCCACGAGGGAAGCCCTGTAACTTTTTAAACATTTATTATTTACCCAGTTCTATGCGAAGTAAGCCCTTATATGCATTTTTACAATTTTAATCCTCACAGCAATTTTAGGAAAATTAGGTCTATTTGTTCTATAGATAAGGAAACGGCGGTTCCTTGTATAGAGAGAACATAGCAAATCCTGGGCTGAAGTATGGGTTTTTGGGCACCAGATCCTGAACTCCCACCCGCTCTCACTGCATTGGTTTCAGCCTCTCCTCATTGAGATCCTCATTGAGATGGATGTCCCATCAACTCTCTAGATAGTCTCCTATCATCCCACTTAGACTACAGTGACAGCCTCAGCACTGCTCTCCTCACTCCCACTCTCCCCTCCCCTCCCACCTGGTCTTGTCTTCAAAGCCCAGGGAGTGAGTTTTCCATAATGCAGATCAGATCAAGGTGCCTTTCAACTCCCTTACCTTGGTCCTCAACTTCCTGCACGATGGACCCCTGCCACCCTATCTACCAGGCTAACCCACACTCGCCTTGTGATTCCTGAATACACCAAGCTTATTCCACCTTAGGAATTTTGCACTGGCACGTCCCTTGGCCAGGAATGTTCTTCCAATTTTTCCATGGCTAGTTCGTTCCTATCACTCAGCTTAAATGCCCCCTTCTCCGAGAGGCCTTCTCAACCACTCTTTTTTTTTCCTTCTGTTTATTTATTTATTTACATCTTTTTTGGAGTACAATTGCTTTACAATGGTGTGTTAGTTTCTGCTGTATAACAAAGTGAATCAGTTATACATATGCATATGTTCCCATATCTCCTCCCTCTTGCATCTCCCTCCCTCCCACCCTCCCTATCCCACCCCTCCAGGCGGTCACAAAGCCCCGAGCTGATCTCCCTGTGCTCTGCGGCTGCTTCCCGCTAGCTATCTACCTGAGGGAGCTAGCCAGACACTCCAACGTATCATTCCAGTTCTCATCTCTGCCTCACGCTGATCAGTATCTGACATTTTTCTTTTTCTTTCTCTTTTCTTTCTAACTTTTTCTGCCTTCACTACAATGTAAGTATCAAAGGCCAGAAGCTTTATCTGTATCTTTCACCACAATGCCTAGAATAGCACCTGGCACATGTTGGGCCCTTAATAATTACTTATTGGATGAATGATGGTCCATTCCTTTCCCCTTGTACTAGAATGAGACAACAACTGTCTTAAGACAGATGACCTCCAGACAGCAGAAACCTGGAGGTTTTCATAACATTCCTTTTGTCCTTCCTCCCCCTGTGGAATTCCAGCAGCCTGGAGCAGACAGACCGCCTCACCTCTATAGGTCAGCAGGGCTTCATCCAGGAACTCGGCTGCCTTCCGGAAATGCTGGGAGATGTTCACCTCAGGGAAGTCATCGACCTCCACACCCAGGTACTGGATCTCCAGGCCAGTGTAGAATTCAGGCCCAGTGTAGACGCCGGTGCCATGAGCAGCATTCAGGATGTGGGTAATTCCCAGCCTCTTCAGCCTCCCCTTGTTCACAGCCACGCTCCTGAAGGGAAAGAGGCAGAGGCATTTTTTGCCAGAGTCAGAACTAGAAAGGTGCCTTACCACTGAGATTGGAAGCCTGGCTTCAGCCAGGTCAGGAGGGCCACAGCTGGGTGAATGCCTCCTTCTCTGCTCACCCATGTGTCTGGGGCTCACTGGAAATATTATTTTAAAAAGGGACCGGTGACTTAGCTGTGGCGAGAGAGAGAAGGGACGGGGAGCTGGGCAAGGGAGGACAGGAGAAAGAAGAGAACAAGACTGATGTGTAAGGAAAGCTTTGATTGGCCCAGAGACCTTTAGGCTAAAATTCCATGCCTTTGGGATGCACAGTTATCAAGACACAGAAGTGGCAGGCAAAAATAATAATAAAATGTGTGCTTCACACTGATATGGCATGCTATATTTTTCAAAGTGCTTTCATATGCATTAGTTTATTTTATCCTAATAATAAACTTAAGAGGTAGACAGCACAACTATTCTTTTTGTTTTATAGGTATTATTATTCCCCCCCATTTTTATAAATTGGGGTATAGTCGCTTAACAATGTTGTGTTAGCTTCTGCTGTACAGTGAAGTGAATCAGCTATATGTATCCATATATCCCCTTCCCATTTGAAGATTGTAAAAATGAATCAGATAGCTTTTATGACTTGTTCAAAGAAAAAGACTCTGAATAAGAACTGGGGTTCAGGGTTTCTAGTTCAGAGCTTTTTTTTTTTTTTTTTTGCAGTACGCGGGCCTCTCACTGTTGTGGCCTCTCCCATTGTGGAGCACAGGCTCCGGATGCGCAGGCTCAGCGGCCATGGCTCACGGGCCCAGCCGCTCCGCAGCATGTGGGATCTTCCCGGACCGGGGCACGAACCCGCGTCCCCTGCATCGGCAGGCGGACTCTCAACCACTGCGCCACCAGGGAAGCCCCCAGAGCTCTTTTTACTGCAGCAGAATAAATAGAGCTTAGTTTAAAGAGGCCCTGATGACAGTTGCCCAATAAGGAGCAGAAGCCTTTAGCTGGTGATATCTGGAGATGCCCAGGGTCCCTGTTGATCACAATGTGAATGTTTCTGCATCTACAGAGCTAATTAGGGATCACTCAGGACTTGGTGCTCAGCTCTGGGAATCAGGTCCCGGGCAACCAATTACACCACAGTGGAATACAAGACCCAATGTCCAAAGCTATTTTCCCTACTGCCTTCCCTGGGGACCCCAGATTCCCTCCCTTGCATCTAGGTATATGGGTAATTACACTGGGAAAAGATCTTATTAAGTAGCCGATAGATCAGCAAAACGAATTTCACAAACCAGCCTATTGCTACCAATTATGCACCGGCAAGACCACAACAAAAGCACCAGGATGTGAGTGAGCTGTTTTGGGTTTTGTTCTGGAAACCACTGATAAACTTTTGAAGAATAACATTTTTTTCTTATTATAAAAATAACACATGTTTACTGTAGGAAATCTGTACAATTCAAAAGAAACCTAAAGAAGAAAATGGAAATCACTTACAGAACCACCTCATAGAGAGAAGTACTATAAACTTTTTATCACATTTGTTTCCAATTTGTTGTCTATGTAAAAGCACATACACACACAGACATACACACATACTCTATATATTACTCAGTTAGCATCATATTATATGTATTTGTTTTATAACCTCTTTATCCTCTCAATATATTGTGGACACTTTCATAAGTTGGTAAATATATATAAAATCAATATTGTCAATGGCTCCAAATGTCCCATTATGTGGTTGTTATGGATGTCATGGGATGATGGTGATAGGGAGGCGTGTGTTGGCAAGGCTCTGGGCAGGAAGGGAGGCCCAGAAAAGGCACCTGGAGGGGCCAGGCTATGATAGAGAGCCCTGGCAGAAGGTTGGAGGATAAGCAGTCATGCCAGCATTTTTGCCCGGGGATCTCCGTGTGCAGGTGGGTGGGTGGGGCCATTCTCCAAGTTCAGGGCTGGGAAAGTAGTCAGGTAGCATCAATTTGCTGGAGGGAGCTATTGAGCCTTTGGTCAAAGTTGGGGGACCTTCATCTCAGGCACTACCCAGAGTGGTAGGACAAAGGATCATGGTCCCCCCCAGGCATCAGACTCACTTCTCGGCTATAAAGACGTTGGGCCAGACCTCATCCACCTCATTCCAGGGAGCCTCTTGGCGGTCTTGGGCCAAGGCCCGCTGTAGGTCCAGGATGCAGGGAGTGTTGTACAGGCTGGTGTCATCCATCTTTTCCCTGACACGGTTGTACAGGTCCTCCACAAGCAGCTGCTCGGCAGACTCCAGCATGCCTGGACACTTTGTCTCAGCTTTGACCCCCCGCGGCTTGAGTTCTAGGAAGACAAGGAAGCATTCTCATCAAAGAGGAGGAACACTAGGACCTTCCCTCCTCCTTGGGAGAACCCACTCTTGGCCCATTTGCTGCCAGGACTCTGCGTATGGGCTGAATTCATTTCAGATCCAGCAGGATCTGATCTGCCAGGAAGGACTTAATGGGGACCCAGGAGGAGCCTGCATTGGCCTGGACACTTGTGGTCAGGGTCAGCAGCATAGGTGTACTGGGGTGGGAGAAGGGACATCAGTTTCCCTCATTTCCTCCCATATTTCTCTAAAGCTGGCTGATAATTTCTTAGACCGAGGTCCTTAAGTAGCTGGTATATGCCCAATTTATACTTGTAAATCCCACAGCGACCCACACAAATTAGATGCTTCGAAACATTTACCAAATGAATACATGGCATTCTTTAGTAACATAATTCATTCTATTAGTTTGACTCCCTTACACATGGAAGGCAAATAACTCTGGGAAAAGTGAAACTTTCAGCAGTCACTTATGCTAGGTCACCTTCTAATACACCTTTAATTTACTTATTTAATTTATTGTCTGTTTCCCCCACTAAAGTGTGGGCGCCTGTGGTCCTCAGCCTCCCAGCTCTCTGACAGGTGGCAAAAGTTTCCTAGGAGCTCTGATGCCAGTCACAAAACATCACTCGGGGCCTTTCTGACAACAGCCCAGAAAAGCTCAAATTTCGAATGAATTCAAATTCTATTCACCTGCCTCTCGAGTGAAACTTTATCTTCTCCTCCTAATGTATTTGCTCCCAAATTATCAAATTTGGAGGAAGGTAAGATCTTTCCTTTCTCTAAGAAGGTATACAAGAGAGCAAAACCTTTCCTTTCACTTTGTAGCCCAAAAATACTGAGTAGAGAGAGGGGAAAAGAAGGTAAGTAGGAAAGGAGTGTCCTCCGTGCTGGCCATACCGTCTTGCTGGCATCACCTCTTTCCCTCGTGGGTGAAGAGTGCAGCCACGTTTGGCAATAGACGGGGCCCCGCCCTTCACAGAATGAGCAGGTGTCTGTAAGCCATGCTGCTCAAGTCTGCGGATCCAGGAGTCCTGGGTTCTGCCCAGGGCTGGCAACTTCATTTCCCTAAAGCTTCCCTCTCCTCTCCACCCTCGTCTAAACCACCTGATGTGCACCCACATCCCTGCACAGGTCTCAGCTCTAAATGTTCTTTGATATCCGTTTCAAAAGCAGGAAGAAGAAAACCTCTGCAATCCCAGTGCTCTATTTTGCTTAAAAATAGATGAAGCGTTCCTATTTTCTCCACCACTCTTGGCTCTCCTGGGGTCTTACATGGCAAATGTAAAAACCCCTCTCTTTCCCTCCCCTACTTAGATATCTTTCCTCTACTACATGGAAAAAAAAAACAAAACTCCCCACTGCCTCATTAAAATATACAGCAATGTCTTCCTCGGCTATTTATATAGCAGGTTATTGTTTTGATTTCTTCCCCTTCCAATTGAAAAACAAATGTCCCAGCCCCTTATCCCCACTGGGAGCTCCTACTTTCCCTAGGTCTCTGCTCCACGCTTCAGCCGCATCAATCCCTCCCATTTATTTCTTTTCGCTGAGGCCCAGACATTTCTCCTTTGCACTCTGTCAGATGTGTGGCGTATGCAGACTTTCCTGAAATTGGAGGGTTCTTCGACATCCATTTTTACCCCTCTAATCACTACTGAGTAGGGCAATGTTTTGAAATATCACTTGGTACATTTTCCTTTTTTCTGTAATTTATTCTTTTTTTCTTCCCCCACCATCCTTCAGCCACTCGGACTAATGAAACTTAGGCTTAATGCCTAGAAAGGCTTAGGGTAAAAAAAAGGGCGTTGCTCAGCTTCAGGTCACAGTATAAATGCTGAAAGTCCCTAGCATCCCATAGACCTGAAAGTGAAGCTTTCAGAGAGAGGACATGGTTTTCTCACAACCCCTAAACCTGGACTTTTACTTATCAAGAGCCAAAGCCTGGAAAGTTGTCCAGAGAGTGAAGCACAACGCAAGGGTGTTGCAAGATGGAAGGTTAGGGAAATTCCCAACCACACAGGAGGGAAAAAGAACTTCCAGAGTTAGGGTGGTGCTGGGAGCAATTTAGAAAGAACTAGACTGGGATCAAGACACCTTGGCCTGACTTGGAGCAAGGTAACAGTGACCCCAGGTAGGGTGATAAAAGAAAACAGAAAAAAGTAGTTACTTGAGAAGATGGGGCCTCCTAGGGTTCCCAGATCAGCAAGCAACATCTGTAAAATATCTCACTGCTCAGGAGATCCAGATGTCCTCAGGGACCCTGGTGGGGACACAAAGGGCCTAGGGACTAAGCAAGACCTGCGGCTACATGGAGGAGTAGCATGTTTGGTTCTCATCACTAGGGAAGTGATCACGGCCACCAGCTGTGGATGCCAGATTAAGCCCAAAGGCCAGGTGGGCCCAGTGTAATTAACAGGACTGCCTTATCTCACCCCACCCATCCGGAGTGAGAGACACCAAGTGCAAAGGGAGGAGGAGAAAGGAGAGGAACGAAACTGTGAAAGATTATTGGCCCAAAATTGATTAGAAAAAAAAAAAATCCATCCAATTGGAATGAGTATCCTTGAATGAAATGTAGTACGTTTTCTGTTCTAAATATTTTTGTGTAAATATTAACATCTTTTGCCACCCCACCTTTCCTTACCTCCTCCCCACTCATATTTCAGTTTAAAAACCATCTTTAAGCACTAGTGGAAATGCAGATTTAAATCTAGACATCCCTTTGAACAGAACTCTCTGGATGCCATTTCTTAGGCTCTCAGGTCTGCATCTCTGGCATAAGCCACCGCAGGGCCCCTGAGGTTAACTGAAAAACTGAATGAGGGGCCCTAGGGGCAGATTGGAGCTGCCTCCCAGTCTGTTGCCTAGAGAACTGTGCACACTGAGGCATAATAATTTCCACCTCTGTCCCATGAATGTTGATGAGGAGGGCTTGGAGGAACTGCCTTCTTTGGGTCCGCTCCTCTTAATGTGATGGGAAGCGTGTGAGAAGCACATTGACACCTTCCAATGACCCCCCTCCGAGAGTCTCCAGATGACCCTTGGACTCTCCCTCCTCCCACCCATCTGATGGCATCACCTTCATTGATGATCTGTTTAGCTGCAACAGCTGAGGAGAGGTGAATGGGCTCCATGAAAATGCTTTCTGTTTCTGCATCTGAGACCATTGAGTACCTAAAAGAGGAGGATATTCACGTGAGATGACTCTGGGCAGCATCTGAATGGGAGGCAATCTTTTCAGATAAGAAACCTAGGTCCGATTATAGCCACGAGTGGAAAACAATGAGATAAAGGGAATGCCTTCCTAAGTTTAGGGAACCTAAGAATGCAGAGTACTGGGTATGCTATGGCTTAGTTGCCTAGTTATTTTTAGACCAGAGTTGTAACCTTGATGTTTAATGACGTGGTAGCCTGGGTTGTGGAGGGAAGAGATTGGGGAGAACTCACGCTGATGTGGCTTCACTTTCTTTGTGTGTTCCTACTCTTGGACGTACTGCTGCTCCCTTTTCTTTTCTTGTCCCTGCTCCTCTGTTATCAATACTGTAGGATGTCCCTAACTGGGCTTCCAGCAGGGTCCTGCTGGATTGGTGGACTGGGTAGGCTGCCACCATTCCTTCCATGCCCCGTATCTTCTCCCTGCTTAAAGGGCATGGGCTGATGATGATGAAGGGCTGACACAGCACTGAGGGAAACATAAATATGCGCTCAACTGCACAGTCCTGATTTTGAACACAAGAAATCCAGGATCAGCCTAAGCCCAGGGATGCAATAGAGTAATTTAGGTAAATGTCAATTTCCCGGAAAGAATTCAGCAGAGGTGTCCAAAGGGATCTTTGAGGATCATGGTGAATCAAGGGCATAACCAAGGGTTAGGACCATACTACAGTGGTGGGTGCCCTCCTCCCCAGTGGGTTCTCCTCTTTTCCAGGTGTTGTGGTGAGCTTTGGGTCTTTTTTGCTTAGTCTTTCCTTTATGTCCAGAGAGGATTAAAAAAAGGCGAGAGGACTTAATGGATACTTTTTTTTTCCCCAAACAATTCCATCATGCCCCATTCGTTTTATAGTCAAAACTTCCCTGCACCTCATCCCCTAGCAATCACTGATCTGTTTTCTTTCCCTATAGTATGGCCTTTTCCAGAATGTTAAATAAATGAACCTTTATTTAACCTTAAATAAATGAACCTTTATTTAACCTTTCCAGAAGGTTAAATAAATGGAGGTTAAATAAATGAAATAATACAGTAGTCTTTTGGATCTGGCTTATTTCACTTTGCAAAATGCATCTAAGAGTCATCTCTTCTATTGCATGTTCTTATTGCTGAATAATATTTCATAATTATAAAATAATAAAATATAAAATTATAAATATAACCATAATTTTATAAATTTATAATTTTATTAATAGATTATTATTTAATAAATTAAATAATAATTTTATATTTTATAATAATAAAATATAAAATTATACAATAATAATTTGGTCCTTCTTATTGCTGAATAATATTTCATTTCTTAGGCACCTCACGCTATTGTTGCCATCATTGTCACATTGCCTTGAGTCAAGATTGTGTATTCCAGAGGAAAACATGACACACACACTGCTGATTTGGTAGTAGTTTGGATGCTGGTTTTCTTCCTCAATCTGCCTGAAACTATTTACTTTTCAGAGTCCTCAAACAGCTGCTGTAGCCTTCTGTCCAGATTTTATAAGGGCAATCCATGCGAGAGTCAAGGTGGAGGGTGTGTTTGCCGTCTTACCGAGAACTAGAAACTTGTCCATTATCGTTTTGCTTTTAAAAGTCGTAAGTCAATGTGTTTCCTGACCCTTGTAATTGACCTATTTTATCTCTGTGGAAACCTGTAGGATCTTCTTTGGTTTGCAGTGTTTAGAAATTTCCCAGTGATGTTCCTTGGTCTGTGTTCTTCCACTGTGTTGGGTATGGATACCATTTTTTTTTCTTGTAAATTTATTTATTTTACTTATTTTTGGCTGCGTTGGATCTTCGTTGCCGCGCGCGGGCTTTCTCCAGTTGCGGCGAGCAGAGGCTGCTCTTCGTTGTGGTGCGCGGGCTTCTCATTGCGGTGGCTTCTCTTGTTGCAGAGCACGGGCTCTAGGCGCACGGGCTTAGCTGCTCCGCGGCATGTGGGATCTTCCCGGACCAGGGCTCAAATCCATGTCCCCTGCATCGACAGGTGGATGCTTAACCACTGTGCCACCAGGGAAGTCCAGGATACCATTTTTTTAAAAGATTCTTTTTTTATGTGGACCATTTTTAAAGTCTTTATTGAATTTGTTACAATATTACTTCTGTTTTATGTTCTGGTTTTTTGGCCACAAGGCATGTGGGGTCTTAGCACCCCGACTACGGATCGAACCCACATCCCCTGCATTGGAAGGCAAAGTCTTAACCACTGGACCGCCAGGGAAATCCCTGGATACCATTTTTGAGTGCCTTTTATAAATTTAATCCTGACAAAACTCCCATAAAGTAGGTATTATTATTCCTGCTTTAAGGTGAGGAAACTGTGGCTCAGAGAGGTTAACAAAATTGCCTGAGGCAGTAAATAAGTGGCAGGGCTAAGTTGCAAAAATAGAGCAGTGCTGTCTGAGTCCAGTCTTCTCTCCACACAATACACTGATACCATTTCGATTGGAAAGGGGAGGTGAGTTGGTTGGTGGAAGAAACCCCAGCTGGATCCCCAGGCCCAACATAGACTTTGACAGAAAAGTACTTAAAGAATACTTGTTGGAAGCATAGATGGATGGATGGATGGATTGGGTTGAGTTGAGTTGAGTCCAGCTGAACTGAATGGAGCTAACTTGGAATTCGATAAGCTTAGTTGAATTGATTAGCAGAATAATTCCCTTGTAGTAGGCATCCACATCAGATTTCCCCCTTGGGAAAATGATGTGATCAGAGCCAGCAAGGCTATGAAAAAAGAAATGTCTTTGACAGAAAAAAGGAGTAGCCTATGACTCTAACCAGGACGTGGCTAGACCTGCCCATGCAGGTCAGCACAATGTTGTATCATCATTGGTAGTTCCTGAGGGATTTCCAAGAGCAGTTGTGTCAGATCATTCCCGATCTAGCCCGAGTACTCCTTGTGACCAGAAGATGCATTTTCAAAAGCATGACCGGGGAGTGAGGGTGAATTAAGGGTGAGGTTTGTGAGATAATATCCTTGGATACTAAAACTAGAGAGCTTTTTAGAGGTCTGGTTGCTTGGTAAAGGTAATAAAGAATAGAACACCTGGTTGGGGTGTACACAAGTTCTATAAAGGTACAGCTTAGGTAGTCTTATTTATCCCTGTACCTCCAGCATATGGAAGGTGAGTAACCAGGCAGGTTTTGATGACTGAGTGAAATGTGAGTGGACAGATGGGTATATGGATGAACAGATAGATGGCTGGATGAATGGACAGAATTCTAGGTACCAGGCAATGTGTCCACATATCACCTTGGGGATCAAACTTCATGGTCTCCAAGACCCTGCAGTCTCTGGCCCCTTTCTACTCTCCAGCCTCAGCTTGCACTGGCTTCCCTCGGGCTCACTCCTTTCCAGTATACTGGTCTTCTTTGGCTTCCCATCCCCACCAAGTTTCCTTTTGCCCAGGCACTTTGCAGAAGTCCATTTCCGCTGCCTGGATGGTCAATCCTCCTCTGCCTCACCGATCATTCAGATCTTAGTTCAATCATCATTTCTTTAGGGAAGTCTTCCTTGATCTCCACCTCTCATTGCACCATATACCTTTCCTTTTTTTTTTTTTTTTTACGGTACTCGGGCCTCTCACTGTTGTGGCCTCTCCCGTTGCGGAGCACAGGCTCCGGACGCACAGGCTCAGCGTCCATGGCTTACGGGCCCAGCCGCTCCGCGGCATGTGGGACCTTCCCGGACCAGGACACGAACCCGTGTCCCCTGCATCGGCAGGCGGACTCCCAACCACTGCGCCACCAGGGAAGCCCCATACACCTTTCCTTTATGGCACTTCTATTCGATGTAACTTTACATTTGTTTATGAAATAATTTGATAAATTCTGTTTCCTATGCAAGACTATACCCTCTATGAGGCAGAGACCACACCTTCTTTATTAGACTCATTAAACCACATCTGTGGCAAAATAGTCTTAGGACTTTTAGGGTATTTTGTGAGCTGTTGGGTTCCCAGAACCTAGTTTAATGTCTGCTTAATAGATATTTTCTGATTCACTGACTGAATTTGTCCTCAGTACAGTACCACATTTAAGGGAATGTGGCAGGTACACTAATTACAACACAACGGTATTTATCAAGTATTTGCTACTGGCTCACCATCTTACCGGGCTGCCGGTAGCAAACCCAGGAGCAAATCCAGGGTCCTGGCTATGTTCTGTCCATGCTCACTCTCTGCCCTTCTGAGGCAAAGATGTATACAATCTCGGAGGCCTATATTGGCAATTAGGAATTTTTTCTTATGGTAGCCCCACATCTTTGACACTCCTCGAATAGTAGTCTATGTCCATTTCCCTTGAATCTGAGTGGTCTCTGTGACTGCTCTCACACAACAGAATATGATGGGAGTGACACAGCCAGTGTCTGAACCTGAGCCTTAAGGGCAGCTCCCTGCTTCTGGCTCTCAGTGCTCTCTCTTCGGAAGCCCTAAGCTGCCATATTAGAAGTCAGACGACACCAACCACCCCAAGGCCACCAAGCTGGAAAGGCTGTTGGTCAACACTCCCTGCCAAGCTCCCAGCCAACAGTCAGCCATGCGGGTGAGCCTCTTAGAGTGTCATCCTTCACCCCTTGGGCCACTCCAGCTGACACTACGTGAAACACAGACAAGCTGCCCCGTCCTGTCCAAATTCCTACCTATAAAAAGGGGAGCAAAATAAAATTATAGTCTTAAGTCATTACGTTTTGGGGTCATTTGTTACGCAGCAGTAGATGACAGCAGCAACGCTATTCCAAGTGAATTCTGAGCAAATGCTAAGGCACTCTTCTCCCTGATAGTAATACAGAACCTAGTAAATAATCAGTGACAGACCTCAATTTGTTGCAATTGGGAGGTAACAACAAAATAATACCAATATGAATGTAAGTCCCGACAATAGTGTCGGGATAGTGTCAGACCCTGGGGATATTCTGGGCCCAGGATTCAGGGCAGTCTCAGCTTTAAAATATCAACATTTCATAACACTAGAGTCAGAGCCTGAAATTTTATATAAATGTGAGCCACACTTCCATTTCAACAATATTTATTAAGGGAGTTTTATTCTTTGATTTATTAATAATTAATATTATTTATACTATCATTAATAAAAATAATTATTTTGTTTCTTAAGGGTCATTTAAAAATGAGGTTTGGCAGGGGGAATCAAAACAAAACCCTGAAAGGGTAATTAACCAAGAACTCTCATGTAACTATGGGGATGATAAGGGCTTCCTCCTGGCATGGCCCCTCACTTCTCGCAGAGGTCAGTTTTCTTTGTTCCTCTGCAGGCCTCCAGGGCTCTCCCCTGGAGGAAGTTACAGGCACAGACTGAAGAGAGATACAGAAGTCCTCACCTGTCAGGTGTACAGAAAGACCCGAGCCAGAAGTCAGCAGATGGTGTCCCCTGGGGTCCCCACCTGGTTCTGTCTTTCTGTGAGCCTTTGATCCTGCCATTTTCCCCAAACAGCATCGACTTCAGATTGTGTGGATTTGGTTTTACATGACAAATACCGGGAACTGATAACCTGTCCTGAATATACCTAAACTCTGAGGCTGTAAGTTTGATAGGGGAGAATATGAAATTAAAATCTGAAAATAAAAATGGTGGGGAAACATCCTTCCTCCTTGGTGGTGGTAAAGACTGAACCCCAGCTCATGGGTCAGTGGATCTGAGAAATCACATTTGAAGACCACCCAGTACACTTTTGAGAAGTTGGAGGTTTTCATTCTTTTTTTTTTTTTTTTTTTTTTTGTGGTATGCGGGCCTCTCATTGTTGTGGCCTCTCCGGTTGCGGAGCACAGGCTCCGGACGCGCAGGCTCAGCGGCCATGGCTCACGGGCCCAGCCGCTCCGCAGCATGTGGGATCTTCCCGGACCGGGGCACGAACCCGCGTTCCCTGCATCGGCAGGCGGACTCCCAACCACTGTGCCACCAGGGAAGCCCGAGAAGTTGGAGGTTTTAAGATTGAGAAAAGAGGGTGGGTTAAGATCATATGCCCTCCGCAATCCCACACTGCATCTGTTTTGGCTGCTGATGCAAAAATGCGAGCAACAGTAAACTCAGCTCAGCATCCTCCAGTGTTGAAGGTAGAATGTAAATTCTGAGCGCTTTTATGAGTTAACCTGTTATGAGAGTAGGAGATGTAAACCTGATAGTCCTAAGACTGTTTTGCCAGAGACATGGTTTACTGAGTCTAATATAGAAGGTGTGGGGATAGGACCTGAAAGGACCCGGGTGGACAGCAATGTCCCAGCGGCATTGAGAAGCTGCTCTTGTTTTCCACCGAGAAGCAGAATTGCAGAGAAAGAGAGGAGGCAGGAGGGTAAGATCTGGACAAGTGGGCCTGTTTATATTTGCAAGGTCAGTGAGACAGTGGCCCTAGAGGTTTTGATTTATGACTCTGTCTGTGCTTCCACCCGCATGCCTGAGATGGCGTGTGATGACACACCGTGATTGGAAAGCAGAAAGGACTGGCTGTTCAAAAAGACCGGCAGGGAAAGAAAGGCTCTAGGATCGATATATACCTCATCATAGGATCATGAAGCAGCAGCTAAAAAGCCTTGAGGGTGAATTGAAAAGAAACAATAAAGCAGAGTTTGATGGACTTCCTAACCAAGAGCAGAGACGGGGGCAGCTTTCTTTAAACGTGTGTTTTTCAAAATTGCAGACTGTGACCCATTAGCGTATCATAAAATCAATGGGTCGCGCCTAGCATCTGGCAAAAAAAAAAAAAAGAAAGAAAAGAAAATAGAATAGAGAATAGCACCATCATTGTAAAGATAGGTATAATTTTGTGAAACCTTTTAAAAATTTACACATACCTATACGCGTATGCTCTGAGTAAATGGTATGTCCCTCTGTGAACTACAGTTGGCAAAGTTTGAAAGCCAGTTCTTTAAACCAGTTGCCAGGTGGTCAAGACCCAGAATGGAGTGGAATTGGGGTCCTTCAACCCAGCCGCCCTGACAGCCAATCACTTCCTTTCAATGAGTCCCTTGGAAATGAAATGGAGGCAGAGGCCCAGGAGGGGGTCTTTCTTGATTTGGCTTTTGCAAAAAAGGAACAGGTTTCTGAGCTTCAGTAGAAGTGACCACACAGGTAAAGTTCAGGCTCCAAGGAAGGAGAGAAGTCAGTTAAGCAAATCGATTTTTAGCAAGCTGCTTCCAGCAGGCTCCATGAAAGAGCTAAGGCAGAAAAATTTTCACGGAAAAAGAAATATAAAAGAGAAAGGGTGTGTGGGAGGAGCCATTTTCCAAGGACATACAGTGAGGACACACAGACCTGACACTACATGCCCCCATCTCCTGCCCCACTGCCACCATCAGGCACGCAGACCCCGTGAGAACAAAGGCAAGCAGAGCACAGCTAAGGATCTTTGCTGAAGGTGGAAGGGAAAATGCTATCAAGAGAGGTGGCCTCCCCAGATCACCAAGGCGTTCTAAAACACTGCAGAGGCTTGAAAAGTTCAGATCTGAAGCCAGAGCAAGAAATGGATTTTTGACTTGGAAAAAACGAAAGGAAAACAGAAAAACATTCTTCACACCAGAAAAAGAGAAGATAAAGAAGTTTGATCCTTTATTTGGAGAGGAAGAGAAAACTGGTCGTAGCTGAGGAGGAAGAGAAGAGGCAGAGGTAGGTTTCAGACCAGCTGTATGGGAGGGCTTGTGGGGCAGAGGCTTCCTATAAGGGAGGGAGGCCTGTCTGGGGGCTGGTTTGCATCACAAGCACACTGACACTTTAAACTGTGCTCATCTGGGTTACTGGGGAGGTCTGATGGAGGTTAAGTGGCCCCACTGGATAGGGGGTTTTGCACTTTAATGTTAACTCATGAATTACCTCGGGAAATTTGCCTCCTTGGGAGAGGATGAATCTCTAGCTGCAGGTGTTCCTCCAGAGAGAGTGACTCACAGCAGCTAGGTTTGAATTTAAGGTGTTTGAGGTCAGTGCCTAAGTCAGGCAAAAATGAAGACTTGACACCGCTATCCACTGTCTACACCCCTTTCTCAGGTCCTTAATTCACCCTAGGATGAGATTTACAGATGATGCTGGAAATGTTAAGACTCCCTGCCAGGACAGCAAACACACTTCATCCCCTGACTAACTCTGGTTGATTGGCAGTGGCTGTTTGTAGCACTGGGTGGACTTTTGCAAGGCCCTATCCTGGTTCCACGGAAAAGAATACAGTTATATTGCTCCAGGGCTGGGTCTAAAGTTATAGTGATTGAATGGTGGCCCTGTCAAAGATATGTCTCCCAGAACCTGTGAATGCAAGCTTATTTGGAATAAGGATATTTCCAGATGTAATTAAGTCAAGGACATTGAGAAGAGATAATCGTGGATAGACCATAAATCCAGTGCCAAATGTGACTTCAGGAAGACACAAGAGGGAGGGAGACACAAGAGGGAGGAGATATGGGAACGTATGTATGTGTATGGCTGGTTCACTTTGTTATAAAGCAGAAGCTAACACACCATTGTAAAGCAATTATACTCCAATAAAGATGTTAAAAAAAAAAAAGACACAAGAGGAAACAGAGAAGAGATGGCCACATGAAGACAGAGGCAGAGGTTGGTGTTACGCCGTCACAAGCCAAGAAACTCCCAGAGCCAATAGAAGCTGAGACACAAGGACAGAGTCTTCCCTGGAGCCTTTGGAGGGAGGGCGTCCCTGCCAACACCTGGATCTCAGACTTCTGGCCTCCAAAACTGCGAGAGAATATCTTTCTATTGTTTTTAAGCCACTCAATTTGTGCTACTTTGCTACCGTAGCCCTAAGAAGCTAGAACTGAGAGTCTGCTGGTGGGATATTTGCTGACTCAGTGCATAATTCAATTTTAAAAAGGCTCAAGCCTTTAGCTAAAGAGATAAAACAAGAAGGATGGAATTGCAGGCACTTACTAAGTACAGGGAGGACTGTTCAGACTTGGGTAATGATCAATTGCTCAGAATACAGTATTTGCTTGTGGCAGAATTAGAGAAACATGATGTTTGAACTACAGTGTGTGGGACTCTGGTGAAATAAAAATTTCTTGATGAATTACCGAAAAGAAATCGTTGTCAAATATCTTTCTCTGGAAGGAAAAGGGGAGAGAGTCACCATTTATTAAATACCTACTATGCCTATATATTATAATAATGTATGTTATATTTTTATGTAATATATATTATAGATAATATATGTTATCTTATATTGTTTTATTTCTACTACTGGGTAAAACTGGTATTCCAATTTTATGACTAACTTATGTAAGCTCTCATGGCTAGTAAGTGGGAGAGCAGAGCTGACCTTGATTTTGGCCTCAATTACAACATTTACATTCTTCCACGTCACATCACCATACTGCCTCCTAGAAGAGAGCTTTATTTCTCTTTTCATACCTTTAAAAAACCCCACAGCTTTATTTGAGGTATAATTGTTATACATGCAGCACATATTTAAAATATGCAGATTGGTAAGGTTTGACATAAGTATCCACCTGTGAAACCATCACCACCATCAAGATTGTGATAGCCATCATCCCCCCAGAGTTGCCTCATATCCCTTTGTGAGACCTCCCTCTACCCACTCCCTGCCTTGTACTGCTTAGTACAACCGCTGATCTGCTTTCTGTCACTACAGAGATTCATTTGCATTTTCTAGAATTTTCTGTAAATTGAATCATATGTACTCTTTTTTGTCTGACTGCTTTCATTGAGTGTAATTATTTTGAGATTCATCCATGTTGTTGTATGAATCCATAATTCATTCCTTTTTACGGCTGAATAATATTCCAGTGAGTAAATACACCACAGTATATTTATCCGTTCACTTGTTGATGGACATTTGGGTTGTTTCAGGCTACTACAAATAAAGTTGCTATGTACATTCATGTACAAGTCTTTATATGGACATAGGCTTTCATTTCTCTTGGGTAAATACCTAGGAGTAGAATGACTGAATCATATAGATACAGGTGTGTGTTTAGGGAGCTGTATGTTTAACTATTAAAGAAACTAACAGTTTATAAAATGGTTGTACGATTTTACATTCCCACCAGCAGTGGGATTGTTCCAAGTACTCCGCATTCTCACTAATGTTTGATAGGGTCAGTCTTTTTAATTTTACATATTCTAATAAGTATGTATGTAATAGTACCTCAAGGTGGTTTTCATTTGCATTTCCCTAATGACAAAGACTTTTGAGCATCTTTTCATGTGTTTATTTGCCTTCCATGTATCTTCTTTGGTGAAGTATCTGTTCAAATCTTTTGTCCATTTTTTTTTTGCAGTACGCAGGCCTCTCACTGTTGTGGCCTCTCCCGTTGCGGAGCACAGGCTCCGGACGTGCAGGCTCAGCGGCCATGGCTTTCGGGCCCAGCCGCTCCACGGCATGTGGGATCCTCCCGGACCGGGGCACGAACCCACGTCCCCTGCATCGGCAGGCGGACTCTCAACCACTGCGCCACCAGGGAAACCCCGAGATTTTTTTTTTAAATGTATATTTTGGATACGAATTCTTTATCAGATATGTGATTTGCGATTTTTTTTCTCCCAGCCTGTGGGTTATCTTTTCATTTTTAAAGATACTGTAGACTCAATCATCTGGGCTGGCTTCAGCCTGGTTCTGTGTAATGCAGTGGGATTGATTGGATGATGACTCAAAAGTCAATGCAACTGTTTATACCTCAGATTTTATGATGATTATTGCAGGAAGGGATAGTCCATGAAGTGTTACTGTGTGTTTGCCTTCCTTAAAAATTTCTGAAAAGGACTAGCCAATTTGGGATCAGCTTCTAAAAACGAGTTGCTAAGGAGTATACTGTACACAAACCGAGAAGGACATCAAAACCGATAGGATTCAGGAAGAGTCACTGGGAACCCAGAGAAAAATTTGATCTGTATGTGGGACCATGCTTTTAGCGAGCTCAGCATGTAAGTGGGGCTTTCAGGTTGAGCCTGTTTTTGTCTAGGAAGGGGACTGGCAGCTGGAAGGGCTAAGGACTGAATGCTATTAGAAAGTCTCTATTAATAAATGCTTTCATTCTTCGGCAGGCTCACTTTACATGCAACTCTGACACCAGCAGAATTGGTCGTCCTGCAGTGACCCGCCTTCCACCTTCACAGCCGGCTCTCACTCACTGAGTGCCCTCCCCAACCAATAGTCTGAGCAGCTCAATCACCTCGAAGTGATAGGCACTTAATAAAATGCCTAGTCCCTAGGGCAGTATTCAAATCATATACCAGACTTTATTTATCTAGCCTACTGTTAATTGGACAGTTTATCATGTTGTTTAAACATTCTATATTCTGTTTTTTTTTTTTTAAGAGGGGGCAAAGTGTCATCTGCTGTAGAAGCAAAAGACAAGACAAAGGCATACAGACCCCAGGGAAATGCCCAGTTTCCACACTACTATGGGAGAGATCCTCCAGCACAGGTCCTGGCCCTAGGTTCTTTGTTCTAGCCACCCCCTATTTCTCTGGTATTGTCAGAAGACAAGATTCAGTTCCCGGGTGCTGGTAGAAGAGAGAGAGAGGTTCCAGAGCTTCCTGTAAGTACTGAGTGAACAATCTGAGCTTAAAATTTTCCCTTTTTTAAATATTTAAAAATAAATCAAACTCCATCCTGTGCTGTACACAGCCCTTTTGACTCCCTGACATTGATTTGAGGAAACAGAAGGGGTGTCAGCGCTGGAAGGGCCTCGTCACTTTCTCCCGCCATTTCGGTTTGGCTTCTCCCTTGGGTACTGTGCTGTTGGGCTTGGAGGCTGCAGTGGCCCCAGAGCCCGGCTGAGGAGCTGCAAAGAAGTTCCCTTTGGACATCTGGCCTGGGGGTACTTGAAAGATCCAGCTCAAGAAATCCTGAAGGTCAGCAGGAGGGGCACCTGGGGTAGCTCCCTGCCTCCCACTGGTGCCTGGCATCCATGAACCAAATGAGATGTGATAGGGGACTCTGCGGGTATCTGGGGAGATTCCCACACGCTGGCATCCAGCCCACTCTGTGACGTCATACACATTTCCATCCATCAGCGCAAAGCAGGTGATCTTGAGGCCCAACATGCCCCAAAGCCTCCTTCCTCAGCAGGATGCAGCCTGTTACACTCAGCACAGTATCTGGTGCTCTCAGGTTCCTGGTCCATTTCAAACTCCTATGCGCTCCCTGGCAACGGCTGCACATCATAGTATTCATTGCGTCTTTGAGGTCATCCTGCAGCTTGGACAGAAACTCATTCACTGACCGGCTCAGCTCATTCTCTGCCATTCGCCTCCTCTCATATTCCTTCCATCTTTCAGGGTTGCTGACAATGTCCCAAGCTGCCCGCAAAACCTTGACGGCCTCCTCAGCCCGGGGATGATGATTTTTGTCAGGATGAACCATCACTGCCGGCTGCCTATAGGCCTTCTTCAGTTCAACATCCGAGGCTGTGGCTTCAACCCCCAACACATGAAAAGGGTTTAGCTCATCCTCAGGAAGCCCAGCCATGGTCCACAGTCGAGCCACTTCCTCTTCAGGCTGGCAGTAGCGACCACTAGCTACAGGTGTATTCTCCTGCCTATTGGTCCTCTGCTTGACCCAAGGCAACTCCAGCCAACCCCACTGAACTATTCTTACCAGCTGCTGTCACGGCCTGCTATCTCTCAGTAGAATCAGGCTCCACTGCCAGGTGGGAGAAGCCAGCCAAGAGAAGAGGCTTTACCCCTCCAGCCTAACTGGTCACTCGGTCCTACCAGAAACCGCCAGCCCAACTGTAGACAGCCCAAAAAAAGGGCCAAAGCACCCAGTAGCCTAAGAAAATGGGTGAATAGCGCTGCCCCATAGGAAAACCCTTGGCTCAGAAACTGGAACATCACCTGGCCCCCACCCCCCAGCCGCCCTGCCCAGACTCCCACCCAGACCCAAAATAGGTCCAGATCACTGCCTTTCAGCTGCCTGCATGCATAGATGAGATGGCCACAAGTTCCCACGTACTCCCCACTAATACCAGCAGTTCGATCGGCCACCAGAAGCCTGCCTGTCCAAGCTGACGCAGTTCCTCTGCCCCCCACAATTCCAGTCCTCTGCGTTTATCTGTCCAACTCCATTTCCAACCCAGCTGACGTCGACCAGGGGATCTGGGATCGCTGTGTCCACCCTCCCGAGTATCCTCCTTGGCTGGAACGCGGTGCCGTTGTCTCCGGGCTGCAGGTTTCTTTCCACTGGGCACACGTGAAAAATCACTGGGAAACTTAAGAGGTTCCTCTTCCAACTCTTCGTCTTCCCCCAAAGCTGGAGAGGTACAACGCTGGCAAAAGTTGCTAGAAGATCTATCTCCTCTCTCAGAGTAAGGCCCTTCAGGGGTTCCAGGGGTTCCCTGGCAGTTACAAGCAGGTGGAATGGAAAGAAAAGAAGGGTTCCCATCCTCCTGGTACCCAGCCTCATTCTCTCTTGAGAGTTCCTGGTCCACTCCTGACTCTTCTGAAGATACCTCACTCTGATCAGGGTCCTCTCCATCCCTAGGGGGTCCTGGACCCCTTGGAGGGCCATGGCTTGGATCTGACCAGTGGACTGGATTTGGGAGTTGTGCGTACTTAGGACTAGAGTGCGCTGTGAGGCAGCGGGTACCATTAGGGGCAGGCCCAGCCGAGTCCCTGAGTCCTGAGAATGCAAGTATTTCAGGGTCCACAGAGGGTCCTAAAGTCCTGAGGGAGACACCACCACCGTGGTGGGCTCCACACAACCCTCCTTCTCCGGGGTGCTTCTGGGCCATGACCCCAGGGCTTCCTGAGGATTTTAGGTCACAGCTATCATGGTAAGCTCTGATGCCGAAGAGCAGGGGCGGCTACAAGAGCAGCTCCCCCGGCTCCGCCTCCCGTTCACTCTCTCTAAACATTCTATATTCTTAATGACTGTTAGCTGCTAAAACATTCTAGTATTAGTACTTCTCTTCTGGTGCACATATGTACTTACTTCTGTTAGGTATGTATCAGGAGTGAGACTGCTGGGTCATAGGACAAGGATGTGTTTAGATACTATGAAATAGTTTTCCAAATGGTTATACTAATTTGCACTCTTACCATCAATGAACAGGAGAGTCCTGATTGTTTCACATCCTCGTTAATGTTTGCTCTTGTTGGTCTTTAAATTTTAGGCAGTCTGACAAGTATGGAGTAGTATTGAACTGTGGTAAATAGCATTAGTATCAAATAATAGTATAGTATCAAATTCAATAGTATTTAATTTGAATTTCTGCTATCCATATATTTCAATATATCCCATCCAACTTTCTCTCTTTAGAGTGTCACCTTGATACTTCTCCAATAGAGTGGTGGAGCGGCCTATGCTGCCTCCTTTTGAACTTTTGTGGTCCTTCATGTGACTTCTAAAGCTAGGTCATGAAAATCAGTGCACTTCCATCCTTCTCTCTTGGATGCAAACTCTTGGAATTTCTACTGTATATTTTTGTTTTTAGTGATTTCTAGCTTAATTCTGCAAAGGTCAGAAAACACTTTTTGTATGATTTCAAGCATTAAAAATTTGTTGATATACGTATGGCCCAGCGCATGATCTTTTTGGTAAAAATTCCAAGTACACGTGATAAGAATCTATATCCTGCAGTTGCTGGGTACATGTTCTATAAATGCCAATTAGGTTAATTTTGTTTATTGTTTTGTTTACATATCTTATATTCTTGATGATTTCTTTTTTTTTTTGCCTCATTTTATCAGTTGCTGAGGTTATGTTTTTAAAAATGTACATTTGGGCTTCCCTGGTGGCACAGTGGTTGAGAGTCCGCCTGCCGATGCAGGGGAAACGGGTTCGTGCCCCGGTCCAGGAAGATCCCACATGCTGCGGAGCGGCTGGACCTGTGAGCCATGGCCGCTGAGCCTGCACATCCGGAGCCTGTGCTCCGCAACGGGAGAGGCCACAGCAGTGAGAGGCCCGCGTACAGCAAAAAAAAAAAAAAAAAAGTAAAAAAAAAAAAAACAGCCCTGCCTGGGCTTCCCTGGTGGCGCAGTGGTTGAGAGTCCACCTGCCGATGCAGGGGACGCGGGTTTGTGCCCGGTCCGGGAATATCCCACATACCGCGGAACGGCTGGGTCCGTGAGCCATGGCTGCTGAGCCTGCGCGTCCGGAGCCTGTGCTCCACAGCCGTGAGAGGCCCGCGCACCGCAAAAAAAAAAAATAAATGTACATTTGACTAAGATTGTGAATTCTAATTTTTTCTTCAGTTCTGTCAATTTTTTGCTTTACGTATTTTGAGGCTACTTTATCAGATCGTAGAAATTTAAAATGAATATATCTATTATATGGTGAATTGAACCTTAAGTTATTAGGAAACATCCTTCTTTGTCCTCAGTAGTGCTTACCCTAAAGTTTTCTTTGTCTTATATCAATAAATCACTTCACTGGCTTGCTTTCCTTTAGTGTTTGAGATTATGGCGGCTGTTACTTTCCAAAGTTGACCACGATGGATCCCATCCCATGTGCTCTCTTTACTCTGTGACCTTGATACTCCTTCAGTGGAATGGTGGAGACTATGTTGCCTCCTTTTGAACCTTTGTGGTCCTTCATGTGACTTCTGAGGCTGGATCACGAAAATCAATGCACTTCTGTCCTGTTTTCTTGGAATTTAGCTCCCAGGCTCTGAGAAAGCCCACACTGGCCCACAAGGAGAGATCATATGGAAGGACCATGTTAGGTGTTCAGGCCAATTGCCTAGCTGAGGTCCTGACGCGAAGTGCCAGATATATGAGGATACCTCTATGACACCAGTCCCCAGCTGCTGAGTCACCCCCAGTCTCCAAGTCTTTCCAGCTGAGGCCCCAGACATCTTGAAGCAAACAAGCCACAGTACTGTGCCTTGTCCAGGTTCCAGACTGTGAACATAATACAATGGTTGTTTTATGCCACTAAGTTTTGAAGTTATGAGTAATAGTAACCAGAGCAGTGTAGTATAAGTTTTCTATCCTTTGTTAACCTTTGTACATCTTTATTTTTAAGGTGTATCTCTTGTAAAAAGTGTGTAGGCTTGTAAAAAAAATTGTCTGACAATTTTTTTCTTTTAATTGCAATATTAAGTCTATTTATGCTTAATGTAATTACTTATATATTGGGGTTTAAATCTTCCAACCTTCTATTTTCTTATTATTTGTTATTCTTTTTCTATATTATTTTTTTCTCTCCTCTCTTGACTTCTTCTGGATTGATTATATATTGTATTATTGCATCCTCCCCTCATTAGCTGGTTGGCTGTACATTCTAAATAACTTTTAACAATTATACTAGAAATTACAAATGCATCCTGAACTTCCCTCTCAAATGTAAAGTTTCAGATAGTCTCTCAAGATAGCTGTCATTAAACTGAGAGTGAAACATGTAGACAAGAAAGCAAAGAAATAAATTAGGATTGAAGATGATATCTATGGGAAAGAACTATGGGTGTGGTTTCTGGCACATGGAGTTGTCTGGTCTCTGTAGATCAGAAACCAATTAAGTTTTTGAAGAGATCACATTTTCCAAGAAACCATGAGACTTAAAAAGCCTTTAAAAAAAAAAAGGCCTTTGGGTGGTATAAACCTTAAAACAGCCCTTGGACCCCCAAGTTTCCATAAGCAGGACAAGTCTGTAAAAGCTATACAGCCTTCAAGGAAGACACCCTCTCCAACCTCGCTTCAGATGTGGCTGTGGAGAATAACAGACAAGGAAAAAGCCTCAGGGGATGAAGCTGGAAGCCCCAGAGAACAGCAGACAAAGGAATTCCACCCCAAGGGCCACATCAAAGTCACAGCTAGGAGGTCTCCCCACTTCTGGGGCAAAGACACTCAACAGCCTCATTAATTATATGGGCCGATGGCTGCTGTATCTCCCACTCCTCCTTTGATCCTATGGGAGTTTTGTTTTTGTTTGTTTCTTTGCAGTCATCCTGGTCAGACCAAGAGGAGCTGCATTCAGCCCTGTGAGGGAGGAGGCATACCCTCCAGAGAACCTAGCCTTTGAACTTTGCAGAAGTTGGTAAATGGGATTTGGGGCTGTCTCCCTGGGGAGGCAATAAGCGTGCTCTATGAGTGGGATTAAAGGAAACACGAATATTAACTGCCTAAAGGGGTTACTGGGGCTGCGACTGCTGTGTATTAACAAACCCACTTCTTTTCCCTGGGCTCAGGGTCCTCATTTCCCGTCCTCCCTTACAAGAAAGCATGGCCTTGCTGAGGTCCAGCCAATGGAATACGAGCGGAAGCAAAATGGCCGTTTTCAGGCCTGGCCCATAAAATCCTCCCGAGAGATTTTTCGTGCACTTCCCCATTTTGTCTTGGTGCTGACGAACACAGTGACTTTAGAAGTCGGGCCTTAAAATGGAGGATCTATAAGATAGAAGGAGCCTCAGTTCCTGAATCACTGCTCGGGTACCTGTTCTGAAATGTATTTGAGTGAGAAAGAAATGTCCATTTGCTATTACAGCTGGCGTTACCCTAACTACTACACGAAGCCATCGCCTACCCTGACTGACCGCACACTACCTCTGCCTTGTCTGGGAGTGTAGAGAGGGAAGGGCTACATTTTAAATCTCTCAATCCGGGGCTTCCCTGGTGGCGCAGTGGTTGAGAGTCCACCTGCCGATGCAGGGGACACGGGTTCGTGCCCCGGTCCGGGAAGATCCCACATGCCGCGGAGCGGCTGGGCCCGTGAGCCATGGCCACTGAGCCTGCACGTCCGGAGCAGGCTCCGTAACGGGAGAGGCCACAACAGTGAGAGGCCCGCCTACCAAAAGGAAAAGAAAAAAAAGGTTTAAATCTCTCAATCCTCACAGTTTTTCTAAGTAGAACATAAGGCTCAATTTTAAAGTAAAAGTCCCCAAGCTCCATTTGGACAAAGTGCCTTGGCCCCTGGGTGATGAGCAGCCCTTGCTCCCATTTCACTCCAAAGGGGAAGCCTGTTTGAGTCCTGAGAAACAGGAGCCAGCAAGACCCCAGGAGGCATGAGGAAAAGAAAAGTCAAGCAGAATCAGAGCTATTCTGATGTAACCTTACGTTGAGATATTCTGAGTCTTTGCTTCCCTTTTTCTAGGTAAGGAGGCATAGACTCAAGAATTAAAGTGGTTCTTCACATAAATTTGGTGACAGAGCTAAGATTGGAAGTCAGATCCCCTACTATTATTTATGGCAGAAGAAAAAGCATAGGCACATACACTACTGCTTTCGCAGGCAATTAAGCATTTCTTTGATGCCTTACGATTTTTCTTAAAATTTTACACAAATTTTTCATTCTACGTCATCATATATCCTCAATGATTTTATGTAAAAGAAACTTTAAAATTACTTGTCACAGAATAAAAAAGACCCTCCAGGAAGATGCATGTGGTCATCTACCCCTGGGCACACTGCCACTTACCCCCAGGCATGCACAAATCCCAGTTTGAAAGACACAGCTTGATCACAGATACAAAATTATCTTAGTACTACGATCTGATGTCTTAGGGTCCTCTTCCTGTCCTGATGCGTTCTCTTATCTATGATCTATGGTCTACCCTTCCCTGCTGGTCCAGTGGTTAAGACTCCGTGCATGGGTTCGATCCCTGGTTGGGGAACTAAGGACCCACATGCCGCAAACAAACAAACAAACAAACAAAAAACAGAAAAAATAAAGCAACTATGATCTGTGGTCTACCATCCCCATTTCCAACCTCAGTTCTAGGAACTCAAGCACTATCGTCCAGGGAGAACTGCCAGACTCCTGCTCATCCTTTGAGGTTCAAGTCCAGCATCACCTCCTCCAGGAAGCCTCCTATGACAATTCCAAGCCCAGGTGCTCCTTTCCCTGCCCGCCCCCACTCACCCCCACCCCACCACTAGACCCTAGGCATGCTAATCCTAGCACTTACCATGCCATGTTGCAGTGTGTTTGTGTGCATGTTTGCTTCCTCCAGAAAGTATGACACATAAAAAGTACTCAACAATGTTTGCTGAATGAGTGAATTTAAGGTGGTGGCTGCAGGCTCCCTGGGGCCCACTTGTCATCATGCTCCCTAGCCCACTCCCGCCATGGTTGGAGGGCTGCAGAACTCAGCAAGTGCACACTTACTGGCTGGGGGAGGGGCTCCGGAGGTACCGAGCCTGCACGGCTCTCATATTGGCTTCGTCCTCTTCACTTGGGACTACCTGCTCCTCTTCTGGGTCCCCACTTGTTGCCATGACAGCCTGTCAGCCCCTGTAGGTTTGGCATGAAAAGGGCAGTTAGAAAACCTGATTCTGGAGGTTTTGTTGGGGGAAAGGGTGTGTCAGTGATGTCACCTCAGTGGAACTAGGAATGGGAAAGTCACCACATGTTAATAGCCTGGTGGGGAGATCACCCATGAGGAAAACCCAGTCAGACTTGATCCAGCTACTGTTATCAGGACACCAAGATGCACACCCCAGCCGGCCGTGTAAACAGCCCACCTTGGAGTCGCAAGATTTAAGAAGTGGCAACTTGGCTCCTTCCACAGATGCCAGCAAGAAAGCAGTGAGGCGAACCAGAAATTTGCCTCTCTCTCTCCCTCTCTCTCTCTCATACACACACACACACACACACACACACACACACACATCTTTTGTCTTTACCGGGAAGATGCCTTCTTCAGCATCTCTAACCAAGGCCACAGGAGCCACTACCTTTGGCTCAGGCGCCGTCCCACAGCCTATTAAGGAATACGAGATCCCCCAGGACCCGGTCCCAGGCATGGCTGGGCCCTGACACTCAGGGCAGAGCTGCTGCCCCTCTGTTTGTAAGTCCTGGGCTCACAGGACAAAATGAAGGGAGAAGCACACTCACCGCTGATCTGCCTGTATCTCCACACCAAGGGGCAGCCACCCAAAGGCTGAGGGACCCAGACGAAATGGCCAGAAGCTCCGACCAGTGAGAGGGACCGACCTCCCCTCTCCCGTGCTCCTTCTCTGAGGGGCAGGACAGCTGTTCACAGGAAACCCTAGCCAGCTTCTAAATTTAGCTTCTGGTCCCACAGCCTGGCAGATCTCTGGGAGGAAGGAATGCAGGCTCAGGACCCAGACCCGAAAGCAGGCCCCACTTAACTCTTTCCCTCCTGCCTGGTTTTCTGGACACTGACATGAGCAGCAGAGTTGGGAGAGGTTCATTCTTCGTAGACAGAGAGGCCTAAAGAAAAAGTTTGATTTGGGCTCTCTCTCCATGCCTTCCAGCCTGGGGCCGCTCTTCAAAATGCTTCCTGAAGATAATCTAAAGCCAAAGATCTAGGAGCGTACATTAAATTGTACTTTAACCCCATGTCAGCAGAGAAGGGGTTGGAAAAAAAAACACCAGATATATGGAATGGGGAGGGTCCTCTGATAGATGTTGGGAGAGCAGCGTGGTGAGACTAAAGGGTAGTCATTTCCTGTGACCAGGGCTCCATTTCTTCGGACAGAGATGACTCTGGATACTGAACCGGACAGCTGTGCTCCCCTTCCACAACCCCTGCCCCGCATTCACCTCCCATGGTGATGGTCAATTGGCGACCCCGGGTGATATAAACTTTCCATAAGCTTCTCAAACTTCAAATGCGCTCACAGCCCACCCTACTCCACTACACCAATTCCCACCATCATTACGATCAAAGCAAAGTCCAATAACCCAATAGTTCACTCCCTCACCCCGCACATTCTCTAATGACCCCATTCCTCCATCCATCCATTCAGCCATTTGTCTACCCATTCACAAGTATCCACTGATATCTATTTGCATCAGGCTCTATACTTGATCAAAGTTAGTAAGACACACAATTACAGGCTTAAAATGGTGCTTCTTCCCAGCCAGGTGGAATAATGCTTGGCACAATGACAATTGGCTGAATAAATGAATGAGCTCACAGTTTATTAGGAGGGATGAGACACAGACCAAAAATAACTCAGGCAGAAGGCAGAATGTAGTTAGTTAGTATCCCAAGAGAGATCCAGGGTGCTGTGTGAGTTCAAAGGAGGGAGAGAGCCCTTTTGGCTGAAGAAGTCAGGAAAGGCTTCATGAAAGAACAGATAATATATGAGCTGGGCTTTAAAGCACATGTTGGATTACAACAGCAGATATGGTGGGGGGAAGGAATTCCAGAGGGGTTGGCATGGAAAAAGTTTTGGGGTAGCAAAACTTAGTTTCATATAGTGGTTAGAGCTTTGAAGAAAGAAAACAGGGTTGTGCGCAGAAACTTGGCAAAGTCGGGATGGGGGCTCCTTTGGGTAGAGTGGTCCAGGAAGGCATCTCTGAGGAGGCACGTGGCATCACCAATGGCCAAACCCCTGTCCTGGGTGTCACATAGGGCCTCAGTGAGTGTCTGTTGAAGAGTGGAAGAATGACCACAACTGAGTAACCATGGGAGTTCAATTCACCTCCAGCCTTCAAGGTTCCATGAAGATGAAAGGTGGTATGAGAAAGAGGTGAGATGAAGGAGGGAGGGATGGAGAGTGGATGGGAATGGGGCAGGGGACTGAAGGGTGGCATCAGTCAGGGCGAGGCTTAAGATGACAGACCCTCAGGATAGGGAAGAAGAAGGTGGGTGGGAGGTGGGGGAAAGATGGGAGCCAGCACACCTAAGAGAGGCAGCAGATAAAGAGGGGACCACACAGGAGGAGAGAGGACAGAGGGCTTCTGTCTGCTTTATACCCTTTAAACCCTTACTCACCACCCCGGAGAACCCATTTAACTTCTTTGAGACTTAGAAGCCTGTTTGTAAAATAGAGAATCATAATACTCATTTCGTTCTGATCTCCCAGGTCTAAGGTGGAACCCCTTCCACTGCCTCAATTTCATTATCTATGTCATTTCCCAGGTAATGCTCCCCATAGCACTGGCACTCTTTTTTTTTTTTTTTTTTTTTTTGCGGTACGCGGGCCTCTCACTGTTGTGGCCTCTCCCGTTGCGGAGCACAGGCTCCGGACGCGCAGGCTCAGCGGCCATGGCTCACAGGCCCAGCCGCTCCGCGGCATGTGGGATCTTCCCGGACGGGGCACAAACCCGCGTCCCCTGCATCGACAGGCAGACTCTCAACCACTGCGCCACCAGGGAAGCCCCTGGCAGTCTTTAAGTAGTGTGACCAGCCATCCCAGTTTGCCTGGGATGGACACATTCCTGGGACATAGGACCTTCTGTTTTAAAACTGGGAGAGTTCCAAGCAAACTGAGACAAACTGGTCACTGTATTTCTGACTATCTTGATTGCTTGTATACTATCTTCCTCCCTGACCAGATTAATAGTTCTCTGGGGGTAGAGATTTCCAGTCTTCCTCATGACTGTGTCTCTAGCGTGGTGGTGAGGTAGACCGTAAGGGAAGTAGATTAACAGATCGTATTATGCCTTGAAGTATTTCAGCAATTGTGACTAACACCCTTTTTTTATTGGCTTTGAAACCCTTCCTCTGAGATCATTTCCCTTCATATTACGAGGCAGCAACTTCCTGTCTCTTATAGGTGAAGCCCACGTGATAGTGAGAAGCTCAGGACTTTGCCCACCTGCTAGGTGGAGAGAAGGCAGGAGAGGTAACTGAGAAGGTGGAGAACGTTCCTTTTGGGGCCTTTGGTGAAGTGGGTGGAGCAGTCCACTCCCACAGGTGAGCTCACCTGTCGGTCCAGCCGAGGGGTGGGCCACGGGGGCCAGGCTGGGCAAAGATAGACAGGAAGGGAGAAACCACAGGGATCGAAGTCCGGACTAGGCCAGAGGCTGTCGTAGCTTTAACCAGTCAGCCCAGACTGGTTAAAGTCAGGGGCCCACCAGCGCCAGGCTGGACTCGGGGCAGAGAGGACGCAAGACCATGGAGGGGAAGATGCAGCCTGTGCTGTGGGTGCTCTGTGCAGGTGAGTAGTGCCCAGGGGTGGGCGAGACAGGGGCTGAATGCTGAGGGTCTCCCAGAGTTCCCCCAGGGAGGGCCTCCAATGACACAGTTGTATTCCTGCTGGGCAGAATGACACGTCTGTCGTTCAAAAAGCAGGTTCCGGGCCAGCGCCCAGAATCAGAATGTTTTTTATTCTCATATTAGTAAATAAAATTTCAGCCCATTTCTGGAATTCATAATACTCTCAAAACAATATTTTCTGATCCCAGATCAGATCATCAGATCAGACATACGATCTGACAATTGGGACAAAAATATTTAAAATCAGGGTTGTCCCAGAAAAGCCAGGATGTGTGGATCCAGGATTTGTGTTCACTACCTGAGATTTTAATCATTGCCTTAAAACCAGAGAGAGAGGCAATGGTAAGAGTGATAACATCTGTTATCACATATAGGAAAACTGAGGCAGAGAAAGGCTGCAACTTACCCAATATCATCTACAGAGCAAGAGAAGACTCAAACCCTTCGAAAAACAGCCAGTTAGAAATAGAACGACCCTTTCCAAAGGCCAAAGCCCTTTAGCTCTCTTAATACTCTGGTCATTGAAAACTCAAAACATGGGGAAACCCCATGGAAACCCCACAAAATAAAAACCAGACATTCGCTGATGTAATGGTAGACTCCAAATCAAGTGCTAAATAGCAAAGTCATTGCGTGAGGACCCACAGAGTGCTAAGGGTTAGGATGGAGGTCTTGGCGTTAGAGTCCTGGGCACCGACAGGAAGTAGAATGAGCAAGGAAGTTGAGAGATGGGGGTTGGGGGGATTTTAGGACTATCTTTTTTTTTTTTTTTTTTTTTTTTTGCGGTACGCAGGCCTCTCACTGTTGTGGCCTCTCCCGTTGCGGAGCACAGGCTCCGGATGCACAGGCTCAGCGGCCATGGCTCACAGGTCCAGCCGCTCCGCGGCATGTGGGATCTTCCCGGACCGGGGCACGACCCGTGTCCCCTGCATCGGCAGGCGGACTCTCAACCACTGCACCACCAGAGATGCCCTAGGACTATCTTTAATTCAGCGTGTTTGAACATGCTGAGAATCTCATCAGCTTGCAATTTATTTATTTATTTTAAAATTCAGCCACATTTTACATCTAAACAGATTATTTCTCATTGAATGAAAGATTCTTTAAATTCTGTGGTGCTTTACAACTGGCAAACTTTCACACACACGATTTCATATAATTCCATAATAACCCTTTTTTTTTCTCCTACTCCAATCTTGCCCCTCTCCTCTTCCTTCACCCCACTGGTAACCACTAGTTGGTCCTCTATGTCTGTGCATCTGCTTCGTTTTTGTTTTATTCACTAGTTTGTTGTATTTTTTAGATTCCACATGTAAGTGATATTATACAGTACTTGTCTTTCTCTGTGTCAGCTTGCGATTAGAAATTGTTGTGGGCTTCAGGGATCTGGCAAAACTGGGGCATGTCGAATCCAAGTTCGTGTGCCCCATGCACAGTGAAGCCAAACAAACCGAAATGTCGGGAGCAGAGAAAGTTTTATTGCAAGGGCAGTGCAGAGAGAACAGGTGGCTTATGCTCAGAAGAACCAAACTCCCCAGTAGGTTTCAGGGAAGCATTTTTAAAGGCAAGGTGAGGGAGGGGAGTCACAGGGTATGTGAACAGCGGGTGCACATTTCTCTGATTGGTTGATGGTGAGGTAACAGGATGGTGTCACAGGGGTTAACATCACCAATCCTCAGGCTCCAATAGGGCTGGGAGCTTCATACTCATGGTCATCCAGTACTTAACTTCTTCCATTTTCTGGGGGTTTTAGCAACTGTAAAACAACTCAGGAAATGTGCATCAGATACTGCTATCTAGGTACTTCAGGGAGGAACTAAACATTCTGTGACTGCAGTATAGATGATTTACTATTTAAATTCTTACCAGTTCTCCTGGTCCAACTGCTATTTTTGCATTAATTCCTGATCCAGATTTTTGTGACTCAGGGGAGGTGTGGGAGACGAAAGCTTTTCTACAAACAAGAGACAGGCAGAGGACATGGGGAGAGGAGTCTGTCCTGGGAAGTCCCCATGGAATCCTGCTTGGTTACAGGAAGAGGTGAAGAGTTCTACCAGGAAACTTGGGAGCCCCAAGGGCTGGGAAGCAGAATGGAGGAGGGTCTGAGTTAGAGCTCACTTTTCAGCTCCTACAGGCAAGCCCCAGGCCAGCTGGCCTGCCAGCCCAGGGTGGTTCTCCTAAACCCCCAGGCTCCCCCTCCTGCCCCATCTCTCAAAACACGACCTTGGAGCTCTTGGCTGGAGAATGGCCCAGTGCTGGGGAAGGGTTGGGTCAAACTCAAAGGCCCTGCCAGGAGGCCCATCTAACTGGGGCAGAGGGGCCCTCGTCATCAGGTTAGAGGGCATACTTGGTTCATTCCTTCATTCACACAGCTCTTTACTGAGCACATAGTTTGTGCAGGCACCACAGGAGTGAGGGGTCTGGAATGATTGCAGTCATGAGGGACCTGTCTCAGCCATCAGATTCAGACTGCAAGGATGTGCTTCAAGCCCAGAGGGTAGGAGCCTGAAAGGAAATGACCACCCTTTCTCGGCTGGGCCAGTGACCTCTGATCCTCTTTTATAGGGCCTAGAAGTCTCCCCCCCTGCCCCGCCTCCTCCTCTACCCCAGTACACACCCTTGCATCTGTAGTCTGGCTGCAACCCAAAACCCATGCATGAATCAAAAGAGGGGATTTGGGCTTGGGAAAAAAACAAAGCAGAACAAAACAAAATGTGCACCCAGCTTAGATTGAAATGTGGACTTAACTGTGAACTGCCTGGAGCAGTACATTTCACCTCTTCCTGTGAGAAGGCATGTGACCCCTGGGTGAACTCATCCAGCTCAACCAGCTCTTGGGTTTGTGTTCAGACACACTGATCAAGTGTGTCTTCTGCCTCCACCCCCTTCCCTCCACCCTCCCAGCCTGCCCTGCCTCGCACCACGGGCTCATCACCTTTGCCTCCATACTTTACACTAAGGGGAAGGGGCTGGAGCAGTGGGGCCGGGGAAGCTGGGCTTGGTGGCTAGCTCCCGGCATGTGTTTGCCAGGTGGAAATGTTTGGGGTGAAATAGTCATTGCTATGTACAAGTGAGCAATGAAGGCCTTCAAAGGTCAGATGTAAAAGCAGCTGGGTGGCCCTCCCCACCATGGCTCGGGAGAGGACACCAGAGGAAGAGCAGGGAAATGAGGGAGGACTTCCTGGAGGAGGTGGAATTTAAGTTTAAGTTGGGTTCCAGAAGTCATACTGGCTTTCCCCCTACTTCCGTTCTTCATCTGAACTTGCCCAGTAACAACTTAAATTTTGCTGATGTCCCGGGCAGAGTAACATAACAAAGTTGATGAAAATAGACCCCAGGGCTCATCGGATTTTGGGGAGTCAGAATCAAATCACATAAGGTCATATGAAGGGGACACAAACAGAAGGTGGTGCATTTGAGAATTTAAAAACAGTACTTAAATGGAATAAAAGTCAGCCTGACAATTCCAAACAATGTCAGTGACACAATACCTCTCCCTCCCTGGCAGATGCTCCCACACCCTCCCCCTCAGACGGCACTTGAGAAGGGCAGGCCCTCTTCCTTAACTGACTTTAGCGTGGGGCAAATCAGTTGACCTCGATAAATCTCTATTTCCTAATTTGTGAAATGGAGAAGGTAACCTATAATGTGCCAAAATGCACACTGTACCTCATTCGGTTATTAGGGATCATAAATGAGTTTGTCAACGTAAAGACCCTGGAACAGTGCCTGCCACATAATAAGCATTCAGTAAATGCCAGTTATTTATTATTATTGTTGTTGTTATTAGTGTGGGCAAGTGTAAATTATAGGAAAGTAACTAGACTTTGGTGATCAATTGTCTGATCACTCTGACCTGGCAGACATCTCCCAAGAGAATGAGAGTCACTGAGGATGAGGGATTCTGTCACCCCTCCCAAAGGCTGCTAGAGAAAACACCCCAGCTAGTGTACAGGACCAAGGCTCTTCCACTCTGGGAATTTTTTCAGCCACCAGAGTCCGTGAAAGATTTGATGTGATGGAAGGTACAGCTGCGGGAAAAGAGATACATAAAGAGGATCCCACCAGGGGGAAAAAGTCTCTGAGAAGCTCTGCCCAGAGTCACTAAAATCTTTGAAGACTTGATAAAAAGTACAAACAAACAACAACAACAAAAAAACCCCATCTTCCTACAGCTAGAGGAAACCTCGACGCTTAAATTTGAAAAACTTAGGAAAGTACTGCTTTTCACTGAGAAATAAGGGAATCCATCATCCCAAAATATTCCAGATGAGAAAACAAATTTTTTTTCTCCCCCATCTAGAAGTTTCAGTAAGCTCATGGTTGCTTCATCCATGGTGGGGTTTTGATGGGAACTAAGTTTCCAAGCTCTTGTCCTTTTGAGGTTGATCCTGCCATTTTAGAATCCCTCCCCTGGGGCCTTTGTTAGAGCCACAGTCCCCAGCAGGATAATGTTCCCTACATTCCTTAGACTTGTCCACTCTGCAGTGCCATGATCCTGTTTGTCACACAGGCTCGGGGAGCTCCCTGGTATCTTCCCTGTCAGAGTGTGACCCAGTGTCACTTGCACGTCTAAGTCCACGCAGTGACCTGGCCCAGGCTGTGAGGGTTACAGGGCTCAGCCTCAGACATGTACATCTAAGGAGAATCAGATAAGAGAGTGGCCTTGTGCCCAGTTCATCTTGACCCCGAGAGGGTGGTATTCAGGCCAGAGCCAGAGTGGTATCAGCCGTCAAGTGCACTACAAGATGGGCAGCCTGGCCTTTCATCTGCTCCATGGTTGTGAGCCCCGTTGCCGCACCAGTCCCCAGGACCTGGCTCCCACCTGGAGCCTGGGCATGACCTGCTGGTGCCTGAGCACGACTCAGAAGCCAGTGCTCACAGGAGGGCTCATGTGCCTGTGGAATCACACTGTCTTCCTGTCAGAGCTGAAATCAGGATTAAAATGCTCCAGTTCCAGCTCCAGCCTTGAAGTGGGAAGGACGCAATGCATGGTCAGCTTAAGAGGGGTATGTGTGCAAAGGGGGAGGAGTGGTGGTTTAGGGCATGGCTGGCAACCCAGACTGCCCATCACAGTCACCTGGGGAGTAAAACTACAATTGCCCAGCTTCCCCCAGACCTTCTGAATCAGAATACAGAGGGGCAGAATCTGGGCATCTCTCTGATTCTGAAAAGTTACCCAGGTGACTCTGATGTGAAAGTCTAGGTTCAGAGTTGCCTATAGGACCTTGAGGAAAGATAGGCTTAATGAACAGCCATCTCTGTGACTAGGGCTGATTCTCTGCATGCGACTTGCAGCTCAGTTTTGCACCATCTCACTGCTTCCCTGAGTTAATGCCCAGCCTCTACATTGGTGTGTTAACTTCTCACATTTTCGTGTGCATAGAAGTCATCTGGGGATCTTGTCAAAATACAGACTGACTCAGTAGGTCCCGAGATTATGCATTTCTAGCAAGCTCCCAAGTGATGCTACGCCAGGGACTACAGTTTGAGAAACAAGGCTCCGGGAAAGAACTGGTTCATGGGCATGGCTGTGATCCTCATCTGGCCTTTTTGCCCTCCAGAGTCCCATCCCAGGGCTTCTTGGTGACCCAGCGACGCTGTTTACTGTGATGCTGGTCAGCAGGAAGGAAGCCTGGGGGAAAGTGCGCCTGGCTCAGCAGGTGCTTGTACCCCTGGCAGTTCCTCACCCTGCTAATCCCTCCTTCTTTCCCGAAACACTCTATTCTGTCAGTTCCCATGATTCCCCCTCTCCTGGTTCTGCCCCGACATCCCGGGCCCAACCCTTTCATGTCTTCTTTGCAGCTTCACGCTCCTCAGCCCACCATGAAACGGCAGAGCTCCCTCCACTCAGACCCCCTTCTACATCCACATCCACATCTCTAGCTGACACCCATTTCAAGTGACTCACAAATTTCTGTCTTCAAACCCAACCTCTGTCTTGAGCCATAGAACCGTAAATCCAACAGTCTGCACGACTTCTCGACTTAGACATCTCAGAATCAGTTCAAACTCACAAGCTGAAAACCAAACTCATGGTCTTTGACCCCATATCTGGGTCTTTGTCAGTGACCTCTACATCAATAGATGACACCCCATCTATCCGGGAATGAAAGCCACAAACCCAACAGTCATCCATTACAGTTTTCTATTCCTCTGTAATAAACTACCCCTTAACTTAGTGGTAACTTAGTAACTGAAGATAATAATAAAAAACATTTATTTTGCTCACAAATCTGCAACTTGGATGGGGCTTGGCAGGGACAGCTTGTCCCTGTTCCCTGCACTATCAACCGGAGTGACTTGACTGGGGTTGGGGGACCCACTTCCAAAATGCTGGCTCACTGGCTGGCAAGTGGGTGGTAACTCCAGTTCCTCTCTTTGTGGACTTCTCCACGGGGAAGTTTGGGCTTCCTCACAGCATGGTGGCTAGATTATAAGAGCAAACATCTAGAGAGACAGAAGGTGGAAGCTGCCAGTATCTTAAAGTCTGGGCCCAGATACTGATCCAGCATCTATTACCATACTTCCACCACATTCTATCGATCAAGCAGTCACAGAACCCAGACTCAAGGGAGTGGATATGGGTCCTATTTATTTATTAATGTATTTATTTATTTTTAAATTTTTATTGGGGTATAGTTGATTTATGATGTTGTGTTAGTTTCAGCTGTACAGCAAAGTGAATCTGTTATACATATACATTTATCCGTTTTTTAAGATTCTTTTCCCATATAGGCCATTACAGAGTATTGAGTAGAGTTCCCTGTGCTATACAGTAGGTCCTTATTATCCACTTTATACATAGTAGTGTGTATATGTCAATCCCAATCTTCTAATTTATCCCTCCCCCCACCCTTACCCCCTGGTAACCAGAGGAATTTCAAAGTATTTTGGGACCATATTTTGATGCCACCATATCACCCTTAACAGCTCCTTCTCCTTCAGCTACAAATTCAAGTCATCAGTATGTCCTGATGATTTTAGCCCTCCAACATCTCTTGATGTTCTGTTCATCTTTCTCTCTTTCCTCTGCCACCTCACCGATGTAAACTGCCTCTCCTAAGCTACTTCCATAGCCTCCAGCTGGCTTTGGGAGCCTGTTTTATCCCTTCTCCTATCTGCTGTCCACCCTGAAGCCAAACTGAGCTTTTCAAATGAAATTATGACCATGTCACTACCCCTACTTAAAGCTCTTCATTGATTTCCCATTACTATTAGGATAAGACTTATATCGCGAGGATAGATTCTCCTAAGTCACGTTTAGGCTCTATAAACCACTGAAATGTTCCCCCAAATCCCAATATTTCAGCACCTAGACTGCCTCCTATACCTTTACACCTTGAACATTACAAAAATGTTTGTCATATCACATCCTGAACTTCTTGGTCTGGAAAAATATTATCATCAGACCTACCTGTCGTGTCAACACCTTCCTTTCTCTCTAACCTTAAAAAATCACAAGTCCTTTCTCTCCATATAGCCTTCCTAGGTAACTTTGGGCCCCAGTGATTTCTTCCTGATTTGAATTTGAAGTCTCAACCACTTTTTTGACCCTCTGTTATACTGCCATTTAAGCTTTCACCCACTTTGGGACTTGTTTTCCTAAGTAGCTTGGGGATAAGAACTACTGCTTATGCTTTTTTTTTTTTTTTTTTTTCCCTTGGTATCATAGTTTCCAGAACAAGGGCTCACAGTATATGTTTGGTTTTCTACTATCAAGTTATAACTTTCCGGTCCTCTTTTCCTCTCCAACTCTTTTCATTGAGTTCTCTCCTCAAATCTAAAACTCCCTTTAATCCAACTAGGGCATCCATCTTACCAAGCATTCTCAGATACTACTATTGACCTTTAAATTGTGAGACTCTACAACGTGTGCTAAACATAAACAACTAGATTCTTGTCCTTGGTGGTTGGTTTTTGGGGGCTGTTCTGCCCAGTTATCTCCTTTATAATTTTCCTTTCTCTCCCCTCCAAATCTAAGTTAACTTTCTATCTGGACAACTTCCCCAAATAAGGCTTCTTTCCAACCAACACCTGGCCTCTAACCAGCCCCACTGCCTCCCCCAGTGCCCATTTCTAAGCCCTGGTTTTCTTTTCTAAAACGGCCTCCAAAAAGCCCAGGGAAGGCAGCCCAAGTCTCACTCCCGCAAGGTCACTAGCATTCTGGGGGCCAGAGGAGGATGGACTAAAAGAGGATGGGCCTGCGGAGGGGGGCACTGAGGAGTGGGAAGGGCTGGAGAAGGGGGCCCATGGAGGGTGGCGACCACGATGCCCACAGCCGAGCCCCCAGCCCCACGCTGTGACCAGAACCAAGACTGCCAGGCACAGGAAGTGGGGACCCTGCCCCCAACATCAGGGACCGGAAGTGAGAGTTGCTGGGACACGGCTGTGGGGCGAAGGCTACTGGGGAGGGATCCGTGTTTGGAGCGTGCCCTTGGATTCGCCTCCTTCATTTCCAAATTGGAAGAAACTGACAAATTGTGCTGATGTTGCAAATTGGCTACCTGTCCCTTTCACCATATTCCTTGGGCTGAAATCAATCATCATACTCAAATTGTGACTACAAAAGTTGTATTGAGCAGGATGTTGTCAACCAAACCAGGAAACTTAGACAAGAGACTGGCTGAGAGCACTTGGCAGTGCCCTCCTTGCGATGAAGACTGGGATAAAGATTTGTGGAAACAGACCAGCACCCCATTTCTCTGGGGCACAGCCATCTAGTATAGTAACAATAGCCCTGCAAGCAACATAGTTATGGAATGTAAGCCTAATCTGGCTTCAGGTACCTGCGTTCCCAAGTCTCTGCCGTATGTTCTGCCTGGGGAAAAGCAGTGGAAATCCACAGCAACTGAATATCTAGCTCACCAAATGCCAGACTCTAGAGGACTCTTGCTTCTTCCTGCTACCAGTGGGTTCTTCATTGTTCTCCTAATTTAATTATGGAAAGATAGACATCAGTGATTTTCTAACTGACAAGTACCTTTTGTCTCTCCCTCCTTTGAGTGTTCGCTCGTTTGATGCAAGAACTCTCCGTATATGTAAAGCTGATTCACTTTGTAAAGCAATTATACTCCAATAAAGATGTTAAAAAATAAATAAAGTGTATCCCTTATAGAAAGTCCAAAAATAAGAACCCTCATACTCAAAAGAACTGCTTGAAATAAATCATAGATGGTAGATAGCAAAAAAAAAAAAGATTCAAATGGCTGTCATGGCCTCGCAGACTTGGGCCCATCCCATATTTCTGGCTGCACTGGGAGTGGTATAACTTCGGAATTGCTTTGTAGGAGAATCTTGAGGGGTGAAGTCTGGCAGATAGTGAAGTTTGTCCTAAACTTCCCCGATGGCACAAGTATGATGTTTGTACTTGGCCTCTGTGTTTATTTGGAGTCATCATGGGAGGCTAAAGGATATCACACAGGGGGAATCACAACCCCCCAAACCACCCCTTTGGTTCCATCTCTACTCACTGGCTTGTTTTAGTTTCTGGAACGTGGCCCACCTTCTCCTGTGCCCTGATCTCTGCACAGTGCAGTTCTCTCCCCCACTCACCTCTTCCCCCATTTTTGTTTTTTTCTTTTTTTAACATCTTTATTGGGGTATAATTGCTTTACAATGGTGTGTTAGTTTCTGCTTTATAACAAAGTGAATCAGTTATACGTATACACATGTTCCCACATCTCTTCCCTCCTGCGTCTCCCTCCCTCCCACCCTCCCTATTCCACCCCTCCAGGAGGTCACAACGCCCGTTTTCTTGTGGTTCCCTCCTGTTCATTCTCCAATGTCAACTCAAAAGGCCCTTCCTAAGGACTACCTCTCCTCGTGCCCAAATCCTCTGTTATATCCTGTCATTGCCATGTGTACCACTTGTTACCATGGTGGCTTTACATTTGCCTCTGTGATTATGTATTTATTATCATTTGACTCACGCAGAGGATCAGACACCATGAACGCAGGAACTGTGTCTGTCTCTGCTTGCCATTTTGTCCCCAGAGTCTGTCAGAGTCCCTGGAACAGCCGTTTGCTGGGTGAGTGTTAATGAATGAGTACCTACCCTTTTGATCCTCACCAGGCAGCAAAGCTGGTTTACTCTCAGCATCTCTTATCCTGTCTCTCTTCCCTTCCTTCTTACCCTGTCCTGCTTCTCTCCAAGCCTCAATTTCCTAATTGCATTTGTTTCTATCAACATTACCCATCGTTTCTAGGGATGGATGGATGAGAGGGGCTAATTAAGGAAATGGATTTGCCCTGCGTGTTAAAGGAAGAGAGTCACTTCACCGTGTCTTCCCTCCCTCCCAGAGGGCACTTGTGTTTTAGCAGGGGCTTCAGCGCCTTCACTCAGCAGTGGGCATTTCAGTACTGAGACAGCCAGTGGAGGACATATTTGACTTGGAGGTAAAGTTTAGTTGCTTCTCAAACTACCCCAGCTTGGCAGCACTCCGGTTTTGTGTTTTGTTTGTTTTTTTGCGGTACGGGGGCCTCTCACTGTTGTGGCCTCTCGCATTGCGGAGCACAGGCTCCGGATGCGCAGGCTCAGCGGCCATGGCTCACGGGCCCAGCCGCTCCGCGGCGTGTGGGATCTTCCCGGACCGGGGCACGAACCCGTGCCCCCTGCATCGGCAGGCTGACTCCCAACCACTGCACCACCAGGGAAGCCCAGCACTCAGGTTTTGTGTCCATGTCCTCCCTGCCTGCTGGGCTTGTCTTTGCTCCTAGATCATTCTGTCCCTGGAGCAGCCCTCTCTGTCCAGGGCACCAACTCCTTATCATTTGCACTTAACACTCAACACCAGCTCCTTCCTGAGGTACCTTCCTCCCCTACCACCAAGGGACCTTTGGGCTGCTTCCTCATTCTCTGCCCTGGTGAGTCAGGGATGCCATAAATACCTGGCATGGGCACAACATGGTGACAGACAGACGCTCCCACTTAGGACTGTCACAAAGTTCCCTGGTGAGTCAGGGATGCCATAAATACCTGGCATGGGCACAACATGGTGACAGACAGACGCTCCCACTTAGGACTGTCACAAAGTTCCCTGGGAGAGAGGCATAAAATATGGAGGACAGGGCCCCCCGTCAGAGCTCACTTCCCCACACCTGCCCACCAACTTCTCTATCTCTGTACACATGGGAACAGGTGACTCTTGCTGTGGGCAAGGCTAGTCCTCCACCTATGCCCTCCCCCACCCAGCCGGGGGTCTTGCTCCATCTGGCTTCTCCTCTATTTTCAGTCTCTTCCTTTCTGGGAGTTCCATCCCTATAACCTAGGAGCCTGCTTAAATCTCTCCATCTTCCATCCCAGAGGGGACGAAAGAAACCTTCTCAGGACCTTTCATGGCCCTCTGGCTCCAGCTTTCCCACCTTGTGTGTTACGTGAGCTCCTTGACAAAATACGCTGCCCTCACCTCTCTACTTCTTCACTTCCTGCTTGACATATAAAACTGTAACACGGCTTTATGGTTACAAGAGTACCGCACGTCTGTTGCAGAACATCTGGAAAATAAAAATACACAAAGAAGAAACCCATCATCCCAGAATCCAGAGATAACTGGTATTAATTCTGTATGTGGTATATTTTCTTCTAAGAATTTGCTTCCCCTCTGTGGCTTTGTGGAAGTAGGATACTGTTGCATGTACAGTGTTGCATCCTGCTTTACTCTCTTCTATGCACAAGTTCAACATGGTGAATTGAATCCCTTGGGGGCTATTTCAAGTCCCACCTCCTCAATAAGGCTTTCCATTAAAATCCTTCTTCCAAGTCCCTCCCCTCTCCAACCGCCCCCCCCCCAACCCCTACACTTCACTCCTTATCATTTGCACTTAACACTTAATTAGGCTCTATTAGGATGCTGGCTGACAGTGATGCTGGCTAACTGCTTCCTAGGCAGGGACTGTTTCATGAACCCCTCAATCAGTAAAGTCTTCTTAGCCCCCAGCTCTGTGTACATACCTTGGGGTGGGAACTAGCAAGCAATGGGTACAAGAGAAGTCTGAGACACAGACCCTGCTGGAAGGAGCTGCCCTATGATGAGGAGAGATGGCCCACACACATAGACCCACACTGACGTGAGAATGACGTGTGCGTGGGGTGCATGCTCCCTGAAGCGCTTCAGCGAAGCCAGTAAGGGCTGGGATGGTCCAGGTGGATTCCTGGAGGAGGTGGGGCATGAAGATGCCTCTGATCATTTTCCCAGGGCCTTGCACTAAACTAGGGCCTTAGGAAAAATTCATTAAATGGACCAGGATTCATAGATTCCTAAAGATCCATGTTGAACAAAGAGTTCCTCAAACATCCATGGAGTTCTATCCCCCCTCCCCAACTCTCCATCCCTCCTCCCCCATCTGCCAGTCTGAGAGCCTCTGGGAGTCATTCCCACCTTGTGGGGGGGCAGAACAAACCAACATGCACGTGCGTGTGAGAGCTGCACCCCTTTCCCTAGAGACCAGCGCTTTCTCAATGTCAGAGCATGTATCTAGTCCTGGGGTGCGATGGGCCCTTTCTGGCCTCGGGCACCTCCTCCCTAACTAAGAATGTGGTTACTCTGAGCAAATGGATTTCGCTAAGTGGAGCATTCCTGCCAGTTTCCCAAGGGTTCCCATAATGTGCTGTGTACGCCTAAAGCCGCCAGTCCATCGAGCATTTTATTATTCTCCTTGGATGTATTGCTTTCTGGTTAGCTCTCAAGAGACACTTTATTATCTTCTTAACAAGCCTTAATTATTTACAAGCAGTCCTGGAGGCTTCAAGCTGTCTCTTCACACCCCGCCCACTTAGGGAGGTTAAATGACCTTTCCCATTTCCATCTGGGGCCACTTGCAGACTTGGCATCCCCTCCCTGGGCTCCTTTTGTTCTTAATTTAATATTTTTTTTTTGACATTTTCTAGCAATGTGTAAGGTAAGTTCTTCAACCAAGTTTCTCTGGTTGCAAATCCTACCCATCTTTTAAACTTAAGTTCTCTAGAACTCATTCAGTTTGCTGTCCAAGAGCACTTATTTGAGCATCTCCTAAGTGTTAGGCAGTTTTCTGAGCCCTGAGGATATGAAAAGGCAGGAAAAACAGTGTGGCAGAGGAGAAGGATGTGACAATAGGGAATGCTGGCATAGTTCTTGCTTATGTGCCAGGATGAAGGTCGTGCATGCTAAATATGTTTTCATCCAACCCTCACAACAACCTGGCGTTAGATAATATTATTATCCTCATTTTATAGTCGAGGAAACTGAGGCACAGAGAAGTTAATTAAGTTGTGCAAGGTTACACAGCTAGGAAAACTAAGAATGAGGATGACAGCCCGGGCAGTTTGGCTCCAGCGTTTGTGCTCTTGGCCACTCTGCCATATGTAAAAAACTCTCATGAGAGAGTGCTAGGATGAAGGTACTCGTGGGTGGTACCCATGGCACAAAGGACAGAGTCATCTACTCTGCTTGAGAGCCTTGGGGCATTTTCTCTAGGACAATGTATGTGGTTAAAATGTCTTCCTCAGCAAACCCCTATTGTGCTGTGAGATTTTGATTCCTTCCCTGCAGGTGAGAGCACCTGCTCCTCCCATTCGTATACCCTTGAGAAGGTTAACACATCACTGAACGATTTGTTTTTAACACCTTATAATGAATTAGCTTATCAGATGGATGGTCTTCGTGAATATCAGAAGAACTCAGCCTTGAGAAAAAAAGGAGAGTGGGGAGGGAGCAGGAAAGAAGGAATACCTCTGGAGCCTGAGGGACACAGCTGTCGGCAGCAACAGGATGGGAGAGCTGCAACTACTGGGGAGAGCATGGGTTCTGGCAACTGGAAAGAAGATACCCAATGTAGATCTGTACAAACAAGTAGAAAGGGAGGGTGTTGGAAGGCTCTAGAAGCAAACTTCTGCACTTCCTAGTTTTCTGATGGTGGATTAGATGTCCCACCTGGTACTTTTGTCTCATCCACTGAGTAGGATGCAGATTCCACAGAACAGAAAAACCAGGGCCACAGAGCTAATAAACAATAAGCCTATAGAAAGAGGTGAAAGGAACTGGGTTTATTACAGTTTATTACAGAACTGTGGGTGAGAAAGTTGGTGATTGCAAACGTCAGAATCCTCTGAGTTCATGTTGGGAAATTATTGAGAAGTTAAGCCAGATGTCTTTGCTGCCAGGGATGTCAGAAAAAGAGGATACTAACTGAATCAGTGAGAAGGATTTGATTAGCTGTGGAGGATTTCCAGTGATGGCTGTTGGCGTGAAGGTCTTAAACACAGGATAAATTCTCATCTAGGATTATGGAAAATGTAAGTGTGTCTCGGGGCACCAGATCAGCCTTTAAAGATCCTTCTCAGGTTTACAAATAGCATTTAAATAGTGCTCTATACTTGTCCAAGATTTTTTCCTTTTCTTTATGAGTTCTTTCTCATCCGTTCATTTCAATCTCTTCCCTCACAAATTAACATAAAATGACTTTTACTCGCTTTTGTAGTGGTCTCTAAAATTGATCTATTCTTTAGTTATAATCATTAGTAATTATTATTCCTTTATGATAGTTCACCCGTGGTGGTGGTAGGTGGTTATCTCTCGTGATTAACTTCTAACTAAGGTTGTGCCTCAACGAAAGACTATGGGATGAGAAGTGGAAGTTATTCGATGTGAATATATATAGAGAGAATATATTGAACACACATATACATAATGTAACTGTCATATGTTGAGCACTGATTATGGGTCCGGAGTCATTCTAAACAAAGTACACATTTCATGTTATTTAATCTCTAAACAACCCATTTTTCAAGTGAGGACCCTGGCACAGAGAGCTTACGTAAACTCCTCAAGATTATACATTTAGTAGATAAAGGAACTGGAATTCCAGTGGACGCATTCTAGCTCTGAAGCCTGTGCATTTAAACTCAATGCTATGCTACTTTCTGAAATGGCCATAGAGAAGTTGTGTATTAAATATGGACTGGTACAGGAGTGGCCCAAAATGGCTGCATAGAAAGACGCTGAGCTCACCTCCTCCCACAGACACACCGAATCTATACCTACATATAGAGCAATTCCTCCTGGGGAAAATCTGAGGGCTGATTAAACAGCTACTGCACATAGAAGGACAACATAGAAATGGGTAGGAAAGGCAGAGATGTTGTATCCATGGGAACCCAATCCCCAACACAGCAACCTGCAGTAAGGAGGGATATTGCTGATGGGCCTGAGTACGAAATTGCCCGTCCTGGGAAACAGCATAAAAATCAGCAGTTTAAAGGGTATCCAGACTATATAGGAAGGAAATCCATTTACTAGAGCTTCTGCCTAATGGGCGTCACTCACACTGTAGTCCTAGGTCCCCCCAGATTCAAGGGGTGGAACATGGACCCTGCCTCTTGATGGAGGAGAGTCAAAGTCACACGGCAAGAAGAATGTATGTGATGGGAGATACTGATGTGGCCACGATCTTTTTCTCATCTTTCTTCTGATAAACTTATACAGAATAAATTCCCCTCGGAGAACCCTCTCTCTCTTTACCTGACTTAATCTTATTCATCAACTTTCTTACCATATTTAAGCACTCCATAAATATTTGCTAAATAAATGAATAAATCATCATCATCACCACAACAAAAAAGACGGTGGGAAATATTTATTGAGAGCGTTCTATGTGCCAGGCATTAAGCAAAGCGTTTATACGCATTATCTTGTTTAATTCTCCCAAGAGCTCTGAGAACACTAGTGTCCCTTTTTATGGATGAGAACTGAGGCTGACAAAGCTTACACAGTGTGTAAGAGGTGGGGCTGGGGCGCAGAGCCGGGGTTTTACCCATCACAAAATGCAATTAACTTTGTTGAGATGCCGTGGGATGGGGACAGGGTGAACCAAGGTACACGTGTTTGTCTTCACCCCGGGCCTGGTGGAGAACAGCTGGTGTGCCATGGCCGAGATCTCAGTTGTAGTGTGTCTAGCTGTGGCTGGAAGAGCGTCACTGGCCATTCCCTCAGAGGTCCGGTGGGGAATGAGTATGAATGCCCATGTCAGTTACTTCCCACTTTCTTTCCAGTCTGGGTGACTGTCCACGCCATCTTTGTGGAAACCCCAAAGGATGTTCTTCGGGCTGCTCGGGGAAAGAGCGTTACCCTTCCATGCACCTACCAAACTTCCTCCCTCAACCGAGATGGATTTATCCAATGGGACAAGCTTCTAAGGACTCATACGGTAAGGATCTTTAAAAAGTTGGGAGCGTCATGAGTACCGCCTGACCATGACCTCTTGGAGGCTAAGCACTACAAAGCCATTCAATAAATGTTAGGCAGAATAAACCTAGTTAGCGCCCAGGCTGGGATGGGTGGGGAGGGAGCAGTGAATGTTGGACCCAGGGAGGGCCATATTATGCCACCTCTAGTGTGAAAGAGTCACCTTCCCCAAAACATCTTTCTGTTGGTCAGTCTCAAATGACCTAAACTGTATCATTCCTTTTGATTAGCATAGCACTCTCCCTTGAAGCCAAATTTTATTACAGTTTTTTCCTGTTTGGGTTCTTTTGGGGACTATGGGAAGATTTTATGTTCTATTTTGGAATAAATAGTAATCCCATGGCTCAAAAATGAAAACATCCTGAAAGTGTACATGGAGAAGTCTCATTCCTATCCCTGCCCCTCTTGTCCTATCTACCCAGTTTCCACACCCTAATCCTTCTATCTCTCTGTCCTCCCCAGCAAGGCTAATTTTCACTGGTACTGGTTCTTTGGGGCCAGCGTTTATTCTGACTGATTGGTATCTCTGCTACAATCATTCAGTATTGTGAATATCACTTTTGGCTAAGATTTAGTTTCTTGTGTATCCTTCCAATGATTCTTTACGCCAATTCAAGAAAATGTGAATGTATATATTCACACGCATGAAAATACATCTACTTTTGACCCTAGAATCCCAGTCCCCTATTCCCCTCACCAAAGGCAACCACTATTACCAGATTTGGGGATGGACTTCTATAGATGCTCCACATGTATACCATACACACACAAACATAGACATATATTTACATATATGTATATGAATATGTATGTTTATATAAACTACATGCATACTGTCTTCCACTTGGCTTTTCTTCCTCTTAATATACCTTGGAACTCTTTCCATATGTCAGTACATTTATATCTATCTCATTCTTTTTAAAATATTTTCATTAAGTATCACATTTTATGAATGCTCTATACGTACCAATGATGGACATTTGGTTTGTTTCCTATATTTTGCTGCTACAAATAATGCTGCAATAAACATCCTTATATATATGTCTCTAGGTATATTTTAAATATTATTATCATTATTTATAAATATATATTTATAGATAAGATAAATTATTAAAAATGAACTTCTGGGTCAAAGGCTATGTGAATTTAAAATTTGGATAAATAATGTCAAATTGCTTTCATTGGATGTCAGACCAATCTTCATGTTCACCAACAACAGTGTAGTTGGTGAACTCTAACAGAGTAGTCTCAAACTATTTGATATTCGCCAATTTGATGAGTGAAAAAGTATCTCATTACTGATCAAATTCACATTTCTTTAACTGTAAGAAGAGGAACATCTATTCATTATATATATATATATATATATATTTTTTTTTTTTTTGGACCATGTGTGCAGGATGTGGGATCTTAGTTCCCCCCAGGGGGATGGAACCCATGCCCCATGCAGTGGAAGCAAGGAGTCTTAGCCACTGGACTGCCAGGGAGGTCCCTATTAATAATTTTTGAAGTGAGTTCTACTTTTAAAATGCACACATGCCTGGCATTAGATCCCCAACTACTCAGAGTGAAAGCATTTAGCTTTTTCCCTGACAGAAAAGAAAGGGGAACCCAGGACACCCAAGTCCTAGAGCAGCAGGATGAGAAAGGAAAGCAAATCTTGGCCTGAGGCACCTTATTGTCTGTTGCCCAAGGCACCCTGATGGGACAGAGCACATGTCCTATCTGTTTCCAGAACCCCAGGAAAAAACCTAGAGAGGGCAGCTGCTGCCTTTAGCTTGTAGAAACTGAAGACACATTCTTTCACCGTCACATGTATTCAGCACACAAGACGTTAGGTCTCTGGTAGGTACGCTTCTGAGTGCTGAGATAAACGCTAAAGATCTTTTGTTGACTGATGGATCCCTTACTTTCTAAAGGATTTGAGGCAGGCCCCTTGAGAGCAAGCAAGGCTGCAGAGCAAGGGATTTAACCTGTGCCCTCAAGGAGATTATTGTGACAGGTCCTAGCAAGGGTTGGGGGGTGACTTGGGGGAGATCCCAGGAGGGGGAAGCCTTAGGATGGCTGTGATTGGGAGGAGGGTTGGGGCATGAAGAGTCCTTGGCAGAGCCAGTAGGTCAGAAAAGAACTGACCTGGGAAAGGCCAGCATCCACAGACGGGTCCACAGCCCAAGGCAGGTCCTCATCTCCCACCTTGTCGCTCCTCCCCTTCTCAGCCAAGCTTCCTGAGTTATCTGCCGCTACCAGGGCTGTTGTATGTGGTTGGGCAGATTATGCACTTGGGGACCCAGCCCAGGGCGCCTGACTGCCATTAGCTTGGCAAAGGTGTGTCTGTCCAACAGCTAGAGCGCCTTTTCCTGATTTGCGTAAAGAGCATGCCCAGGCGTCAGACCTGACGCTATGTCTCCACACTCTCTTCCCTACCCGGCATGGTCAGCCTTCCTCCCCTAATGCTCCACCGAAATCACCAGCAGCTTCTCTTTTGTTAAATTCAGTGTGCTGATTCAGTCCTCATCTTATTTCATTTCTCCCAACTTTTCCAACTATCAACCACTTTCCTATCTTGGAATCCCCCTCCCTTGGCTTTCTGGTGGCCTCGTCTTGACTTTTGCTCGTATCTCTCTGACCTCTCTCTGACCTTTCCAAATGAAGTAACTTGGGGACTTGCCAGTTCTCTACTCATTTACCCGAGGTGGCTTCTGCTTTGCATATATTTTCTACTTTAGCTCTCACAAAAATCCTATGATACAAGTGTTCTTATCATTATCTCCACTTTGTAGATGAAGATGTGGAGTCATAGAGAGGTCAGCATTTTGCTCAAGGTCATAGAACTAGTAAGTGGCAGAACTGGGATTTGAACTGAGGCAGTCTGGTTCAAAAGTAGTGATCTTAGCTAGTACTATGTTCTGTTTGATAAATGATAAGTATACTAATGAATAAACAAATTCCAAAGGCGAGAGTCAAATAAATAAAGGGGGCTTGGAAGCCAAGGATGGCTACCTAGCACAATGCCTGCACATAGTAGGTGTTCAATAAATATTGGTTGGCTGTCTGAGAACAGACAATGAACTAAAATGGAATGGGTAAGAGGTACCAGAGGTTACGAGAGGTGAAAGCCTCACTTACTCACACGTGCTCCTCTGGTATGAACTGCCTACCTGCCCTGGGCTTTCAGTATTTTCACTAAAAACATATAAATACATCATAAGAGGAATCCACAAATGGACACCACGTATAGAGCTCTTTGTTCTGCAGGGTTGGTGTGTCAGTACACCTGGGCCTGGGAATGGTGGGTGAGGGTAGTCAGGGCAGGCTGGAGCATCATGCCAGGGCCTTAGGCTGAAGACCAAGTGGTATTTCTTCTTCCTCACAGGAAACGGTGCTCATCTGGACATTTTCGACCCAAACCTACATCTACGGTGAACTTTATCAGAACCGCGTCAATGTATCAGGCAACGTCAAGCAGTCAGATGCCTCCATCACCATTGACCGGTTGACCATGGATGACAACGGCACGTACGAGTGCTCTGTCTCACTGCTGAGGGACCTGGGTGGCATCTCCAAGTCACGCGTCCGCCTCTTGGTGCTGGGTGAGTGTCTCCTTCTCCCTCCTGGGGTGGTAGGAAGAGGGGCGGTGAGAGGAGCGGGGTACCCTGCCGGTAAGGTAAAGCCAGGGAGCAATGCCTGACCAGGAGCTAAGACTCCTCCCCTCGCCCCGTCTGTCTCAGGGGTTGGGGTGCTTCTCCTACCCCTGGAACCAAATACTCTTCTGTCTGGGCAGACAGCTCCCCAGGGCCAAGGTCAGGGCTGATTTGGAGTGGCCCCTGGGGGTCAGCCTTGGAGATTCTGTACCTGCTCTGTCCACTGCTCTTTCCCTCACACCAGCTTCTCTCTTTTTCATGCCAAACTTACTAAACAGAAGAAAAGGGGAAATCCTAGATCCTACTGTAAAGACTCTCACTGCCCTGCTTTGATGCTGGGGGCCAAAAAATGACTCTCTTACAGGTCAGGCATCTTTCCCAGCCCTAAATTCAGCTCATCAGTAGAAGCCCTTCACACCACCATCTCCCCACCCCTCGGCTCCAACACACCATTGATCAGGTTCTACTGCTTCTGAAATATGTCCCATGATAACATTCTTTCTACACAAATAGCTTATTATTGGAGTTTATAGCTTTGGAATAATTGAACAATCACCTACTCTTAGGATCTCCATTTTGCAGATGAGGCCAAGAGAAAGTAGACGCCTGACTCAACGTCAAACAGTTATTGGAAAAACTTTAGGGAGCACCCAGCCTGTGTCCACTCTAAGAAATGGCCCCCACCGTGGGAGGTAGCAATACTTTAAACCAAAGCAATGGATCATGTTTCCTTCATTTCGTCCCCTTTACACTACATAGTGGGATTTTATTTTTAATTACATAAGGTGGCTGCCTGGGTTTCTGAATCATTGTAGTGAGTCAAACCATAAAGCCCTGAATAAAGACGAACCATCTCCTCCTTGCACCCTCCTACGAACAAGGTGGCCAAGGCTAGTACTTGTATGTATTCTTCCACACTCTTCTCCATGTCCTTTCAACACACACACACACACACACACTTTCTTTTTGTTTCTTTACTTTTCTTTAAAAAAAAGAGATCACATTATAAAGATTATTCTGTAACTTTTTCTTAATGTTTCATGAACATTTCTCCAGATCAATGTATGCAAATCTACCTATTAATAGAATACATTCCCGTGCATGGATTTACTATGATTATTCCAGTGTCCCATACTTATGAGCATCCTCAGGCTGTTGCCATTTTTTTTTTTGTACCAACAACACTGACTCTCTCTCTCTCTCTCTCTCTCTCTCTATATATATATATATATATATATGTATGTATATATATGTGTGTGTGTGTATTCTTTCACTGTGTTATATTTGTTTCTATTGGATAGATTCTTAAAAGAAGGATTTCTATTGCTTAACATCATTAGGCATCAAGGAAATACAAATTTAAAAAGTAGAATTTCTAGGTCAAGGACTGTGCCTTCATTAAACGTTACTCCATACCGGCAAATTACTTCTCCCCAAAGCAACTACTACTGCCATGAGCATTATGTGATCATGTCTGTTTTCCTATATTCTTACCAGGACTGAATATTATCAATCTTTTTCAGTTTTGTAAATTTTGTTAATTTGCTAGGTGACAAAAAAGCCAGTTCAGTCCAAGTCAATATTTTAATTTAACATCCAATAAGCTTCACACCTTTCCTTAACTTTGTGCTGACCCCCTAAATCTTGGGGACCAGCAGTGGCATAAGGGCTGGGTCTGTTTTCTTACTCTCCTTGGTCCACCTCCTCCCACCCCGACTTCTGGCTCCTCTGAGGTCATGGCCAAGGGAGGGAGTGTTAAAGGGAAAAAGGCAAGGCCATGTTCACCTAGCCAGGCCACTTACCATTTTCTCTTGGCTAACCCCAATCATAGCAGATATCCCACTACTGCTTCTTCTGTGGGGTACATTAGTGGGTTCTTCAGCACCCCCCAGGGATCCACCTGACACAGGTAGTGTGTGCACCCGCTCGCATCCACCACCCTTTTCCACCCTCCCCTGCTTATGGCAACTCACTCCTGCCCTCTGCTGTCCACTCTGGGCTCCCATCGATCCAGCAAGCAGCTCTCTGGGACTGAGTCCCTTCAGTATGACAAGAATCAGCCTCCGTCATTACCCTCCTAAACCCACCATCGCAGTCTGCTCCAGCCAGCTTCTCTGGGCAAGGGGCACGCACCATAGTCTGACCTCAGATGGGTCCTCAGATACCCAGGGACATCTATAAAGCCCTTCCATCTTCATGCTCCAGGAGTAGCACTGCAGGGACTTACCGACTTCTGTCCCTCAGCAAACCTCAGCCAGGAGTGAGGGATGCCAGCTCTCGACAGTAGACAACCCCATTCTCCATGCGGGATTCTATTGGTTCCTCCCTGGCTGGGCCTGAGTTGAGGGGAAATACCTCCTTCCCTTCACCTAAGAGAAGGGGGGACATGCTCATGGATCCCTATTCCTGAGAATCCTCTTTAAAGAAATCTCCTCCCGGGCTTCCCTGGTGGCGCAGTGGTTGAGAGTCCGCCTGCCGATGCAGGGGACACGGGTTCGTGCCCCGGTCCGGGAGGATCCCACATGCCGCGGAGCGGCTGGACCCGTGAGCCATGGCCGCTGAGCCTGCGCGTCCGGAGCCTGTGCTCCGCAACGGGAGAGGCCACAACAGTGAGAGGCTCGCGGACCGCAAAAAAAAAAAAAAAGAAATCTCCTCCCAGATGAATCTCTAGCCTTCTGGGTGAGGGTAACTGTTAATCATAGGATTTGCTCTTGGGAAGGTCACTGGGATGTTTCTCATGCCTCTCCTCAGTACTGAGGACACTTACCATTCAGAGCCTCAACCTGAAGGTTTTAGTGGAAATTCTGAGACACAGGAGAAGTCCCCTCTGTATCCTGCTGATGCTTTCTGTTATGGATTTAGGGGCTCTTGTCTTGCACAAGGTCTCCCACTACCACCTTTGAGGTCATAAAAATGAACTTAATGTTTTTTCTTATGTCTGTAAGTCTTATTTTTTATCCTTAGATTTTGTTTTGTCTGGAATTTATTTTTGAACGTAGGATTCTAAGGGTCTTTGTTTTCTTCCAAATGGATAGCCAATTACATCAGCATCGTTTATTATATCAAAGAAACAACTATTTTCCCACTGGAATCCCAGCTTTGGCACATATTAAGTTCTTACACATACATGGCTGTTTTTTACTCCTTATTTTATTCATTTACCTTTTGATTATTCCTATGCCAATATCATTTGCTTTTGATTACAGTATGTCTGTTGTCTGTAGTCAGTGTTGAGATACACAGACATACAGACGCACGGACACACAGACACATACACATTTAGAGTTATCAGTATTTGTGTAGTTGGCTTTTAAGGTCTGGCGCTGGGTAATATCTTCTCTTACTAAACTTTTCCAAAAATTTTTGTCAGTTTTTACACTTTTATTCTTTCATATTAATTTTAAAATCACTTTGCTTAGTTAAAAAAAGTTGGTTGGAATTATATTCAATTTGCATTTTAATTTGCAAAGGAATGACATTTTAATGACATTAAGGAAGATGGTATATCAGATTTTCTGACCTTCAAAACTGGTGAATCTCTAATGATAGAATTCCAGACTTTCTGTGGCCAAATGAGGATTAAGGTGTTTACTTAGTTGTATAGGAGGAGGGCAGGAAACTGCACCCATTCCATGTAACCAAATACCCAATCTCTCTGTGTCTTCCTGCTCTGAAAACCAGAGGGATCCCTCTTAAATGGAGGGAAAACTACCATCAACTTCCAATGACCTTTGCCTGTATAGAGTTGTTATAGATAACACAAATTCACAATCATAACAGCTATCATTTATTGAGGGCCTGCTATGTGCCAGGCATCTCACTAAGTGCTTTATGGATATGATCTCATTTAACCTTTGCAATACATCTGTGAAAGTGGGTATTAACACTCATGTTTAATAGAAGGGAACACTGAGACTTGAGAGGTTAAATGACCACTAGAAGGTGTCCAAGCTTTGATGGAAATTAAATCCAAAGCCCTTCACCGTTCCACCCTGTAAGTTTGCCATTCCCAACCAGCAGCCCTTCCAATTCTGGATGAGTCCCAAACTCTTCTAGGCTTACTTATCGGTATACTCTCTCTTTCACTCTATGGCGGATGTAGACTTGCCAATATGTTTTATCATGTCACAGCATTAACTTGTATTTTTCCCTTCTTGAGCCCATGCCAGTGAAAGAAGGTTTAAGGGGCAGAGCAATGCCAGCCCTGGATGTGCCCATTGCCTTCATTTGTCCACAGGACATACCCATCTTGGAAACATCACTCATTGAAAACTGAGATTCTGTAATTGCTCTTCCTCACTGAAGGTCTCAGCTTAGGGTCTGGGACACTGAAGCCCTGCCACCCTGTGAGTGCATGGATGTTTATTTCAGGGTGTTCATGGGGAGCTCTGATGCTTTTAGAGCTTTAGGAACATCCTCCCCTAATCTCATGGACAAGGCTGACACCACCACATTTTATCATCTTATAGCATTTTTACAGCTGTGTTTTAGTTGCCCCAGACTAGGTGGAGTGCCATGATGTGTTTTTCTACCGGCTCCATTGAATCAGGGGATTCTACCTATTTGTGGAGGGCTCCTTATGTCAAAATATCTAATGCACAGAAGGTTGTTAGAAAGAAGACTGTTTCTGCTCTGCTGTCCTGTTCTTATTCCCCGGCTACAACAACCTTAGTCCAAACACAAATAAACAAATAGCTGTGTTTGGTGATCCCTTGCCTCTTTAAAAAACTGATTTAAAAAAAGAAGAAGAAACAAGAAAAGAAAGACATTCACCTATATCACTGGCTTTTATATTTCTCCATGTTTTCTTCCAGATCCTATCCACATGCTTATTTATGTACGTAACTGAATTTGTAGCTTAACGACTGGCACTTTTCTCTTTTCATTCCACATCACCTAACACTTCTTGCTATCTTAGCACTTACTGTTCTTTAAGCTTCATGCCACTCCAGCAAACGGACGTAGAGTCCCTCTGTCCCTGGACCGGACACTCGGGCTGTTTCCAATTTAAGCTATTGTAATTAATGTTGCATCAAACCGTTTTGCGTGCATAGCGGTTAATTTTATTTGCATTAGCTCCTGGGGGAGATACTACCCAGCCAAGAAAATGAGCAATTTTCTCCTCTTTCTCTTCTGTATTCTGCACTGTCCCGTCACCCACCCCACTCCCATCCCTCCCTTTGCCCTGATTCACCCGCAGCTGAGTCCCTCACTTTGACCCACCTGGTCCTTCTCGGGCTAATTCTGTCTCCTTCTGGCTTCCCTTAAATAGCTCCTATTTTCTTCTGGCAGCAAGCTGGTTTCGGGGAAGGCAGCGGGAACCCACTCAGGTGCGAATATCCCGATTTCCCCTCCCCTCTCAGGGCCAGCTGCATTTTAAGAGAGGAATTAGTTAACTCGAAGGGCAAAGGCTACAAATTTAATCTGAAATTATGCAACTCGGTGAAAAGAATGTTTTGCTTTAAAAAAAGATAATTTGGTACTATATGTTAAGAAACCCAGTAAAAATCCTTTTTTTTTAAAGTTTTCTTTCCGAATGGCTTTGCTGCTGGGCTAATTTTAGGGAGAAGGGCTTTAATTATGTGCGTCCACCCACTCGTGCTGCGTGACCTCACAGTAAACTGGCGCGAACACGGAGCTTCCGGACCGAGGCGGGGCGCGGTCTTGGTCACCGCGGGGAAACCACCTGGCCCGGGTATCGGGGACCTGGCGCCGCCGGGCAGGATAGGTCGTCTCCCGGCCTCTGGCGCCCCCTGACGTCTGCGGCTGGAGTCGCAGGCTTTGGAGAGGCCTGGGAGCCTACAGGGTCCCCGATCCCTCCCTTCACTCCGCCCTCCATAAGTATTCAGGTGGTATCTGCATTCGGTTTTGGGAGATGGGACGCACCAACTGAGAATCCGAGATCCACAAGAGTCCCCGCGGGTCTCACACCCCCCCGCAGCGGGTAGAAGGGCAGTCTGAACTAGATCTGTCTGATTCAAGGTCCTAGCTGTTCTTGACGGTGGGGACTGAAAAGGGGAGCTTCAGGGAGGGGTCTGAACTGAGCGAGGGCTGGGGGTGCCTAGGATGAGGTGAGCCGGGAAGGCAGTTTGGGGGCCGAGGTTAAGGGCCCTGGGAAAGGACCCTGATACATTCCTCCATAAGGTGGGTCTCTTAGGGGATGGTTGGTCCTTGTTTGCCATTATCTCTACTGCTGCCTGGGAGTGGATTAAGGGTTTGCTTTTAATAATTTTCCCTCAGCAAATGGTGGTATAAGAAAGCTAGTCTTGGGACTTCCCTGGTGGTCCAGTGGCTAAGACTCCGTGCTCCCGATGCAGAGGGCCAGGGTTTGATCCCTGGTCAGGGAACTAGATCCCACAGGCCACAACCAAGTTTGCACGCCGGCAACTAGCACGCCGCAACTGAGACCCCGTGCAGCCAAATAAATAAATAAATATTAAAAACAAAACAAAACACAAAAACCACTGCCTACTGGCAAATGGCAGCTATTGGCATTAAAAGAAGAAAGCTAGTCTTCGGATATGTTCAGCATGGTTTTCTGTGTTTCTCTGGGTGCTCATTTGCCCCAGTCCCTTCTCTCTCCTTTTTGGCTTGTATTACAAAGAAACCTGGTTGTGGAAAGGCTTGGCTACCAGGCATGCACATTGAGCATGACTCTGAGTCAATGTGAGACTTTGAAGGTGGTATTACATTTGTGGCCAGCTCTCTTTTTGTGGAATAAAGGCTTAGCTTCCTGGTAAAGGCGTAACTGGAAACAAAGGTGACAGTTTTGATCAGTGGGGAGGGATATTCCTGTCCCTCTGGAGAGCTCAAGAGATAAAGCTTGACTTAGGAACCCTGACCTGGTTCGGGTCGCCTCGGAAGTGATGCTCACTTTCTCTGTCCACCAGGTGCCTGCTTGCTGGGTCAGCAGGGAGGACGGGAGGGCAGCTTGTGAGAGTGGCCTGCGGGTAGCAGCCTCCCCCTTCCCAGACTGCTTCCGTCCTGTGGGTCTGGGCCTGGATACCTGAGTCCTGTCCTTGAACCTGGGGCCTTTTAGGTTTAGGGACTGTCCGATTGGGGGTGGCAGTAGGAAATGCCTCTGATTTGCCCCATGCTCACCCCATGCCTGGCTGGCCCTCACTAAGATAGCAGGAGACGTGGGGCACACTCAGCCACCACCACCAGTGTCAGAGAGGAAATATCAGGGGCTGTGGCGCTAGAGGGGAGAGATGTGTCCTGGGTAGCTTCTCCTGGCAACTCTGGGCCAAACAGAGATTGGAATTCACCTGCCATGCCCAGTGACCATGCACCTGTGCAGTCTAGATTGTAGAAAGGGCAGCGCTATTTACTGGGGCAAGCAAGCCATCCAAGGGGGCACATAAAGAAAGAAGCAGAGGGGACAAGCCTGCCACTGGGGAATTCCAGTAATAGTCCTCTCTACCGGGTGTCGTCCTCTTCCCACCCTCAAGGACACGACCTGAAGTCCCAGGCATACTCGATGCTTCTTTGCACAGGCTGCTCCCTTTGCCTGGAGTGCCCTCCCCTCTCTTTCTCTGCCCGCCCCCCTCCGCCAGTCACGTCTACTATTGGCTTTGTGACTGGGTCAGTGTCCCTTGTTGTGCCTGTCCTGTCTCAGCATCCTTGCCTCCTGCCTGGTCCTTGTTTGATTACTTGTCTATTGCCCCCACTGGACTCCTTGAACATGAAAACTCACTCACTATGTCATCCCCATGCCCAGCAATGACAGGCATACTGTAGGTGCCTGATTGGTTTTGTAGAACAAACCACTCTACACAGCGGTATGTTAACTAACAGTGCTGAGTGAAAGACCCTGGCTTAAGGTCTTCAGGAATTCTGGGAGATCAGGTTAGGCTTGTGAGTTGAGGGTGGTCATTTGGTTTTGGTAACCTCCTTTCTTTCTTTTTTTTTTTTTTGTTAATGAATTTTATTTTATTTGTTTATGATTTTTGGCTGCGTTGGGTCTTCGTTGCTGTACGTAGGCTTTCTCTAGTTGCGGTGAGCGGGGGCTACTCTTCGTTGGGGTGCGTGGGCTTCTCATTGAGGTGTCTTCTCTTGTTGTGGAGCCCGGGCTCCAGGCGCGTGGGCTTCAGTAGTTGTGGCTCACAGTCTCTCTCACAGGCTCACAGTCTGAGTCTCTCTCACAGTCTCTAGGGCGCAGGCTCAGTAGTTGTGGTGCACGGGCTTAGTTGCTCCGTGGCATGTGGGATCTTCCCGGACCAGGGCTTGAACCTGAGTTCCCTGCATTGGCAGGCGGATTCTTAACCACTGCGCCACCAGGGCAGTACCGTAACCTTCTTTCTGTGGGCTTTCCTTTTCTTGTGTCTGCTCCTTCCGGCCCCTCCATCCCCTCAACCCTCATTCTCCACCCCGCACGTAACCCTGCTGCCACCAGGGGTCTCTCCTATCACCCAGTCACTTGTGGCAATTGCATTTTACCAGCAAAGCACGGGAAGACGGTAATGCTTAAGTGAAGGGAACATTCCTAAGAAGTTAGCACTGAAGGGCTTCAGAGAGAGAGGCTTTCACTGAAACCAAGGATAGGCAAACTACAGCCAAATGCAGGCTTCAGACTGTTTTACATGGCCTGTGAGCTAAGAATGGTCTCCACATTTCTCTGCCTGTAAACAATCAAGGCAGTATTTCGTTTGTGTGTGTGTTTGGGGTGGGGGGGTGGCTATCACCAAGCGCCAACTAATTCATGGCTTCTCTTTGGCCCCTCCCCTACACAGTGCCACCCTCCAAGCCAGACTGCAGCATCGAGGGAGAGACTGTGATTGGGAGCAACGTCCAGCTGACCTGCCAATCCAAGGAGGGCTCCCCAGCCCCTCAGTACAGCTGGAAAAGTTATGATGTCCTGCACCAGGAGCGCCAAGTCGCACCAGGTAACGGGGTCAGCAAGGAAGGCCAGCCCACCCCCCACCCCCAACCCCGAAGGCTGCCCCTTTCCCTCCACCCTGCATTTGGCACTGCAATATCTTGGACCATCTCTCTAAGCAGCATTTTCTCTTAATAGCACCTGCCTCATAGGTTGTTTTGAGAAATAATAACGTAGTAAATGTTAACTTGTTTTCTTTATTCCCCATAACTGAATTCTCTTGAGTAAGCAAGTATCAATAACCAGTCGGTGCAAAAGCACTAGGTAGGATTTTAGTGTTGATTATGATTATGTCCTAAAGTATACATATAAGGCCTCAAGTCTAATTCTATGACTCCACCTAAGGGTGGGGAATTTCCTATTCCCATCCCCTACCCAGGCAGGCCCATCTCAGACTCCCCTGGGGATCCCCATCCCCCAAACTCACCCAACTACAGGACCAGGCCTGCGTTAAGGGTCCCACATTCTCAGGGAAGGAAATGGTAGGTTCTTCTATGGTTGTCAGGGGACCGGTTTTGTACAGGGCAGCTTGGTATTTGACCTTTTGGTCAGGAAACAAACTGAAAAAAAAAAAAAAAGAAAGGGGGAAAAAAGAGCTGTATAAACATCCCACTGTCATTACCTTAGAGCCAAGTGATGTGGGAAAACCCCGGTGGAATCCCTGGGCCCCTGTGCACACTGGCTGCCTGGCCAGCTGCACTCACCACTCCTGAAGATCAAGAAAGACAAGGCCTGGAAGATCCCATTGGATTAACTCCTGGGAGGACTTTCTGTCCAGTGTGGGTGGAAAGGAAGTGGGAGGCAGAGCAGTGGATATAGACAACGGTTCTGAGGAGATGGGACAGGAGAGCGAGCCTTGCAGGGTGAATGCACAGACAGGGGCTCCGGTCAAACCAGGGTGAACTTCCCCACTCTACTGTTCCTTTGTTTGGGAGCAAAACAAGAACTTCTTAAAAGTAAAAAAGGAATTAGTAGAACCCACTCTATTCAATGTAAAATAGAAGATGTATTGTGGATTTCGACAAGCTTCTGGTTTTGTTTACATATTTCTGGTTGGCAAGTTTTATTGAATGTGTCAAAACCATGTGGCAACTCTCCTCTGGCCTGTGAACAGCCCAGGGACTCCAGCAATGGTCGCAGAAGGTCAGCCATGGACAGTGGTTGGTCTGACCTTCCAGTAAGGTGTGTACAGGTGAGCCCAAAGCTGAGGGTTACAAGGTGGTAAATGCTGCAATAGTTTGTATCCAGTGGTGCTGGAACCCAGAATATGCATAAAGGGGTCAAAGAAGGTTTCTTCAAGGTGGGGGCCCTTGAGCTGGCAGGAGATCATGTTGGTTAGGAGCACGGCGTGGGCTTGAATCCTGGCCCTGCCACTTGTTAGCTGTGTGACCTTGGCAAGTTACTTAGCCTCTGTGCCTTCATTTGTACATCTATAAAAAGGGCATGAAACTAGTATTTACTTCATAGGGATGTTGTGAAGATTAAATAAAAGTATGTATAAAGTGCTGAGACCAGGGCCTGGTAGAATTATTAGCTGTTATCTGGACTGGGTCCTCAAGGATGAGTAGGCCAAGCTTGGAGAACAGCACAGGAACCACACATATGGGAAGGATGGGAGGTACCGCCGTAAGAAAAGTGGCGATGAGAGATCGCGCAGGGCCTGTGCATCAGGCTAGGGAGGCTGGCTTCTGCCCTGTAGGAAACAGGCACCCCACTCACAGCTCTCCTGCCTCCATCAGGAAAGACTCCTCTGCTTGTTAGAAACCAAAGCTTAGTTTTTCAGTGATCCAAAAGAGGAGAAACCTGAGGGCATGAAAGTAGGTTAAAGGGAGATGCACTTAGTTACTTTGGAAAAGATTTATCTTGCCTCTAGATAAGATTTACTCAGAGTCAGAACTGGGACCTGGGAGTGACCCAGAAAAGCATGGTTAATGGTAATAACAACACAAGCTTGCATCTGGTTGGTGCTGTGAGGTGGGAGTGGTTCTCAAAACCTTTGGCTCTGCCTACCTCACGGGGCCCTAGAGCGTCTGTTGTGTCTTCTTCTTCTGTGGGTCAGTCCAAACCCCTTTCTGACCTTTAAGACATTTTAAAAGTCCACAGTGGGCAATTTGGGGAGCAGAGTTCCTCAACTCTCCTACATCTAAAGACAGAATTCTCAACATTAGAGATTGCTTCTTTTGACTTGGATCAGTGGAGGCAAGCCAGCAGAAAAAAGAACAGGGAATCTGGAATCAGCACACAAGGATTTGAGTCCCGAATTCTCCACTTTGTAGCTTAAGTCACTCACAACCTCTCTGATGCTTAATATCTTCATGTGAAATCCTGGGACTATCATTATACTGCCTTCCCGAAAGGCTACGAAAAGAGTAAGAGGAGATCACATATGTGATAGCTCTGAACTGTCCCAGTCAGCTGAGATTCATGTACTGAAGGAGTAGTAATCTGGATGTCAAGAAAGGAGGGTGGGGGGCAGGAAAGTTAAATCTTGTCAATTTGACATCAGTGTCTCTGGCAGACCAGGGCTTCTCTGGAGGTAAACCTCTCCCCAGCTGGAGCAGAAGGAATGTGGGAGCCCTATTGTCCTGTGCATTTCCCTTCTTGACCACAAGGTGTCGCCACTGCAGCGGAAACATTCATTGTAGCAAGATTTCAGGAACTATTGGGTCCTTTCCAAAAAGAAAAGGAGCTTGAGAGCCCCAGATCAGAATCAAAGCAGGTCTTGTGGCAATGTGTGTGCACTGGTTAATCCAAAAGTAGCTTCTAATGTCCATTGTTTGTTTTGAGAAACTGGGGCAGGATAGTGCTGACTCTGGCCTAGGATGCCACATGTTCCCACATTCTAAACAAGGCCAGGAGCTCCAAGCTGGGCTCTGATAATTGGGAAGGTCCTGGAGGAGTCTGAGGTCTTCTGCCTTCTATCTGTCTGCAGTGTGCTGTGTACATTTAACACATAGACTGAGTTTCACGTGCTAAAATAGTGGGACTCTGATAAGAGCTATACACCCCTGAAACATTGCCCAGGGTCATAGAGCATTTCCCAGAATGCTCTTGTGTTCCTTCAAGATGCCTCTTAAAAATATAAAAATCCAATTGGTTTAGAAAATGAGACCATTAATATCGAAACCCCCTGTTGGAGATGCCCAGTGCTCGTTACCACATCAGAAGCTCTAACTCAATGATTTCTAAACTTGCTTTGGTCGTAGACCACTTTCTCAGTAACATATATTAACATCACATGTAAGCAGTATTCCAGAAAATGCACCAAGGTATGGAATTCTAGGATAGAAGGGGTAGCATTTTATAGAATATGAGTATCCAGAGAATAGCATGCTGGGTTTCAAGGGAAGAATCTGAAGAAAGTGTATGTGAAGAAGATTGGAAGAAAATAACTTCAAATCAAAGTGCTGTTATTTACAGCTGGTGATATTACAGATGATTTTTATTTTATTCTCTGCTCTTCATAGAGGTTTTCCCTGACCCTTCAAGTAAGATTAAGATCAAATTGCACTTCCATTTTGAACTCTATAAAACACCCTGTAATCACCATTGTTTCATGTCTGTCTTCTCTTATATACTGGAAACGCCAAGAGGACAGGGACCCTCATCATCTTGTTTTGAGCTGATGTGATGAGCATATAAACATTGGACTGAATTGAAGTAATAGTTTTATGTCATAAATTCTTGTATAATATGTATATATTTTTGTAATGAGTGTAATGTAATACATGTATAAATTCTTGTAATGAGCATCCAGTACTTTTATAATTTTTTTCTTTCCTTTTAAGAAATTTTTATTTTCTATTATAGTTGTTTTACAATATTGTGTTAGTTTCAGGTGTACAGCAAAGTGATTCAGTTTTACATATACATATATCTATTCTTTTTCAGATTCTTTTCCCATTTAGGTTATTATAGAATATTGAGTAGAGTTCCCTGTGCTATAATATAGGTCCTTGTTGATTATCATTTTTATGTATAGTAGTGTGTATATGTTAATCCCAAACTCCTAATTTATCCCTCCCCCACCCCAACCTTTCCCCTTTGGTAACCATAAGTTTTTCTGTCTGTGAGTCTGTTTCTGTTTTGTAAATACGTTCATTTGTATCATTTTTTTAGATTCCACTTATAAGTGATATCACATACTATTTGTCTTTGTCTGACTTACTTCACCTAGTATGATAATCTCTAGGTTCATCCATGTTACTACAAATGGCATTATTTCATTCTTTTTTATGGCTGAGTAATATTCCATTGTATATATGTAATGTACTACATCTTCTTTATCCATTCATCTGTTGATGGACATTTAGGTTGCTTCCATGTATTGGCTGTTGTAAATAGTGCTGCAATGGACACTGGGGTGCATGTAACTTCTCAAAGTATGTTTTTCTTCAGATATATGCCCAGGAGTGGTATTGCTGGATCATATGGTAGCTCTATTTTCAGGTTTTTAAGGAACCTCCATACTGTTCTCCCTAGTAGCTGTACCAATTTACATTCCCACAAACAGTGTAGGAGGGTTCCGTTTTCTCCACACCCTCTCCAGCATTTATGGTTTGTAGATTTTTTCATGATGGCCATTCTGACTGGAGTGAGATGATACCTCATTGTAGCTATGATTTGCATTTCTTTGATAATTAGTGACATGGAGCATCTTTTCATGTGCTTTTTGGCCATCTGTATGTCTTCTTTGGAGAAATGTCTATTTAGATCTTCTGCCAATTTTTTTGATTGGGTTGTTTGTTTTTTTACATAGAGCTGCATGAGCTGTTTGTATATTTTGGAGATTAATACATCGGTTGCTTCTTTTGCAAATATTTTCTTCCACTCTGTGGATTGTCTCTTCATTTTGTTTATGGTTCTCTTTGCTGTGCAAAATCTTTTAAGTTTAATTAGGTCCCATTTGTTTATTTTTGGTTTTATTTTCATTACTCTAGGAGGTGGATCCAAAAAAAATATTTCTGTGACTTATGTCAAACACAGTTCTGCCTATATTTTCCTCTAAGAGTTTTATAGTGTCCAGTCTTACATTGAGGTCTTTAATCCATCCTGAGTTTATTTTTGTGTATGGTGTTAGAGAATGTTATGATTTCATTCTTTTACATGTGGCTGTCTAGTTTTCCCAGAACCACTTATTGAAGAGATTGTCTTTTCTCCATTGTATGTTCTTGCCTCCTTTGTCATAGATTAATTGACCATAGATGAGTGGGTTTATTTCTGGGCTTTGTGTCCTGTTCCATCGATCTAAAAGTCTGTCTTTGTGCCAGTACCATACTATTTTGATTACTGTAGCTTTGTAGTCTAAAGACAGGGAGCCTGATTCCTCCAGCTCTGTTTTTCATTCTGAGGATTGCTTTGGCTATTTGGGGTCTTCTGTGTTTCCATACAAACTTTAAGATTTTTGTTCTAGATCTGCAAAAAATGTTATTGGTAATTTGATAGGCTTTACATTGAATCTGTAGATTGCCTTGGGGAGTATAGTTATTTTGACAATATTGATTCTTCCAGTCCAGGAACATGGTATATCTTTCCATCTGTTTGTGTCATCTTCAATTTTTTCAACAGTGTCTTATTGTTTTCAGAATGCAGGTCTTTTCCCTCCTGAGGTAGGTTTATTCCTAGGTATTTTATTCTTTTTGATGCAATGGTAAATGGTACTGTTCCTTAATTTCTCTTTTGGGTCTTTCAGTGTTAGTGTATAGGAATGCAAGAGATTCCTCTGTGTTAATTTTGTATCCTGCAACTTTACTGAATTCATTGATGAGCTCTAGTAATTTTCTGGTAGCATCTTTAGGATTTTCTTTCTTTCTTTTTTAGCAGCATCTCAAAATTCAAAAGGTTTATTACTCATCTATTAATTCTATTACATTTATTTATTCAGTTTTATTGTTTTAAAATATATCAAAATAAATAGAGAAATTTATACTATCTTATCTATATATGGAAGAACAGCTGGTCCCCAAGGTGGCACCAACAATCCTAGCAGCTCTTACTTTACATATCCGGAGTAGTCAGCAATTTCCGTTTCTTTTTCCGTCTCAATGAAAAATTGCAGTTTCCCCAAAGAGGTGTATTTGGCAGCATTCTCACGTTCGTGTTGAGCCCGCCTCTTCATGGCCTCCTGCTCTGGCCTCTGCTCTTGTTCAATGGGCTTTTTTTTTTTTTAACATCTTTATTGGGGTATAATTGCTTTACAATGGTGTGTTAGTTTTCTGCTTTATAACAAAGTGAATCAGTTATACATATACATATGTTCCCATATCTCTTCCCTCTTGCATCTCCCTCCCTCCCACCCTCCCTATCCCACCCCTCTAGGCGGTCACAAACGACGGAGCTGATCTCCCTGTGATATGCAGCTGCTTCCCACTAGCTATCTATTTTATGTTTGGTAGTGTATATATGTCCATGCCACTCTCGCACTTTGTCACAGCTTACCCTCACCCCCCTCCATATCCTCAAGTCCATTCTCTAGTAGGTCTGTGTCTTTATTCCTGTCTTACTCCTAGGTTCTTCATGACCTTTTTTTTTTCCCTTAGATTCCATATATATGTGTTAGCATACAGTATTTGTTTTTCTCTTTCTGACTTACTTCACTCTGTAGGTACATCCACCTCACTACAAATAACTCAATTTCGTTTCTTTTTATGGCTGAGTAATATTCCATTGTATATATGTGCCACATCTTTATCCATTCATCTGTCAATGGACACTTAGGTTGCTTCTGTGTACTGGCTATTGTAAATAGAGCTGCAATGAACATTGTGGTACATGACTCATGACTCTTTGAATTATGTAAACAATGCTTCTTTTTTTTTTTTTTTTTTGTGGTACGTGGGCCTCTCACTGCTGTGGCCTCTCCCGCTGAGGAGCACAGGCTCCAGACGCGCAGGCTCAGCGGCCATGGCTCACGGGCCCAACCACTCCATGGCATGTGGGATCTTCCTGGACCAGGGCACGAACCCGTGTCCCCTGCATCGGCAGGTGGACTCTCAACCACTGCGCCACCAGGGAAGCCCTCATTGTAGTTTTGATTTGCATTTCTCTAATGATTAATGATGTTGAGCATTCTTTCATGTGTTTGTGGGCAATCTGTATATCTTCTTTGTAGAAATGTCTATTTAGGTTTTCTGCCCATTTTTGAAATGGGTTGTTTGCTTTTTTGGTGTTATTGAGCTGCATGAGCTGCTTGTATATTTTGGAGATTAATCCTTTGTCAGTTGCTTCATTTGCAAATATTTTCTCCCATTCTGAGGGTTGTCTTTTGGTCTTGTTGATGGCTTCCTTTGCTGTGCAAAAGCTTTGAAGTCTCATTAGGTCCCATTTGTCTATTTTTGTTTTTATTTCCATTTCTCTAGGAGGTGGGGCAAAAAGGATCTTGCTGTGATTTATGTCATAGAGTGTTCTGCCTATGTTTTCCTCTAAGAGTTTTATAATTTCTGGCCTTACATTTAGATCTTTAATCCATTTTGAGCTTATTTTTATGTATGGTGTTAGGGAGTGTTCTAATCTCATACTTTTACATGTACCTGTTCAGTTTTCCCAGCACCACTTATTGAAGAGGCTGTCCTTTCTCCACTGTATATTCTTGCCTCCTTCATCAAAGATAAGGTGTCCATATATGCGTGGGTTTATCTCTGGGCTTTCTATCCTGTTCCATTGATCTATGTTTCTGTTTTTGTGCCAGTACCATACTGTCTTGATTACTGTAGCTTTGTAGTATAGTCTGAAGTCAGGGAGCCTGATTCCTCCAGCTCCATTTTTCGTTCTCAAGATTGCTTTGGCTATTTGGGGTCTTTTGTGTTTCCACATAAATTGTGAAATTTTTTGTTCTAGTTCTGTGAAAAACGCCATTGGTAGTTTGATAGAGATTGCATTGAATCTGTAGATTGCTTTCGGTAGTAGAGTCATTTTCACAATGTTAATTCTTCCAATCCAGAAACATGGTATATCTCTCCATCTATTTGTATCATCTTTAATTTCTTTCATCAGTATCATAATTTTCTGCATTCAGGTCTTTTGTCTCCTTAGGTAGGTTTATTCCTAGATATTTTATTCTTTTTGTTGCAATGGTAAATGGGAGTGTTTCCTTAATTTCATTTTCAGATTTTTCATCATTAGTGTATAGGAATGCCAGAGATTTCTGTGCATTAATTTTGTATCCTGCTACTTTACCAAATTCATTGATTAGCTCTAGTAGTTTTCTGATAGCATCTTTGGGATTCTCTATGTATAGTATCTTGTCATCTGCAAACAGTGACAGCTTTACTTCTTCTTTTCCGATTTGGATTCCTTTTCTTCTCTGATTACCGTGGCTTCCAAAACTATGTTGAATAAAAGTGGCAAGAGCAGACATCCTTGTCTTGTTCTTCATCTTAGAGGAAATGATTTCAGCTTTTCACCATTGAGTATGATGTCAGCTGTGGGTTTATTATATACGGTCTTTATTATGTTGAGGTATGTTTCCTCTATGCCCACTTTCTGGAGTTTTTATCGTAAATTGGTGTTGAATTTTGTCAAAAGCTTTTTCTGCATCTATTGGGATGATCATATAGTTTTTATTTTTCAATTTGTCAATGTGGTGTATCACACTGACTGATTTGTGGATACTGAAAAATCCTTGCATCCCTGGGATAAATCCCACTTGATCATGGTGTATGATCCTTTTAATGTATTATTGGATTTGGTTTGCTAGTATTTTCTTGAGGATTTTTGCACCTATGATCATCAGTGATATTGGCCTGTAATTTTCTTTTTCTGTGGTATCTTTGACTGGTTTTGGTATCAGGGTGATGGTGGCCTCATAGAATGAGTTTGGGAATATTCCTTCCTCTGCCATTTTTTGGAAGAGTTTCAGAAGGATAGGTGTTAACTCTTCTCTAAATGTTTGATCGAATTCACCTGTGAAGCCCTCTGTACTGGAATTTTGTTTGTTGAGAGTGTTTTAATCATAGTTTCAATTTCAGTCTTGTGATCGGTCTGTTCATATTTTCTATTTCTTCCTGATTCAGTCTTGGGAGGTTGTGCTTTTCTAAGAATTTGTCCATTTCTTCCAGGTTGTCCATTTCTTCTAGGTTGTCCATTTTATTGGCATATAGCTGCTTGTAGTAATTTCTCATGATCCTTTGTATTTCTGCAGTGTCAGTTGTTACTTCTTTTTCATTTCTAATTTTATTGATTTGAGCCCTCTCTCTTTTTTTTCTTGATGAGTCTGGCTAAAGGTTTATCAATTTTTTTTTATCTTTTCAAAGAACCAGCTTTTAGTTTCACTGTTCTTTTCTATTGTTTTCTTCATCTCTATTTCATTTATTTCTGCTCTAATCTTTATGATTTATTTCCTTCTACTAAGTTTAGGTTTTTTTCATTCTTCTTTCTCTAGTTGTTTTAGGTGTAAGGTTACGTGGTTTATCTGAGATTTTTCTTGTTTCCTGAGGTAAGATTGTATTGCTATAAACTTCTCTCTTAGAACTGCTTTTCCTGTGTCCCATAGGTTTTGAAACATCATGTTTTCATTTTCACTTGTCTCTAGGTATTTTTGATTTCCTCAGTGATCCATTGGCTGTTTAGTAGCATATTGTTTAGCCTCCATGTGTTTTTGTTCTTTACAGTTTTTTTCTTGTAGTTGATTTCTAATCTCGTAGTGTTGTGGTCAGAAAAGATGCTTAATATGATTTTAATTTTCTTAAATTTACCGAGGCTGTCTTTGTGGCCCAGCATGTGATCTATCCTGGAGAATGTTCCATGTGCACTTGAGAAGAAGGTGTATTCTGTTGCTTTTGGATGGAATGATCTATAAATATCAATTAAGCTTATCTGGGCTAATGTGACATTTGAGGCCTGTGTTTCGTTATTGATTTTCTGTCTGGATGATCTGTCCATTGATGTAAGTATGATATTAAAGTCCCCTAATATTATTGTGTTACTGTTGATTTCTCCTTTTATGGCTGTTAACATTTGCCTTATGTATTGAGGTGCTTCTATGTTGGGTGGATATATATTTTCAATTGTTATAGCTCCTTCTTGGATTGATCCCTTGATCATTATGTAGTGTCCTTTGTCCCTTGTAACAGTCTTTATTTTAAAGTCTATGTTGTCTGATATGAGTATTGCTACTCCAGCTCTCTTTTGATTTCCATTTGCATGGAATATCTTTTTCCGTCCCCTCACTTTCAGTCTGTATGTGTCTCTAGATCTGAAGTGTGTCTTTTGTAGACAGCATATATATGGGTCTTGTTTTTGTATCCATTCAGCCAGTCTATGTCTTTTGCTTGGAGCATTTAATCCATATATGTTTAAGGTATTTATTGATATGTATGTTCTCATTGCCATTTTGTTAATTGTTTTGGATTTGTTTTTGTAGGTCTTTTCTTCCTCCTTAGTCTTTTGTTCACTTCTCTTGTGATTTGATAACTCACTTTAGTGTTCTGTTTGGATTCCTTTTTCTTTTTTTTGTGTGTATCTATTGTAGATTTTCAGTTTGTGGTTATCAGGAGGTTATTTTTAAAGATTTTTTTTTTTTTTGATGTGGACCATTTCTAAAGCCTTCATTGAATATGTCACAACACTGTGTCTATTCTATGCCTTGGCCCTTCGGCCATGAGGCATGTGCGATCCCAGTTCTCCCACTAGGGACCAAACCCACACCCCCTGCATTGGAAGGCAAAGTCCCAACCACTGGACCACCAGGGAAGTCCCTATCATGAGGTTTTGATATAGCAGACTATACATATACAAGATTGTTTTAAGTTGCTGGTCTTTTGATTTCAAATGTATTTCCAATGTCCTGCATTTGTACACTTCTCTTCTCATGATTAGTGATTTTGATATCATATTTGTGTATGGATGATTTCGTGCCTTTAATCTATGTTTACCTTTACTGGTGAGTTTTTCCATTTGTAATTTTCTTGTTTCTAGTTATGGTCTTTTCTTTTCTGCCCAGAGAAGTTCCTTTAGCTTTGTTGTAAACCTGGTTTGGTGGTGCTGAATTCTCTTAGCTTTTGCTTGTCTGCAAGGCTTTTGATTTCTCTGTCAAATCTGAACAAGAGCCTTGCTGGGTAGAGTATTCTAGTTTGTAGGTGTTCCCTTTTCATCACTTTAAATATATTATGCCACTCCCTTCTGGCCTGCGGAGTTTTGGCTAAAAAATCAGCTGAAAACCTTATGGAGATTCCCTTGTATGTTACCTGTTGCTCTTCCCTTGTTACTTTTACTATTTTCTCTTTGTCTTTCATTTTTGTCAGTTTGATTAATATGTGTCTTGACATGTTCCTTCTTGGGTTTATCCTGTATGGGACTCTCTGCACTTCCTGGACTTGGTTAACTGTTTCCTTTCTCATTTTAGGGTAGTTTTCAGCTATTATCTCTTCAAATAGTTTTTATGGCCCTTTCTCTCTCTCTTCTCCTTCTGGGACCCCTCTAATGCAAATGTTGGTGTTTCTAATGTTGTCCCAGAGGTCTCTTAAACTGTCCTCATTTCTTTTCATTCTTTTTTCTTTATTCTGTTCCATGGCAGAGATTTCCACCATTCTGTCTTCCAGCTCACTTATCTATTCTCTGCCTCAATTATTCTGTTATTAATCCCTTCTAGCATATTTTTCATTTCAGTTATTGCATTATTCATGTCTGTTTGTTTGTTCTGTATATCTTCTAGCTCTTTGTTAATCATTTCTTGTATCTTCTTGGTCTGTGCCTCCATTCTTTTTCTGAGATCTTGGATTGTCTTCACTCTCATTATTCTAAGTTCTTTTTCAGGTAGACCTCCTATTTCTACTTTACTTAGTTGTTCTTCTGGGGTTTTATCTTGTTCCTTCATCTGAAACATATTCCTTTGCCATTTCCATTCCCTAGGCTGCGTGGTTGTAGTTCTTTTTGCTTCCAGTGTCTGCCCCCTTGTAGGTGAGGATGTTCTAGAGGTTTGTGCAGGCTTCCTGGTGGGAGGGACTGGTTCCTGCCCACTGGTGAGTGGAACTGTGTCTTGTCCCTCTGGTGAGCAAGGCTGTGTCAAGGGGTGTGTTTAGAGGTTGCTGTGGGCTCAGGAAGATTTTAGGAAGCCTGTGTGCTGATGGGTGGAGCTGTGTGCCTGCCCTGTTGGTTGTTTGGCCTGAGGCATCCCACCACTGGAGCCTACATGCTGTTGGGTGGGGCTGGGTCTTGGTGGCAAAATGGTGACCTCCAGGAGAGCTCATACCAATGAGTACTCCCCAGTACCTCTGCCACCAGTGCTTGTCCCACAGTGAGCCAGTTCCACCCCCACCTTCCCAGGAGACGCCCCCCCCACCCCCGCATCAAGACCAGCAGGTATGTCTGGTCCAGGCTTCTATGAAATCACTGCTTTTTCCCTGGGTCTCAGTTCACACGAGACCTGTGCACACCCTCCAAGAGTGGCATTTCTATCTCTCCCAGTCCTATAGAGTTCCTGCAATCAAACCCCACTGGCCTTCAAAGCCAAGTGCTCTGGGGCCTCCTCCTCCTGATGCCAGACCCCCAGGCTGGGAAGCATGATGTGGGGCTCAGAACTCACTCCTGTGGGAGAACCTCATCTTGTTGTGGCTTCTTCTTTGTCTCTGGTTGTAGAATATCTTTTTTGGTAAGTTCCAGTCTTTTTTGTTGATGGTTATTCAGAAGTTAGTTGTGATTTTGGTGTTTTTGTGAGAGAAGTTGAACTCAAGTCCGTCTACTCTGCCATCTTGTCTCCAACCAGAAGCCCAATTTCGTTCATACTATAGATGTGGATATGTGGATAAGCACACCTTTGGGTGTGTCTTCTCAGACCAATTCCCATAAAATGTGAGTCTGTACTTGGCAGTTCCACAGGCTCAGCAGTGTAAGATAGGTTTGTTTGTCGCCCCATCAAATATGGAATTTTGTTCACAAAGTTTCTTGGTTAGGGAGCCCTCATCTTGAAAATAAATGATGTGTTTCTGTACGATGCTAGCCTTTAAAATCACACAGCCTGTTCCTGCAGGTGGTGCTACAGGACACCTGGATCCACGTCCTCTTCTGTGGTGTGCTTTTGGCGACCACAACAGGGCACTTACTCATCTATGATCTGGAAGGTCCTGGAATGCTCTTCTCCTTATCACCCTCTCTGTTCTCTCTTCTATAATTTTTTTTAAAGTATATTTTCAACTTCTCCAGGGAGTTCTAGACCTAAAATGGAATTTCTGTTACTGTTTTGTCATTTCTTAATTTTGTGACCTTGGGCAAGTCACTTGACTTTTCTAAGCCTCCAGTTACCACTATGATATTGGAGATAGAAATATTTGTTCCATCTACCATACAAGATTGTTGGAAGAATCAGAGGACATTGTAGTTGAGGAAGCACATCCAGACAAGAAAAATCCACACCGAGATACAATCTTGCAACAGAGTGGAATTGGGCAGGGAAAGGATTGGACACCAGGCGAACTGGCAAGAGGTTAAGCTGGAGTGATTTCCAGGGCCAGATCTGTAATGTCACATCCATATTAAGAAGCCTGGACTTGTTATTGAAGACGATGGGCTGCCTCTGAAATGTCTGAACAGGGCAGTGGCTGGATCCTATTTTCAGTTTAGAACATCTCCTCTGGATGAAGTGTAACCACCTGTTGATAGTGGGGTAGGCAGGCTCTGCAGCAAATTAGAGGACAAAGGTCTCTAACTCTTCTCTCCAAACAGCAGTTATGACAGAGCATCTTTGAGGACAGGACATAAAAATGTGTCTAAGCATAAAGCTCTCCATTTCAAGGTGAAGAAATCCATGGGATCATAGATTTAGCAGGAAGGTTTCTCATGAGGACGTCTGGACCATTGCCCTGAATTCAGGAGAATCAGGTGCTTTCCCTCCCACTTCCAGATGAGGCAGCTATGACTCACAGAAGTTAAATGGCTTACTTAAGTGGTGGAAGAGGAAGAGGAAGAGTCTAGACCAACAGGCTGCCTCCTCCCTGCCTCACCACCCCCACCCCCACCCCCACACACACCCATACAAATACCACATACACTCACACACACCACTCAAGGCAGAGAAATCCAGAGGTCAGAGTTCTTGAAGTTCTAAAGTCTTCCTTCACATGAGTCCGAGCTAAGGAATTCTGTTTCTGAAGATTATGAAAGTGGTTATAATTATATGGTCTAATTAGAAAGCAATTCCACGCAATGTGTAATGTATATTACGTTTCCTGAAGACTTACTATACATCAGCCATTTGGTTGTGGGTTTGTATTTGTTAGTACTTCATTTTATGTTCACAATTACTCTGTGAGGCAGGCACTATTATTATTTTATTTATACATAAAGAAACAGGTTCAATGAAGCTAAGTTCCTTGCCCAAAGTCAATAAGTGGCAGAACCAGGCTTCAAACCCAGGGTGCCTGCCTGAATTCTAAGCACTTTAGAATTGTGCAGCCTGCCTGGTTTAATCTTCCTGCAGCCCTAGAGGTAGATATTTTCTCCATATTACAGATGAGGCTTGGACACGATCAGTGGCGGTGCTTGTATCTGCCTAGGATTTCCCTAGCCGTTTCGCTCTACTCTGGTGGCCCGTCTCCTCAGCCTGACTCTTCTCCCTTCTCAGTCACAGGACAGATCTTCTCTCTGAAGAACATCTCCACAGAAATGTCGGGCTACTACATCTGCACCTCCAGCAATGATGTAGGGATGGAGTCCTGCAACATCACTGTGGCTGTCAGACCTCGTAAGAGCAGTCTGGGGGGGAAGGGAGGACGAATGCCAGAGGTGACAGGCTGGTAGTCCAGAGTCAGCTGACAGGGACCAACATGGAGGTGAACTGGGCAGCCTCTTTGGGGGTCTCCCATTGGCAGGGTGGCTGAGGTGACGGCCAGATGATCCTGTCCCAGGCTCCCCTCATCTGGAGGCCAGTCCAGTTCCCTGGGTTCTTTGGAAATAGTGCCTTAGGCTGGCTTCTGGAGACCTGCTCGGTCCTGCCTGCCCTTAGGGTCGCTCAGGGGGCAAGGGGGAAGTGCCCAGACTGGGCTGCCACAGAGTCAGGACCCCATCCTTTTGGGGTGGGATACCCTGATGATCTTGGGGATGAACTAGAGTAGGAGCTGGCATGACTGACACCCGAGGACTTTTTTGGAGCCTGTTGGCTCCAAATCTGTTGGCCATCTGTCCTTGTCAACGCTTCCATCCTGAAGAGTGTCCCCCTTGTCTGGTCCCATTCCCACGAGGCTGTGACTTTCATGGAATGCTACCAGAAGCAGGCAGCGCGGCCACCTGGGCTGGGAGGATGACTGGGGCCCGCTCAGAGCCTGGGAGGGACCACCTCCCGCCTCCCAGACGCCTGCTGCTGTGGTTCCTCATCCCCGGCGTGCTCACCACCCGGAGCCTCGGCTCGTGTTGGGAGCTCGCGCTGGGGACTGGGGTTGGGGTTCAGGACGTGCGGCTCTGTTTCTCGCAGCCTCCATGAATGTGGCCCTGTACGCGGGCATCGCGGGGGGCGTGGCCGCGGCACTCATCGTCATCGGCGTCATCGTCTACTGCTGCTGCTGCCGGGAGACTGGCAAGGCTGAGGATGCGGACGTCATGCGGCCGTGAGTGTCGGGGGTGGGCAGCCCGTTGGCAAGGGTCTCAGCACATTGGGAAGATGCATCCCAGCTCTTCACAGCCTCTTCCACTCATAACACCCCAGGGGGCAGCTGGTAACAGTAAAAAATAACTTTTATCAGCCCCGTTTTATAGCTGAAAAAAGAGTAAATGATTCACCCAAATCCTAAATGGTGCTGCAGTCCGGAAGTTGACTCCAAGGCCCGTAGTTCTCCAGTCTCTGATCTCAGGGTGGGGCTTCCGGTGGGTGCCCAGGGCAGGGGTAGGGGGTGCGGAGGCTCCGTAACAGGCCGCTCCCTGCTCCCCTCGCAGAGCCACCCTGTTCCCATAATGCCCTCAGCTCAAGTCCGTGCCACCCTGCTTCTGCTCTGAGCTCAGCCGTTCAGCCCAGTGTCCCTTTGCCGCTGGACGGGTGGGGATGGGGGATCTGATGGCTGTCCCGTGGGGAGCACTAAGCCCAGCTCCCTCAGGTCTGAGTGAGTGAGGGCAAACCCTTCCCCTCTGTCCTCACTGCCTGCAGGAATCGGGCGGGCTACCAGCCACCAGAGCAGCTGACAGAGCTTTCCAGAAGACAGGAAGAGGAGGGTGAGGCTGACTACAGGAATGAAGACCGGAGGGGCCCCAGCCGAGAGTCCCTTGACCAGGCTGGCCGATGACCAGGGCCTGCTGCAGGAGGGGGTCGGGGGAGCATTAGGGGGTCATCCCCCTGCCTCCATGCCTCCCCTGTCCTTTCCAAGCCCCGCTTTTCTGACCCTTGGTCCCAGTCATGGATGGGATGCTTCTTCCCCCATGTCGGCTGCTGGAGGACTTGGCTTGGCCTGGCCAAGGAGATCTCATTTGTGACTGAGCTTGTCAAGGGCGCTCACCTTCGAAGCTACCCTCCCATTGCTGCGCCCGGCTCAGGGCCCCACCCTCACCCTGGACTAGGCAGCGGCCTCCCCCTCCCCATGGCGCTCCTTTCGGGCTCCGTGGGGGTGACACCAGCCTCCGGAGGGCCGGAGTTGCCCTCTCCACCTGTGCGCCTAGCACCCAGGGGAACGACTCCTGGCAGAGGTTTTGTGCACAATACATTTTTGTTGAATGAATGAAAGAATAAATGAGTATGTAAAGGAGTCCCTTCATTTGTGCAACTTAGGCGCTTTGGACCCACGTTGACCTCAAGCTTCCTTTCCAGCTGCATCTCCCGCAACTTTCCTGAACATTCCAGATGCTCCCTGCGAGGGCCACCCCAGCTCCCAACTGCACACTCCCTCGTGGGGCTTTGCTTTCTCTGTTTGGCTGGGAATGCCATCCCATCTCTGGGAATGCAACTCCCATCTCTGGGAATGCAACATCCCATCTCTGGGAATGCAACTCCCATCTCTGCCTATCAAATCCTACCTGTCCCTCCAGGCCCATCTCAGATCCCAGGGAATTCTATAAACCCCATCCTAATCTCCTACACAGATGGGGACAATCTTGTTACTTTGTCCCACACCCATCACGGGCCACATGACACAGTTGTCTGAGCATGTCTCTCCCCCTGTGTTACAGTGTGAGCTCCAGGGGGCAGGACATGGGCCTCACTCCCTCTGCTTTCCCTGGAGTCCTCGCAGCCGGCAGCCCTCCTAGCACTCCTAGCGGGTGCTCAATCCAGCTTAATTGGGGAAACTGCTTTGGTAGGTTGGGCCTTCCGCTCTCTGGTCTCCCTGATGGGATTGTGGACACAAAGATGACTCCCACCCAAACCCACTTGCTAGTTTCATGATTTAAGTGGGAGATAATTTAAATGAACACACACCCATGTGAGCACACACAGAGGAGCTAGTTTGCAGCTGGTCCTGGCTTCGCAGATCATAGTGATTCCTCTCAAGACCAGAGTAACTGACGTGTCCACCTCTGTTTCCTGACACCAAACCCCTGCCCTGACCTTGCCCGTTCCTGACCTGGCTGGGCTGCCGCCTCTGCTTTGCTGGCTGGGCTGTCGCCTCTGCTTTGCTGGCTGGGCTGTCCTGCTGCCCCTTCCACAGCCTCTCCCCTGTTGGTCGATTATTTCTTCTGCTCCTAAGAGCTCAGGCAGTGTCCTGGCTGCCTGGGTCTTGTGACCCAGTGGCCGGTCTTACCCAAATGCAATTTACTAGTAAGTAAACACTGTCATTTTTTCCTGGATGATTATAAAAGCAATTCTGTAAATTTGTTGTCCATCTGTGATTTTTTAAAATATATTTTTTATATATTTTGTTAAATTCTTTGCTTCAATAAAAAATGCCGTCAGTAGTAATACAATTGTTAGTGGAGATCCTTATTTCTTTTTTAAGGTGGGTTTTATTTTTTTAACATCTTTATTGGAGTATAATTGCTTTACAATGGTGTGTTAGTTTCTGCTTTATAACAAAGTGAATCAGCTATACATATACATATATCCCCATATGTCCTCCCTCTTGCGTCTCCCTCCCACCCTCCCTAGCCCACCCCTCTAGGTGGTCGCAAAGCACCGAGCTGATCTCCCTGTGCTATGTGGCTGCTTCCCACTAGCTATCTATTTTACGTTTGGTAGTGTATATATGTCCATGCCACTCTCTCACTTTGTCCCAGCTTACCCTCCCCCCTCCCTGTGTCCTCAAGTCCATTAAGGTGGGTTTTATTCATACCAAGGTAGAGCTTATGTCTCGTGGGCTTATGTTGACCAACCGTGGGCCTCTTGGGCTTCCTAGGAGAGGTGAGGTGAGGTGACAGAGTCGAGCGAGAGGAATAGAGGGTCAGATCCTGTGGGTCCCATCGACTGTGGCCACTATAGGGTCAGGCAGTGACGCTAGTGATTGCCGGGGGCGGGACAGAGCCTGTCTGTTTGTGGAAGAACATTCCGAGTGCCTGGGAGTCAGGCATATGCTTCAAGGAAGATGTTGGGGAGGCCCCTGCCAGTTACACCCCAAATAGCGCCCCTCCTGAGAGAGGGGAGGAAGCAGCGTCACCTCCATCCCGCTCCAGCTGTCAGAGACCTGGTGACTCCTCCCCAAGCAGCTTGCCCCACAGTCAGCGCTCAGCTCTGCCACCCTCTCCTGCCATATGTTCACGGTCCTCTCCTCCATGTTCTTCCCGTGGTGCCCTGTGCTCCCCCCATCCCAGCACCTGTCCCACGGTACTGTCATAACCACAGTCTGTGTCTGCCTAAGCCTGTGAGATTCATGAGAATAGGAACTGAATCTTACTCATGGCCTGGCACATGTTGACACAAAACCTGATACCTGTTTGTTGAGTGAATAAAGTTTCGTGTCACTGTATCCTGCCCAAGGCCATCTCCTTGTCCTCTAGATACTTTGGGTGCCTTCCAGCCCTCCTGGTGCAAGGTTCTACACACATATTCTTGAGGTAGCTGTGGAAGGGAGGCACCCACCTCCCCCCATCCTGGCCTGGCTCACCTCTCTGCCTCTGGAAGGGCTCTGAATGTTCACCCACCTTAGCTCCAGGCTTAGGCAAGAAAACGAGGGAAATCGGGACCAACTGCATTCATTCAGCTACAAATATTTTGTGAGCACCTACTATGTGCCAAGCACAGTGCTGGCTGCTGGGGATATAAAGGTCACTATGACGTCACTACTCGGGAGGAGCTACATTCCAGTGGAGGTGACAGACGGGAACATGATCATGTGAAATGGAGAAGATGCCACAAGAACGCAGTGGCGGGAGGCTGGAGTAACTCAGCCGGAGGGGTTCAGGAAATCAAAGAGGAGGTGATGTGTGGGCTGCATCTTGAAGGAAAACGAGGAGTTTCACAAGTGGAATGGGGGTGGCGCTGACCCTTCTGTCCTCCATTTCAGGTCTCTCTTACTTGGGTCCAAATCACATTATCAGTTGGTGACACTACACTCTCCTGCTGAATTTATTTCAATCTAGAAGCTCAATGAGAATCAGATTATTGTAGGTTTTCTTACAGTCAACATTAGCTCAACAGTACAGCCTCCTTCCCAATTCAGGGTTTCCAGCTGACAGTTCAAAGTCTTAACAGTGTTTGAGAAGAGAGTCCAAGGCTGCCATTGTCTGAGGGAAGATTGTTTGATAGACACTTGTTAAGCCAGTTTTTCATGCAATCCTCACTTGTACTTTCAAATATTAAGGCATATGGCAAGGTCAGGCATGCATATCATTACCCAAAGAAGGACTCTAGCTGCTCAGAGAGCTCCCTGCCAGGCAATATGTACCTTGGTAAATTAGCCACAGTTCAGGGTCTTGTTCTTAAGTTGCTTTTGTGCACTCTGACAGGGCATTGGCTTTCAAAGGCAGAGTCACATTAACCAGACTCACAGAGCCTGATGTACAATACTAACAGCAAGCACTTAGATAGCAGGTGCTCTGAGCCAGCCACTGTTTCAAGCACTTTCCATAGAACATCTCATAATCCTCACCACAGCTCTATGAGATAAATCCTATTATTGTGCCCATATTACAAATGAGGAAGCTGAGGTACAGTGAATTTTAACATTTGGGATAAACACAGAGTGTCAATTTGCTATTTACAGTTGTCAAGTAGAATGGACTTCTGTCCACCTGACCCAGGCATTCTCACCCTATGGGCACCATGTGCTCAGTTGCTTACTGGGCATGGAATCATAACAAGGGAAGTTGGTTGTCTTCAAGGAGCCCTCCCCCTCTGTAGCAGTGTGTACAACCAATCATGTCATCTGTTGTGAACCTTCTCTGGCCTTGACCCTATTCCTGGAGGTTCTGGTTTAGGGCCCTGGGCATCTGCAGAGGTGATGCCTGGTCCCTACTGGAAAGTGCAGTTCCCAGGAAAGGCCTCTTCATGGACGCTTGGCTAATGGCTATGGAGTTTGCTCACCGAGATTACCTCTCCTGTGGCCAGTTTCCAGAAAAGCTTGTCTACTGTCTCTATTTTATGGATGAGGAAACTGAGGCTCAGGGAGATAATGTCACCTGAGTTAGCATAGCAAGTCAGTATCAGAGTAAGGATTAGATTCAGTTCTGTCTGATTCTGAAGACCACACTCTTCCCACTGACCATATTTCCTCTTGACCCCATGTGTACGTACAGGATGACTGAATGGGGAAAAAGTGGGAGTGGAGATGGAGTTAGGGGGTCTTGTTAGTTTGTTTTAAAATTGGCAGTTACCTACTATAATACAGGTATTTCAGATATAACGTTATATGTGCACTTCTAAAAAACCTTGCATTCTGCAAAATCACAAGCTAAAAATAATAGGGCTTAAAAGAAAATTAGTATTAGAAGCACACCAATAAAGCTTTGTAACCTGATCACTTTTATTTTGTTTATTTTTAAAATTTAATTATTTAATTAATTAATTTTACTTATTTGGCTGCGCTGGGTCTTAGTTGCGGCATGAGGGATCTTCGTTGCTGCATGCGGGATCTTTAGTAGCGGCTTGCGGGATCTTTAGATGCAGCATGCAAACTCTTTGTTGTGGCATGTGGGATCTGGTTCCCTGACCAGGGATCAAACCTGGGCCCCCTGCATTGGGAGCGCAGAATCGTAGCAACTGGACCACCCGGGAAGTCCCCTGATCACTTTTAAACATTAATAATCCTAGTGAAAATACAAGTGGTGTTAAGTCCATGCTGTTAGTACCAAGTTTCATAGTTATCAACCTCAAACCCTCAGGCGCCATGGGTATCCATTTCTGTAGAGACCTACTCATCAAAATTTTAAAATGATCCAGGCAGCCTCACCGTAGTGTTGCTGGTGGGGGGGGGGGGTCTCTCTATTAAAAATTTGATTTTCATCACATGTGTTGGTTTTAGGCTATGTGCATATCTTTGTACCTGAGTTTTCTTGTTAGTACAGTTGAACCTTGAACAACATGGGTTTGAATTGCACAGGTCCACTTGTATGCAGTTTTTTTTTCAATAAGTGTACTGGCAAAATTTTTGGAGATCTGCAACAATTTGAAAAACTCACAGACAAACCGCATAGCCTAGAAATATCAAAAAAATTAAGAAAAAGATAGGTATATCATGAATGCATAAAGTATATGTAGGTACTAATCTATTTTATCATTCACTATCATAAAATATACACAAATATGTTATAAAAAAGATAAAATTTATCAAAACTTATGCTCACAAACACAAACCATACATGGTGCCAGTAGAGGGAAATTTAAACAAGTGTAAAGATACAGTATTAAGTCATAATGGCATAAAATTAACTATGGTACATACTGTACTAACGTATATAATCTCATAGCCACCGCCTGTTGCTATTGTGATGAGCGAGTGTCCACCATGCTGTGGGATGCTAATCAGCTAATCATGATGTGAGCAGTTTATCTCTCCAGGAAATTGCATGTCACAGCAAAAAGTGATCTCAAGGTTCTTGTGTATTTTCCATCGTGTTTAGTGCAATACCATAGACCTTGAATAACACCACGGGACCCATACAAAGTGTCACTAGTGATGCTGGAAGTTCTCCCAGGAAGCAGAGAAAAGTCATGACGTTACAAGAAAGTGTTAAATGGCTTGATAGGTACCATAGATTGAGGTCTGCTGCTGCGGTTGCCTACCATTTCAAGATAATAAATCCAGCATAAGGACCACTGTAGAAAAAGAAAAGGAAATTCGTGACGTCATTGCTGCAGCTACTCCAGCAGGCTCGAAAACTTTGCACTTTTTGCAAAACACCTTTTCATCTAGTATTGAAAGTGCAGCTTTTATGTGTGTTCAGGATTGCTATCAGAAAGGCAATACCTGTAGACTCTAATGTGATTCGACAAAAAGTGAAGTCATTATATGATAACTTAAAGCAAAAGGAAAGTGAAGGATCTAAAGCTGGAGAATTTAATACCAGCAAAGGATGGTTTCTAATTTTAGAAAGAGGCGTGGCTTAAAAAATATCAAGATAAGAGGAGAAGCAGCTTCTGCTGACCGAGAGGCAGCAGACGAGTTCCCAGATGTCATTAAGAAAATCACTGAGGAGAGAAGAAATCTGCCTCAACAGGTTTTTAATGCAGATGGAAGTGCCCTGTTCTGGAAGAAAAATTCCACAAAGGCCATTTATTAGAAGGAAGAAAAACAAGCACCAGGATTTAAAGCAGAAAGGGATAGGCTAACTCTACTATTTTGTGCAAATGTAGTGGGATTTATGATCAGGACTGCCCTTATCTATAAAGCTGCTACCCCCCAGCCTTGACAGGAAAATATAAACACCAGCTGCCAGTCTCTTGGCTGTACAAGAAGAAGACCTGGACAATAAGGACCCTTTTTCTGGATTGGTTCCTTCAATGCTTTGTCCCTGAAATCAGGAAGTTCCTTGCCAGTAAGGGACTGCCTTTTAAAGTTCTTTGGATATTGGACAATGCCCCTGGTCACCCAGAACCTCATGATTGCAACACAAGGCATCGAAGTGCTCTATGGAAATGATTGCCAATGCTATGGAAGAGAACCCCAGTAGGGAGAACATCATGAAATTCTGGGAGGTTTACACCGTTCAAGATGCCATTGTTGTTATAGAAAAAGCCACGAAAGCCATGGAGCCTGAAACAATAAATCCCTGCTGGAGAAGACTGTGTCCAGATGTTGCGCGTGACTTCACAGGATTTACAACAGATCCTGTCAAGGATGTCATGAAAAAACTGTGGATATGGAAAAAAAAAAAAAGTTGGGGAGTGAAGGTTTTCAAGATTAAGATCTTGGAGAAATTCAAAAGCTAACAGACTTCACACCAGAGGAATTAAAAGGATTGGCATACCATATAGAAACATTTTTAGAGAAATGAAAAAGCAAAAAAGTCAGACAGAAATTACAGTGTATTTCCATAAAGTTACACCAAATGTGCCTGTCACTCCAGCCTCCGCCTCTATCTCCTCCACCTCTTCTGCCCCTGTCCCCTCAGCCCACTCAATGTGAAGATGATGAGGAGACCTTTATGATGACCCACTTCCCCTTGATGAATAGTAAATAATCATCATGCCCTACTGTTAATAGATTTATCTGTTGTGTTTTTGTGTGTGTCTTCATGTGAAAATCTAAAAACTGCACAGCAAGAATTGTATGAGAAGTTTTTGTGTCATCATCGTCATCATTGCTTAAGTATTCATCGTGTAGAACATCATGTGTAAGACTTGTACTGAAGTGGGTAGCTCATCCTTACATAGGCATAAGGTGAGTGATATTTACAGTAATATAAAATTAATAATGTTTCAGTTTTCTTACTTTGTTTTCAAAGAATTACATTACCATGTAGTATGCCTCTCCCTCTCTCATAATTGGAGAAACTGCCTACTAGCCTATCATCACAGGTAAGTGTGGGTTTTTTAAAAATGTAACAATGTTTCCAATACTGTACTATGAATTTGACTGTAATATTGGATACCATAAACATTTTTTTTACTTACCATTTCTCTATTGCGATTTCTTTTTTGTTTTCTCATTAAACTTATATTTTCCTTTTAATCTTTTTTTTAAACTTTTAATTTTATATTGGAGTATAGGAGATTAACAATGTTGTGATAATTTCAGGTGCACAGCAAAGTGACTCAGTCATACATATACGTGTATCCATTCTCCCCCAAACTCCCCTCCCATGCAGGCTGCCACATAGCACTGAGCAGAGTTCCCTGTGCTATACAGTAGGTCCTTGTTGGTTATCCGTTTTAAATATAGCAGTGTGTACATGTCATTTTAATGATTCATTCACTAGTGTATAAGTTAGGCTACCATGAAGCACTTGTAAACATTACACTAACTACAGTAAAGCAATCATATTGCTGCCTCTTCGTTATCAAAACATGATTCATTATACTTGTAAATAAATATGAATTTCTCTTTCACATTGTCTTTTCATTTTTGATGTTTGGTGTTAGTAACATGTACATATAACATCTACAGCGTTTGTATCATATAAGATGATATTGATGTAGGTACTGTCAGATGAGTTATCCTGTAAACAGACAATGTAAAGTTATGGTATTAATAAATACAGTACAATACTGTAAATGTATTTTCTCTTCCTTATGATTTTCTTAATAATATTTTCTTTTCTCTAGTTTACTGTATTGTTATGTTATCGGTAAGGCTTCCAGTCAACAGTAGGCTAATAGTAGTTAAGTTTTTAGGAAGTTAAAAGTTATATGCAGATATTTGACTGCACAGGGATTGGACCCCTATCCCTATGTTATTCAAGGGTCAACTGTATATAGATATACCTGCCTTTGCCACTTGTGGGAAAGGGCCACAATATATTGCAGGACCTTTAAAAAGATCCTCTTTTTAAAAATTACACAAGGGAAGTGTCTTTTGTTATCAACCAGCTTAAGCCAAGCTATGCTACGGTAACAACATAAAATCTCAGTGGTTCACAATAACAAAGGGTTATTTCTTGCTCATATAACATGCCGTCTCAGGTCAGCTCAGCCTTGTTCCACATCTTCCTCCTTCTGGGACCCAAGCTGAAGATCAACCTGTAAGAGGGAAGAAACTTTTTATTCTATTACAAGTTAATCAGTAAAGAGATATTGCCTATAAGCTTAAATGATACATAAGAGCTCATTTCTGGGAACCCTGCCTCCCAGGTAAAGAGCATTAAGCTAAAATACCCTTGTTTAGTTCTCAGGAAACATCCTGACCAGTTCCACCTGTGAACGACTGCAGGGAGGAAGAAATTAGCACCGCCCCTCCGGAGGCTGACCGGAACAAGGAAATGTTTGACGTCACTTCCTCCGCTTTTAGTATAAATGAAGCCTGAGTTCTAACTCAGGCAAGACGGTGTTTTGGGGGACGAGTCTACCGTCTTGTCAGCTTGCTGGCTTTCTGAATAAAGCCATTATTCCTTGGCCCAACGACTCCTCTCTTGATTTATTGGCCTGTCGTGCAGCGAGCAGTTTGAGCTTGGACTTGATAACAAGTTTAGGCACAGCCAGCCAGGAGCCTTGCTGCTCGTGGCTGCCCACCCCGGTTGGGAAATGTTCAGGTGAGGGCCAGGACCACTTGTCTTAAGGATCTTCCCTTCAAAATTCCCCAAAGCAGCACTGGCTGCCCCCGCGCTTGGCTGTAGGAGCAAGGAATCAACATTTGGAAGCTGACGAGCTCTGGACAGTAGGGTAAGTCGCTCCAGTGTGTACCACTGGAAACTTTACTCCTCTCCATTTGGGGCTTTTTCTCTGGAATAAGCCAATTTGTTTTGCATTTGAGTGGGGTACCCTGTTGGAGAGAGGAAAGAGTTGTTGGACTTTTACCCGATGTGTGTACTAGTTCATTTGTTTCTTTGGATGTGAAGTTTGTGTTTTGTCTTGAATTTGTCTCTAAAAATGGGGACTATTTCAGCTATCCCTAAAGTCCTGTGAGGCGCGTTTTGGATAAGTGATCTGATTACAGCTGTGAACCCATGGGTGAGAGAAAGATGATATTTTATTGTAACAACGTGTGGCCACAGTATCTGTTAGGATCTCCACAAGGGGTTTAGCAGGGTTATCTCGGAACCCCATGGACCAGGTACTGCTACCCTTGCTGTGTTAATTACGTTATTTATGGTCTCCTGTGTCATTGGTATATGTCAAACCTCCAAGACCCAACTTGAGGGTTCATTTAGAATTTTCTGTTTGTCCTTTGGGTTTTTTCTTTCATTTTGTTTGGTACTGTTTCTCCATTTACAGCCAAATCAGTTCTGTGATATTTAAAACTTTTACTGATGTCAAATGGAGGAAAGGAACAGGAAAAAAAAAGCTGTCTGTTCTTGTCCAAGAGTGGGACATTCCCAGGAAGGAGAGAAAGTTTCCACTTGGTTCCTAAAATCACCAAAAGCTACAAATAGAAGTGTCTTTTCCATAAATATTAGTAAAAAGGGTTTAGTCATCTAGACAGGTGACCTTGATTTGTCCCATCTGCCAGAAATGCAATTTGAATCCAACCTCTTCTGTAACTGTTGTATCTGATTCATGGCTGAAATTTTGGAATGAGAATTATGAGGTCTCTGTTTGTGTTTGTACTTGTTATAGATGTGTGGCATTGCCGAAACGAACTTGTAAAAGAACTATTTAATTGGCTTAAAGGAAATTAAGTGCTTATATAAATACTCAAATATAAAAGAAACTGGCCAGAATGAATTTCAGGTTCATGTGATCTAGGAAATATTCAGTATTGAATTAATATCTGGTATTAAAGTTAACTTAATCTTGTTGCTTTGATTAATACAGACATGTCTTTAGACTCATCAACATTAATTATAATACTTCTATTGTCCCTAGGTTTACTAGAAATCAAATAAGACGTTATTCCTGTTACAAAGTTTGTCAGCAAGAAAAATAACAATACGACAAAGCTTTTAAGTAAATAAAACAGAGGTAAATGAGGTAAGAGTTTTAGGTAAACTCCGTAGGAATAATTATGCTTTGAGAATGTATATATAAAACAGTGTTTCCAGATTTTCGTAACTTGAAACTAAACTAAGTTAAATGAAGAGAATTTGTTGACTATCTGGGTCATTTCAAATAGGATAGAATATTAATTGCTGGCCAGGTCTAAGTTTACCTACTTTTGCCTTCTTAGGAGAGGAAGACTAAAGCATAAGTTTGTCAATCAGGAAATGCTGATATGACAAACAGTTTACAATTACTTCTTGGTTTTCACTAGAGATTAAGGTTTTAAGGTTAAGAATCACAAGGGAAACATTTCAGTATGCAAAGATGTAGGATGTGTGTTTTTCAGCACAGAAGGTATGAGGAATGAAAATCCCTTTCGTTAAAGGGAAAAAGGTGACATGATCAGTATTGGCTAAGATAAGAACTGAACTTAATTAAGAAAATGAATGTTAAATGTAAAGTGGTACAAAACCTGAATCGGTTTCCTAAGAGGACAAAGTTTTCTTAAAATATTGAACTGCTTTTAGTAATTGTGAGTTATTTGTTTAAGCGATCTGTATTTGCCATTGAGATCTTATTATCACTGGTTAAAACTTTTTGATATTTTGATAAACTTCCCCCAAATCAAATTCTGGGTGAGGTTCATTTGACCTCTAGCTAACTTTGAAGTTTTCCAAAGGATCCCTGGAACACCTCAAACTATTTGTTTTCTCTCCATCTCAGAGAGAGGAATATTCAACTAATTGGGCTTACTCAGTATGTTGAATTGGGAAGCACTGTCAAATAAGTTGTGATAAAACTCTTTGGACTGTATCATGTGGGTAAACATTATTGTACATATTCTGGACATTATATGGAACTCCTAAAATTCTGGTGTATCCTGGTAGATGATATCAGTCATAATATTAGTAATTATCTTAAGTTGTTTGTCACAGCAGTAACCAAGTTTCTTTTCAATTGCATTGTAATCCCAGTTGGTTGATACTGAAGCAAAATGGTTAGGGATAATCAATTGCTAGTTATAGCTTTACAGTGGCTTTTGAATGACTATAGCTATTTTGTGAAGAAGCAGAGAATGATGAAATCCTTTATGTGCAAGCACTTGTGCTCTTACATCAGGGAAAACAAGAAAAGGAAGGGAATGAGAGTGAGGATATGTTGCTTCAAACCTTAACTCCTTCCAGCTGAGCTAGGTGTCCCAGCTGCACTGGCTATTATGCCAATATATCCACCCCTTCCTCCACCTTCCATTCTTTTCCACCTTCCATTCTTTTCCAGCCCCAATTCCTGACCCTGGGGCTCAGGACTTTCCCTTCTTCTAGGGATCAATTAGAAAATCCTGTTAGTTTCTGGGCCACAGGGACTTGGTCTGGTATCACCATCTAAGAACCAAAAGGGCACTCCGTTTGGGCCAGGAGCCACTCCCAGGGCAGGACAATTTCAATTGCTGTTATCTCACATAGGGGGTTAAATGCAAATAACTAGCCAGCTGGGTTTATATTTTAATTGGAAAGATCACCACCCTCCTTTATAGGGATAATCCTCTACACCTGAAGCCCACTTGGCAGTACCCACAGACGAACCAAACTGAGATCCCAGTGAGGGAGGAATGCTGGAATTAGAGCAATACTTATTAGTGCATCTTGGCAGGCCTTTGAAAAGGGGAACCAAAGCAAAAGTTTAAACAGAACTCAAGAAATTTGGCAAAAAATAAAAATCCCAGGAAAGGAGACAGAGCCTCCCCCCACACCCTACCCCTTGAAGTCTACGAAAAGTTAAGACCAGAAGTGTGTGCTCACAGCACCCCAGCGAAGGCCAGTAACACATGGCCAATACTAATCCCATTAAGAAGGGATGTCAGGACACCTAGTCTAAAGCAATATCCTTTGAGGCAAGAGGATCACTTCTCCCACAGACTGACTTGTCAAGATACCAGCCAGTGTGTTCCTTGCATCTGTCCCTCCAGGACATATGCAAAATTGGTGGTATTGGTACTGTCCATGCGGGTCCAGTGGAGACTGTTCTCAAATCTGCCATGGTGGTCACCTTTGCTCCAGTCAACATTACAACTGAAGTAAAGTCTGTTGAAATGCACTATGAAGCTTTGAGCAAAGCCCTTCCTGGGAACAGTGTGGGCTTCAATGTCAAGAACGTGTCTGTCAAAAATGTTCGTCGTGGCAATGCAGCTGGTGACAGCAAAAATGACCCGCCAATGGAAGCAGCTGGCTTTGCAGCTCAAGGGATTACCTTGGACCATCCAGGCCAAGTCAGTACTGGATATGCACCTGTGCCGGATTGTCACACAGCTCACATTGCTTGCAAGTCTGCTGGGATGAAGGAGAAGATTGATCATCATTCTGGGAAAGAGCTGGAAGATGGCTCCATATTCCTGAAATCTGGTGATGGCTGCGATCATTGATATGGTTCCTGGTAAGCCCATGTGTGTTGAGCTTCTCTGACTATCCTCCTCTGGGCCATTTTGCTGTTCATGACATGACAGATGGTTGCTGTGGGTGTCATCAAAGCAGTGGACAAGAAGGGCAGTGGGAACTGGCAAGGTCACCAAGTCTGCCCAGAAAGCTCAGAAGGCTAAATGAATGTTATCCCCAATACCTGCCACCCCAGTCTTAATCAGTGGAAGAATGGTGTCGGAACCGTTTGTCTCAATTGTCTCAATTGGCCATTTAAGTTATAGTAAGACTGGTTAATGATAACTGCATCATAAAACCTTCAGAAGGAGAGGAGAAAGTTTTGTGAACCATTTGTTTTGTATGTGGAAGTTCTACGTTTTTAGTTTTTAAAATCAGTAGCTTCTAATTAGTTAAAACCCTCCTTAAGAAAATTATCCCCTGATTTGCATTAAGGCATTGGAACTACATTCATCCTGGAGGCTGCAATCAACAGGAAAAACCCAGAAAATGAATACTAATTTAACTTGGGATAAGGCCTTGCCAGTTGCCCTGCTACAGATCAGTGGCTCCCAGAAGCAGGCTTAAATTAAACCCCCTTTGAAATATTGTATGGTAGGCCACTCCAGGTGTCTGCCCAGGTGAGAGAATCTGTAAATACTTTAAAAGACCGAGCAGTTGCCAATTATGTTAAAACTTTGGACACTTTACCAACCTCTGTTCATGTGTTTGCCTCCAGCAGGTCTGCCCATCCAGCTGAAGTAGATGGTAGTTTCATTGTAGCTGGAAAAGGGTCAACCAATTTGTTTACTTTTGTTCAAATAACTAGCACAGGAATTGAGTATATGTCTTGGGAACTGGAACCAAAATCCCAAGTTCAGGTACAAATTAGACAACAAAGTGTTAAGGGGTTTCATCAGGTTCAAATAGTGGTAGATAAAAAAGGACTGACCAAAGATTCTAAGGAATATTCATCACCTCCAGAAGTGGCCAGAACACTTGTCCCTTTTCCCACAAGATTGTGGGATGGATATTGACAGTGGGGAATTGTAATAGGGAAGAATCTTTGTATTCTATTACAAGTTGATCACTAAAGGGATGTTGCCTATAAGCTTAAACGATACATAATGGCCCATCTCTGGGAACCCTGCCTCCCAGGTAATGAGTGTTAAGCTAAAATTCTTTTGTTTAGCTCACAGGAAACAACCTGAACAGTCCCACCTGTGAAAGACTGCAGGGAGGAAGAAATTAGTATGTCCCCTCTGGAGGCTGACTGGAACCGGGAAAAGTTTGACTTTACTCCCTCCGCTAATTCGGGCAAGATGGTTCTTGGGCACACAAGTCCACCACCTTGGTTCACTGGCTTTCTGAATAAAGTCACTATGCCTTGCCCCAACAACTTGTCTCTTGATTTATCGGCCTATCATACGATAAGTAGTATGAGCTTGAACTCGGTAACAAACTCAGCTCTCAGGACAATTCTGGTCTCACGGCAAAGGAAAAAGAAAAATGAGAGACTCACAAGATGAGTTAGAGGCACTATCCCTTCTGCTCCCATTTCATTGTCCAGAGACAGTCACATGTCATAGGGCAGGGGATCGTCCTCCTCAGGGAGACACAGTGAAGATACTGAACAATCATACCATCTACTCCACGGTCCCTTCCCTGTACGCAGTTTCCCCATATAGCTTAATATAAAGGAAAGTGAATCAGTTCTTAAAATTACTTAACTTGAAGCTACTTTTGGAAGGAAATGTAGCCACTTGTGCAGAATATTTAGCTTCTTTATTAAGTCCATCATATATTGCTTAGGTTTTGTCTTTCATTGCAGGAAACTAGTTCTTTATTGCTGGGAAGGCCATCACCTCCCCAAGGCCTGAAAGGACCAGGGGAGAGAAGGGGGTGAACCCTTCCAGAACCCAGCAAGAGCTAGAAGCACAGAGGAGGGTTTCCAGCAGCTGATGGAATCAAGGAGAGATGCCGCCACCACCACAGCAGCAGCGCCAGTGCAGAGAGTGGGCAGAGGAGGAAACACCATGGCCCATTTCTCCTCCTACTCTCCCATCCTGCCCACCCCTCGTTGGCAGAACCCAAGTAGAAACTAGATGGCAAGAGATCAGGCTGTGCCCTCCTGGAGTACAAAGTAAAGAAGAAAGGGAACGAGAATGGATTTGGGGGAAAGGAGGAAGGTGCAAATGAAGAATAATCAACACAGCTGCCTTCGCCTATAACCAACTGGGAGTATTCTATTTTTACCAGGAACTAGATCTCTTCATCCTCCTCAGTCTCACCCCTGCACCTTCTTGAGGGGGTGGAGAGAGACTCATTCTGCCTTCTAAAAGAGTTATAGCTCATTCAGAGGTGACCCAGTCTATGTTCCAAAAAAAGGAATTTCAGAAATACTCATACTGTATTCTGAAGGCCTAAAGAACAAGCACCATTCGATGTCTTTCCAGTTCCAGAAAATGGGGGATTGATTCCTCATATGGCTGGTCCTGCAACCATGTCGTAGCTGGCTGGGGGAGGCTGTAGGGTAGCACATATGTATATGCCAAACATACACAGGAAGGTGGTGTGATCCTATAGCACCTCTCCACTAGACTTTTCCCCCTTGCAATATTTTCCTTGAAATAATCTCAAACTTAAAAAAGAATAAGTATTATATAAAAGACTTTTCCTGAATCATTTGAGAATAAGTTGCCTGCACAATGTCCCATCACCCTATATATGTATGTTTAATATATGTTTTCTTCCCGTAAGCATATTCTCCTGCCTAATTACAGTATAGCCATCAAAATCAGGAAATCAGCATCAGTATCCTCAGACCTCATTCAAGTTTCCCCAGGAATATCCATTTGAGGAGAAGACTCTAGTTCAGAATTACTCATTGCATTTAGATATGTATATTTAGTCTCCTTCAATCTGGAACAATTCCTCGGTCTTTCCTTGATTTTCATGATTTTGACACTTCTGATGACTACAAGCCAGTTATTTTGTAGAATGTCTCTCAGTTTGGGTTTGTCTGATGTTTCTCCATGATTAAATTCTTGCGTCTTTGACAAGCGTCTCACAGAAATGAAGCTGTGTTCTTCTCTTTGCGTCCTATTACGTGGCACAGGATTTCAGTTTTCCTGTTATTGATGATGTTAACTTTGATCACAGGATGAAGGTGGTGTCTGCAAAGTTTCTCCACTCTAAAGTTACTTGTTTTCCCATTGCAATTAAAAAGTGTTTCCTTGAGAGGTTTTTAGAGACTATGGAAACATCCCATTTCTCATTAAACTTTTAGTTTATTCATCAACTTATTAAGTTTCTATGGACTCTAGCATTTCTATTTTACCCACTGGGCTAGGACCCATTGCTATCATTATTTATTTTGACATTTAATGGTCCCAGATTTGGCAGTGGGAGCCCCTCTCAGCAGTAAAAAGATATAGTGAATGAAATATATTTATTCCACACACATATTATCTTCTACTTTACCTCTGTATTGATCTATATTCACCTCTCTATACTGAAGACCATTAGTTCACACCAATGCCACCAATTCTAATCCAACACACCACATGGTTCATTCGAGTTTTCTCCCTTTCTGTATTGGTATATTCCTCTTCCAGCAGTGAAAATTCAGACTCCAATTTTCTTTCATTTATTTCCTTATTCGATCAATTTCCCTGGCTGTGACCAAACTCCCTTTACTCCACCTATGCTCTCAGCATACACATTTAGATATTTGATTCTTCTCATATTAATATTTGAGTGTGTTATGAGGTAGGGGTTGAAGTTTAAGTTTGTTGAAACATTTATCCATTTATTGAAAAGACTTTTCTTTCCCCCTTGCCTTGGTACCTTTGCAAAAAATTAATTGACCATATATGTCTGGGTCCATTTCTGGACTCTGTTCTTTCCTGTCGATCTATTTGTCTGTCTTTGTGCCAGTACTACTGTCTTGATTACTATAGGTTTATAGTAAGCCTTGACATCCAAGTCCTCTAACTTAGTTCTTCTTCAAGATTGTTCTGGCTATTCCGGGTCCTTTGCCTTTAATAAACTTGAGAGTCAACTTTTACATTTATGAAGTAAATAGTTGTAACTCTGATTAGGATTGCACTGAATCAATAAGTTGGGGAGAACTGACATATTAACAATATTGAGTCTTCCAGTGTATGAGCATAGTATATCTCTCCTAATATTTACGTCTCTTTAATTCCTCTCAGCACTGTTTTGTAGTTTTTTTTTTCCCCAGAAAATTCTTTTAATATTATACTTTAAATGAGAAATAATAACAACTAGCTTTCTATTTAATCCCATTTCTACTTTCCTTTAAAAAATGTTTTTAATTTAATTTTATTTAATTTTTTATACAGCAGGTTCTTATTAGTCATCAATTTTATACACATCAGTGTATACATGTCAATCCCAATCGCCCAATTCATCACACCACCACCGCCACCCGCCGCGGCTTTCCCCCCTTGGTGTCCCTACGTTTGTTCTCTACATCTGTGTCTCAATTTCTGCCTTGCAAACCGGTTCATCTGTACCATTTTTCTAGGTTCCACATATATACATTAATATACGATATTTGTTTTTCTCTTTCTGACTTACCTCACTCTGTATGATAGTCTCTAGATCCATCCACATCTCAACAAATGACCCAGTTTTGTTCCGTTTTATGGCTGAGTAATATTCCATTGTATATATGTACCACATCTTCTTTATCCATTCTTCTGTAGACGGGCATTTAGGTTGCTTCCATGACCTGGCTATTGTAAATAGTGCTGCAATGAACATTGGGGTGCATGTGTCTTTTTGAATTATGGTTTCCTCTGGGTACATGCCCAGTAGTGGGATTGTTGGATCATATGGTAATTCTATTTTTATTTTTTTAAGGAACCTCCATACTGTTCTCCATAGTGGCTGTATCAATTTACATTCCCACCAACAGTGCAACAGGGTTCCCTTTTCTCCATACCCTCTCCAGCATTTGTTGTTTGTAGATTTTCTGATGATGCCCATTCTGACTGGTGTGAGGTGATACCTTGTTGTAGTTTTGATTTGCATTTCTCTAATAATTAGTGACGTTGAGCAGCTTTTCATGTGCTTCTTGGCCATCTATATGTCTTCTTTGGAGAAATGTCTATTTAGGTCTTCTGCCCATTTTTGGATTGGGTTGTTTGTTTTTTTAATATTGATTAATCCTTTGTCCGTTTATTCGTTTGCAAATATTTTCTCCCATTCTGAGGGTTGTCTTTTCATCTTGTTTATGGTTTCCTTTTCTGTGCAAAAGCGTTGAAGTTTCATTAGGTCCCATTTGTTTTTGTTTTTTAATTTCCATTACTCTAGGAAGTGGATCAAAAAAGATCTTGTTGTGATTTATGTCAAAGAGTGTTCTTCCTATGTTTTCCTCTAAGAGTTTTATAGTGTCTGGTCTTACATTTAGGTCTTGAATTTTTGTGTATGGTGTTAAGGAGTGTTCTAATTTCATTCTTTGACATGTAGCTGTCCAGTTTTCCCAGCACCACTTATTGAAGAGACTGTTTTTTCTCCATTGTATATCCTTGCCTCCTTTGTCATAGATTAGTTGACCATAGGTGCATGGGTTTATCTCTGGGCTTTCTATCTTGTTCCATTGATCTATGTTTCTGTTTTGGTGCCAGTACCATATTGTCTTAATTACTGTAGCTTTATACTATAGTCTGAAGTCAGGGAGTCTGATTCCTCCAGCTCCGTTTTTTTCCCTCAAGACTGCTTTGGCTATTCGGGGTCTTTTGTGTCTCCACACAAATTTTAAGATTTTTTGTTCTAATTCTGTAAAAAAATGCCATTGGTAATTTGATAGGGATTGCATTGAATCTGTAGATTGCTTTGGGTAGTATAGTCATTTTCACAATATTGATTCTTCCAATCCAAGAACATGGTATATCTCTCCATCTGTTGGTATCATCTTTAACTTCTTTCATCAGTGTCTTATAGTTTTCTGCATACAGGTCTTTTTTCTCCCTAGGTAGTTTATTCCTAGGTATTTTATTCTTTTTGTTGCAATGGTAAATGGGAGTGTTTCCTTAATTTCTCTTTCAGATTTTTCATCACTGGTGTATAGGAATGCCAGCGATTTCTATGCATTAATTTTGTATCCTGCATCTTGTAGTTTTCAATGTAGAGATTTTGCAAGTATTTTGTTAAATTTAAACAATACCCTTTTGCTATTTGTTTCCTATTCTGTTTTGTTTAGGTTTTTCTTCTTACAATTCTTTTTTCCTGTCTTTGTTTGGGTTAATGGAATATTTTTAAATAGTTCATTTAAATTCCTCTGTTAGATTAGAGATAATGCATATAAAAGTGCCCATAGCATATAGTATGCACTCAATAAATTATTAGTTACACTTTAGTTTTTCTTTTAGGAAAATGGGGTCTGATATATTACTCTCACAATAAGAGCCTGGAGAACATTTGACTGAAAAGGCAGCTGTTGTAGCTCATATAAAAAGCATGTGAAATCTCTTGGCACTTGGGGTACCCCTGTATAGAAGCTCCTGATGGGAGTGTGGAAACTCATGGGTGAGGGATTTTTCTCTTTCCAGATGTGAGAGAAGTTTGAAGACAATTTCCCATAGCAAATTCAAGGAAAGCTTGAATTGCTCACTTTCTGGAGAGTTACTATCATAAATGGGTGTTGAATTTTGTCAAAAGCTTTTTCTGCATCTATTGAGATGATTATATGGTTTTTATTCTTCAAGGTGTTAATGTGATTATCACACTGATTGACTTGTGGATATTGAAGGATCCTTGCATCCCTGGGATAAATCCCGCTTGAACATGGTGTATGATCCTTTTAATATTTTGTTGGATTCAGTTTGCTACTATTTTGTTGAGGGTTTTTGCATCTATGATCATCAGTGATATTGGCCTGTTATTTTCTTTTTTTGTGGTGTCTTCTTCTGGTTTTGGTATCAGGGTGATGGTGGCCTCATAGAAAGAGTTTGGGAGTGTTTCTTCCTCTGCCAGTTTTTGGAAGAGTTTCAGACGGATAGGTGTTAACTTTTCTCTAAATGTGTGACAGAATTCACCTGTGAAGCCCTCTGGTCCTGAACTTTTGTTTGGTGGGAGTTTTTTAATCACAGTTTCAATTTCAGTACTTGTGATTGGTCTGTTCATATTTTCTATTTCTTCCTGGTTCAGTCTTGGGAGATTGTATCTTTCTAAGAATTTGTCCATTTCTTCTCAGTTGTCCATTTTATTGGCATATAACTGGTTGTAGTAGTCATTTATTATCCTTTATATTTCTGTGGTGTCTGTGGTAAATTCTCCTTTTTCATTTCTAATTTTATTGATTTGAGCCCTCTCCCTTTTTTTCTTGATAAGTCTGGCTGAAGGTTCATCAATTTTGCTTATCTTTTCAAAGAACAAGCTTTTGGTTTCATTGTCATATCTATTGTTTTCTTCATCTCTAGTTCATTTATTTCTGCTCTGATCTTTATGATTCCTTTCCTTTTACTATGGTTTTTGTTTGTTCTTCTTTTCTTTAGGTGTAAGGTTAGGTTGTTTATTTGAGATTTTTCTTGTTTCCTGAGGTGAGATTATATTGCTATAAACTTCCCTCTTCGAACAGCTTTTGCCGTGTCCCATAGGTTTTAGATCATCCTGTTTTTATTTTCATTTGCCTCTAGGTATTTTTATATTTCTTCTTTGATTTCTTCAGTGATCGTTGTTTAGTAGCATATTGTTTAGCCTCCATGTGTTCTTGATTTTTACATTTTTTTTCTTATAGTTGATTTCTAATTTCCTAGTGTTGTGGTTGGAAAAGATGCTTGATATGATTTCAATTTTCTTAACTTTACCCAAGCTTGCTTTGTGGCCCAGCATGTGATCTCTCCTGGAGAATGTTCCATGTGCACTTGAGAAGAATGTGTATTCTGCTGCTTTCAGATGGAATGCTCTATAAATATTAGTTAAATCCATCTGGTCTAATGTTTCATTTAAGGCCTGTGTTTCCTTATTGATTTTTCTGTCTGGTTTATCTGTCCATTGATGTAAGTGGGGCGTTGAAATCCCTCACTCTTATTGTGTTACTGTTGATGTCTCATTTCATGGCTCTTAGTATTTGCCTTATATATTGAGGTGCTCCTATGTTGGGTTCATATATATTTACAATTGTTATAGCTTCTTCTTGGATTGATCCCTTGATCATTATGTAGTGTCCTTCTTTGTCTCTTGTAACAGTCTTTATTTTTTTATTTTTTTTGTGGTACGTGGGCCTCTCACTTCTGTGGCCTCTCCCATTGTGGAGCACAGGCTCCAGATGCACAGGCTCAGCGGCCATGGCCCACAGGCCCAGCCACTCCACGGCATGCAGGATCCTCCCGGACCAGGGCACAAACCCGTGTCCCCTGCATCGGCAGGCGGACTCTCAACCACTGCGCCACCAGGGAAGACCTAACAGTCTTTATTTTAAAGTCTATGTTGTCTGATATGAGTAATGTTACTCCAGCTTTATTTTGATTTCCATTTGCATGGAATACTTTTTTTGCAATCCCTCACTTTTAGTCTGTATGTGTCCCTAGATCTGAAGTGGGTCTCTTGTAGACAGTATATATATGGATCTCTTATTTTTGTATCCATTCAGCCAGTCTATGTCTTTTGGTTGGATCATTTGATCCACATATACTTAAGGTAATTTTTCATATATATGTTCTTGTTGACATTTTGTTAGCTGTTTTGGATTTTTTTTTTTTTTTTTTTGGTGGTACGCGGGCCTCTCACTATTGTGGCCTCTCCCGTTGCGGAGCACAGGCTCCAGACGCACAGGCTCAGCGGCCATGGCTTACAGGCCCAGCTGCTCCACGGCATGTGGGATCTTCCTGGACCGGGGCATGAACCCATGTCCCCTGCATCAGCAGGCAGACTCTCAACCACTGTGCCACCAGGGAAGCCCTGGATTTGTTTTTGTAGGTCTTTTTCTTCCCTTCCTCTTTTGTTCTCTTCTCTTGTGAATTGACAACGAACTTTAGTGTTGTGTTTGGATTCCTTTTTCTTTTTTTTTGTTTGTATCCACTGTAGAACTTTGGTTTCTGGTTACCTTGAGGTTTTGATATAGTAGTTTATATATAAACAAGATTGTTTTAAGTTGCTGGTCTTTAATTTCAAATGCATTTCCAATATCCTGCATTTGTGCTCTCCTCTTCTCACAATTGGTAATTTTGATATCATATTTGTGTGTGGATGTTCTCCTACCTTTACTGTATGTTTACCTTTACCAGTGAGCTTTCCCATTTGTAATTTTCTTGTTTCTAGTTGTGGCCTTTTTTTTTTTCCGCCTAGAGAAGTTCCTTCTAGAATTCATTGTAAAACTGGTTTGGTGGTGCTGAATTCTCTTAGCTTTTGCTTGTCTGTAACGCTTTTGATTTCTCCATCAAATCTGAATGAGAGCCTTGCTGGATAGAGTATTCTTGGTTATAGGTTTTTCCCTTTCATCACTTTAAATATATCATACCACTCTCTGCTGGCCTGAAGAGTTTCTGCTGAAAAATCAGCTGAAAACCTTATGGGGATTCCCCTGTATGATATTTGTTGTGTTTCCCTTGTCGATTTCAATACTTTCTTTGTGTTTAATTTTTGTCAGTTTGATTACTGTGTGTCTCAGAATGTTCCTCCTTGGGTGTATCCTGCCTGGGATTCTCTGCACTTCCTGGACTTGGTTGACTGTTTCCTTTCCCGTTTTTTTAAATTAATTAATTAATTAAGGCTGCGTTGGGTCTTCATTTCTGTGTGAGGGCTTTCTCTAGCTGCGGCGAGCGGGGGCCACTCTTCATCGCGGTGCGTGGGCCTCTCATTGTCGCGGCCTCTCGTGTTGCGGAACACAAGCTCCAGACGTGCAGGCTCAGTAGCTGTGGCTCATGGGCCCAGTTGCTCCACGGCATGTGGGATCTTTCCAGACCAGGGCTCGAACCCATGTCCCCTGCATTGGCAGGCAGATTCTCAACCACTGCGCCACCAGGGAAGCCCTCCTTTCCCATTTTAGGAAAGTTTTCAGCTATTATCACTTCAAATATTTTCTCTGGCCCTTTCTCTTTCTCTTCTCCTTCTGGGACCCCTATAATGTACATGTTGGTGCATTACATGTTGTCCCAGAAGCTCTTAAACTGTCCTTATTTTTTTTCATTCTTTTTTCTTTATTCTGTTCCATGACAATGATTTCCACTATTCTGTCTTGTCTGTTTTTCTGCCTCATTTATTCTGTTATTATTTCCTTCTATTGTATTTTTCATTTCAGTTATTTTATTGCTCATCTCTCCTCTGTTCTTTATATCTTCTAGCTCTTTGTTAACCATTTCTTGTATCTTCTTGGTCTGTGCTTCCATTCTTTTTCCGAGATTTTGGATCATCCTTACTCTCATTACTCTGAATTCTTTTTTGGGTAGATTGCCTATCTGCACTTCACTTTCTTGTTTTTCTGGGGTTTTGTCTTGTTCCTTCTTCTGAAACATATTCCTTTGCCGTCTCATTTTGTCTAACTTTCTGTGATTGCGGTTTCCATTCTCTAGGCTGCAAGGTTGTAGTTCCTTTTGCTTCTGGTGTCTGTCCCCAGTGGGTGAGGATGTTCTAGAGGCTTGTGCAAGCTTCCTGGTGGGAGGGACTTGTTCCTGCCCACTGGTGAGTGGAACTGTGTCTTGTCCCTCTGGTGAACAAGGCTGTGTCACAGGGTGTGTTTAGAAGTGGCTGTGGGTTCAGGAAGACTTTAGACAGCTTGTCCGCTGGTGGCTGGGGCCGTGTTCCTGCCCTGTTGGTTGTTTGGTCTGAGGTGTCCCAGCACTGGAGCCTACAGGCTGCTGGGTGGGGCTGGGTCTTGGTGACAAAATGGCAACCTCCAGGAGAACTCACACCAATGAGTACTCTTGTACCACTGTCACCAGTGCTTGTCCCCACAAGTGACCCATAGCCATGCCCCACCTCCCCAGGAGACCTTCCAAGACCAGCAGTTATGTCTGGCCCAGGCCCCTATGAAGTCACTGGTTTTTCCCTGGGCACTGGTGTACATGAGACTTTGTGTGTGGTATTTCTGTTTTCCCCAGTCCTATGGAGTTCCTGTGATCACCCCCCACTGACTTTCAAAACCAAATTGTCTGGGCACTCCTCTTCCTGATGCCATACCCCCAGGCTGGGTAGCCTGATGTGGGGCTCAGAACTCTCACTCCTGAGGGAGAATTTCTGTGATATAATTATTTTCCAGTTTGTGGGTCACCCACCCAGTAGGTATGGGATTTGATTATATCATGAATGCACCCCTCCTACCCTCTTGTTGTGGCTTCTTCTTTGTTTTGGTTGTAGAATATCTTTTTTGGTAGTTTCCAGTCTTTTTTGTTGATGGTTGTTCAGCCATTACTTGTGATTTTGGTGTTTTCATGAGAGGAGGTGAACTCAGTTCCTTCTACTCTGCCAGCTTGTCTCCAACCCCTTGTAGATTCTTCTTTCAAGTATTTTAAACAAACCCATCATGTTTCTATTTCACATTTTCCTCGTTAAATCTACACAAAGTATTCCACAGTTGAAAGTCTTAACTGAGCATTGTTTACTCAGTGTGACAATCTTCTATGATTTTTTTTCCCTCAATCAAAACAAGGCTACCCATGGAAAGATAAGCCATTCTGTTTCCACCTCAAGTTCACTTCCCAGGTTCCCAGAGGCCTTGACAGACACCTGTCAGCCTGGTCTACTGCCAGGTTAAGGAACCTTTCACACTTTCAGGCTGGCAGCATGCCCCGACTACATGCAGACCTCCCAGGGAGCCAGAACATAGAGCTCAGGAAACACATGCAGCAGAAAGTGATGTCAGCATCTCGGAGAGGCAGAAGTGTATTTCTGTAGAGACACCTGGACTCATAATTTAGGCTACTTTCGCTCCCTCCCCCACTTGGCAATCAAAACAAGAGATGCTTTTGAGCTTTCTTTTGTGCTGCCTAGAGAGAAGATGGGCTCACTCTGCCAAAGGGCAGTTATCTCATATGGCTCTGAAAAGAGCACACACTGCAGCTGCCTGGGAACAGGAGCCTTGTGAGGTGGATTCAAAGTGTCTCATCTCACCCAGGATCCAGAAGCAGGCTTCCAAGACCATGCTGAAATGCTAAATGAGCCACTTTCTAGAAAAATCCACCTCAGTGAATCACAGCTACTCAGTCTCCCTATCCAAATATCTTGCAGTGTATATACATGTGTTTGAGGGTATGGGGGAAGGGAGCTGATATATCAGAAGTTCTTGAATAGCCAGTTAAGGAATGAAAGAAGCATTGAATTTTAGAAAGCATATTCAAAGACATGACCCATTTTCATCCTCACATCCACACTCTCAGTCAGACAGCCACACTCTGTTTATAGATAAAGAAACTGAGGCTCAGAAGATTGATGTGACTTAAGGAGGATTCAGGCAGCTGGTTAGTGACAGAGCTAGAGTCCAAACAGTCTAACTATTTAAGTCCTGGGCTTTATTGCAGAACTTTCTCTTTCAGAGAGATCAAGAGCCCCTAAAGAAATGTTAGTTGCTTAAGTACAAGTATACATGTCATGAGCTTTACTCCTTCCCTTTGGGAAAAATCTATATGGTTTATCAGTTCAGAGCAGCCTTCCTCCTCTCTCAACATGTTACTTTTATCTTCCTGCTCCCACTTTTCTCTAACTGGCTTTTATTGTCTCCCTCATGTAATTAAAAACATCCTGCTGTCCCTTTGAACCAGTTCCATGACCCAGGAGAGCTCTATGGCTTGGCACATAAGGGTGGGACATGCTAGGGAACAGCCTGGCAGAAACAATGCCACCACCAAATATTGCCCAGGTCCCCCTTAATAGGAATTATTCTCTAGACTAGATGCGGACCAAAGGGTAGGTTGTGTTTGCATTATTTTTGTTCCTTTAACTTCTCTACGAGGTTGATGCTGTGAAAATAACCTAGTAAGACATAAAAACCAGGGGCCCTGGTGCTGTGTGACTTTGAGGAGTGTTAAGATCTCTGGATCTTTTTTCCTTCATCAATAGAAGAAGCAAATGAGACAAGATGAGGCCGAAGTTCCTCTTCCAGCACTGAAAGTCATCTTTATGGCAGAAACTAGGGATTTTACCACTGATTTTTATCCACTAGTGGGGCTGATCCCCAATTTCTTGATACCACAAATGGAAACATGGGGAAAATCACATGAAAGAAGAATATTCTTTAGGGGTGATATTTCAGCCTGAATCAGGAGAATAATGTCATTCTCTCTCCATTAGCTCCCTGAGGTAGGAGAATAAATTCGTCATTATATCTCCAGTGCCTGAAACAGTGTTTGGACATAGCATGTGCTCAAGAAATGCCAGCTGAATTAATGAGTAAAGGAAATTAACTTAATTACCTAAGAAATATTGGATTTCTTATCTCATCATATAAAACCTTAACCAATATTTGAAAATATCTGTACTTTTGTCCATATACTTGTACGTCATCTGTGATTCTTCATGGTCCCTATACCACTCTTCAATTGTAGTTACACCAGGACCTGAGGGTTCTTTGGTGTATACCGTTCTTGCTAGAATTTGAGGCTGTTAGCAGAAAGATAAGATAATAATATGAAATATAAGGAAAATCCTGACAAGAACATCGTCAGAGATAAACAGAAAATGCACTGAAAAAACGTGAAAATTACCGTTAACCTGTGAAAAGATGCTCAACATCACTCAAAAGATAAATGTAAATTAAAATTACACTGAGATACCATTTCCCACCTGTAAGTTCAACAAAAATCCAAAATGTGGACCACATACTCTTTTGGCAAGGCGATGGTGAAACAAGCACCTGAATACATAATTGGTAGGAATGCACAATGGCAGAATAACTCTGTTAGAGGGGAAATTGGTAACTTTTAGCAAAATTATATATGCATTTATCATTTGACCCAGCAATCACATTGGAAATTTATATTTTAAGAATCTAGATTTTAGAATACTATCCTGAAAACGTACTACAAAAATATGATGAGATGTACAAACAAGGTACTATTACAGCACTATTTGTGATAACAAAAGATTGGCAACAACCTGAATCAACAAGAAAACAGTTAAATAAACAGCTTCAGCTGCACAATGAAATACAATACAGTGGAAGAGGGAAGGCTACAATGCAGTGATCTCTAGGGTATATTGTTTTGTTGTTTTGTTTTCTGTTGAACATACGTATTTTTTTATTGACATATAGTTGATTTACAATGCTGTGTTAGTTTCTGCTGTACAGCAAGGTGATTCAGTTATACATATGTGTACATTCTTTTTTTATATTCTTTTCCATTATGGTTTATCATAGGGATTGAATATAGTTCCCTGTGCTATATAGTCAGACCTTGTTGTTCATCCATTCTATATGTAATAGCTTGCATCTGCTAACCCCAAACTCCAAGTCTATCCTCCCCCACCTCTCTCCCCCTTGCCAACCACAAGTCTATTCTGTGTCTGAAAATCTGTTTCTCTTTTGTAATTAGGTTCATTTGTGTCATGTTTTAGATTCCACAAATAAGTGATATTATATGGTATTTGTTTTTCTTTTTCTGACTTACTTCACTTAGTATGATAATCTCTAAGTCCATCCACATTGCTGCAAATGGCATTATTTCATTCTTTTTTTTTGCTGTGTAGTAGTCCATTGTATATATGTACCACATCTTCTTTATCCACTCCTCTGTCAATGGACATTTGGGTTGTTTCCATGTCTTGGCTCTTGTGAATAGTGCTGCTATGAACATAAGGGTTCATGTATCTTTTTTTTTAATGTATTTTTTTGAATTATAGTTTTGTCCAGATACATGCCCAGGAGTAGGATTGCTGGATCATATGATGCCTCTATTTTTAGTTTTTTGAGGAACCTCCATATTTTTTTCCATAGTGGCTGCACCAACTTTCATTCCCACCAACAGTGTAGGAGGGTTCTTTAGGGTATATTGTTAAGTGGAAAAAAACAGGTGAAGAAAAACACATATAGTATGTTACCATTTCTATAAGAAAGGGAAGATGTGAATATATTTATATATCTATATCTATATATCTACAGATAGAGATATAGATATACATGTATATATTTGCTTAAGTTATAAAAACCAATAAAAGATTAATAAAAAATTTTAAATCATTATATACAAAGGGGAAAGGGGGGGAGATTTTTGGAATATCCCAAAGATTTGTCTTTAGAAACATACATATTTTTAAAAATTAAATAAAATGTAGTCCCTAAAAAAGCAAAAATAAGTGATTATATCTGTGTATCCAGTTAACAACATAATTGCACAGAAAGGAACTATCTAAAATGACTGTAAAAACAGTAATTTGATCATATATTTCCACTGGAATTAACCCTAAGGACAAAAACAACAGCAAAAACAAAGCCTTACATTGTTCTCAATAATCATATTGTTGGTGGTAGATTTGGTATTGCTATTCTCAGATTTTTGTATTGTAGGATTAAAGAAATGTGATTATTTGGTATCATTAAGAACCAGATATTCTTGGTGTGGTTTAAAGGAGATACAACTGCAAGATTAGTGAGTTTAAGTAAGAGCCTGTAGACCTGTACTTCATCAGCATGAAATCATGATGTATTTAGATTTTAAAAATACATATTTTCTAGTTCTATCTACTTAAGAGGCCCAGACACAGTTCCTGACTATAGGCAGGGGTCCTCAAAACCAACCTCAGGTTCAATGATTCTCTGAAAGAACTCACAGAAGTCAGCAAAGTTGTTATACTCACGATTACAGTTTATTACAATGAAATGATACGGACTAAAATCAGCAAGGGAAAAAGGCGCATAGGGCAGACCAGAGACAAGCCTCCAGTTTTCCCCTCCCAGGGAGTCATACAGACAAAACTTAATTTTACCGGCAGTGATGTGTAGCAACTTGCACAAAGTATTGCCAGCCACAGAAACTTGCTCTAGCATTGATGTCAGGATTTTTACTTTAGAGATCAGTTATGTAGGCATGTCCTCCAGAGGTCAACTGATATATATTGTGTGGCCCAAGGCCCCCACCATAAGTCCCATTGTTAGCACAGGCTACCTGGTGTGTCCCAAAGTACTCAATAAACAGACATTCTTATCAGGCAGGATATTCCAAGGGATTAGTTAGAGGTTATCTCCTAGGAGTCAGTCAAGAGCCAAACCTTTCTTTGGAATACGTGGGGTTTGGATAACCTAATTCTGCTTAGTTAGTTCTGTACTGCACACTGACCTAGTACCAGTGAGGCACCACTAGTGGTCAGATTGCATCTTTAAATAAATACTGTTGCCCACAAAAGAAAATAGGGCTCTTTGGAGAAAGGGCTGAATCCAGGTCTAGGGCACGAAAGGTGCAAGGTTAAGTTTAGGACATTTTGTCATATCAGAGAGTAAGGAAGTTATCATAGACCACTGGAATTGTGTTAATAGGATTCAGAAGTCAATCTAAACAAGTTCCCACTGGCCAAAGATAGCACAAGTTGAGCAACAATAAAGATAGTTACTATAATAGATTAAAACACATAAAAATATATCTATCGTTCATAATGATGATAAAATAACCACAACAACTCATCAGTCACCTCTGGAAGATGCTAGGAATAGCTCACATCATTTAATTGAAAATAGGTAAATGAAACATTTGCCCTCTCTTTCCTAAATGATCAGGGAAACCAGACAGTTGATGTGGGGTGAATGTGGAGGAGCTTCTCTTTGTAGAAGTATTTCGGCTAAAAAATGGGGGAAGGAATGATAGAATACAGCTATTTTTCAAACACTACTAACCTGGTAGATTTCTGCAATGATCATCACCCCTTAAAAAGAGAAAACAAGAGACTGCTCCTCCTATTTGAAGTACAAACACCACCACTAAAGCAGACTTGAGAAAAAAGAATCAAAATGTGCCAAGTGTCTAAATCTAATTACCAGTTCATAGGTGATACAGGGGACAGAGGAACATGTTAAATGACACTTAGGAATGCAGCCATGCAGTCAGCAAAATCCAGACTATGAGAAACTACAGTACAATTATGGGAAGTGAACTATGGGAAAATACAGAGCTGGCTTTTTCAACCAAAAATTTACAAAAATAAATAAATAAATAAAGAGGGAACTTATAGAATAAAAGAGCCATATCAACAAATCAGAATGTATGATACTTATTTGTATCCCAATTCAAACTATCAAAGTGAAAAACAAAATGCAAAAGAGAAAATATTTATAAGACAACTGGGGAAGTATGAACACTGATATTATGTAATTTTAGGTGTGATGATATTGTGTATTTTTTAAAGACCCTATATCTTTCAGAAATACATATTAAAATATTTACACATTAAAATGATTCGATATTTGGGATTTGCTTCAAAATCATCTCTTGAGAGGTATGGGGAATGGGTGGGGATATAGATAAAATGAAACTGTTCACATTTTATTAATAATTGTTCAATCAGGGTGGGAGTTACATTATATATTCTCTCTACTTTTAGATGTTTGAAAATTTCTATAGTTAAGAGTAAAAACAACAAAAGACCACAAAAACAATAGCCCTGTATCAAATAGTAAGATGGCCCCATTATTTTGACTGAAAAAAGGGAATAATAGGTAAATTCATTCATTCATTTGTTCATTCAACAAATATTTATTGATCACCTACTCTGTGTCAGGCAACATGAAAACAGCAGTGAACAAAGAGGAAGAAAAATTCCCTGCTCCCTTGGAGCTTACATTCTAATGATGGGAAAAGGCAATCATGAAAAAATTGAGTTAGTGAAACAAAGTATGTCAGATACCTTTTTTTTTTTTTTGGCCTTGTGCAGCTTGCAGGATCTTAGTTCCCCCATCAGGGATCCAATCTGTGCCCTTGACAGTGAATGCATGGCAGAGTCCTGACCACTGGACCACCAGGGAATTCCCCAAGTATGCTAAATGCTTCTAAATGCACTAGTGAATGGTAATAAATCTGGATGGGGGCTAGGGAATGTGGGGGTACTTTTATTTTGAAGAAGAGGTCGCTGGGAAGATGACATCTGAGCAAACACTTAAAGGAGATGAGGAGAGAGCTACACAGATTATCTACGGAAGAGCATCGCAGGCAGATGGACCAACCAGGGCGCAGGCTCCATGCAGGAGTGTTCCTGCAGTGCTTACGGAACAGCAAGGAAAAGAGTGAGGCTAGAGCAAAGGTGAGGGTAGAAAGCAAGGTCAAAGAGGTAGTGCAGGGTCTGGGTAGCTAAAGAAAGAATTTTGACTTGTTCGTGACTTGAGATGGAAAGCCGTCAAAGGTTTGTTTGCTTGTTTTTTTGGGGTTTCTTTTTGCGGTACGCAGGCCTCTCACTGTTGTGGCCTCTCCCGTTGTGGCGCACAGGCTCCGGACGCGCAGGCCCAGCGGCCATGGCTCACGGGCCCAGCTGCTCCGCGGCATGTGGGATCTTCCCGGACCGGGGCACAAACCCGTGTCCCCTGCATCGGCAGGCGGACTCTCAACCACTGCACCACCAGGGAAGCCCTGTTTGCTTGTTTTTAAGTAGCTTTATTGAAATATGTATTAATTTCCTAGGGCTGCCATCCAAAATACCACAAACTGGGTGGCTTAAAACAATAGAAATTATTTTCTCGCGGTTCTGGAGTCCAGAAGTTTGAAATCAGGGTGTCAGTGGGGTTGCTACTTTCTGTAGGCTGAGCCTCCAGGAAGTGTAAAATTTTGAGGAAGGTGGGTAACGCAGCTAAGACTGAACAGCAATCAGTAAGACAGGAGAGAACTAAGACAATGTGGTGTCCTGGAAGCCAAATGAAGAACCTGTTTCAATTGTGTCTAAGACATGTTGCTGGTTAATTAAGAGGAGGAGGGCTGAGACTTTGACCATTCAGTTTAGCAGTATGAAAGTCACTGGTGACCTTGATAGGAAAAGTCTCTGTTGACTGAGAGGGACAAATGCCTGATTGGGTTCAAGAAACAATGGGAGGAGAGGAATTGAGGCAAGGAAGAAAAGCTTTGCCCTAAAAGGGAGCCCCTAATGGAGCAGTAGAGGAGTACAAGGATTGTTTTTATTTTTGATGGGAGAAATAATATCAAGTGTGTACAGTAATGGGTATGATTGAATAGGGTGGGAAGCATTAAGGGTACCAAAGGAAAAAGGAGAATTACAGATGCAATGCCCTGAGTGAAAGGGGCGAGCTGTAGCCTGGAGGAGTGGTGCTGGCCTTAAGGAGGGTCATGAGCAAGTCGTCCACTCAAACAGGCTGGGGTGGGGAGGACACAAGTATGGGACAGATGCCAGTAACTGGGTAGATGTGGCAGAGGAAGCTTGTTGAAGTTCTAGGAGTATAAAGCTAGGAGTGAGGATGGGGAAGGGGGTATTGGAGTTTTAAGGAAAGAAGAAAATGTATAGTCATCTAGAACAGTGGGAGAGTGAGGGACTAGGGACATATAGCAACACTAAGGGCCCCCCGGAGGTGGGGGTCATGAATTTAGAGTGAGACTGGGCAGCATGGCTGTGTGTCTTTCTCCTGCCATATTCAGATGTGTGGGTGTTGACATAGAATAGGCACAGAATTGGGCTTAGCAAAGATTTGAACTGTGCCAGAAAAAAGAGGAAGAGATGAGTGAAGGAGGTGAGAATGTATTCAAGGGAGTGATTATAACACTTGATTGTGGACTTTGGTAAAAAGCAAAGTGAAGACAAAGCATGGTAAGAGATGGGGGAAATGGTGACTGAATCAACAGGTTGTAGGTCCCATGTGCAATAGAAGAATTGCTGAACTTGGGGTGCCAGAAGGTGCGAGCTAAAAATGTGAGGTGGTGAGTAGAGCACAGAACACTTGGAATGTATGGTGGGGTTGTGTTATTGGTAGTGCTAAGGACTAGGATATGACTAGGAGGTGGAGTAGTTGAAGAGAGTTAAAGGGCAAGTTCACTGGGGAGAGGATGTCAAAGAACTGAGACATCAGGATTTGAAAAGATCATTTCCGTGGAGACTGAAATCACCTAGAACCATGGCAGAAGTGGCATTGGAGAGTGTGACAGTGAGCCCAGAGCTGAAATTGGCAAGGAATGAGTGGGAGTTCTCTGGTGGGGTAGATGACAGCAGCAAGGAGGGATAGTGAGTGACAATCTATCAATGGGACATTCAAGCCCAGAGGTCCTTAGGGTTTAGCTTTTAGGGAGGAGGAAGAGAGTGGGAAAATGGTGTTTAAAGAACAATGAGGATACAGGGAACACCCACCTCACCTCTAGGCCTCGGGGTATGAGGAAGGTGGGACAGAAGCAGCTGGCAGTGGAGGGGACTACAGAGCATGACGGGGATGGAGTGTTCTGACGAGAGGTGGTATATACAGGAGGGTGTGCCCACAACTGCCCTTGAGCTCCAGAGGGCCCAGTGGAAGGGTGTTATGAGATGGGGAGGACTGAGAGATTGGGTCAGGGAAGAAACGTACAGAGCTGCAGGGGACTTCCGTTGTGCGGGAAGAGGGGTGACCTGAGTCTGGTGTTTGGGGGGAAGGTGGATGATGCAAACAGGAATAAACAGCACAGTGAGATTCGCCCAATAGTCTCAAGGCAGATGGTGGTAAAGCCACCATGTGCGTGAGGGGGTGGTGGGGTCTTGGGCCATGGTGACATTTCTGCCAACCAGTACGGAGGAACCTCGGGGGAAGACATCAGAGCATTCAGAGACCCCTGAAGGCCCTGGGGCGTCAAGGTGAGATGGTCTTACCTAGAATTTACGTGGTGCCAAGGATTTTCGAAGTACATTAAATCTTTTAATCCTCGTAACAACTCCGTAAGGTAGGTGTTATTATCACCACTTTTAGAAGAGAAACACAGAGTCAAATAATTTGCCCAAGGCCATACGGCCAGTAAGTGGTGGAGCCCAGATGTGAATGGAGACTATCGGCCCAGGGCCCATACTCTTAACCACTAATACTGCAGATATTTGACATTCATTGAACATTGATTGGGTACCATCTATATGTCCACTTCTCTGTGAATTCCCTAAGAGTAAGGACTGCTGTTAATCTTTTTCTCTCCTGCACCTGGCATAATGCCCGGTACTTAGAAGGTGTTTGAATAGTAAATAAATGAATTAATAAGTAGAAAAATGAAATGAAGGGTAGAGGTTGGATTAAAAATGAATAAAACTCTTCCTTTGCCATATCAGATATAAACACTTGTTGTAAAGCTATAATAAATGGAGCATAAGAACACATGAATAGAGTAGAACAGAAAGTCAGGAATTAGACCTAAATACACATAGGAATTTATGAAAAATCTGTATTTTGAAAGTAGTGTGGAAATATGATTATTTAATAAATGATGCAGGGAAATCAGCTAATAACCATCTGGAAGAAATACAATTTGAATCCATATCTCACACTGTCACCAGGATACAGTTTAGATGGACCAAAAATTAAAATATAAAACAGTGAAATTCTGGAAGTCTGAGGAGTATGGTGTATATACATTTATTTTTCACCTCAATATGGCGAAGGCATTTCTAAACATAATATAAAGCTCCAAACAAAAAAGACTGATAAATCTGACCAACATAAAAATAAGAATTTCAGCATGGCAAAAACAACAAAAAAGATTTAAAAATATAAGCTGTGGATTTCCCTGGTGGCGCAGTGGTTGAGAGTCCGCCTGCCGATGCAGGGGACGCGGGTTCGTGCCCCGGTCCGGGAAGATCCCACATGCCGCGGAGCGGCTGGGCCCGTGAGCCATGGCCGCTGAGCCTGTGCGTCCGGAGCCTGTGCTCCGCAACAGGAGAGGCCACAACAGTGAGAGGCCCGCATACCGCAAAAAGAAAAAAATATATATATATAAAATGTGATAAAATATTTGCAACTTATGTCATAAAGGACTTCTAAAAATCAAAATCAAACTCAATAGCATAGTGGACAAAGGACAGGAATGCTTAGTTAACAGAAAAGGAAATATAAATTGCTCTTAAGCATATAAAATATCCTCGGCCTCACTCACATTAAGACAAATGGAACTTAAATTATGCTGCTGTACCATAGTTAAACATAGTTAAACCCTATCACACTGGAGAAAATCAAAGTTTGGGAACATTCTATGTGGTGAGTGTGGGGAAACAGGGACTCTTATGTACTTGCACATGTGCAAAATTACATAGGTACATACAAGGATATTCAATGCAGCTTTTGTGACAGTAAAAGATAAGTGACTTAACTGTACGTGAGTAGGGATGAGCCACGCCATACAGCAGTGTGTTGCTACATACATGTGCAAATACAGGCGCCTGTTAAAAAGCATGAAGAAACTCTGTAGAATGATATGGAATGAGTTCACAGATGCACCAGGTAGAAAAAAACAAGATGCAGAACAGTATGCTATCATTTCTATTTTTTGAAAGCGAGGATAAAGAATATATGAATGCATGCACGTTTAGTATGTTTCTGTAGGTAGGTAAAGTATTTCGGAAGGACACGCAAGAAACTGGCCATATTGGGTGCCCCTGGGGAACAGAATTGGGTACATGGTTACATTGGGCACAAGTGGTGTCACGCACTTCATGCGTGGGGATTACCATGTACCCTTTGTATCTTCTGAATTTGTACGCAAATATAGTACCTATTCCAAATAATAGTAGTGACAATAGCTAAAAAGGATGTCTTTTTGTCCTCAAGTTGAGGAGACAAAATATACATTCACTGCTTTACTACAAGACGGAAAGTGTTTGGTGTCCTAAGAGAGGCAAGGATGAGATTACGTTCTGGCTGGGCTGGAAAGACAGGGCTCGTGGAAATTTAGGCAGGAGTAGCTTGTATTTTATTTAAGTATACTTAAATGGAATTGGAACTAGTGCCCTAATCTCCAAGTTCAAGTCATGTTCAGCAGCATTTTGGCCTCCAGTGAGTTTTTTTTCTGGTTAACAGCAGGTGCCTGGAAATTTGAAGAGTTCCCAAAGAGCCCTGATAGCATCTGGTAAAAGTCAAGGGTCTAATGTTACTAGCTAAAGCCTTTTTAAGCGCTCATCACCCTCCATTGTAATCTGTTCCGGTGTTAAAGTAGCTGTGCTTAACACTATTGTATGCCATCGGGAGACAGAAAATGTATGTTATTTTTAGCAAATTCCAGTGGTAGATGCTCTTTAGACTCTGCTGGCAGACTTGCCTCTCAGCTCCTGGGAAGCCAAATTTATTTAAATTGCCATCCTTGTCTGTCATCGCAAGTGGAGAAATGAACTTTTTAGAGTCCTCAAACTGTGATGTGCTGTGTGAATAAATTCCCAAGGTGGCATCCAACTGCAGCTGGACTGACAGTTTTGAGATTTTTTTTTCCCTAAAGCTAAGTAAGGACACAAAGTTTCAGCTCAGCAGCTGATAAAGACATCTGATTTACTGAGATAGCACACAGAGCTCTCCTGCCTTTATTTTCTAAAATAGAAGAAAAGTCTCAGGTAACTCACTAACTCTAGCCCGTTCCATAACAACTAGTGTAAACTGTCTTAAAGATTAAGATATCATAATTTGAGAGAAAGTAACTTGCTATTTTACTATTTATTGCTTTAGTCACCAAAAGGCCTCTATTAAAATTGGCTCCTTATTGTCCCTTTAAATGTAATATTTGACACATGCATTCCTCTGCTTTCTCACTCCCATTCCCCAGAGGCAATTGCTGTCTTGATTCTGTGCTTATAATTTCCAGTTTGTGGCTTGTCTTTTCACATTCTCTGTAGTTTTTTTTTTTGTAATGAACACAATTTCTTAAATTAATGAAGTCATATTTAGCAATAGTTTCTTTTACAGTCCACTCTTTCTGTATTGTGTGTTCAAACAATCCTTATAACCTCAGATATTATTTTCTTCTAAAATTTAAAAGATTTCCTTTTCATATTTAAATTCTTAGACCAAGTGGAATTGCTTTTTATGAATAAGGTGGGGAAGGGTTCTAATTTCAACTTTTTCCCTTTATGCGTTTATCAGTCAATTGTTCCTGGACAATTTTCTAAATAGTCCCATTGGTCAGAAATGTTACCTTGGTCATATATCAGTTTCGTAAATGCATGGGTCTTGTGATTCTGTACCATTCATTAATTTGGCTATCCTTACTTTAGTATCTCACAACCCTAATTATCATTATAATAAGTTTTATAATCAAACATCTGGCAGAGCAACTCCCATCCCGCTTACCGTATTATTCTTCCATAGGTGTGTCCACGGTTTTCTTCGTCTCTATCTTCCTAGAATTAGCTTGTGAAGTCCCACAAAAACAAGGTTGGGACTTGAACTGAAATTGCATGAGTCTACAGATCAGTCCAGGAAGAAGGAACATCTTTACAATATTGAGTCTTTCTATAGATAGAAAAACTAGGTCTTGGTCAGTTTTTTGGTCAGATTTATTCTTAGGTACCTCACAGTTTTGGTTTTTTTTTTTTTTTTTTTTTTGCTGCTGTAAATCCTTTTTCACCCTTTTTATTTTTTTTCCACATTTTTATTGGAGTATGAATGCTTTACAATGTTGTGTTCATTTCTGCTGTACAACAAAGTGAATCAGCTATAGGTATACATATACCCCCATATCCCCTCCCTCTGGAGCCTTCCTCCCACCCTCCCTATCCCACCCCTCTGGGTCGTCACAAAGCACCGAGCTGATCTCCCTGTGCTATGCAGCAACTTCCCACTAGCTATCTATTTTACATTTGGTAGTGTATATACGTCAGTGCTACTCTCTCACTTCATCCCAGCTTCTGCTTCCCCACCCCTGTGCCCTCAAGTCTGTTCTCTATCTCTGCGTTTTTACTCCTGCCCTGCCACTAGGTTCCTCAGCACTGCTTTTTAAAATTCCATATATATGCGTTAGCATACGGTATTTGTTTTTCTCTTTCTGACTTACTTCACTCTGTATGACAGATTCTAGGTCCATCCACCTCACTACAAATAACTCAATTTCATTTCTTTTCATGGCTGAGTAATAGTCCATTGTATATATGTGTCACATCTTCTTTATCCAGTCATCTGTTGATGGACATTTAGGTTGCTTCCATGTCCTGGAGATTGTAAATAGTGCTGCAGTGAACATTGTGGTTCATGTCTCTTTTTGAATTATGGTTTTCTCAGGGTATATGCCCAGTAGTGGGATTTCTGGGTCGTATGGTAGTTCTATTTTCAGTTTTTTAAGGAACCTCCATACTGTTCTCCTTAGGGGCTATATCAATTTACATTCCCACCAAGAGTGCAGGAGGGTTCCCTTTTCTCCACACCCTCTCCAGCATTGATTGTTTGTAGATTTATTTATTTATTTATTGCGGTATGTGGGCCTCTCACTGTTGTGGCCTCTCCCATTGCGGAGCACAGGCTCCGGACACACAGACTCAGTGGCCATGGCTCATGGGCCCAGCCGCTCTGTGGCATGTGGGATCTTCCTGGACCGGGGCACGAACCTGCGTCCCCTGCATCGGCAGGCGGACTCTCAACCACTGCGCCACCAGGGAAGCCCTGTTTGTAGATTTTTTGATGATGGCCATTCTGACCAGTGTAAGGTGATACCTCATTGTGGTTTTGATTTGCACTTCTCTAATGATTAGTGATGTTGAGCATCTTTTCAGGCATTTGTTGGCCATCTGTATGTTTTCTTTGGAGAAATGTCTATTTAGGCCTTCTGCCCATTTTTGGATTGGGTTGCTTGTTTTGGGGATATTGAGCTGCATGAGCTGCTTGTATATTTTGGAGATCAATCCTTTGTCAGTTGCTTCGTTTGTAAATATTTTCCCCCATTGTGAGTATTGTCTTTTCGTCTTGTTTATGGTTTCCTTTGCTGTGCAAAAGCTTTGAAGTTTCATTAGGTCCCATTTGTTTATTTTTGTTTTTATTTCCATTTCTCTAGGAGGTGGGTCAAAAAGGATCTTGCTGTGATTTATGTCATAGAGTGTTCTGCCTATGTTTTCCTCTAAGAGTTTTATAGTGTCTAGCCTTATGTTTAGGTTTTTAATCCATTTTGAGTTTATTTTTGTGTTTGGTGTTAGGGTGTGTTCTAATTTCATTCTTTTACATGTAGCTGTCCATTTTTCCCAGCACCACTTATTGAAGAGGCTGTCCTTTCTCCATTATATATTCTTGCCTCCTTTGTCAAAGATAAGGTGACCATATGTGCATGGGTTTATCTCTGGGCTTTCTATCTTGTACTATTGGCCTATATTTCTGTTTTTGTGCCAGTACCATACTGTCTTGATTACTGAAGCTTGTAATATATAGTCTGATGTCTGGGAGCCTGATTTCTCCAGCTCTTTTCTCTTTCTCAAGATTGCTTTGGCTATTCGGGGTATTTTGTGTTTCCATACAAATTGTGAAAATTTTTGTTCTAGTTCTGTGAAAAATGCCATTGGTAGTTTGATAAGGATTGCACTGAACCTGTAGATTGCTTTGTGTAATATAGTCATTTTCACAATATTGATTCTTCCAATCCAGGAGCATGGTATATCTCTCCATCTGTTTATGTTATCTTTGATTTCTTTCATCACTGTTTTATAGTTTTCTGAGTACAGGTCTCTTGCCTCCTTAGGTAGGTTTACTCCTAGGTATTTTATTCTTTTTTTTGCAATGGTAAATGGGAGTGTTTCCTTAATTTCTCTTTCTGATCTTTCATTGTTAGTGTATAGGAATGGAAGAGATTTCTGTGCATTAATTTTGTATCCTGCAACCTTACCAAATTCTTTGATTAGCTCTAGTAGTATTCTGGTGGCATCTTTAGGATTTTCTGTCTATAGTATCATGTCATTGGCAAACAGTGACAGTTTTACTTCTTTTCCAATTTGTATTCCTTTTATTTCTTTTTTTTCTCTGGTTGCTGTGGCTAGGACTTCCAATACTGTGTTGAATAACAGTGGTGAGTGTGGACATCCTTGTCTTGTTCCTGATCTTAGAGGAAATGCTTTCAGTTTTTCACTATTGAGAATGATGTTTGCTGTGGTTTGTCTTAAATGGCCTTTATTATGTTGAGGTAAGTTCCCTCTATGCCCACTTTCTGGAGAGTTTTTATCATAAATGGGTGTTGAATTTTGTCAAAAGCTTTTTCTGCATCTATTGAGATGATCATATGGTTTTTATTCTTTAATTTTTTAATACGGTGTATCACATTGATTATTTTGCTTATATTGAAGAATCCTTGCATCCCTGGGATAAATCCCACTTGATAATTGTTTATGATCCTTTTAATGTGTTTTTGGATTCTGTTTGTTAGTATTTTGTTGAGGATTTTTGCGTCTATGTTCATCAGTGATATTGGTCTATAATTTTCTTTTTTGTGATATCTTTGTCTGGTTTTGGTATCAGGGTGATGGCAGCCTTATAGAAAGAGTTTGGGGGTGTTCCTCGCTCACAATTTTTTGGAAGAGTTTGAGAAGGATAGGTGTTAACTATTCTCTACATTACTGATAGAATTCACTTGTGAAGCCATCTGGTCCTGGACTTTTATTTGTTGGAAGATTTTTTTTTTTGATTTAAGTTTTTCTTTAATTTTAGATACTAAAAATGTTTAAAAATCATACAAAAAAGAAAAAAGTTTCTCATGTGCTCACTTTCTAAATGCTAATATTTTGGCTGTTTTCTTATAGACTTGTTAAAGTGTGTGTATACATGCTCATACATATATTTAGATTTATATATTTTGGATGCACATAATTAATATAGAAATATGTTGCCCTGTGGGAAGATATTACAGGTAAAGTTAAGTCTTGCTGTGGTCTGATGTGCCCCCCGCCCCCCTTTCCTGTGTTGAATCCTAACTTCCAGTGGTGATGGTATTAGGAGGTGAGGCCTTTGGGAAGGTGACTAGGTCATGACCAAGAGTCACCTCATTAGAAGAAATGACACTCTTGTCACTCAGGAAATTCCAAGAGATTTAGGAGTTCTGTGTCAGGAACTGGGGTCAAAGACCAAATATTAGAACAAAAGATGCTCTGAGCACCCCTGGTGCTTAGGAAATTGTAAGAGTTTTAGGAGTTCTGTGTCAGGAACTGGGGGCAGATATGTCTCTGTCTCTGTCTCTATTTCTGTATCTAGATATCGTTATTTCACAAGTTTACCTGCCACTTTGCATATTTTAATGTAATCATGCCTCTATTGATATCACTGTCTCCCAATTTGTAGCAGGACATTGCCAGACGAGAGTGATTTTCTTCTCTTCCTCCTCCTGGTGGTTGGATCATTTTTCCTTTGGCTGGAGTGGGGCTTATTTTCCTTCTGCCTTCCCCTCAACACAGAACGAAACTTGGTCAGTCCAAAAACTTTATCACCCTGGCTGCGTGTGATTGGTTAGGAGTTGACAGCTGTTACAGTCCAGGTCAATCAAGACTTTTGCTGTAGTTCAAAGAAGCAGGTGCTCCCTGCTCTTCAGTCACATGCCTTGAAGATGATGTCAACTGGGATTTCCTCATGACCATATTTGCTTTCATGTGAGAGACCTTCCCCAAATCAAGTCACTCAAGGAAAAAAAAACTTATGGATCCCTGAAGCCAGTTTTAATCCCTTACATTTAATCCCTTACATTTCCCAGCTAGGTAATATATTCTCCCTTTTTTTTTTTCTAGTCCCATTACTTTATTTATTTATTTATTTTAACATCTTTATTGGGGTATAATTGCTTTACAATGGTGTGGGAAGCAGCCGCATGGCAGAGGGATATTGGCTCGGTGCTTTGTGACAGCCTGGAGGGGTGGGATAGGGAGGGTGGGAGGGAGGGAGACGCAAGAGGGAAGAGATATGGGAACATATGTATATGTATAACTGATCACTTTGTTATAAAGCAGAAACTAACACACCACTGTAAAGCAATTATACCCCAATAAAGATGTTGGAAGATTTTTAATTACAGTTTCAGCTTCATTACCTGTGATTGGTGTGTTTGTATTTTCTAATGCTTCCTGGTTCAATCTTGGAAGGTTGTACTTTTCCAAGAATTTGTCCATTCCTTTCAGGTCGTCCATTTTATTGGCATATTGTTGCTTGTTGTAGTCTCTTATGATCTTTTGTATCTCTGCGGTGTCAGTTGTAATCTCTCCTTTTTCATTTCTAATTTTATTGATTTGCGTCTTCTCCCTTTTTTTCTTGTTGAGTCTGGCTACAGGTTTATCAATTTTGTTTATCTTCTCAAAGAACCAGCTTTTAATTTTATTGATCTTTCCTATTATTTTCTTTGTTTCTATTTCATGTATTTCTGCTCTGATCTTTATGATTTCTTTCCTCTACTAATTTTGGGTTTTCTTTGTTCTTCATTTTCTAGTTGCTTTAGGTGTAAGGTTAGATTGTTTATTTGAGATTTTTCTTGTTTCTTGAGGTGAACTTGAATTGCTATGAACTTCCTTCTTAGAACTGCTTTTGCTGCATCCCATAGGTTTTGGATCATCGTGTTTTCATTGTCATTTGTTTCTAGGTATTGTTTGATTTCCTCTTTGATTTCTTCAGTGATCCCTTGGTTATTTAGCAGCGCACTGTTTAGCGTCCATGTATTTGTGTTTTTTACTGTTTTTTCCTGTAATTGGTTTCTAATTTCATAGTGTTGTGGTTGAAAAAGATGCTTGATATGATTTCAATTTTCTTAAATTTTCCAAGATTTGATTTGTGACCCAAAATGTGATCTATTCTGGAGAACGTTCCACGTGCACTTGAGAAGAAAGTGTATTCTTCCACTTTCAGGTGGAATGTCCTAAAAATATCAATTAAGTCTATCTGGTCTGTTGTGTCATTTAAAGCCTGTGTATCCTTATTTACTTTCTGTCTGGATGGTCTGTCTATTGGTGTAAGTGAGGGTGTTAACATCCCCCACTATTATTGTCTTACTGTCAGTTTCTCCTTTTATGGCTGTTAGCATTTGCCTTATGTACTGAGTTGCTCCTATGTTGGGTGCATAAATATTTATAATTGTTATGTTTTCTTCTTGGATTGATCCCTTGATCATTATGTAGTGTCCTTCCTTATCTCTTGTAACAGTCTTTATTTTAAAGTCTAATTTTACCTGATATGAGTATTGCTACTCCAGCTTTCTTGTGATTTCCATTTGCATGGAATATTTTTCCACCCCCTCACTTTCAGTCTGCATGTGTCCCTAGGTCTGAAGTGGGTCTCTTGTAGACAGCATATATAAAGGTGTTGTTTTTGTATCCATTAGCCAGTCTGTGTCTTTTGGTGAGCATTTAATCCATTTATATTGAAGGTGATTATCGATATGTATGTTCCTATTACCATTTTCTTAATTGATTTGGGTTTGATTTTGTGGGTCTTTTTCCTCTCTTGTATTTCCCACTTAGAGAAGTTCCTTTAGCATTTGTTGTAAATCTGGTTTGGTGGTGCTGAATTCTCATAGCTTTTGCTTGTCTGTAAAGCTTTTGATTTCTCCATCAAATCTGAATGAAGTCCTTGCTGGGCAGAGTAATCTTGGTTGTAGGTTTTTCCCTTCCATTACTTTAAATATGTCCTGCCATTCCCTTCTGACTTGCTGAGTTTCTGCTGAAAGATCAGCTGTTAACCTTATTAAGATTCCTTTGTATGTTATTTGTTGCTTTTCCCTTGCTGTTTTTAATATTTTTTCTTTGTATTTAATTTTTGATAGTTTGATTAATAAGTGTCTTGGTGTGACTCTCTTTGGGTTTATCCTGTATGGGACTCTGTGCTTCCTGGTTGACTATTTCCTTTCCCATGTTAGGGAAGTTTTTGACTGTAATCTCTTCAAATATTTTCTCTGACCCTTTCCTTTTGTCTTCTTCTGGGACCCTTATAATTCAAATGTTGGTATGTTTAATGTTGTCCCAGAGGTCTCTGAGACTGTGCTCAATTCTTTTCATTCTTTTTTCTTTATTCTGCTCCCTGGTAGTTATTTCCACGATTTTATCTTCCAGCTCACTTATCCATTCTTCTGCCTCAGTTATTCTGCTTTTGATTCCTTCTAGAGTATTTTTAATTTCAGTTATTGTGTTGTTCATCGGTGTTTGTTTGCTCTTTAGTTCTTCTAGATCCTTGTTAAATGTTTCTTGTACTTTCTCCATTCTGTTTCTGAGATTTTTGGATCATCTTTACTATCATTACTCTGAATTCTTTTTCAGGTAGGTTGCCTATTTCATCTTCATTTATTTGGTCTTGTAAGTTTTTATCTTGCTTCTTCATTGTAACATATTTTTTTGTCATTTCATCTTTTTTTTTTTTTTTTTTTGGATATGTGGTGCTGTATTCCTGTCTTACTGGTTGTTTGGCCTGAGGCATCCAGCACTGGAGTTTGCAGGCAGTTGGGTAGAGCTGGGTCTTGGTGCTGAGATAAGGACCTCCAGGAGGCCTCACTCTGATTAATATTCCCCGGGGTCTGAGGTTCTCTGTTAGGCCAGCGGTTTGGACCCAGAGCTCCCACCACAGGAGCTTGGGTCTGACCTCCAGTCTGGGAACCAAGATCCTGCAAGCTGTGGTGCAGCAAAAAAATATATATATATATATATATTAGGAAAAATAAAAATATAATTGAAACAACTGCAACAAGGTAAAATAAAATCACAACAGAAAAAAGAAAAATAACAAAGGGGGGGAACAATAACAAAGTATAAAGCATAAAATTAGAAAAACAAAAGATTTATTAGAAAAAATAAAAATATAAATGAATCAACAAGGTAAAACAGAACCCCAATCTAAAAGAGAAGGAATAAAAAAGCCTTGGTTATGGGGGGTGGAGTTTAGGCAGGGGTGGAACTTAGGCAGGGGCGGGGTTTAGGGTGGGATGGGACCTAGGTGGGTGGGTGGTAACATTTGAGCGTGGGGTGGGGCCTAGGCAGGGCAACGTTCAAGTGTGGGGTGGGACGCCTGCTTAGGACCTTCTGTGGAAGGGGACAGGCAGCACCTCCAAAGGAGGGCCTCTGGAGTGTGGAGTTGGGAGTTTGGAGGTAAGGTCCTTGGTGAGGGTGTGTGGGTGGGGTTTAGGCCCAGTGCAGTTGGAGGGGGTCTCAGTGGGGGTCTCCAAGTGTAGAGGTAGGGCCCTGGGTGGGGGTGTAGGGGCAGGGCTTGGGCTCTGCGCCACAGGAGGGAGGCTCTGAGAGCAGAGGATTAGGCGTGGGAGCCCAACAGGCTCCCTGGTGCCTAAGTGGACAGGGAAAGCTCTGGCCGCCTTTCGTTCCGTCCCTCCACACACACACACCCCCGTCTCCCCAGGGTCTCCCCCATCCCGCTGGACCCCTAACCATGGGTGGGTCCCGCTGGGTGTAGGAACTCCTCCCCTCCCCCAGCCACCCCTCAGGGGTCCGGGTCCCGGAGGTCTGGCCTTTACTTTTGCTCACCCTTCCCTCCCTCCCACTTGCTCAGGACCTGAACGGCTGAGGGGGCCTCAGTGGGCAGAGGATCAGGCCTGGGATCTCAACAGGCTCCCGGGGGCCCAAGTGGACAGGGGAAAACTGGCCATGCTCCCTTTTGATCCTCTGCCCTCCCAATGGTCCCCCAATTTCCCCTTTTGGGAGTGGGATCCCTTCCCCTCCCCTAGCCACCCCTCAGGGGTGCCAGTCCCGTCCCACTTCCACTTCTCCTCCCCACTCACTCCCCCCAATGCCCCACGTCCTATGCAGTTGCTGGGGTTTCCTCCCGTCCCCTTAGGTGTCCGTGGTCCCCCACCAGTGCCTGGTAGTTGCCCTAGTTGTGCAGAGATGCGAATTATGTGTCCTCCTAGTTCGCCATGTTGACTCCACCCCCTCCTGTCTTTTTTTTTTTTTTTTTTTTTTGCGGTACATGGGCCTCTCACTGTTGTGGCCTCTCCCGTTGTGGATGCGCAGGCTCAGTGGCCATGGTTCACGGTCCCAGCCGCTCTGCGGCATGTGGGATCTTCCCGGACCGGGGCATGAACCCGTGTCCCCTGCATCAGCAGGCGAACTCTCAACCACTGCGCCACCAGGGAAGCCCTCCTGTCTTTTTAAAAATGTTTTTCAAACTATTATTGCTGATATATAGAAATGTATTTGATTTTTTTATATTGACCTTATAGTCAGCTACACTCTTCTATTTTTTCTACTTTTTTTTTTTCTGGCCACACCACATGGCTTGTGGGATATTAGTTCCCTGACCAGGGATTGAACCTGGGCCCACTGCAGTGAAAGCATGGAGTCCTGACCACTAGACAGCCAGGGAATTCCCTATTTTTTCTACTTTTTATCTGCAGATTCCTTTGAGCTATGTAGACAGTCATATCTGTGACTAATGACAATTTTATTTATTCCTTTCCAAACTTTGTGCTTTTATTTTCTTTCTTATATTGTGCTTGCTAGAAACTCCAGTACAATGTTGAATAGAAGTAAGCTAGTACATTTTTTTTGTCTTGTTCCTGAGTTTAAAGGAAAAGCTTTTAAAGTTTCCCCATTGAGAATAGTACTTGCTGTAGAATTTTTGTAGATGCTTTTCATCAGGCTAAGGAAGTTCTAATTCTATTTCTAGTTTGCTTAGAGTTTTTATCATGAGTGGGTGTTGAATTTTGTCAAATACTTCTTTGTCCATCTATTCTAATGATAATATGCTTTTCTCCCTTGAACATATTAATGTGATGAATGACATTTATAGATTTGTCTAATGCTAAATCACTTTTGCTCTCCTGAATAAACCTAACTAGGACACAGACTATATATTTTTGTATATATTTGGAATGACATATTCCTCGAAAATTTAATAGGATTCACCTGTTAAACTATGTGTCCCTGGCATTTTATTCTTAAGAATGTTTTAAATTAATGTTTCAATTTCTCCATTACAGGAAGTGTAGTCTTTCTATGTCTTCTTAAAGCACTTCTAGTGAATTACATTTTTCTAGGAATTTGTTTCCAGTTCATCTAGGATTTCAAATTTATTGGTATGAAATGTTCCAGTATTATTTCACATCTTAACCTCTGCTGGTCTGGATTTATGCCTCCTTTTATATTCCTAATTATTGTTTGTGCCTTCTTTTTTGCTTGATTCATCTCATCAGAGTTTTTCATCTATTTTAACAATCTTTTCAAAGAGCCAGCTTGGGCTTTGTTGAACCTCATGGTTGTATCTTTGTTTTCTATTTCACTGATGTTTACTCTTTATTTTCTCCTTCCTCCTACTTTTCATGGGTATATTGTTCATTTTCTAACTTCTTAAGTTAGTTACTTAGTTGCTTAATTTTCAGCTCTTCTTTTCTTCCAATATATTTAAAGCCATGTTTTTTCCTCTCTCTTAATGTAATATGTAGTATTTAATAGAATTGTTATGCAGATTTTTACTATCAATTTAGTCATAAATTTTTGGATTTCATTATGACTTCCAAATGTATGAGATTAAAAAAATTTTTTTAATAGATACTGATAATTGAGAAAGAACATGACTTGTCAATTCCTTGAAATTTATTGAGACTTGTTTTACAGTTTGGTCCATTACCATTGAAAAAAATTCCATGTGTGTTTGAAATAAATGTAGTTAACAAATTGTCTGTTAGTTAAAGTTTAATTAAAATTTTCAAATATTCTATATATTTACTGGTTTTTAGTATGCTTGACTTACCAAAGACACGTTTAAATCTTACAGCATGATGGTAGATTTGTCAATTTCTCCTTTTGTTCTATTACTTTTAATTTTGCATTTTTGGAAACTATTAATGAAGAAAAATTACTGAATTAATCAGGAAATATAAAAAATCTAACTGAATGATTTTTGCTAAACACTCCTTTGTTTGATATTAATAACACATTTTTGGGGGGTTGGTATTTCTCTGGTACATATGTACTTTTTTATCCTTTTTCATTTTTTCTGCCAATTTGCTTCTACTGTATAGCTTGTAAACAGCATATACCTGGGTTTTTAAAAATCCAGTTTGGCAAACTTTTGACTGGTGAGTTTAGTTCTTTTACATTTATGGTAATTATTGATGTATTGCACTTGATTCTACCATTTTACTTTTTGCTATTTATCCTTTCCCACAACTCCATGCTTTTTCTTTCTTTTCCTCTCTCCTGCTTCACCCAGGGAGTGAGTTTGTTTATTTATTTATTTATTTAAACATCTTCATGGGGGTATAATTGCCTTACACTGGCATGTTAGTTTCTGCTTTATAACAAAGTGAATCAGTTATACGTATCCATATGTTCCCATATCTCTTCCCTCTTGCGTCTCCTTCCCTCCCACCCTCCCTATCCCACCCCTCCAAGTGGTCATAAAGCACTGAGCTGATCTCCCTGTGCTATGCGGCTGCATCCCACTAGTTATCTGCCTTAAGTTTGGTAGTGTATATATGTCCATGCCTCTCTCTCGCTTTGTCACAGCTCACCCCTCCCCCTCCCCATATCCTCAAGTCCGTTCTCTAGTAGGTCTGTGTCTTTATTCCTGTCTTACCCCTAGGTTCTTCATGACATTTTTCTTAAAATCCATATATATGTGTTAGCATATGGTATTTGTCTTTCTGTTTCTGACTTACTTCACTCTGTATGACAGACTCTAGGTCTATCCACCTCATTACAAATAGCTCAATTTCGTTTCTTTTTATGGCTGAGTAATATTCCATTGTACATATGTGCCACATCTTCTTTATCCATTCATCCGTTGATGGGCACTTAGGTTGTTTCCATCTCCGGGCTATTGTAAATAGAGCTACAATGAACATTTTGGTACATGACTCTTTTTGAATTATGGTTTTCTCAGGGTATATGCCCAGTAGTGGGATTGCTGGGTCATATGGTAGTTCTATTTGTAGTTTTTTAAGGAACCTCCATACTGTTCTACATAGTGGCTGTACCAATTCACATTCCCACCAGAAGTGCAGGAGTGTTCCCTTTTCTCCACACCCTCTCCAGCATTTATTGTTTCTAGATTTTTTAATGATGGCCATTCTAACTGGTGTGAGATGATATCTCATTGTAGTTTTGATTTGCATTTCCTTAATGATTAATGATGTTGAGCATTCTTTCATGTGTTTGTTGGCAGTCTGTATATCTTCTTTGGAGAAATGTCTATTTAGGTCTTCTGCCCATTTTTGGGTTGGATTATTTGTTCTTTTGTTATTGAGCTGCATGAGCTGCTTGTAAATTCTGGAGATTAATCCTTTGTCAGTTGCTTCATTTGCAAATATTTTCTCCCACTCTGAGGGTTGTCTTTTGGTCTTGTTGATGGTTTCCTTTGCTGTGCAAAAGCTTTGAAGTTTTATTAGGTCCCATTTGTTTATTTTTGTTTTTATTTCCATTTCTCTAGGAGGTGGTGCAAAAAGGATCTTGCTGTGATTTATGTCATAGAGTGTTCTGCCTATGTTTTCCTCTAAGAGTTTGATAGTTTCTGGCCTTACATTTAGGTCTTTAATTCATTTTGAGCTTATTTTTGTGTATGACGTTAGGGCGTGATCTAATCTCATACTTTTACATGTACCTGTCCAGTTTTCCCAGCACCACTTATTGAAGAGGCTGTCCTTTCTCCACTGTACATTCCTGCCTCCTTTATCAAAGATAAGGTGACCATATGTGCGTGGGTTTATCTCTGGGCTTTCTATCCTGTTCCATTGATCTGTGTTTCTGTTTTTGTGCCAGTACCATACTCTCTTGATTACTGTAGCTTTGTAGTATAGTCTGAAGTCAGGGAGCCTGATTCCTCCAGCTCCGTTTTTCGTTCTCAAGATTGCTTTGGCTATTCGGGGTCTTTTGTGTTTCCATACAGATTGTGAAATTTTTTGTTCTACTTCTGTGAAAAATGCCAGTGATAGTTTGATAGGGATTGCATTGAATCTGTAGATTGCTTTGGGTAGTAGAGTCATTTTCACAATGTTGATTCTTCCAACCCAAGAACATGGTATATCTCTCCATCTATTTGTATCATCTTTAATTTCTTTCATCAGTATCTTATAATTTTCTGCATACAGGTCTTCTGTCTCCTTAGGTAGGTTTATTCCTAGATATTTTATTCTTTTTGTTGCAATGGTAAATGGGAGTGTTTTCTTGATTTCACATTCAGATTTTTCATCATTAGTGTATAGGAATGCCAGAGATTTCTGTGCATTAATTTTGTATCCTGCTACTTTACCAAATTCATTGATTAGCTCTAGTAGTCTTCTTGTAGCATCTTTAGGATTCTCTATGTATAGTATCATGTCACCTGCAAACAGTGACAGCTTTACTTCTTCTTTTCCAATTTGTATTCCTTTTATTTCCTTTTCTTCTCTGATTGCTTCCAAAATTATGTAGAATAAGAGTGATGAGAGTGGGCAACCTTGTCTTGTTCCTGATCGTAGTGGAAATGCTTTCAGTTTTTCACCATTGAGGATGATGTTGGCTGCGGGTTGTCATATATGGCCTTTATAATGTTGCGGAAAGTTTCCTCTATGCCTGCTTTCTGCAGCCTTTTTATCATAAATGGGTGTTGAATTTGTCGAAAGCTTTCTCTGCCTCTATTGAGATGATCATATGTTTTTTCTCCTTCAATTTGTTAATATGGTTTATCACATTGATAGATTTGCGTATATTGAAGAATCCTTGCATTCCTGGAATAAACCCCACTTGATCATGGTGTACGATCCTTTTAATGTGCTGTTGGATTCTGTTTGGTAGTATTTTGTTGAGGATTTTTGTATCTATATTCATCAGTGATATTGGCCTGTAGTTTTCTTTCTTTGTGACATCCTTGTCTTTTGGTATCGAGGTGATGTTGGCCTCATAGAATGGGTTTGGGAGTGTTCCTCCCTCTGCTACATTTTGGAAAAGTTTGAGGATAGCTGTTAGCTCTTCTCTAAATGTTTGATAGAATTCGCCTGTGAAGCCATCTGGTGCTTGGTTTTTGTTTGTTGGAAGATTTTTAATCACAGTTTCAATTTCAGTGCTTGTGATTGGTCTGTTCATATTTTCTATTTCTTCCTCATTCAGTCTTGGCAGGTTGTGTATTTCTAAGAATTTGTCCATTTCTTCCAGGTTGTCCATTTTATTGGCATAGAATTGCTTGTAGTAATGTCTCATGATCTTTTGTATTTCTGCAGTGTCAGTTGTTACTTCTCCTTTTTCATTTCTAATTCTATTGATTTGAGTCTTCTCCCTTTTTTTCTTGATGAGTCTGGCTAATGGTTTATCTATTTTGTTTATCTTCTCAAAGAACCAGCTCTTAGTTTTTTTATCTTTGCTATTGTTTCCTTCATTTCTTTTTCATTTATTTCTGATCTGACTTTTATGATTTCTTTCCTTCTGCTCGCTTTGCGTTTTTTTTGTTCTTCTTTCTCTAATTGCTTTAGGTGTAAGGTTAGGTTGTTTATTCAAGACGTTTCCTGTTTCTTAAGGTAGGATTGTATTGCTATAAACTTCCCTCTTAGAACTGCTTTTGCTGCATCCCACAGGTTTTGGGTCGTCGTGTCTCCATTGTCATTTGTTTCTAGGTATTTTTTAATTTCCTCTTTAATTTCTTCAGTGATCACTTCGTTATTAAGTAGTGTATTGTTTCGCCTCCATATGTTTGTATTTTTTACAGATCTTTTCCTGTAATTGATACCTAGTCTCATAGCATTGTTGTCAGAAAAGATACTTGATACAATTTCAATTTTCTTAAATTTACCAAGGCTTGATTTGTGACCCAAGATATGATCTATCCTGGAGAATGTTCCATGAGCACTTGAGAAAAATGTGTATTTTGTTGTTTTTGGATGGAGTGTCCTATAAATATCAATTAAGTCCATCTTGTTTAATGTATCATTTAAAGCTTGTGTTTCCTTATTTATTTTCATTTTGGATGATCTGTCCATGGGTGAAAGTGGGGTGTTAAAGTCCCCTACTATGAATGTGTTACTGTCGATTTCCCCTTTTATGGCTGTTAGTATTTGCCTTATGTATTGAGGTGCTCCTATGTTGGGTGCATAAATATTTACAATTGTTATATCTTCTTGTTGGATCGATCCCTTGATCATTATGTAGTATCCTTCTTTGTCTCTTCTAATAGTCTTTATTTTAAAGTCTATTTTGTCTGATATGAGAATTGCTACTCCAGCTTTCTTTTGGTTTCCATTTGCATGGAATATCTTTTTCCATCCTCTTACTTTCAGTCTGTATGTGTCTCTAGATCTGCAGTGGGTCTCTTGTAGACAGCATATATATAGGTCTTGTTTTTGTATCCATTCAGCCAATCTATGTCTTTTGGTGGGAGCATTTAGTCCATTTATATTTAAGGTAATTGTCGATATGTATGTTCCTGTTCCCATTTTCTTAATTGTTTTGGGTTCGTTTTTGTAGGTCTTTTCCTTCTCTTGTGTTTCTTGCCTAGAGAAGTTCCTTTATCATTTGTTGTAAAGCTGGTTTGGGGGTGCTGAACTCTGTCAGCTTTTGCTTGTCTTAAAGGTTTTAATTTCTCCATCAAATCTGAATGAGATCCTTGCTGGGTAGAGTAATCTTGGTTGCAGGTTTTTCTCCTTCATCACTTTAAATATGTCCTGCCAGTCCCTTCTGGCTTGCAGAGTTTCTGCTGAGAGATCAGCTGTTAACCTTATGGGGATTCCCTTATGTGTTATTTGTTATCTTTCCCTTGCTGCTTTTAATATGCTTTCTTTGTATTTAATTTTTGACAGTTTGATTAATATGTGTCTTGGCATATTTCTCCTTGGATTTATCCTGTATGGGACTCTCTGTGCTTCCTGGACTTGATTAATGATTTCCTTTCCCATATTAGGGAAGTTTTCAACTATAATCTCTTCAAATATTTTCTCAGTCCCTTTCTTTTTATCTTCTTCTTCTGGAACCCATATAATTCAAATGTTGGTGCGTTTAATGTTGTCCCAGAGGTCTCAGAGACTGTCCTCAGTTCTTTTCATTCTTTTTTCTTTATTCTGCTCTGCAGTAGTTATTTCCACTATTTTATCTTCCAGGTCACTTATCCGTTCTTCTGCCTCAGTTATTCTGCTATTGATCCCATCTAGAGTACTTTTAATTTCATTTATTGTGTTGTTCATCGTTGCTTGTTTCATCTTTAGTTCTTCTAAGTCCTTGTTAAATGTTTTTTGCATTTTGTCTATTCTATTTCCAAGATTTTGGATCATCTTTACTATCATTATTCTGAATTCTTTTTCAGGTAGACTGCCTATTTCCTCTTCATTTGCTAGGTCTGGTGGGTTTTTATCTTGCTCCTTCATCTGCTGTGTGTTTTTCTGTCTTCTCATTTTGCTTATCTTACTGTGTTTGGGGTGTCCTTTTTGCAGGCTGCAGGTTCGTAGTTCCCATTGTTTTTGGTGTCTGTCCCCAGTGGCTAAGGTTGGTTCAGTGGGTTCCGTAGGCTTCCTGGTGGAGGGGACTAGTGCCTGCGTTCAGGTGGATGAGGCTGGATCTTGTCTTTCTGGTGGGCAGGTCCACGTCTGGTGGTGTGTTTTGGGGTGTCTGTGGACTTATTATGATTTTAGGCAGCCTTTTTGCTAATGGGTGGCGTTGTGTTCCTGTTTTGCTAGTTGTTTGGCGTAGGGTGTCCAGCACTGTAGCTTGCTGGTCGTTGAGTGAAGCTGGGTGCTGTTGTTGAGATGGAGATCTCTGGGAGATTTTCGCCGTTTGATATTATGTGGAGCTGGGAGGTCTCTTGTTTACCAGTGTCCTGAAGTTGGCTCTCCCACCTCAGAGACACAGCACTTACTCCTGGCTGCAGCACCAGGAGCCTTTTGTGAGGTCTGAGGTCTTCTGCCAGTGTTCAGTAGGTGTTCTGTAGGAGTTGTTCCACGTGTAGATGTATTTCTGGTGTATCTGTGGGGAGGAAGGTGATCTCTGCATCTTACTCTTCTGCCATCTTCCTTACGCCTATTTTTTTATTGATCATATTTTTCCTTATTCCAATTGTTTTCTCTTTATAAATTTAGAATTATTCACTCTATTTCTGTCTCTCAATGGTTACCCTGGACATTTTGCCAAACCTATTTGATAAGATCTAGTGTCAAATAATATATTCACCTTTTAGTGAACAATTCTAGGAACTTAGAACACTTTAATTTCAACATACTCCCTCTCTGACTTATATGTTATTATAGACCCAGTATTTTAGTGCTGTCCATTTATAAACACCCTGGATTAAACAATATACTTATAATTTTTTATATGAACAATATTTGCTTGGGTTTACATATATGTCTGCTATTTTCTATCCTCGCCATTTCTTCTTGTATCTTAAGACTGTCTAGGATCATTTTCTTTCAGAAGTCCTTTATTGCAGTTCTCTTGATGTTTTCTTTTTTTTTTTTAATCTATAATTGTGTTTATCTTATCCTCTTCCTTCAAAGATAGTTTTACTGGGTTAACAATTGTAGTTTCTTTGCTCTCAATGTTTTGAAGATATTATTTCACACCTTCTGATTGCCATTACTGCTTTAGAAGTTTGCTGTCATTGTTCTTTTGAAGGCAATATTTTTCTCTGGCTGGTTTTGAAGTTTATTTTGATGTTCATGAATTTCCCTTCAATATCTCTAGGATAGTTTTTGTTTTTTAATTTATCTTGGGGATTCATGTTTTTCATCATTTCTGAAAATTTTCAGCCATTACCTCTCTAAAAACCACCTCTCCTTTATTCTCTCTATTCTTTCTTCCATGGAAATTCTAATTAGACAAATATTAGACTCCCTTTTTCCTCCAAATCTCCTACCTTTCTCTCCTTTTCCATTGTATTGTCTCTTTTTGCTGCATTTTAGGTAATTTCTTAGACCTATCTTCCAGGTTTCTATTTTTTTCAGCTGTAGTCTTCCACTGAGTTTTTTTTCACTTCAACAATCTATATTTTTTCACTTCTATAACTTCCCTTTGTTTTTTGTTCTTCAAATATGCCTGTTCATTCAAATAATTATTGCTTTCTCTTTGTGAATGAATCTTAAACATTTCATGCATAGCTGTTCTATATTCCATATCTAACAATTCCATTATCTGCAGTACCTGAATGAGTAATTCCATTATTTGCTGTTTCTGCTGTCATAACGTTTCACCTTTTCCTAGGCTTCATGTGCTTAATGAGCTTACTGCTTGACCTTAATCTGAGGGAATCTTGGAGGACTAAATTGGACAAACATTTCTTAAGAAAGGATTGCCATTTGTTTCTGATAGTGTCCAGGGGGTTTCGCCAACCTGCTACTATTTCAGACCCCTGAGACGTGAAAGGCCCAGGCTCAGATTCTCCACCTTGCTCCTGGTCTCAGACTCAGACAAATGATAGCAGTCCTGCTACCTGCATTAAGCTTTGTGCCCATCTTCTACCCTCAGGCCTTCCACAACTTCCTCAGAATTCCCACCATGCAGGAATGAGGCAGACGTGTTTAGAGTGACCACCCTTCCTTTAACAGAGGTCTAGTGTACTGGGTCTAGGAGCATGCCTCCCATAGCCCTTTACTCTTATCATCATGAGTGAAAAGTCACAGAAACTCACTCATCCTGATCTGCTAACAATGATAGTCTTAGCATCACTATCTGCTTTGAATCCACAAGGACCAACTTTCTCATGCCCTTTAGAGCCCTGTTTATGTCAGTTATCACAAGAACCACCAGATTCCTAGGTCAAATCCCACACTCAGATTTCTCCAAGGTTCCTGACATCCCTTATTCTGCCCCTTCTACCACTCTTCTCCAATTTCTGAACCTTTCCATCATTCCCCCTAAAATTCATGGTTCAGCAAAACTGCTTTAATTTCAATGTCTTTTTCTGAAGACTCCCTTCATCTTCTTACTATAACTGAAATGTGGATTGCCCCTGAAAGCACAGTTTCCCCTGCAGTCTTCTCAAATGCTGGCTGTTTTTCTCTCACACCCCTGTTGCCACTGGGCTTAGAAGTTGGGGTAGCATCTCCTTGTTCCTCACTGCTTCTTTCAGACCTATCTTCTTTCTCCCAAAAACCTCTACCTTTGACACTCATGTCATCAGAAAGATTACTTATTACCTCATATTTTGATGTCAATAAGATATGAAAAGGAAATTAAAGGTAGAAAGTCCAGGAAGGAAGAAATAAAATTGACTTTGTTCACAGATGACATAATAATCTATGTAGAAAATCCAAAAGAATTGACCATAGAAACCCCTGTGAGTTTAATTATAAATTCACAATTATAACAAAGTTGCAGGATACAAGACTAATATACAAAAGTCAATCACCTTCCTATATACCTGTAATGAACAAGCAGAATTTGAAATTAAAAACACATTAGCAGAGCACAGAGAATTTTTAGGGTAGTGAAAATACTCTGTATTATAACGATGGATATATAATGTATCATGTCATTTTACATATGTCCAAACACATAGATTGTACACCACTAAGAGTGAACCCTCAGGTAAACTATGGACTTTGAATGATTATGATGTGTCAATGTAGTTTCATTAATTGTAACCAATGTACCACTCTGATGGGGGATGTTGCTAACAGGGGAGAAGCTATGCATGTGTGGAGGCACAAGGTATATGGGAAACCTCTGTAGCTTCCTCTAAGTTTTGCTGTGAATCTAAAACTCCCGTAAAGATGTAGAAAACAAACTTATGGTTACCAGGGGGTAAGCGGGGAGGGATAAATTGGGAGATTGGAATTGATATATACACACCATTATATATGAAATAGCTAACTAATAAGGATCTACCATATAGCACAGGAAACTCTACTCAATACTCTGCAATAACCTATATAAGAAAAGAATTTAAAAAGAGTTGATATTCATATATGTATAACTGATTCACTTTGCTGTACAGCAGAAACTAACACAACAGTTAGTTTCTAACTATAGGAACTATACAATAAAAAATTAAAACTATAATCAACTATACAGTAAGTCAACTATACAGTAAAAAATAAAAAAATAAAACTACTTTAAAAATCAACTATACAGTAAAAAATTAAAAAAATAAAACTACTTTAAAAATTGTCTTTAGGGCTTCCATGGTGGCACAGTGGTTGAGAGTCCGCCTGCTGATGCAGGGGATGCGGGTTCGTGCCCCGGTCCGGGAGGATCCCGCATGCCGCAGAGCAGCTGAGCCCGTGAGCCATGGCCACTGGGCCTGTGCGTCCGGAGCCTATGCTCCACAACGGGAGAGGCCACAACAGTGAGAGGCCCACGTACTACAAAAAAAAAAAAAAATTGTCTTTAAATATTAAAAAATTTATTTCCATCAGTACCCCCTAAAAATAAAATACCTTAGATATAAGTCTAACAAAATATGTATACAATATATATGAGGAAAACTATAAAATTCTGATGGAAGATATCAAAGAACTAAATTAATGTAGAGAGATTCCATTTTCACAGATAGGAGGACTCAATATTGTCAAGAGATCAGTTCTTACCAACATTGATCTATAAATTCAGAGTGATCCCTATCAAAATCCCAGTAAGGTATTTTGTAGATATCAACAAACTGATTTTAATGTATATATGGAGAAGTAAAAGACCCAGAACAGCCAACCCAGTACTGAAGGAGAACAAAGTTGGAAGACACACTATCCTACTTCAAGATTTACTATAAAGCTACAGTAATCAAGAGTGTGTAGTATTGAAATAATAGACAATTAGATCAGTGGAACAGAACAGAACCACATAAATAGACCCAGATAAATATAGTGCACTGATCTTCAACAAAGGAGTAAAGGCAACACAATGCAGAAGAGAATGTTTTTTTTCAGCAAATGGTGCTAGAACAACTGGACATCCACAAGCAAAAAGGTGAAATCTAGTCACAAACCTTAGATTTTTCACAAAAATTAACTCAAGATGGAGCATATATCTAAATGCAAAACACAAAATGATAAAAACCCTTAAAAAATAACAAAGGAGAAAACCTAGATGTCCTTGGGTATGGTGATGACCTTTTAGATACAATACCAAAGGCACAATCCATGAAAGAAATCATTAAGCCAGACTTCATTAAAATTAAGAATTCTGCTCTGCAAAAAAAAATATGAAAAGAGTAAGAAGCCAGACTGAGAAAATATTTGCAAAAGACACATCTGATAAAGGACTCATATATTTTTAAAAATTTTATTGGAGTATAGTTGATTTATAATGTTGGTTTAAGGTGTACAGCAAAGTGATTCAGTTATATATATATGCACATATATATTCATTCTTTTTCAGATTCTTTTCCCATATAGGTTATTACAGAATATTGAGTAGAATTCCCTGTGCTATACAGTAAGTCCTTGTTCGTTACCTATTTTATATATAGTAGTGTCTGTATGTTAATCCCAAGCTCCTGATTCCCACCCCCTCCACCCCGTTTCCCTTTGGTAACCATAAGTTTGTTTTCCATATCTGTGAGTCTGCCTCTGTTTTGTAAATAAGTTCATTTGTATCACTTTTAAAAAACTAGATACCACATATGAGTGATATCATGATATTTGTCTTTCTGTCTGGCTTACTTCACTTAGTGTGGTAATCTCTAGGTCCATCCATGTTGCTGCAAATGGCATTATTTCATTCTTCATGGCTGAGTAAAATTCCATTCTATATCTGTACCACATCTTCTTTATCCATTGCTCTGTCGATGGACATTTAGGTTGCTTCCATGTCTTGGCTATTGGAAATAGTGTTGCAATGGACACTGGGGTGCATGTGTCTTTTTGAATTATGGCTTTCTCTGGATATATGCCCAGGAGTGCGATTGCTGGATCATATGGTAGTTCTGTTTTTAGGTTTTTAAGGAACATACATACTCTTCTCCATAATGGTTGTACCAGTTTACATTCCCAGCAACAGTGTAGGAGGGTTCCCTTTTCTCCACACTCTCTCCAACATTTATTGTTTGTAAACTTTTTGATGATGGCCACCTCACCAGTGAGAGGTGATACCTCATTGTAGTTTTGATTTGCATTTCTCTAATGGTTAGCAGTGTTGAGCATCTTTTCATGTGCCTTTTGGCCATCAGCATGTCTTCTTTAGAGAAATGTCTATTTAGATCGTCTGCCCATTTTTTGATTGGGTTGTTTGTTTTCTTACATAGAGCTGCATTAGCTGTTTGTATATTTTGGAGATTAATTCCTTGTCAGTTGCTTCTTTTGCATATATTTTCTCCCATTTTATGGGTTGTCTTTTTGATTTGTTTATGGTTTCCTTTGCTGTGTATAAGCTTTTAAGTTTAATTAGGTCCTGTTTATTTTTGTTTTTCTTTTCATTACTCTAGGAGGTGGATCCAAAAAGATATTGCTGTGACTTATGTCAAAGAGTGTTCTGCCTATGTTTTCCTCTAAGAGTTTTATAGTGTCTGGCCTTACATTTAGGTCTTTGATCCATTTTGACTTTATTTCTGTGTATGGTATTAGAGAATGTTCTAATTTCATTCCTTTACATGTAGCTGTCCAGTTTTCCCAGTACCACTTGTTGAAGAGACTGTCTTTTCTCCATTGTATATTCTTGCCTCCTTTGTCATAGATTAATTAAGCAAAAGTGTGTGGGTTTATTTCTGGGCTTTCTATCCTGTTCCATTGATCTATTTTTCTGTTTTTGTGCCAGTACCATACTGTCTTGATTACTGTAGCTTTTTAGTATAGTCTGAAGTCAGAGCGCCTGATTCCTCCAGCTCCGTATTTCCTTCTCAAGATTGCTTTGGCTATTCAGGGTCTTTTGTGTTTCCGTACAAATTTTAGAATGTTTTGTTCTAGTTGAGAAATGCCATTGGTAATTTGATAGGGACTGCATTGAATCTGTGGATTAACTTGGGTAGCATAGTCATTTTGACAATATTGATTCTTTCAGTCCAAGAACATGGTATATCTTTCCATCTGTTTGTCATCTTTGATTTCTTTCATCAGTGTCTTATATAGTTTTCAGAGCACAGGTCTTTTGCCTCCTTAGGTAGGTTTATTCCTAGGTATTTTATTCTTTTTGATGTGATGGTAAATGGGGGTGTTTCCTTAATTTCTTTCTGATTTTTCATTGTTAGTATATAGAAATCCAACAGATTTCTGTGTGTTATATTTGTATCCTGCAAATTTATCGAATTCATTGATGAGCTCTGTTTTCTGATAGCATCTTTAGAATTTTCTATGTATAATATGTCATCTACAAACAGTGACAGTTTTACTTCTTTTCCAATTTGGATTCCTTTTTTTTTTTCTTCTCTGATTGCCATGGTTAGGGCTTCCAATCTATGTTGAATAAAAGGGGAGACAGTGGACAGCCTTGTCTTGTTCCCGATCTTGGAATGCTTTCTGCTTTTCACCATTGAGAATGATGTTAGCTGTGAGTTTGTCATATGTGGCCTCTTATGTTGAGGTATGTTCCGTCTATGCCCACTTTCTGGAGAGTTTTTATCATAAATGGGAGTTGAATTTTGTCATAAGCTTTTTCTGCATTGATTGAGATGATCATATGGTTTTTATTCTTCAGTTTGTTAATGTAGTGTATCACACTGATTGATTTGTGGATATTGAAGAATCCTTGCATCCCTGGGATAAATCTCACTTGATCATGGTGTATGATCCTTTTAATGTATTGTTGGATTCTGTTTGCTAGTATTTTGTTGAGGATTTTTGCATCTATGTTCATCAGTGATATTGGCCTGTAATTTTCTTTTTTTGTGGTATCTTTGTCTGGTTTTGGTATCAGGGTGATGGTGGCCTCATAGAATGAGCTTGGAAGTGTTCCTTACTCTGCCATTTTTTGGAAGTTTCAGAAAGTTGTTAACTCTTCTCTAAATGTTTGACAGAATTCACCTGTGAAGCCATCTGGTCCTGGACTTTTGTTTGTTGTCAGTTTTTAAATCACAGTTTCAATTTCAGTGCTTGTGATTGGTCTGGTCATATTTTCCATTTCTTCCTGGTTCAGTCTTGGAAGGTTGTACCTTTCTAAGAATTTGTCCCTTTCTTCTAGGTTGTCCATTTTACTGGCATGTAGTTGCTTATGATCCTTTGTATTTCTGTGGTGTCCACCGTAACTTCTCCTTTTTCATTTCTAATTTTATTGATTTGAGCCCTCTCCCTTTTTTTCTTGATGAGTCTGGCTGAAGGTTTATCAATTTTGTTTACTTTTTCAAAGAACAAGCTTTTAGTTTCATTGACCTTTTCTATTGTTTTCTTCCTATTTCTGCTGTGATCGTTATGATTTCTTTCCTTCTACTCACTTTGGACTTTGTTCTTCTTTCTCTAGTTGCTTTAGGTGTAAGATTAGGTTGTTTATTTAAAGGACTGTTATCTATCTTGTACAAAGAACTCTCAAAACTCAATAAAAAAATGAACAACCCAATTTAAAATATGTTCAAAAGACCTTGAGAGACACCTAACACACTTTAAAATTAGATTGTCTCTTTATTGTTGAGTTGTAAAAGTTCTTTATATATTCTGTACACTAGACCTTGCTAGATAAATGATTTGTAAATGTTGGGTTGGCCAAAAAGTTTGGGTTTTCTGGTAACATCTCATGGAAAAACCCAAATGAACTTTTTGGCCAACCCAATATTTTCTTCCATTCTGTGGGTTGTCCTTTTACTTTCTTAATAATGTCCTTTAACACACACAAGGACACTTTTTCTGGACTTAATTTTGATGAAGTCCAATTTATATATATTTTCTTTGGTTACTTGTGTTTTCGGTGTCCTATTAAGAAACCATCGCCTCATCCAAAGTCATGAAGATTTACGCATATTTTCTTCTAGGAATTGTATATAGTTTTAGCTCTTACATTTAGGTCTTTCATCCATTTTGAGTTAATTTTTGTGAATGGTTAAGGTCCAAATTCACTCTTTTGAATGTAGATATCCAGTTGTCCCAGTACCATTTGTTGGAAAGACTATCATTTCCCCCAATGAATGATTTTGGCACAATTGTTAAAAATCAATTGATATAGATTGTTTATTTCTGGATTTTCAATTCTATTCCATTGATCTATGTGTCTACTACTTTTAGTACTGCATTAATTGTTTACTGCTCCTATGAAACTGAGTTTCTCGAAGGCAGGGGCAACATCTTTATTCTTCTTAGTATTTTTAACCCAGCTGTTAGTAAAGCCTTAAAACATGCTCACTAAACAAAGTTAATCACTTAGTTTTGAGGAAAGGAATGGGAATGAAGTTCATAAGAAAGGTGGGCTCCTTTACTCATGGAATACTTTATCATTTGATGTGGAAATGAAATTCTGGCATACCTTCTCCATTACTTCCAATGACAATTATTCTAACATGTACTGAACACCTTTCTCATACAGAAATATGGGCACCGCAAAGTTTGTAATTGGGTAAAAGATGATAGGTCATGAACTCAACAGTAATTAAAAGCTGTAAGTATTGTCACATAACACAAAGAAAATGCTACTGGAGTTGCAGCAGAAATCACCTTCAACCAGGATATGTTATCATTCATCAGGTCTTCTTGAAGGGTAGTTAATACTTTTGAATTTACTGCCAAAAGAATTTTGAAAATAGAGGACAGGAGTTTGAGAAGACAGCCATTTGAATTTTACTACTAATATAGTTTAGAGTTTTAATTATCTCTGAAGGGAAAGACCAGTTATTCTCCTAAAATAAAGACGTGGGGCCTACTGAATTGTTTTGGTTTGACATATTATAATATACCTCAAAAGTACAGCACAACCAGAAAAAATTTTATAATACAAGTTGAATGATTAACACGGGATTAAAGTCATATGGCACAGAACAAGTCTTAGGTACCTAAGGCCATAGCTCTGAATTATAATTTTAGGCTTTCCCTCCACATTTTAAAAAAATAGATTTATTTTATTCATTTATTTTTGGCTGCATTGGGTCTTCGCTGCTGCACGTGGGCTTTCTCCAGTTGCAGCAAGCAGGGGCTACTCTTCCTTGCAGTGTGCAGGCTTCTCATTGCAGTGGCTTCTCTTGCTGCTGAGCACGGGCTCTAGGTGCACGGGCTTCAGTGGTTGTAGCATGCAGGCTCAGTAGTTGTGGCTCATGGGCTTAGCTGCTCCCCAGCATATGGGATCTTCCTGGACCAGGGCTTGAACCCGTGTCCCCTGCATTGGCAGGCGGATTCTTTACCACTGCACCAGCAGGGAAACCCTTTCCCTCAACTTTTGAAGCCAACCCAATTACTGTCATGGTGATTTTGAAGAAAGAATGGTCTCAAAGCTTATATGTAAGATTTAAAAACCAATCTGCTAGTAGAAAATGCAGTATATAAACTTACATTCAATGACCTATTCTTTGTTTAAAGATCTGATTATCAGAAATAGATGAACAGGAGGTGAAAGTGTGGATATGCGTAACATGGTCTTTGGAGACAGACCTCGTTAACAATTCCTCCATAAAGTAACTATATGACCTGGATCTGAGTTCTGTGTGTGTCTGTAAGATGGAGGTACCTCCTTCCTCAGAGTGGTTATTAAGGATTTTACAAGATGATACGTGTGTGTGTGTGTGTGTGTGTGTGTATGTGTATATATACATCCACAAAGTAGGTACTCAGTAGTTAGTAAAGGAGAATATGGGTATTAAGATAAACCAGAGTCCTACGACAGACACCAAGTGATTCCCTAGGGTTTTGAGCCAAACAGACCTAGATTAGAATGTGATCTCTGCCACTGCCATGTATGGTCTTACTGTGGTTCCAAGTAAAAAGGGTTACTACATCTCTTCTCCTACTCCAAGGCTATATAACAGCCTGAGTAGCGAACATGAGCCAGTTTAAGTCAGTCACAAACAGGGCACATACTTGACTTCATATACATCTACTTAGTATATGTAAAGAGATTTGTGGTCAAGTGGACCTGGAATCTGGTCACTATCTAGCCATGTTATTTGGGGAAAATTACATAATCTCTTTTTGGCTTCTCATCCTTCAAATGACTTTTGCCAAAGTCAGCATATTTCAAAGACTAAGTAGCAAAACTTTATTTTTGTTAAAGGCTGATTTTCTTAGGTATTTGCAATGAAAACAGCTGCAGGTCTCAAGGGTACAGTTCCACATTTCCATAATGGAAAGAAATAGATTAAAACTATTTTAAAACCTTTCATAACAGATACTTAATACTTTTATTGTAGAGAAAAGATACCAAAATATAACATTCCCAAAAGCACAACTCTGTAAAAGCTAGTTTTATTCTTATAGGACTCAAAACTTTAATGGCATTCCCATGATACAGTCAGAAAGTAGAACAAGCCCTAAAGAAAAAAGCAAAAATGCCAAGATCTTCTCCAACCACAATTATTTTTAATCTATGAAACAGAATTTCCTTACAAATTAAGTAGTTTTTATAGTAGTGACATTTATTGTTGATGTGGTCTGTTTAATATGACTGTAGTCAGAACGGAAGTCGGGTCCGTTGTTCTTCCAGAAATTGAAAAAAGTATCATCATTAAGATAAGGAAGAGAAAGATTTGGATCCATCTTTTTGGGACAAGTAAGGTGAGAGTGAAGTCTCACAGTTGCAGAATTTGTGGATATTGCTGGAGGAATTGGAGATGCTTTCTAGTAAGCGGGTAATCCCTCTTCCCCGAACACTGCTGTTTTGGCCAGATGTTTTCACCCCAGATGGGGAGTCACCTAGGATATTAAAAATACAAGAAAAGAAATACAGCAGTTTTATAGTCTTAGAGATCCCTCAATTGACTCAACCTGCTGCAGGCCTTTTCACTAAGCCATGATTAAATGGATCGTCAATAGTGGAGACAGTTCTTAGTGTAAAGGCAAAAAGGCTGAACAAGAATATTCTTTTTAAGTCCTGGAAACCTTAATTGAAGTTCTTCAGGAACCATTTGAAATTTCATGTCACTGGCTCTTTTAAACTTTCCCATTTCCCCAAAAGACACCCTCATATCAAAACTATAAAACTACAGCTGCTACAAAAGTAACAGGTTTTATTTTAAATACCCTGAACAAAATTCTGAATAAATTAAATTTTATCAAAGTGATACAAAAATCTACATATCCAAATTAAGTGCTTATGCCAAGTAAAACTCCCAATTCAACAAGATTCTTATACCCTAAAGCCAGCTTAGATCATCTGTTTTCAGGATCATAAAAAGACCCTAAACTCTTTGAGGTGCCTTCTTATTAAATATAAGATGCTTACCAGTGGGTGTGTTTGATCTCTGTTCCTGATTAGAAGAGCTGAAATGAGAGAATCCTGGACTCTGAACCCTTAGCTTCTATAAGTAACAACAACAACAAAAAAAAACCAGGGGAAAACATGTTTATTTATTATCGGATCATCTACTTCAAATTACTCTTTAAATACAAACCAACACCCACTTTTCCAATGTCTGATCAACTTTTGAAGAGTACTGCTGTGAAGGGGAGCAGAGGGCAATCTTTGAGGGGGAAATTACAGGGTCAAGAAAGGGTTTTTTTTCTTTTAAATATGAGATTATAGCAGGTTTCCTGATAAGAATGATTCAGAACAGAGAGAAACCCTGATGAAATTATTAGAGCCATGCCCTTACGTAGGTAAGAGAATGAGAATAGAGAAATAAAAGGATTGGTCTTAGATAGAAACACAGACAATTCATGCATTAGAGTATATCGTAGATGCAATGGTAGGAATATATGGAAAACCTCGATTGCTTCTATTTTCTCAGAGAAGGAGGGGTACGAGCATCAGCTAGAACAAGGATGAAGGAAGAGGTGATGGAAGTTTGAAGTGAGAGAAGATGAGAAATAACTGTCTAGGAGAGTGGGAGATTAATCAAACTAGAGAAATGGACAACTGCCAGGCAAGATTAAGGGCTCACTTGAGGTTGGTGGTGATGAATATTTAATAACACCAGTCAGTATGGTAGTTTCTTTTCAGCCTCGGTTAGCTTCAAATATATAACAGAGTAGGTGAAGAGTTGATTTAATGAGAGTTAGTGTTTGTCAACCAACTATGATGAAGAATGAAGGGCCAGTGGAGTTCATAATGCAAGTGAGTGAAAATAATGGAGCAAGGAATCTAAGCTGGGAAGGAAGGAGGTGAAGGGCAAGGTGGGGAGAGGAGACACAAGGCTGAAGCACCTGTCTGTGTGTGAATGGTACCCCTGGAGTTGTGCCATGCAGTGACCCTGCAAAGGAGGGCAGAACAGTGGAGGCATACAATTAATTGAAGGTCCCAGGAGAGATCAAAGAACTGTTGGCACTGATGTACCAGAGAAAGACAGTGGTAGTCAGAGAGTAGGATGCTTGAAATTGAGATTATGGGGAGATGCCATTGGGGCCTAGAATATGATCACGGGAGTGGATACTTGATGTATGGCAGGGGCCAGGATCACTGGAGAAGGGCAAATCAAGGAACTGAAATGTCAGGCAGCTGGAAGGATCATCTATAGGGAAACTGAAATCAAGAATTCTGCCAGGAATATTGTTTGATCTCCTGGCTCAGTGTTGCTCTAAGAATGAGGATGACCAACTCAGGGGCCTATTGACTCCAAGAAGGGGTTATCAGGTACTACAGCCTGAATGGCATGTGATTCAAAGCCTAGGGATTTTAGGGAGAAGGCAGAAAGAAGTCTAGAGGCCACAAAGTTAAACAAGGACAACTACTTCAAATCTAAGCCCGTGATAAATGAGAGAGAAAAAAAAAAGTGTCGCTAACAGGGAAGCAGTATCTTTAGAGGACAGCCAAGTTTTAGTTACAGCCAAGGAGGAAAACAGACCTTCCCAAGAGGAGGTTGAAGACATGAGATTTTGCTGATAACTGAGATTGAGAAGACCCAGTTTTTCAGGAGTTGGGGAAGGATGAAAAACAGAATCAGCCTAACAAGATGAGTGTGGGAGAGGAGCAAGGATCTAGGTATCCTGAGCTTCCATAGTGACTGATGTGAACAATGAAAAGAGGGGTAAGGAGACAAAATCTGGTAGTCTCAACACAGATGGTGATGATGGGGATAAGGCAGTGTTTCTCATCCTGGGTACTACTGACATTTTAGGCTAAATAATACTTTGCTCAGGCTGTCCGTACATAGTCAGGTTTTTAGCAGACTTACTGGTATCTAAGTTACCCGCTGTATGCCAGTAGCACCCCCTCCCCAGCTGTGACAACCAAAAATGTATCCAAGTGTTGCCAAATGTCCCCTGAAGGACATGAAATAGGTCCTAGTGGAGAACCACTGGGTTAAGGGTTAACAGCAGACAGGAGAGAGAAGAGTCTTGCCCAGAGATTATATGGAGAGCTCTCTTTTTTATTTTTAAAATTATCATGGAGTAAGACAGACTTCTTTGGTGTGTACATTTCTATGAGTTTTAACAAATGAAGAGATTCGTGAAACCACCATTGCAATCAGGATACAGAACCATTCTATCACCTCAAAAATTTCCTATCCCTTTACAGTCATACCCCCTGGGAACCACTGATACGTTCTTCATCATTATCATTTGTATTTAACAATGTCATATAAACGGAATCATACATTACATAACCTTTTGAGACTGCTGCTTTTGCTAAGCGTAAGTAATGCCTTTGAGATTGATCCTAATAGTTGTTTTATCAATAGTTCATTCCATTTTGGGGTTCCCTTTTCACTATTTTATTAACTATTTTATTAACTATTTAAAAATAGAACATAGTAGATAATAAATGTTACTAAGTCAGAGGTTTTAGTACTTTCAAATACTGCTGCATTTAATCCTACAACGACTACTAGCCCTTATTATTATTCTTGTTCTACAGATACGGAATCAGCACAGAAAGTTCAAATAACTTGCAGAGACTCACACAGCCTGTGTAGCAGAGCCTGAAGTGAAATTTAGGAATTCTAACTTGAAAGAGCCCATACTCTTAATTGCTATGCTCTTGGTAGTGTAGAGAGGCCTACTAGTAAGTAAATACCAAGGAGGGAAGAGGGATGGTAGGGAAATTAGATAGCCTCTAATGCTAATTTTGTTAAGTACAGTAGGAAAATATACAAGGAAGAAAAAGGATTTTTTGTAAGATCCAACTGGATTAAAAACTGACATTCCATGAAGGATCAAAAAAAATTTTTAACAGAAGAGAGAACCAAACAAAGGCCTGATCTCGAGAGACTAGCAGCCCCGAAAAGTGAGCTCCTTACCTGGTAACGCCCTGCATCCAATACAACCATTTTGGGTGTCACACTATTGCTGGCCTCATAATCTTGAAGTGGTACATGAGCCTCTGTGAGCTGGATTCCAAAGAGAGTGGCCAGAGAATTACTGATGCAGTATCTTTAAAAAGGAATTTAAAATGTTTATTATCAGAATCTTATCTAATTCATTCTAAAAGCATTCACATTTTAAAAATTTCTGACAAAGCATGTGAGATATTGTTGTAAATTGGGAAAAAAGAAATTTAGAGATTTGGAGAAAAAATGGGAATAGGTAGCAGTACATATCATAAAACTGGTCATTACTGGTAAGCAATACTTTGATTACCAAATAAAATTTCAGATCCATTATAAGTGAATGGGAATGAGGGGGAAGAGCACCAGAATTCTCAAATATTTAAGGCAGGGAGAGGCAGCAACAGGGCGAAAACTTAGAAACACTTATTCATCCTCAGAACCAACTATCATCAGCTGTGTAAAGGGATTACCAGAGCTTCCACAGAGCTGAGGCTGCAGGTACTTTCCCTACAAAATGAGGAGAAAAGGGTCTATATGTTTTCAGCACCTTCACAAGGAAGTGCTGTTCTTAATGACAGTAGGGAACTTCACTTTCCTACAGGAATCCTAGAAGAAAAAAATTTCAATAAGTGCTTCTGAAGGCTCAAATTGCTCAGGTGGTAACCACCAGACAAGTAGTGACATGGGCAGAAGAATACAAGTAACATGACTAAAAAAACCTTTGTTTTAAAAGACAGTTGTGGAAATAGAGGTAAACAGTGATGCACCCTGAATGCCAAAGCAACAACAAGCAAAGTTGCAAAGCATTCAGTGCAGAGTAGAGCATTAGGAAGAAACTCCTTTCTCCAACTTACGCAATTTTCTTGCAAACAGCTAAAGCACAGAGGACAATATCATTTTCTTCATGCCACTTGCACCTGTACAGAAAAAAAAAAGACTTTAATATCATCTAACTGAAGCAGCACTGCTTATGGGTTTTTATGTGCCAGATTTCTACCTTAGTGTCAGTTTCTTAAATGATTTCAACTATTACTCAAAGATTAAGGTCTCTAATTTAACATATAAAAAGTAGACTTTTAAAAACAAGTTTTTAATGTTACCTCCTCTGATGCAAATTCATGATGCATTGCAAACACGCAGCTATAACAGATTTTACCTTGAAAATCTATATATGTATTTATATATATATAGAAAATCTATATATAGAGTGTAGTTAACATATACTCATTAAACACACATTTACTGAGGACATACTACTTACCAGGCATTGTCCTAGACACTAGAGATACAGTACAGAATGAAACACAAACTCTTATGCACACAAAACTTACTTTTTAATGAGGAAGTCAGATCAAAAGATATGTAGGTATAATAATATAGTAAGTTAGATGAGTTCTAAGAAGGAGAAAAACAAGAAAAAGACATGAAATGCAAGAGAAGGGTGACATTTTAGATAAGGTAGGCAGGAAAGGTGTCACTGAGGAGTGGATGTTGGAGTGAAGACCTCAAGAAGGGATGTTGGAGAGGAAATGACCAACAACATACTTTCATGACGAGAGCCACTATAAACCTGTATATCTTTCCCCTGCGTGCATAAGTTATTTGAGACTCAACAGTACTACCTGTATAATAGAAACCTTCTCTGAACTTAGCAAAAATCTTCACTTAGAAATTATAAACATACTAAACAATAAGTGTAAAAAGTCCATTATTTGCACTTGTTATTTAACTGAATGGAAGGCTATCTAAAAATAAGATTAAGAATTCCCCACTGCTTTTACAAAAAGTGATTCAATAAATATGATTCATAAAACCAACTCTAAAATGAAGGCTTAAGTTAAAACTAAATCTAAATCAAGGCACCAGTCCCTCCCACTGGGAGGCCTGCACAAGCCTCTTAGACCAGCCTCACCCACCAGGGGGCAGACACCAGAAGCAAGAGGAACTACAATCCTACAGCCTGTGGGACTACAAACACAGAAAGTTACACAAAATGAGACGGCAAAGAAATATGTTCCAGAGGAAGGAACAAGATAAAACCCCAGAACAACAACTAAGTGAAGTGGAAATAGGCAGTCTACCTGAAAAAGAATTCAGAATAATGATAGTAAAGACAGTCCAAGATCTCAGAAAAAAAATGGAGGCACAGACTAAGAAGATACAAGAAATGTTTTAACAAAGAGCTAGAAGATAAACAGAGCTGAACAATAACTGAAATGAAAAATACACTAGATGAAATAAATAGCAGAATAAATGAAGTAGAATGGATAAGTGAGCAGGAAGACAGAATGGTGGAAATCACTGCTGTGGAACAGGATAAAGAATAAAAAGAAATGAGGACAGTTTAAGAGACCTCTGGGACAACATTAAATGCACCAATGTTTACATTATAGGAGTCCAGAATGAGAAAAAATTTGAAGAGATAATAATTGAAAACTTCCCTAACATGGGAAAGGAAACAGTCACCTAGTCCAGGAAGTGCAGAGAGTCCCAGGCAGGATAAACCCAAGGAGGAGCATGCTGAGACACACAGTAATCGAACTGACAAAAATTAAAGACAAAAAGAAAATATTAAAAGAAACAAGGAGACAAAAAAACAAACAACCCAATCAAAAAATGGGCAGAAGACCTAAAGAGACATTTCTCCAAAGAAGAAATACAGACGGCCAGTAGGTACATGAAAAGATGCTCAACACTACAAATCAGAGAAATGCAAATAAAAACTACAACGAGGTACCACCTCATGCCACTCAGAACGGCCACCATTAAAATGTCTACAAACAGTTAAATGCTGGAGATGGTGTGGAGAAAAGGGAACCTTCCTACAGTTGGTGGTAATGTAAGTTGGTGTAGCCACGGTGGAAAACAGTATAGGATGTTCCTCACAAAACTAAAAATAGAATTACCATATGATCCAGCAATCTGACTCCTGGGCATATATCCAGACAAAATTACAATTCAAAAAGATACATGTACCCCTATGTTAATAGTAGCACTATTCACAACAGCCAAGACATGGAAACAACCTAAACGTCCATCAACAGATGAATGGATAAAGAAGATATGGTACATAAATACAATACTACTCAGCTATAAAAAAGAACGAAATAATGTCATTTGCAGCAACATGGATGGACCTAGAGGTTATCATACTAAGTGAAGTAAGTCAGAAAGATAAAAACAAATACTATATGATATCCCTTATAGGTAGAATCTAAAATATGACACAAATGAACCTATCTATGAACCTATCTATGAAACAGAAAAAACATCAGGGACATAGAGAATAGACTGGTGGTTGCCAAGGGGGAGGAGGGTTGTAGAAAGTAGGAGTGGGAGTTTGGGATTAGCAGATGCAAACTGGTGTATACACAGAATAGATAAACAACAAGGTCCTACTGGATAGCACAGGGAACTATATTCAACATCCTGTGATAAACCATAATGGAAAAGAATGCGAAAAAGAAGGTGTGTGTGTGTGTGTGAAGCTCAGTCACTGCTGCACAGCAGTAACTGACACAACATTGTAATTCAACTTTACTTCAATGAAAAATAAATTACAGTACTTAAAAAAAAAAAGCAACAAGGGCAAAGCAACAAATAACATACAAGAGAATCCCCATAAGGTTATCAACTGATTTTTCAGCAGAACTCTGCAGCTCAGAAGGGAGTGGCACGGTATATTTAAAGTGATGAAAGGGAAAAGCCTGCAACCAAGAATACTCTACCCAGCAAGGCTCTCATTCAGATTTGATGGCAAAATCAAAAGCTTTACAGATAAGCAAAAGCTAATAAGAGAATTCAGCACTACCAAACTAGCTTTACAAATAAATGCTAAAGGAACTTCTCTAGGCAGAAAAGAAAACACCACAACTGGAAACAAGAAAAGTACAAATGGGAAAGCTCACCAGTAAAGGTAAACAAACATACAGTAAAGGTAGGAAATCATTCACACACAAATATGATATCAAAACCAGCAACTGTGAGAAGAGAAGAGTACAAATGTAGGATATTGAAAATGCATTTGAAATAAGGGACGAGCAACTTAAAACAATTGTGTATATATACACATACTGCTATTTCAAAACCTCACAGTAACCACAAACCAAAAGTCTACAATAGATGTACACACAAAAAAGAAAAAGGAATCCAAACATAACACTAAAGATAGTCATCAAATCACAAGAGAACAAAAAGAGGAAGGAAGAAAAAAGACCTACAAACACAAATCCAAAACAACTAACAAAATGGCAACAAAAACATATCAGTTATTACGTTAAATATAAATGGATTAAATGCTCCAACCAAAAGACAGACTGGATGAATGGATATAAAAACAAGACCTATATATATGCTGTCTACAAGAGACCCACTTCAGATCTAGGGACACATACAGACTGAAAGTGAGAGGATGGGAAAAGGTATCCCATGCAAATGGAAATCAAAAGAAATCTGGAGTAGCAATACTCATATCAGACAAAATAGACTTTAAAGACTGTTACAACAGACAAAGGAGGACACTACATGATGATCAAAGGATCAATCCAAGAAGAGGATTTAACAACTGTAAAAATATACGTAGCCAACATAGGAGAACCTTGATGTAGCAGCCATAAAAGATGAAATTGACAGTAAAACAATTAACAATGGGGGATTTTAGCACCTCACTTACATCAATGGACGGATCATCCAGACAGAAAAATCAATAACAAAAGACAGGCCTTAAATGTCACATTAGGCCAAATGAATTTAACTGATATTTATAGAGCATTCCATCCAAAAGCAGCAGAACACACATTCTTCTCAAGTGCACATGGAACATTCTCCAGGACAGATCACATGCTGGGCCACAAAGCAAGCTTGGGTAAAGTTAAGAAAACTGAAATCATATCAAACATCTTTTCCGACCACAACACTAGGAGATTAGACATCAAGTATAAGAAAAAAACCTGTAAAACAACAAAAACACACAGAGGCTAAACAATATGCTACTGAACAACCCATGGATCACTGAAGAAATCAAAGAGGAAATCAAAAAATACCTACAAATGAGAACAAAAACAGGATGATCAAAAACCTATGGGACACCGCAAAAGCAGTTCTAAGAGGGAAGTTTATAGCAATACAATCTTACCTCACGAAACAAGAGAAATCTCAAATAAACAACCTTAACTTACACCTAAAGCAACTAGAGAAAGAAGAACAAACAAAAGCCAAAGTTAGTAGAAGGAAAGAAATCATAAAGATCAGAGCAGAAATAAATGAAATAGAGACCAAAAAAAAAAAAAAAACCCAGGAAAGATCAATGAAACTAAAAGTTGGTTCTTTGAAAAGATAAACAGAATTGATAAGTCTTTAGCTAGACTCAAAAAGAAAAAAAGGGAGAGGGCTCAAATCAATAAAATTAGAAATGAAAAAGGAAAAGTTATGGTGGACACCACAGAAATACAAAGGATCATAAGAGACTACTACAAGCAACAGTATGCCAATAAAATGGACAACCGAGAAGAAATGGACAAATTCTTAAGTAAGATATAACCTTCCAAGACTAACTAGAATAGAAAATACGAACAGACGAATCACAAGCACTGAAATGGAAACTGTGATTTAAAAACTGCCAACAAACAAAAGTCCAGGACCAGATGGCTTCACAGGTGAATTCTATCTAACATTTAGAGAAGAGTTAACACCTATCCTTCTGAAACTGTTCCAAAAAATGGCAGAGGAAGGAACACTCCTAAACTCATTATATGAGGCCACCATCACCCTTATACCAAAACCAGACAAAGATACCACAAAAAAAGAAAATTACAGGCCAATATCATTGATGAACACAGATGCAAAAATCCTCAACAAAATACTAGCAAACTGAATCCAACAATACATTAAAGGGATCATACACCATGATCAAGTGGGGTTTATCTCAGGGGCACAAAGATTCTTCAATATCCACAAATCAGTAAGTGTGATACACCACATTAACAAACTGAAGAAAAAGCATATGATTATCTCAATAGATGCAGAAAAAGCTTTTGACAAAATTCAACACCCATTTATGATAAAAACTTTCTAGAAAGTGGGCATAGAGGGAACATACCTCAACATAATAAAGGCCATATATGACAAACTCACAGCTAACATCTTTCTCAATGGTGACAAACTGAAAGCATTCCCTCTAAGATCAGAAACAGGACAAGGCTGTCCACTGTCTCCACATAGATTTGGAACATAGATTTGGAAGTCCTAACCACAGCAGAAAAGAAATAAAAGGAATCCAAAAATGGATTAATTATAAAATTAATACACAGAAATCTGTTGCACTTCTATATACAAACAATGAAAAATCAGAAAGAGAAATTAAGGAAACAATCCCATTTTCCATCACATCAAAAAAGAATAAAATATCTAGGAATAAATCTACCTAAGGAGGCAAAAGACCTGTACTCTGAAAACTTTAAGACACTGATGAAAGAAATCGAAGATGACATGAACAGATGGAAAGATATACCATGTTCTTGGATTGGAAGAATCAATATTGTCAAAATGACTACACTACCCAAGGTAGTCTACAGATTTAATGCAATCCCTTTCAAATTACTAATGGCAGATCTAGATTTAAAATTTGTACAGAAACACAAAAGACCCTGAATAGACAAAGCAATCTTGAGAAATGAAACGGAGCTGGAGGAATCAGGCTCCCTGACCTCAGACTATACTACAAAGCTATAGTCATCAAAACACTGCTGGCAAAAAGACTTACAGATCAATGGAACAGGACAGAAAGCTCAGAAATAAACCCACACACCTATGATCTATTAACCTACGACAAAGAAAGCAAGAACATATAATGGAGAAAAGACAGTCTCTTCAATAAGTAGTGCTGGGAAAACTGGACAACTACATGTAAAGGAATGAAATTAGAACATTCTCTAATACCATACACAAAAATAAACTCAAAATGGATTAAAGACCTCAACGTAAGACTGTATACTATAAAAGTCTTAAGAGGAAAACATAGGCAGAACACTCTTTGACATAAGTTGCAGCAATATTTTTTTGGATCCATCTCCTAGAGTAATGAAAATAGAAACAAAATAAACAAATGGGACCTAATTAAACTTAAAAGGTTTTGCACAGCAAAGGAAACCATAAACAAAACAAAAACACAACCCACAGCATGGGAGAAAATATTTGAAAATGAAGTGATCAACAAGGGATTAATCTCCAAAATATACAAACAGCTCATGCAGCTCTGTCAAAAAAGCAAACAACCCAATCAAAAAATGGACAGAAGATCTAAAGAGACATTTCTCTAAAGAAGACATACAGATGGCCAAAAAGCACATGAAAAGATGCTCAACACCACTAATTATTAGAGAAATGCAAATCAAAACTATGAGGTATCACCTCACCCTGGTCAGAATGGCCATCATCAGAAAGTTTACAAACAATAAATGCTGGAGAGGGTGTGGAGAAAAGGGAACCCTCCTACACTGTTGGTGGGAATGTAAATTGGTACAACCACTATGGAGAAGAATATGGAGGTTCCTTAAAAAACTAAAATTAGAGCTCTCATATGATCCAGCAATCCCACTCCTGGGCATATATCCAGAGAAAACCATATTTCGAAAAGATACATACACCCTAATGTTCACTGTAGCACTATTTCCAATACCCAAGACATGGAAGCCATCTAAATGTCCACTGACAGAGGAATGGATAAAGAGGATGTGACACATATATAGAATGGAATATTAGCCATAAAGAATGAATCAATGCCATTTGCAGCCACATGGATGGACCTAGAGATTATCATACTACGTAAATAAGCCCAGCAGAAAGACAAAAATCATATGATATTGCCTATATGTGGAATCTAAAAAAATTGATACAAATGAATTTATTTACAAAACAGAAACAGACTCACAGACTTAGAAAACAAACTTATGGTTACCAAAGGGCAGAGGTGGCGGGGGGGATAAATTAGGAGGCTGGGATTAACATATATACACTACTACATGTAAAATATATAATCAACGAGGACACACTGTATAACACAGGGAACTCTATTCAGTACTCTGTAATAACCTATATGGGAAATAGAATCTGAAAAAGAATAGAGGCTTCTGGGAAGACGGCAGAAGAGTAAGACGTGGAGACCACCTTCCTCCCCACAGATAAACCAGAAATACATCTACACATGGAACAACTCCTACAGAACACCTACTGAATGCTGACAAAAGACCTCAGACCTCCCAAAAGGCAAGAAACCCCCCACGTACCTGGATAGGGCAAAAGTAAAAAGAATAAACATAGACAAAAGGATAGGGACGGGACCTGCACCAGTGGGAGGGAGCTGTGAAGGAGGAAAGGTTTCCACACACTAGGAAGCCCCTTCGCAGGTGGAGACTGCGGGTGGCACAGAGGAAGCTTCGGAGCCGCGGAGGAGAGCACAGCCACAGGGGTGCGGAGAGCAAAGCAGAGAGATTCCTGCAAAGAGGATCAGGGCCGACCAGCACTCACCAGCCCAAGAGGCTTCTCTGCTCACCCGCCGGGGCGGGCGGGGCCTGGAGTTGAGGCTCGGGCTTCGGTCGGAGCGTCGGGAGAGGACTGGGGTTGGCAGCGTGAACACAGCCTGCAGGGGGTTAGTGCACCACGGCTAGCCGGGAGGGAGTCCAGGGAAAAGTCTGGACCTGCCGAAGATGCAAGAGACTTTTTCTTCCCTCTTTGTTTCCTGGTGCGCGAGGAGAGGGGATTAAGAGCGCTGCTTAAAGGAGCTCCAGAGATGGGCGCGAGCCGCGGCTAAAAGCACGGACCCCAGAGACGGGCACGAGACGCTAAGGCTGCTGCTGCCGCCACCAAGAAGCCTGTGTGCAAGCACAGATCACTATCCACACCCCGCTTCCGGGGAGCCTGTGCAGCTCGCCACTGCCAGGGTCCCGGGATCCAGGGACAACTCCCCCAGGAGAACGCACGGTGCACCTCAGGCTGGTGCAACGTCACGCAGGCCTCTACCACCGCAGGCTTGCTCCGCACTGCGTGCCCCTCCCTCCCCCAGGCCTGAGTGAGCCAGAGCCCCCGAATTAGCGGCTCCTTTAACCCCATCCTGTCTGAGTGAAGAACAGACACCCTCCGGTGACCTACATGCAGAGGCGGGGCCAAATCCAAAGCTGAACCCCTGGGAGCTGTGAAAACAGAGAAAGGGAAATCTCTCCCAGCAGCCTCAGAAGCAGCAGATTAAAGCTCCACAATCAACTTGATGTACCCTGCATCTGTGGAATACCTGAATAGACAACGAATCATCCCAAATTGAGGAGCCGTGTGGATGAAAGGCTCTTGGTGCTGCAGCCAGGAGTCAGTGCTGTGCCTCTGAGATGCGAGAGCCAACTTCAGGACACTGGTCAACAAGAGACCTCCCAGCACCACATAATATCAAACGGCGAAAATCTCCCAGAGATCCCCATCTCAATGCTAAGACCCAGCTTCACTCAATGACCAGCAAGCTACAGTGCTGGACATCCTATGCCAAACAACTAGCAAGACAGGAACACAACCCCACCCATTAGCAAAAAGGCTGCCTAAAATCATAAGTCCGCAGACACCCCAAAACACACCACCAGACGTGGACCTGCCCACCAGAAAGACAAGATCCAGCCTCATCCACCAGAACATAGGCACTAGTCCCCTCCACCAGGAAGCCTACACAACCCACTGAACCAACCTTAGCCACTGGGGGCAGACACCAAAAACAACGGGAACTACAAACCGGCAGCCTGCAAAAAGCAGACCCCAAACACAGTAAGATAAGCAAAATGAGAAGACAGAAAAACACACAGCAGATGAAGGAGCAAGATAAAAACCCAACAGACCTAACGAAGAAGAAATAGGCAGTCTACCTGAAAAAGAATTTAGAATGATAATAAAGATGATCCAAAATCTTGGAAATAGAATAGACAAAATGCAAGAAACATTTAACAAGGACCTAGAAGAACTAAAGATGAAACAAGCAACAATAAACAACACAATACGTGAAATGAAAAATACTCTAGATGGGATCAATAGCAGAATAACTGAGGCAGAAAAACGGATAAGTGACCTGGAAGATAAAATAGTGGAAATAACTACTGCAGAGCAGAATAAAGAAAAAAGAATGAAAAGAACTGAGGACAGTCTCAGAGACCTCTGGGACAACATTAAACGCACCAACATTCGAATTATAGGGGTTCCAGAAGAAGAAGAGAAAAAGAAAGGGACTGAGAAAATATTTGAAGAGATTATAGTTGAAAACTTCCCTAATATGGGAAAGGAAATCGTTAATCAAGTCCAGGAAGCACAGAGAGTCCCATACAGGATAAATCCAAGGAGAAATACGCCAAGACACATATTAATCAAATTGTCAAAAATTAAATACACAGAAAGGATATTAAAAGCAGCAAGGGAAAAACAACAAACAACACACAAGGGAATCCCCATAAGGTTAACAGCTGATCTTTCAGCAGAAACTCTGCAAGCCAGAAGGGACTGGCAGGACATATTTAAAGTGATGAAGGAGAAAAGCCTGCAAGCAAGATTACTCTACCCAGCAAGGATGTCATTCAGATTTGATGGAGAAATTAAAACCTTTACAAACAAGCAAAAGCTGAGAGAGTTCAGAACCACCAAACCAGCTTTACAACAAATGCTAAAGGAACTTCTCTAGGCAAGAAACACAAGAGAAGGAAAAGACTTACAATAACGAACCCAGAACAATTAAGAAAATGGGAATAGGAACATACATATCGACAATTACCTTAAATGTAAATGGACCAAATGCTCCCACCAAAAGACACAGATTGGCTGAATGGATACAAAAACAAGACCCATATATTTGCTGTCTACAAGAGACCCACTTCAGACCTAGAGACACATACAGACTGAAAGTAAGGGGATGGAAAAAGATATTCCATGCAAATGGAAACCAAAAGAAAGCTGGAGTAGCAATTCTCATATCAGACAAAATAGACTTTAAAATAAAGACTATTAGAAGAGACAAAGAAGGACACTACATAATGATCAAGGGATCAATCCAAGAAGAAGATATAACACTTGTAAATATTTATGCACCCAACACAGGAGCACCTCAATACATAAGGCAAATACTAACACCCATAACAGGGGAAATGGACAGTAACACATTCATAGTAGGGGACTTTAACACCCCACTTTCACCAACGGACAGATCATCCAAAATGAAAATAAATAAGGAAACACAAGCTTTAAATGATACATTAAACAAGATGGACTTAATTGATATTTATAGGACACTCCATCCAAAAACAACAGAATACACATTTTTCTCAAGTGCTCATGGAACATTCTCCAGGATAGATCATATCTTGGGTCACAAATCAAGCGTTGGTAAATTTAAGAAAATTGAAATTGTATCAACTATCTTTTCCAACCACAACGCTATGAGACTAGATATCAATTACAGGAAAAGATCTGTAAAAACTACAAACATATGAAGGCCAAACAATACACTACTTTATAATGAAATGATCACTGAAGAAATCAAAGAGGAAATCAAAAAATACATAGAAACAAATGACAATGGAGACACGACGACCCAAAACCTGTGGGATGCAGCAAAAGCAGTTCTAAGAGGGAAGTTTAGAGAAATACAATCCTACCTTAAGAAACAGGAAACATCTCAAATAAACCACATAACCTTGCACCTAAAGCAACTACAGAAGGAAGAACAAAAAAACCCCAAAGTTAACAGAAGGAAAGAAATCATTATAATCAGATCAGAAATAAATGAAAAAGAAATGAAGGAAACAATAGCAAAGACCAATAAAACTAAAAGCTAGTTCTTAGAGAAGATAAACAAAATAGATAAACCATTAGCCAGACTCATCAAGAAAAAAAAGGGAGAAGACTCAAATCAACAGAATTAGAAATGAAAAAGGAGAAGTAATAAATGACACTGCAGAAATACAAAAGATCATGAGAGATTACTATAAGCAAATTTATGCCAATAAAATGGAAAACCTGGAACAAATGGACAAATTCTTAGAAAGGTATTACCTTCCAAGACTGAATAAGAAAGTAATAGAAACAATGAACAGACCAATCAAAAGCACTGAAATTGAAACTGTCATTAAAAAGCTTCCAACAAACAAAAGCCCAGGACCAGATGGCTTCACAGGCGAATTCTATCAAACATTTGAGAAGAGATAACACCTATCCTTCTCAAACTCTTCCAAAATATAGCAGAGGGAGGCACACTCCCAAATTCATTCAATGAGGCCACCATCACCTTGATACCAAAACCAGACAAGGATGTCACAAACAAGGAAAACTACAGGACAATATCACTGATGAATATAAATGCAAAAATCCTCAATAAAATTCTAGCAAACAGAATCCAACAGCACAAGGATCATACACCATGATCAAGTGAGGTTTATTCCAGGAATGCAAGGATTCTTCAATATAAGCAAAACAATAAATGTGATAAACCATATTAACAAATTGAAGGAGAAAAACCATATGATCATCTCAATAAATGCAGAGAAAGATTTCGACAAAATTCAACACACATTTATGATAAAAAACCCTGCAGAAAGTAGGCATAGAGGGAACTTTCCTCAACATAATAAAAGCCATATATGACAAACCCAGGCCAACGTCGTCCTCAATGGTGAAAAACTGAAAGCATTTCCACTACGATCAGGAACAAGACAAGGTTGCCCACTCTCACCACTCTTATCCAACATAGTTTTGGAAGTTTTCGCCACAGCAATCAGAGAAGAAAAGGAAATAAAAGGAATCCAAATCGGAAAAGAAAAAAGTAAAGCTGTCACTGTTTGCAGATGACATGATACTATACATAGAGAATCCTAAGGATGCTACCAGAAAACTACTAGAGCTAATCAATGAATCTGGTAAAGTAGCAGGATACAAAATTAATGCACAGAAATCTCTGGCATTCCTATACACTAATGATGAAAAATCTGAACGTGAAATCAAGAAAACACTCCCATTTACCATGGCAACAAAAAGAATAAAATATCTAAGAATAAACCTACCTAAGGAGACAGAAGACCTGTATGCAGAAAACTATAAGACACTGATGAAAGAAATTAAAGATGATACAAATAGATGGAGAGATATACCATGTTTCTGGATTGGAAGAATCAACATTGTGAAAATGACTCTACTACCAAAACCAATCTACAGATTCAATGCAATCCCTATCAAACTACCATTGGTAGTTTTCACAGAACTAGAGCGAAAAATTTCACAATTTATGTGGAAACACAAAAGGCCCCGAATAGCCAAAGCAATCTTGAGAACGAAAAACGGAGCTGGAGCAATCAGGCTACCTGACTTCAGACTATACTACAAAGCTACGGTAATCAAGAGAGTATGGTACTGGCACAAAAACAGCAACATAGATCAATGGAACAGGAAAGAAAGCCCAGAGATAAACCCACGCACGTATGGTCACCTCATCTTTGATAAAGGAGGCAAGGAATGTACAGTGGAGAAAGGACAGCCTCTTCAATAAGTGGTGCTGGGAAAACTGGACAGGTACGTGTAAAAGTTTGAGATTAGATCACTCCCTAACACCATACACAAAAGTAAGCTCACAATGGATTCAAGACCTAAACGTAAGGCCAGAAACTATCTAACTCTTAGAGGAAAACATAGGCAGAACACTCTATGACATAAATCACAGCAAGATCCTTTTTGCCCCACCTCCTAGAGAAATGGAAATAAAAACAAAAATAAACTAATGGGACCTAATGAAACTTCAAAGCTTTTGCACAGCAAAGGAAACCATCAACAAGACCAAAAGACAACCCTCAGAGTGGGAGAAAATATTTGCAAATGAAGCAACTGACAAAGGATTAATCTCCAGAATTGACAAGCAGCTCATGCAGCTCAATAACAAAAGAACAAACAACCCAATCCAAAAATGGGCAGAAGACCGAAATAGACATTTCTCCAAAGAAGATATTACAGACTGCCAACACACACATGAAAGAACGCTCAACATCATTAATCATTAGGGAAATGCAAATCAAAACTACAATGAGATATCACCTCACACCAGTCAGAATGCCCATCACCAAAAAATCTAGAAACAATAAATCCTGGAGAGGGTGTGGAGGAAAGGGAACACTCTTGCACTGCTGGTGGGACTGTGAATTGGTACAGCCACTATGGAGAACAGTATGGAGGTTCCTTAAAAAACTACAGACGGAACTACCATATGACCCAGCAATCCCACTACTGGGCATATACCCTGAGAAAACCATAATTCAAAAAGGGTCACGTACCAAAATGTTCATTGCAGCTCTATTTACAAGAGCCAGGACGTGGACGCAACCTAAGTGTCCATCAACAGATGAGTGCATAAAGAAGACGTGGCACATATATACAATGGAGTATTACTCAGCCATAAAAAGAAACGAAACTGAGTTATTTGTAGTGAGGTGTACGGAAGTAGAGTCTGTCATAGAGCGTGAAGGAAGTCAGAAAGAAAGACAAATACCGTATGCTAACACATATACATGGAATTGAAGAAAACAAAAATGTCATGAAGAACCCTAGGGGTAAGACAGGAATAAAGACACAGACCTACTGGAGAACGGACTTGAGGATATGGGGAGGGGGAAGGGTGAGCTGTGACAAAGTGAGAGAGAGGCATGGACATATATACACTACCAAACGTAAGGTAGATAGCTAGTGGGAAGCAGCCGCATAGCACAGGGAGATCAGCTCGGTGCTTTGTGACCGCCTGGAGGGGTGGGATAGGGAGGCTGGGAGGGAGGGAGACGTAAGAGGGAAGACATATGGGAACATAGGTATATGTATAACCGATTCACTTTGTTGTAGAGCAGAAACTAACACACCATTGTAAAGCAATTATACCCCAATAAAGATGTTCGAGAAAAAAAAAATCTTCCAACAAACAAAAGCCCAGGACCAGACGGCTTCACAGGCGAATTCTATCGTACATTTAGAGAAGAGCTAACACCTATCCTTCTCAAACTCTTCCAAAATATAGCAGAGGGAGGAACACTCCCAAACTCATTCTACGAGGCCAACATCACCTCGATGCCAAAACCAGACAAGGATGTCACAAAGAAAACTACAGGCCAATATCACTGATGAACACAGATGCAAAACACCTCAACGAAATACTAGCAAACAGAATCCAACAGCACATTAGAAGGATCATACACCATGATCAAGTGAGGTTTCTTCCAGGAATGCAAGGATTCTTCAATATATGCAGAAGAATTAATGTGATAAACCATACTAACAAATTGAAGGAGAAAAACCATATGATCATCTCAATAGATGTAGAGAAAGCTTTCGACCAAATTCAACACCCATTTATGATAAAAAACCCTGCAGAAAGTAGGCATAGAGGGAACTTTCCTCAACATTATAAAGGCCATATGTGACAAACCCACAGCCAACGTCGTCCTCAATGGTGAAAAACTGAAAGCATTTCCACTACGATCAGGAACAAGACAAGGTTGCCCACTCTCACCACTCTTATCCAACATAGTTTTGGAAGTTTTCGCCACAGCAATCAGAGAAGAAAAGGAAATAAAAGGAATCCAAATCGGAAAAGAAAAAAGTAAAGCTGTCACTGTTTGCAGATGACATGATACTATACATAGAGAATCCTAAGGATGCTACCAGAAAACTACTAGAGCTAATCAATGAATCTGGTAAAGTAGCAGGATACAAAATTAATGCACAGAAATCTCTGGCATTCCTATACACTAATGATGAAAAATCTGAACGTGAAATCAAGAAAACACTCCCATTTACCATGGCAACAAAAAGAATAAAATATCTAAGAATAAACCTACCTAAGGAGACAGAAGACCTGTATGCAGAAAACTATAAGACACTGATGAAAGAAATTAAAGATGATACAAATAGATGGAGAGATATACCATGTTTCTGGATTGGAAGAATCAACATTGTGAAAATGACTCTACTACCAAAACCAATCTACAGATTCAATGCAATCCCTATCAAACTACCATTGGTAGTTTTCACACAACTAGAGCGAAAAATTTCACAATTTATGTGGAAACACAAAAGGCCCCGAATAGCCAAAGCAATCTTGAGAACGAAAAACGGAGCTGGAGGAATCCGGCTCCCTGACTTCAGACTATACTACAAAGCTACGGTAATCAAGAGAGTATGGTACTGGCACAAAAACAGCAACATAGATCAATGGAACAGGATAGAAAGCCCAGAGATTAACCCACGCACGTATGGTCACCTCATCTTTGATAAAGGAGGCAAGGAATGTACAGTGGAGAAAGGACAGCCTCTTCAATAAGTGGTGCTGGGAAAACTGGACAGGTACGTGTAAAAGTTTGAGATTAGATCACTCCCTAACACCATACACAAAAGTAAGCTCACAATGGATTCAAGACCTAAACGTAAGGCCAGAAACTATCTAACTCTTAGAGGAAAACATAGGCAGAACACTCTATGACATAAATCACAGCAAGATCCTTTTTGCCCCACCTCCTAGAGAAATGGAAATAAAAACAAAAATAAACTAATGGGACCTAATAAAACTTCAAAGCTTTTGCACAGCAAAGGAAACCATCAACAAGACCAAAAGACAACCCTCAGAGTGGGAGAAAATATTTGCAAATGAAGCAACTGACAAAGGATTAATCTCCAGAATTGACAAGCAGCTCATGCAGCTCAATAACAAAAAAACAAACAACCCAATCCAAAAATGGGCAGAAGACCGAAATAGACATTTCTCCAAAGAAGATATTACAGACTGCCAACACACACATGAAAGAACGCTCAACATCATTAATCATTAGGGAAATGCAAATCAAAACTACAATGAGATATCACCTCACACCAGTCAGAATGCCCATCATCAAAAAATCTAGAAACAATAAATCCTGGAGAGGGTGTGGAGGAAAGGGAACACTCTTGCACTGCTGGTGGGACTGTGAATTGGTACAGCCACTATGGAGAACAGTATGGAGGTTCCTTAAAAAACTACAGAAGGAACTACCATATGACCCAGCAATCCCACTACTGGGCATATACCCTGAGAAAACTATAATTCAAAAAGGGTCACGTACCAAAATGTTCATTGCAGCTCTATTTACAAGAGCCAGGACGTGGACGCAACCTAAGTGTCCATCAACAGATGAGTGCATAAAGAAGACGTGGCACATATATACAATGGAGTATTACTCAGCCATAAAAAGAAACGAAACTGAGTTATTTGTAGTGAGGTGTACGGAAGTAGAGTCTGTCATAGAGCGTGAAGGAAGTCAGAAAGAGAAAGACAAATACCGTATGCTAACACATATACATGGAATTGAAGAAAACAAAAATGTCATGAAGAACCCTAGGGGTAAGACAGGAATAAAGACACAGACCTACTGGAGAACGGACTTGAGGATATGGGGAGGGGAAAGGGTGAGCTGTGACAAAGTGAGAGAGAGGCATGGACATATATACACTACCAAACGTAAGGTAGATAGCTAGTGGGAAGCAGCCGCATAGCACAGGGAGATCAGCTCGGTGCTTTGTGACCGCCTGGAGGGGTGGGACAGGGAGGCTGGGAGGGAGGGAGACATAAGAGGGAAGACATATGGGAACATAGGTATATGTATAACCGATTCACTTTGTTGTAGAGCAGAAACTAACACACCATTGTAAAGCAATTATACCCCAATAAAGATGTTCGAAAAAAAAAAAATCTTCCAACAAACAAAAGCCCAGGACCAGACGGCTTCACAGGCGAATTCTATCGTACATTTAGAGAAGAGCTAACACCTATCCTTCTCAAACTCTTCCAAAATATAGCAGAGGGAGGAACACTCCCAAACTCATTCTACGAGGCCAACATCACCTCGATGCCAAAACCAGACAAGGATGTCACAAAGAAAACTACAGGCCAATATCACTGATGAACACAGATGCAAAACACCTCAACGAAATACTAGCAAACAGAATCCAACAGCACATTAGAAGGATCATACACCATGATCAAGTGAGGTTTCTTCCAGGAATGCAAGGATTCTTCAATATACGCAGAAGAATTAATGTGATAAACCATACTAACAAATTGAAAGAGAAAAACCATATGATCATCTCAATAGATGTAGAGAAAGCTTTCGACCAAATTCAACACCCATTTATGATAAAAAACCCTGCAGAAAGTAGGCATAGAGGGAACTTTCCTCAACATTATAAAGGCCATATGTGACAAACCCACAGCCAACGTCGTCCTCAATGGTGAAAAACTGAAAGCATTTCCACTACGATCAGGAACAAGACAAGGTTGCCCACTCTCACCACTCTTATCCAACATAGTTTTGGAAGTTTTCGCCACAGCAATCAGAGAAGAAAAGGAAATAAAAGGAATCCAAATCGGAAAAGAAAAAAGTAAAGCTGTCACTGTTTGCAGATGACATGATACTATACATAGAGAATCCTAAGGATGCTACCAGAAAACTACTAGAGCTAATCAATGAATCTGGTAAAGTAGCAGGATACAAAATTAATGCACAGAAATCTCTGGCATTCCTATACACTAATGATGAAAAATCTGAACGTGAAATCAAGAAAACACTCCCATTTACCATGGCAACAAAAAGAATAAAATATCTAAGAATAAACCTACCTAAGGAGACAGAAGACCTGTATGCAGAAAACTATAAGACACTGATGAAAGAAATTAAAGATGATACAAATAGATGGAGAGATATACCATGTTTCTGGATTGGAAGAATCAACATTGTGAAAATGACTCTACTACCAAAACCAATCTACAGATTCAATGCAATCCCTATCAAACTACCATTGGTAGTTTTCACAGAACTAGAGCGAAAAATTTCACAATTTATGTGGAAACACAAAAGGCCCCGAATAGCCAAAGCAATCTTGAGAACGAAAAACGGAGCTGGAGGAATCCGGCTCCCTGACTTCAGACTATACTACAAAGCTACGGTAATCAAGAGAGTATGGTACTGGCACAAAAACAGCAACATAGATCAATGGAACAGGATAGAAAGCCCAGAGTAAAACCCACGCACGTATGGTCACCTCATCTTTGATAAAGGAGGCAAGGAATGTACAGTGGAGAAAGGACAGCCTCTTCAATAAGTGGTGCTGGGAAAACTGGACAGGTACGTGTAAAAGTTTGAGATTAGATCACTCCCTAACACCATACACAAAAGTAAGCTCACAATGGATTCAAGACCTAAACGTAAGGCCAGAAACTATCTAACTCTTAGAGGAAAACATAGGCAGAACACTCTATGACATAAATCACAGCAAGATCCTTTTTGCCCCACCTCCTAGAGAAATGGAAATAAAAACAAAAATAAACTAATGGGACCTAATGAAACTTCAAAGCTTTTGCACAGCAAAGGAAACCATCAACAAGACCAAAAGACAACCCTCAGAGTGGGAGAAAATATTTGCAAATGAAGCAACTGACAAAGGATTAATCTCCAGAATTGACAAGCAGCTCATGCAGCTCAATAACAAAAGAACAAACAACCCAATCCAAAAATGGGCAGAAGACCGAAATAGACATTTCTCCAAAGAAGATATTACAGACTGCCAACACACACATGAAAGAACGCTCAACATCATTAATCATTAGGGAAATGCAAATCAAAACTACAATGAGATATCACCTCACACCAGTCAGAATGCCCATCATCAAAAAATCTAGAAACAATAAATCCTGGAGAGGGTGTGGAGGAAAGGGAACACTCTTGCACTGCTGGTGGGACTGTGAATTGGTACAGCCACTATGGAGAACAGTATGGAGGTTCCTTAAAAAACTACAGACGGAACTACCATATGACCCAGCAATCCCACTACTGGGCATATACCCTGAGAAAACCATAATTCAAAAAGGGTCACGTACCAAAATGTTCATTGCAGCTCTATTTACAAGAGCCAGGACGTGGACGCAACCTAAGTGTCCATCAACAGATGAGTGCATAAAGAAGACGTGGCACATATATACAATGGAGTATTACTCAGCCATAAAAAGAAACGAAACTGAGTTATTTGTAGTGAGGTGTACGGAAGTAGAGTCTGTCATAGAGCGTGAAGGAAGTCAGAAAGAGAAAGACAAATACCGTATGCTAACACATATACATGGAATTGAAGAAAACAAAAATGTCATGAAGAACCCTAGGGGTAAGACAGGAATAAAGACACAGACCTACTGGAGAACGGACTTGAGGATATGGGGAGGGGAAAGGGTGAGCTGTGACAAAGTGAGAGAGAGGCATGGACATATATACACTACCAAACGTAAGGTAGATAGCTAGTGGGAAGCAGCCGCATAGCACAGGGAGATCAGCTCGGTGCTTTGTGACCGCCTGGAGGGGTGGGACAGGGAGGCTGGGAGGGAGGGAGACGTAAGAGGGAAGACATATGGGAACATAGGTATATGTATAACCGATTCACTTTGTTGTAGAGCAGAAACTAACACACCATTGTAAAGCAATTATACCCCAATAAAGATGTTCGAGAAAAAAAAAATCTTCCAACAAACAAAAGCCCAGGACCAGACGGCTTCACAGGCGAATTCTATCGTACATTTAGAGAAGAGCTAACACCTATCCTTCTCAAACTCTTCCAAAATATAGCAGAGGGAGGAACACTCCCAAACTCATTCTACGAGGCCAACATCACCTCGATGCCAAAACCAGACAAGGATGTCACAAAGAAAACTACAGGCCAATATCACTGATGAACACAGATGCAAAACACCTCAACGAAATACTAGCAAACAGAATCCAACAGCACATTAGAAGGATCATACACCATGATCAAGTGAGGTTTCTTCCAGGAATGCAAGGATTCTTCAATATACGCAGAAGAATTAATGTGATAAACCATACTAACAAATTGAAGGAGAAAAACCATATGATCATCTCAATAGATGTAGAGAAAGCTTTCGACCAAATTCAACACCCATTTATGATAAAAAACCCTGCAGAAAGTAGGCATAGAGGGAACTTTCCTCAACATTATAAAGGCCATATGTGACAAACCCACAGCCAACGTCGTCCTCAATGGTGAAAAACTGAAAGCATTTCCACTACGATCAGGAACAAGACAAGGTTGCCCACTCTCACCACTCTTATCCAACATAGTTTTGGAAGTTTTCGCCACAGCAATCAGAGAAGAAAAGGAAATAAAAGGAATCCAAATCGGAAAAGAAAAAAGTAAAGCTGTCACTGTTTGCAGATGACATGATACTATACATAGAGAATCCTAAGGATGCTACCAGAAAACTACTAGAGCTAATCAATGAATCTGGTAAAGTAGCAGGATACAAAATTAATGCACAGAAATCTCTGGCATTCCTATACACTAATGATGAAAAATCTGAACGTGAAATCAAGAAAACACTCCCATTTACCATGGCAACAAAAAGAATAAAATATCTAAGAATAAACCTACCTAAGGAGACAGAAGACCTGTATGCAGAAAACTATAAGACACTGATGAAAGAAATTAAAGATGATACAAATAGATGGAGAGATATACCATGTTTCTGGATTGGAAGAATCAACATTGTGAAAATGACTCTACTACCAAAACCAATCTACAGATTCAATGCAATCCCTATCAAACTACCATTGGTAGTTTTCACAGAACTAGAGCGAAAAATTTCACAATTTATGTGGAAACACAAAAGGCCCCGAATAGCCAAAGCAATCTTGAGAACGAAAAACGGAGCTGGAGGAATCCGGCTCCCTGACTTCAGACTATACTACAAAGCTACGGTAATCAAGAGAGTATGGTACTGGCACAAAAACAGCAACATAGATCAATGGAACAGGATAGAAAGCCCAGAGTAAAACCCACGCACGTATGGTCACCTCATCTTTGATAAAGGAGGCAAGGAATGTACAGTGGAGAAAGGACAGCCTCTTCAATAAGTGGTGCTGGGAAAACTGGACAGGTACGTGTAAAAGTTTGAGATTAGATCACTCCCTAACACCATACACAAAAGTAAGCTCACAATGGATTCAAGACCTAAACGTAAGGCCAGAAACTATCTAACTCTTAGAGGAAAACATAGGCAGAACACTCTATGACATAAATCACAGCAAGATCCTTTTTGCCCCACCTCCTAGAGAAATGGAAATAAAAACAAAAATAAACTAATGGGACCTAATAAAACTTCAAAGCTTTTGCACAGCAAAGGAAACCATCAACAAGACCAAAAGACAACCCTCAGAGTGGGAGAAAATATTTGCAAATGAAGCAACTGACAAAGGACTAATCTCCAGAATTGACAAGCAGCTCATGCAGCTCAATAACAAAAAAACAAACAACCCAATCCAAAAATGGGCAGAAGACCGAAATAGACATTTCTCCAAAGAAGATATTACAGACTGCCAACACACACATGAAAGAACGCTCAACATCATTAATCATTAGGGAAATGCAAATCAAAACTACAATGAGATATCACCTCACACCAGTCAGAATGCCCATCATCAAAAAATCTAGAAACAATAAATCCTGGAGAGGGTGTGGAGGAAAGGGAACACTCTTGCACTGCTGGTGGGACTGTGAATTGGTACAGCCACTATGGAGAACAGTATGGAGGTTCCTTAAAAAACTACAGACGGAACTACCATATGACCCAGCAATCCCACTACTGGGCATATACCCTGAGAAAACCATAATTCAAAAAGGGTCACGTACCAAAATGTTCATTGCAGCTCTATTTACAAGAGCCAGGACGTGGACGCAACCTAAGTGTCCATCAACAGATGAGTGCATAAAGAAGACGTGGCACATATATACAATGGAGTATTACTCAGCCATAAAAAGAAACGAAACTGAGTTATTTGTAGTGAGGTGTACGGAAGTAGAGTCTGTCATAGAGCGTGAAGGAAGTCAGAAAGAGAAAGACAAATACCGTATGCTAACACATATACATGGAATTGAAGAAAACAAAAATGTCATGAAGAACCCTAGGGGTAAGACAGGAATAAAGACACAGACCTACTGGAGAACGGACTTGAGGATATGGGGAGGGGAAAGGGTGAGCTGTGACAAAGTGAGAGAGAGGCATGGACATATATACACTACCAAACGTAAGGTAGATAGCTAGTGGGAAGCAGCCGCATAGCACAGGGAGATCAGCTCGGTGCTTTGTGACCGCCTGGAGGGGTGGGACAGGGAGGCTGGGAGGGAGGGAGACGTAAGAGGGAAGACATATGGGAACATAGGTATATGTATAACCGATTCACTTTGTTGTAGAGCAGAAACTAACACACCATTGTAAAGCAATTATACCCCAATAAAGATGTTCGAAAAAAAAAAAATCTTCCAACAAACAAAAGCCCAGGACCAGACGGCTTCACAGGCGAATTCTATCATACATTTAGAGAAGAGCTAACACCTATCCTTCTCAAACTCTTCCAAAATATAGCAGAGGGAGGAACACTCCCAAACTCATTCTACGAGGCCAACATCACCTCGATGCCAAAACCAGACAAGGATGTCACAAAGAAAACTACAGGCCAATATCACTGATGAACACAGATGCAAAACACCTCAACGAAATACTAGCAAACAGAATCCAACAGCACATTAGAAGGATCATACACCATGATCAAGTGAGGTTTCTTCCAGGAATGCAAGGATTCTTCAATATACGCAGAAGAATTAATGTGATAAACCATACTAACAAATTGAAAGAGAAAAACCATATGATCATCTCAATAGATGTAGAGAAAGCTTTCGACCAAATTCAACACCCATTTATGATAAAAAACCCTGCAGAAAGTAGGCATAGAGGGAACTTTCCTCAACATTATAAAGGCCATATGTGACAAACCCACAGCCAACGTCGTCCTCAATGGTGAAAAACTGAAAGCATTTCCACTACGATCAGGAACAAGACAAGGTTGCCCACTCTCACCACTCTTATCCAACATAGTTTTGGAAGTTTTCGCCACAGCAATCAGAGAAGAAAAGGAAATAAAAGGAATCCAAATCGGAAAAGAAAAAAGTAAAGCTGTCACTGTTTGCAGATGACATGATACTATACATAGAGAATCCTAAGGATGCTACCAGAAAACTACTAGAGCTAATCAATGAATCTGGTAAAGTAGCAGGATACAAAATTAATGCACAGAAATCTCTGGCATTCCTATACACTAATGATGAAAAATCTGAACGTGAAATCAAGAAAACACTCCCATTTACCATGGCAACAAAAAGAATAAAATATCTAAGAATAAACCTACCTAAGGAGACAGAAGACCTGTATGCAGAAAACTATAAGACACTGATGAAAGAAATTAAAGATGATACAAATAGATGGAGAGATATACCATGTTTCTGGATTGGAAGAATCAACATTGTGAAAATGACTCTACTACCAAAACCAATCTACAGATTCAATGCAATCCCTATCAAACTACCATTGGTAGTTTTCACAGAACTAGAGCGAAAAATTTCACAATTTATGTGGAAACACAAAAGGCCCCGAATAGCCAAAGCAATCTTGAGAACGAAAAACGGAGCTGGAGGAATCCGGCTCCCTGACTTCAGACTATACTACAAAGCTACGGTAATCAAGAGAGTATGGTACTGGCACAAAAACAGCAACATAGATCAATGGAACAGGATAGAAAGCCCAGAGTAAAACCCACGCACGTATGGTCACCTCATCTTTGATAAAGGAGGCAAGGAATGTACAGTGGAGAAAGGACAGCCTCTTCAATAAGTGGTGCTGGGAAAACTGGACAGGTACGTGTAAAAGTTTGAGATTAGATCACTCCCTAACACCATACACAAAAGTAAGCTCACAATGGATTCAAGACCTAAACGTAAGGCCAGAAACTATCTAACTCTTAGAGGAAAACATAGGCAGAACACTCTATGACATAAATCACAGCAAGATCCTTTTTGCCCCACCTCCTAGAGAAATGGAAATAAAAACAAAAATAAACTAATGGGACCTAATAAAACTTCAAAGCTTTTGCACAGCAAAGGAAACCATCAACAAGACCAAAAGACAACCCTCAGAGTGGGAGAAAATATTTGCAAATGAAGCAACTGACAAAGGACTAATCTCCAGAATTGACAAGCAGCTCATGCAGCTCAATAACAAAAAAACAAACAACCCAATCCAAAAATGGGCAGAAGACCGAAATAGACATTTCTCCAAAGAAGATATTACAGACTGCCAACACACACATGAAAGAACGCTCAACATCATTAATCATTAGGGAAATGCAAATCAAAACTACAATGAGATATCACCTCACACCAGTCAGAATGCCCATCATCAAAAAATCTAGAAACAATAAATCCTGGAGAGGGTGTGGAGGAAAGGGAACACTCTTGCACTGCTGGTGGGACTGTGAATTGGTACAGCCACTATGGAGAACAGTATGGAGGTTCCTTAAAAAACTACAGACGGAACTACCATATGACCCAGCAATCCCACTACTGGGCATATACCCTGAGAAAACCATAATTCAAAAAGGGTCACGTACCAAAATGTTCATTGCAGCTCTATTTACAAGAGCCAGGACGTGGACGCAACCTAAGTGTCCATCAACAGATGAGTGCATAAAGAAGACGTGGCACATATATACAATGGAGTATTACTCAGCCATAAAAAGAAACGAAACTGAGTTATTTGTAGTGAGGTGTACGGAAGTAGAGTCTGTCATAGAGCGTGAAGGAAGTCAGAAAGAGAAAGACAAATACCGTATGCTAACACATATACATGGAATTGAAGAAAACAAAAATGTCATGAAGAACCCTAGGGGTAAGACAGGAATAAAGACACAGACCTACTGGAGAACGGACTTGAGGATATGGGGAGGGGAAAGGGTGAGCTGTGACAAAGTGAGAGAGAGGCATGGACATATATACACTACCAAACGTAAGGTAGATAGCTAGTGGGAAGCAGCCGCATAGCACAGGGAGATCAGCTCGGTGCTTTGTGACCGCCTGGAGGGGTGGGACAGGGAGGCTGGGAGGGAGGGAGACGTAAGAGGGAAGACATATGGGAACATAGGTATATGTATAACCGATTCACTTTGTTGTAGAGCAGAAACTAACACACCATTGTAAAGCAATTATACCCCAATAAAGATGTTCGAAAAAAAAAAAATCTTCCAACAAACAAAAGCCCAGGACCAGACGGCTTCACAGGCGAATTCTATCGTACATTTAGAGAAGAGCTAACACCTATCCTTCTCAAACTCTTCCAAAATATAGCAGAGGGAGGAACACTCCCAAACTCATTCTACGAGGCCAACATCACCTCGATGCCAAAACCAGACAAGGATGTCACAAAGAAAACTACAGGCCAATATCACTGATGAACACAGATGCAAAACACCTCAACGAAATACTAGCAAACAGAATCCAACAGCACATTAGAAGGATCATACACCATGATCAAGTGAGGTTTCTTCCAGGAATGCAAGGATTCTTCAATATACGCAGAAGAATTAATGTGATAAACCATACTAACAAATTGAAAGAGAAAAACCATATGATCATCTCAATAGATGTAGAGAAAGCTTTCGACCAAATTCAACACCCATTTATGATAAAAAACCCTGCAGAAAGTAGGCATAGAGGGAACTTTCCTCAACATTATAAAGGCCATATGTGACAAACCCACAGCCAACGTCGTCCTCAATGGTGAAAAACTGAAAGCATTTCCACTACGATCAGGAACAAGACAAGGTTGCCCACTCTCACCACTCTTATCCAACATAGTTTTGGAAGTTTTCGCCACAGCAATCAGAGAAGAAAAGGAAATAAAAGGAATCCAAATCGGAAAAGAAAAAAGTAAAGCTGTCACTGTTTGCAGATGACATGATACTATACATAGAGAATCCTAAGGATGCTACCAGAAAACTACTAGAGCTAATCAATGAATCTGGTAAAGTAGCAGGATACAAAATTAATGCACAGAAATCTCTGGCATTCCTATACACTAATGATGAAAAATCTGAACGTGAAATCAAGAAAACACTCCCATTTACCATGGCAACAAAAAGAATAAAATATCTAAGAATAAACCTACCTAAGGAGACAGAAGACCTGTATGCAGAAAACTATAAGACACTGATGAAAGAAATTAAAGATGATACAAATAGATGGAGAGATATACCATGTTTCTGGATTGGAAGAATCAACATTGTGAAAATGACTCTACTACCAAAACCAATCTACAGATTCAATGCAATCCCTATCAAACTACCATTGGTAGTTTTCACAGAACTAGAGCGAAAAATTTCACAATTTATGTGGAAACACAAAAGGCCCCGAATAGCCAAAGCAATCTTGAGAACGAAAAACGGAGCTGGAGGAATCCGGCTCCCTGACTTCAGACTATACTACAAAGCTACGGTAATCAAGAGAGTATGGTACTGGCACAAAAACAGCAACATAGATCAATGGAACAGGATAGAAAGCCCAGAGATTAACCCACGCACGTATGGTCACCTCATCTTTGATAAAGGAGGCAAGGAATGTACAGTGGAGAAAGGACAGCCTCTTCAATAAGTGGTGCTGGGAAAACTGGACAGGTACGTGTAAAAGTTTGAGATTAGATCACTCCCTAACACCATACACAAAAGTAAGCTCACAATGGATTCAAGACCTAAACGTAAGGCCAGAAACTATCTAACTCTTAGAGGAAAACATAGGCAGAACACTCTATGACATAAATCACAGCAAGATCCTTTTTGCCCCACCTCCTAGAGAAATGGAAATAAAAACAAAAATAAACTAATGGGACCTAATGAAACTTCAAAGCTTTTGCACAGCAAAGGAAACCATCAACAAGACCAAAAGACAACCCTCAGAGTGGGAGAAAATATTTGCAAATGAAGCAACTGACAAAGGATTAATCTCCAGAATTGACAAGCAGCTCATGCAGCTCAATAACAAAAGAACAAACAACCCAATCCAAAAATGGGCAGAAGACCGAAATAGACATTTCTCCAAAGAAGATATTACAGACTGCCAACACACACATGAAAGAACGCTCAACATCATTAATCATTAGGGAAATGCAAATCAAAACTACAATGAGATATCACCTCACACCAGTCAGAATGCCCATCATCAAAAAATCTAGAAACAATAAATCCTGGAGAGGGTGTGGAGGAAAGGGAACACTCTTGCACTGCTGGTGGGACTGTGAATTGGTACAGCCACTATGGAGAACAGTATGGAGGTTCCTTAAAAAACTACAGACGGAACTACCATATGACCCAGCAATCCCACTACTGGGCATATACCCTGAGAAAACCATAATTCAAAAAGGGTCACGTACCAAAATGTTCATTGCAGCTCTATTTACAATAGCCAGGACGTGGACGCAACCTAAGTGTCCATCAACAGATGAGTGCATAAAGAAGACGTGGCACATATATACAATGGAGTATTACTCAGCCATAAAAAGAAACGAAACTGAGTTATTTGTAGTGAGGTGTACGGAAGTAGAGTCTGTCATAGAGCGTGAAGGAAGTCAGAAAGAGAAAGACAAATACCGTATGCTAACACATATACATGGAATTGAAGAAAACAAAAATGTCATGAAGAACCCTAGGGGTAAGACAGGAATAAAGACACAGACCTACTGGAGAACGGACTTGAGGATATGGGGAGGGGAAAGGGTGAGCTGTGACAAAGTGAGAGAGAGGCATGGACATATATACACTACCAAACGTAAGGTAGATAGCTAGTGGGAAGCAGCCGCATAGCACAGGGAGATCAGCTCGGTGCTTTGTGACCGCCTGGAGGGGTGGGACAGGGAGGCTGGGAGGGAGGGAGACGTAAGAGGGAAGACATATGGGAACATAGGTATATGTATAACCGATTCACTTTGTTGTAGAGCAGAAACTAACACACCATTGTAAAGCAATTATACCCCAATAAAGATGTTCGAGAAAAAAAAAATCTTCCAACAAACAAAAGCCCAGGACCAGACGGCTTCACAGGCGAATTCTATCGTACATTTAGAGAAGAGCTAACACCTATCCTTCTCAAACTCTTCCAAAATATAGCAGAGGGAGGAACACTCCCAAACTCATTCTACGAGGCCAACATCACCTCGATGCCAAAACCAGACAAGGATGTCACAAAGAAAACTACAGGCCAATATCACTGATGAACACAGATGCAAAACACCTCAACGAAATACTAGCAAACAGAATCCAACAGCACATTAGAAGGATCATACACCATGATCAAGTGAGGTTTCTTCCAGGAATGCAAGGATTCTTCAATATACGCAGAAGAATCAATGTGATAAACCATACTAACAAATTGAAGGAGAAAAACCATATGATCATCTCAATAGATGTAGAGAAAGCTTTCGACCAAATTCAACACCCATTTATGATAAAAAACCCTGCAGAAAGTAGGCATAGAGGGAACTTTCCTCAACATTATAAAGGCCATATGTGACAAACCCACAGCCAACGTCGTCCTCAATGGTGAAAAACTGAAAGCATTTCCACTACGATCAGGAACAAGACAAGGTTGCCCACTCTCACCACTCTTATCCAACATAGTTTTGGAAGTTTTCGCCACAGCAATCAGAGAAGAAAAGAAAATAAAAGGAATCCAAATCGGAAAAGAAAAAAGTAAAGCTGTCACTGTTTGCAGATGACATGATACTATACATAGAGAATCCTAAGGATGCTACCAGAAAACTACTAGAGCTAATCAATGAATCTGGTAAAGTAGCAGGATACAAAATTAATGCACAGAAATCTCTGGCATTCCTATACACTAATGATGAAAAATCTGAACGTGAAATCAAGAAAACACTCCCATTTACCATGGCAACAAAAAGAATAAAATATCTAAGAATAAACCTACCTAAGGAGACAGAAGACCTGTATGCAGAAAACTATAAGACACTGATGAAAGAAATTAAAGATGATACAAATAGATGGAGAGATATACCATGTTTCTGGATTGGAAGAATCAACATTGTGAAAATGACTCTACTACCAAAACCAATCTACAGATTCAATGCAATCCCTATCAAACTACCATTGGTAGTTTTCACAGAACTAGAGCGAAAAATTTCACAATTTATGTGGAAACACAAAAGGCCCCGAATAGCCAAAGCAATCTTGAGAACGAAAAACGGAGCTGGAGGAATCCGGCTCCCTGACTTCAGACTATACTACAAAGCTACGGTAATCAAGAGAGTATGGTACTGGCACAAAAACAGCAACATAGATCAATGGAACAGGATAGAAAGCCCAGAGATAAACCCACGCACGTATGGTCACCTCATCTTTGATAAAGGAGGCAAGGAATGTACAGTGGAGAAAGGACAGCCTCTTCAATAAGTGGTGCTGGGAAAACTGGACAGGTACGTGTAAAAGTTTGAGATTAGATCACTCCCTAACACCATACACAAAAGTAAGCTCACAATGGATTCAAGACCTAAACGTAAGGCCAGAAACTATCAAACTCTTAGAGGAAAACATAGGCAGAACACTCTATGACATAAATCACAGCAAGATCCTTTTTGCCCCACCTCCTAGAGAAATGGAAATAAAAACAAAAACTAATGGGACCTAATGAAACTTCAAAGCTTTTGCACAGCAAAGGAAACCATCAACAAGACCAAAAGACAACCCTCAGAGTGGGAGAAAATATTTGCAAATGAAGCAACTGACAAAGGATTAATCTCCAGAATTGACAAGCAGCTCATGCAGCTCAATAACAAAAGAACAAACAACCCAATCCAAAAATGGGCAGAAGACCGAAATAGACATTTCTCCAAAGAAGATATTACAGACTGCCAACACACACATGAAAGAACGCTCAACATCATTAATCATTAGGGAAATGCAAATCAAAACTACAATGAGATATCACCTCACACCAGTCAGAATGCCCATCATCAAAAAATCTAGAAACAATAAATCCTGGAGAGGGTGTGGAGGAAAGGGAACACTCCTGCACTGCTGGTGGGACTGTGAATTGGTACAGCCACTATGGAGAACAGTATGGAGGTTCCTTAAAAAACTACAGACGGAACTACCATATGACCCAGCAATCCCACTACTGGGCATATACCCTGAGAAAACCATAATTCAAAAAGGGTCACGTACCAAAATGTTCATTGCAGCTCTATTTACAATAGCCAGGACGTGGAAGCAACCTAAGTGTCCATCAACAGATGAGTGCATAAAGAAGACGTGGCACATATATATAATGGAGTATTATTCAGCCATAAAAAGAAATGAAACTGAGTTATTTGTTGTGAAGTGGATGGAACTAGAGTCTGTCATAGAGCGTGAAGTAAGTCAGAACGAGAAAGACAAATACCGTATGCTAACACATATATATGGAATTTAAGGGAAAAAATGTCATGAAGAACCTAGGGGTAAGACAGGAATAAAGACACAGACCTACTGGAGAACGGACTTGAGGATATGGGGAGGGGGAAGGGTGAGCTGTGACAAAGCGAAGAGAGGCATGGACATATATACACTACCAAACGTAAGGTAGATAGCTAGTGGGAAGCAGCTGCATTGCACAGGGATATAAGCTTGGTGCTTTTTGACCACCTGGAGGGGTGGCATAGGGAGGGTGGGTGGGAGGGAGACGTAAGAGGGAAGAGATATGGGAACATATGTATAACTGGTTCACTTTGTTATAAAGCAGAAAATAACACACCACTGTAAAGCAATTGTGTTCCAATAAAGATGTTAAAAAAATAGATATATGTATATGTATAACTGAATCACTTTGCTGTACATCTGAAACGAACTCCACATTTTAAGTCAACTATACTCCAATAAGAAAACAAAAAAACTAAATCTATGTCCTTACATGCCCATGTGGAATCAAGTAATTTTAAATTTCCAGTTAGTTTTGCTCCTTGTTCAGAACTTAATCCCCAGAGTACCTACTTCATATACACATGTTCCATTGGAGATCATATTTTAAATGAAAGTAGTTAAAAAACTAACAATGTACCACAGTATTAAGACAAACTACAACAACAACAACAAACCCATTAAAGTCTGACTCCAGGGAAAAACGTCTCCAAATCTAGTTATACTATTAAAAATGACATTATTTGGATGTGTTTTTATTTATACTTATTGGTCCTCTTCCTCCAAATCATCCCAAAATATGAGTGAATTTTCTAGCAAAGGAAGATTCATATTCTAAAAATCTAACGATTATCAGAACAGCTCTGTACACTGTTACGCTATTAATATTCATTATGCAGCCTGAAATATAGCTTGAATTTGAATGATTTCCAACGTTTCTTTTATGAAATTCCACTCCCAAAGTAGTGACATAAGGTTGTAAGTGAATATGTCTGCTAAGTTCGCAATTTACTCCCAAAGTTTCACCACCAACTCATTTACTAAAATAATGTGCAGCATAAAGGCCTTTTTTACACCCTTTTCCTCTTGATTTCCAAAGGTCTCAGTGATCTCTTTTCCTCTTATTTCACAGTTAAGTTTCTCCTTTTCAAGGAAAACCCTGCCTTTCCCTTTCTCAGGAACCACTGTCATCCGACAGTTACAGATGCTCTTTGCTCTAGTCAAACTGACTCACTGTTTTTTTCTTAAACGGTCTCTATGCTTTCATTCCCGAGTCACTGTTTTGCCCATTTTCTTCTCTTGGAAAGGTCCTTCCTTCAACCCAAATCTCTCTGCTCACAGGGACAGAGGAGATGCTCAATAAATATTCGTTGATTAAATAAAAGCTGCCTTGTTTCAGTCAGCAGGTCACAGTGAATTAATCCAAGGACAATTATGACAGGAAGCAACAAGGAGAATGGGGTATCTATAAAGGTTATACTCTAGCCTTCAAAGTAACATGATAGTCATTAACAGCCTGCTTATTTAAGATTCTGATACTTTTTGTGTAACTGTATTCTATTTCACCAATATAAAACCACCCATTTCTCCTAGAGCTAGAGACAACATTTGTCAAAAATTTATTACAAACTTTAATGTCCTTTAAGTAGAAGTTTAAGAGCAGTGTTTGAAAAGAGTCCTATCTGCTTATATTAACTAACAGATTCTAACAATAGTTCCTATTGTCTGCTACAACCAAAACTCCCTTGTAAAATACTATATATTGGAATCTTACAATATTATGAAGCTCAGGAAAAGGTAGACCCATCCTTTCCAAAGCAGTTATTATTAAAGTTCTTAAAGTACTATGTAACAGGTTCTATCTTTAATAAAATCCCATGGCACAGACCTCCAAAAATGTCTTACACCAAAGCTACTCTATTTTTTTTTTTTTTGGCAGTACGTGGGCCTCTCACTGTTGTGGTGTCTACTGTTGCGGAGCACAGGCTCTGGACGCGCAGGCTCAGTGGCCACGGCTCACGGGCCCAACCGCTCTGCGGCCCAGACCAGGGCACGAACCCGTGTCCCCTGCATCGGCAGGTGGACTCTCAACCACTGCGCCACCAGGGAAGGCCCTGCTACTCTACTCTTGTTGCAGCCTATACGAACTCTGAGACTCAACACCATTTCTTCTATTCTAAAACATGATTTTTTCACATTTTAACTGAATGCATTTATTGGACTGCATCATACAATTTAAGGTATTCTACAACTGCTACTGCCTAAACATGTACAAATTTATTATTTTTTAAAGCAGTGGTATGTAGTATTTTATTTTTGTTTTTACTGCAGTATAGCTGATTTACAATATTATGTTAGTTTCAGGTATACAGCTTAGTGATTCAGTATTGTTGCAGATTATATTCCATTACAGGTTATTACTAGATAATGGTATAATTCCCTGTGCTATACAGTATATCCTTGTTGTTCATCTATTGCATATATATTAGTTTGTATCTGTTAATCCCATATCCCTAAATTTGTCCCTCCCTCCACCCTCGTCCTTTTGGTAACCACTAGTTTGTTTTCTATATCTGTGAATCTGTTTCTGTTCCGCATATATCTTTGAGTATTATTCTGGATAACCAAACAACTGTAATCCTTCAACATTTTAGTCAATAAACCATTGAGAAAGTATTGGTTTGTCTCTGAAACCTTCTACTGGTATCATCTGATAAGATCAAGAAAGAACCAGCATCAGAACTTGCAGAAAAGGTGTCTGTGAGTGGCTCGGGAGAAAATCCAGAGACAAGAGTACAATTCCATTTTAAGAAATGCCACATCACCACCCTGGATGGCACAGAGACAACAATGTATGAAAACATGGACAATGAATGATTCTGAATGTGAAATTTTAGGAATACTTTAGCCAGTAGCTGAGGCAATAGTACATAAATCCAAATATCCTAACACACCATCCATAAACTTTTAAGCCTAACAAGATTAAGCAAAACAAAGTATATACCTGCAGCAGAACTGAGAGAAGCGTAACTACAAGACTACAAGACTCAATTACCAAAAGAAAATCCTTACTTTCCAATGGAGTCATTTCTCAAGTTCACACCCAAGCCTCTATATAGCTTTATAGAGAGGGTGAAGCCCAGAAAACATGGGGGAAGAGAGAGAAGGGAAATTGCGAGCCCAAGATTAAATTACAACCATTCCCACAATGAGACGGTTGATAAATATTCAGAATCCTGGTAGATCAGAGCACTGGCTACGGGAAACTGACTTAAAAGTGCCTGAAGACTCTAGAAGGCAGCCTGGAAGGCATTGTTTCTGGGCAGTAGAGGGCAAGAGGAAGGGAAGGAGTCCTTTAGAGACTGTGTGAAGGGAGAAAAAAGCACAGAGGGGGAAACTTAGGATTCTCCAGGACAAAGAAAGCAGGAAAAAAATGGAAAGACCCGCAACGACACTGCCACCACCCTGAAAGCATTCTAAGAAACCATACTTTGCTACACTGACAGAAGAGGAAGCACTTGAACTACAAATCTCAAACCAATGCAAAGGAACAGAAAGCCACTGCAAGAGGTAAACAGAAAATGAGAATCACTATAGTTGATAACTCTCCCCATCCCCGACCCCTCAAAAAACCATGAAGGAGACGAAAACTATAAAACAACACTATAACATAACATTCTACATTGTTATTAATATATGACTTAAATATCCTTAAACAAAAATTTTGAAGATACAAAAACATGGCCTGAATAAGAAACTTCAAAACTAAGAACAGAAAGAAGAAAAGAGTTGACAAAACTCAGGAAATAAAAATCATATAGGAAAAGAACTGAATTACAAACTGCCTAAGGAAGAACAGATTCAAATGAGACGTTAATAAGGGAAACTGAAGAAAACAGAAAACTACCATGAGAATAAGAGACTAAAGAAAGAAGAAATAAGGGTCAGAAAAACCTTTATGAAAAACCTTTACCTAATGAAAGGTAAAGAAGACCAATCATACATAATTGGACATCCTTAAGAAAAATTAAATGGAATAGAATATTAAACTACAATCTAAGAAAAATCTCCAGAAATTAGACCTGATTCTGCATACTAAAAGGGCCTGCCAAACACCTGGGAAGACTGACCTGCAGTAATATACTCAGAGAAACATTCCAGTAAAACTATTAGACTTTAAAGATGAAAAACCATTCTTAAGGTCTCCAGGCAAAAAGAGCAAAATAACTTAAAAGATCAAGAAAATTAAATGAACAAACTTCTAAGAAGCAACATAAAGCAATACAACAATGCAGCTGTACTTTCTAGAAACACAAGGAAATAAAATGTAAACCAACAGAAAAAATTTTAAACATGCAAGAACAGAGTTGCTGCCATTCCCAAGAGCCCTTGATCAATCTACTAGATCAAGATTCAGCAAACATTTTCTGTAAAGGCATCAAATAACACAGCCACTTATAGCTATAGGAGATATAATGAGACATACACGGAAACAGTAGTAATTAGATTTTACAGCACTCTCAATATAACACAGATCAAGTAGACAAAATATAAAGAGATAAGGCAACATAATAATGTAGAGCTTATGGATACTTGTCAAATGTTGCACCCAGATAAACACATATTCTTCTCACATACCCACAAAACATTCACAAAAATTGATTATATATTTAGTTACCAAAAAACTGCAAAACACTAGTAACTTCCATAAGGTAGAAATATTACAAACAATACTTTGATCACAATGCAAAGACGCTAGGAATTTACTAACAAAAACCAAAAAAGCTTTCCATCTGGACATTTAAAAGCCTCATATTAACTCCTGGGTTAAAGAGAGCTGAAACTACAGAATTTTTTTAAAAAATGACAAAATACTACGTCAACAACTTATGGGATGCACTGCAAGACATGTTTAAGAGAAAATTAACTCTACTAAACACTTACCAATTTAAAGAAAACCCCAAATTAACTAAATAACGAGCCCAAAAATCTAAAAAAAAGAACCACAAAGTACCAAGAATATAAAAGCAGAACTGAATGAGGAAGAGAACAGAAAATTAGCAGATCTAATAAACTGTTGTTTTGAAAAAAACAGACAATGCACTACGCTAGCACGATTTAGGGGAAAAAGGTAGAAGCACAAATATATAAGAAACAATGAGATAAATAACCAGTGAAACAAGGAATTTTAAAAATTATAAAACACTAGTTTGCAGACTTAATCTTAAACAAATTTGGAAATGTATATAAAATGCATAATTTCCTAAGGAATTACAGATTACCAAAATTGATCCCATTAAAGTTAGAAAGCCTAATCAAATCAATTTTCATAGAAGAAACAGAGAAATTTTTGTGGGAACTGCCCCACAAAAATTCACCAGTCCCAGATAGGCACAATCTGTGAGAAAAATTTTAAAACAGACTTGAAAGACCCAAAAGTAGATCTGAACAATGGAAAGACACCTCTTGCCTTTGAACAGAATTCAACATTATATAAAGGTTTCAGTTTTCCAAGTTAATTTATAAAGTTAATGCAATCCAAGGAACTTTATGGAGCTAGACTGAACAGTGATACTTCTGAATATACTTTGTTTCAACTAAGCTAATACATTCCACATTCAAAATATAATAAAACAAATATGGGCAAAACCAAAAATGGAATAAAACAAGCAAACAGACTTAACTATATTTCAAATGAATAATTTAACCACATTCAAGGAGAAAAAAAGAACCAACTCCAATAACTTCTGAACAAAGTATTTTGACTACCTTCAGACTAAAACAACTGAAAGAAGATTCTAAACTGTTAATATGCCTTTTTTTAAAACAGTGGTTATCACTTAATTCTAAAACAACTTAATGCATTCTAGGACAAACAAAAATGTTAAGCACCAGGTTTTTCCACTCAGAAGGGCAATACAAAAATGGAAAACTGGAAAATTCTATGGTTTTATATTGGAATTGTAGGTTCAGCATGAACTCATGGTGAGATAAAGACAGAGGGAGAGAGACAGGAAGGAGCAAGCAGGTGAGCCTAGCTGCATAAAAATGTTTATGAAAGGTATGTATACACATATATTTACTAGCTCTTTCCACTAAGGGGAACTAGAATCAATGACAGTCTAATAGGAATGAACACCCAGCACCCAGATTCTATCTCCTAAATGCACACTCTTCCACTAAAAGGAATCAAGGCTCCTTGGAGAAATGGCTAATTCAAAGCTGAAGGAGGGAAAAGTACAAGATGAACCTGAAATATATGGAGCTGGAAAGCAAAGAAGCACTCAAAGAATGAGGCAGCAATGTAAACAACAACAACAACAACAAAACCTAAACAAAGAGACCACTGCTTTGAAGGGACTTCCACTGGCCATAAAGGAAACAATCTGAGCATAAAAATAAGTTAATAAGAGATTATGGCCGACTGAATAAGATATAGGAATACATGAGTCCATACTCATAAATAAATGAAAAAAAGTCAGCAAAGAGGAAAAGCTCCTTACAGTAGAATGCTAACTAATAAATGTAGAAGCAAAAATCAGATTAGAAGGACTTCCCTGGTGGCACAGTGGTTAAGAATCCACCTGCCAGTGCAGGGGACATGGGTTCGAGCCCTGGTCTGGGAAGATCCCACATGCCGTGGAGCAACTAAGCCTGTACGCCTCAACTACGGAGCCTGCACTCTAGAGCCCGTGAGCTACAACTACTGAGCCCGAGTGCCACAACTACTGAAGCCCACGTGCCTAAAGCCCGTGCTCTGCAACAAGAGAAGCCACCCAATGAGAAGCCCGCAAACCACAATGAAGAGTAGCCCCCGCTCGCCCCAACTAGAGAAAGCCTGCGTGCAGCAACAAAGACCTAAGGCAGCCAAAAATAAAAATAAATTTAAAAAAATCAGATTAGAAAGCCATCATTTCACAAAAATAGTAATAATCGACCCAGGCAAAAATCATCAATGGATGCTAAAGCTAGCAGAGTAAAGTTTGAGGAATAGATTATCTACCAAATCTCAAAGAATCTCCCACCAGAATATTAATTATAAGGTAAAAAAGAGTAACTTTTCAATAGAGAAATTTGGCAGACACTATCTTAAGCAAATGATCAAAGCTGTCAGTAATGAGACTGACATCAGATGCCTCCAGATATGGCACACTGAGAAGACACATCACTTTTGTGGTACTCCTGCTAAAAATATATAACTTCAATCTAATCATGTGGAAATACAGGCAAACTCAAACTGAGAAACATTTTGCAAAGTAATGGGCCTGTACTCTTCAAAAAGGTCAAGATCATGAAAGTCAAAGACTAAGGAACTATTCCAGGTTAAAGGGCCTAAAGAGACATAATAACTAAATGCAACATGTCGTCCTGGCTTAGATCCTAAATTTTTTTTTTTGGCTATAGAAGACATTATTAGAACAACTAGCAAAATATGAATATAGCTTTTAGATTAGACAGTAGTACTGTATCAATGGCAATATCCTGTTTTGATAACCATATTGTGGCAATATACATGATCTTGTTCTTAGGAACAACACATTGATACTCAGGGGTGAAAAGGCATCATGATAGCAACTTGCTCTCAAGAGGCTGAGAAAAAGAAACAGTGTATGTATATTTAGAGAAAAAGTTATAAATATATAAAAATATTAAGTTAGAGAATCTGAGAATGGTATATACAACTTCCCTATACTAGAGTCTTGCAACTTTTCTGTAAGCCTAAAATTATTTCAAAGTAAAAAATATACTTTCAATTTATTTCACATCTTTTTTTTTTTTTTTTTTTTTTGCGGTACGCGGGCCTCTCACTGTTGTGGCCTCTCCCGTTGCAGAGCACAGGCTCCGGACGCGCAGGCTCAGTGGCCATGGCTCACGGGCCTAGCCGTTCTGTGGCATGTGGGATCTTCCCAGACCGGGGCCCGAACCTGTGTCCCCTGCATCAGCAGGCAGACTCGCAACCATTGCACCACCACGAAAGCCCTATTTCACATCTATATTTCTTATAACTACAAGAATTCTATGTAATAAAATGTCTATACAAATAAATACAAAATATTCTTTCATTAGTACAGAAATTCTAAGTGATAAAGCACTGTCAGTTTATTTGGTAGTTTTTTTGTTTTTATTGATAGACGAAGTAACAATGTACCTTACAATCAATTAAATCTTATATTCAAGGAAATACAATGATTCCAAAGTTTCATAGGAAAATATTGTTTAAAAAGGCAAAAACTAATCATACCATATTTTTTCAGTTCAGAAAACAGTATCACTATCACAAAATCACTATAAATACCTTGTGTTGCTAGAATAATCCCACATGGCCACATCTAGGAAGCTCCGAACCCACGTCTTAGAGGGCTCCTTGAGAAATTTTTGCTGGTAGATCCCTACTACAAGATCCTCTACAGTGAGAAGTTCTAGATCTTGCCTGATTTCTTCCATTGGTAAACAGAAACACACATACAATTAGTAAGTTTAGGTACACAGAACATGTACATCAAAATGGAAACACAGATATTAAAATGCATTTGAGCAGTGACCCAGTTTAACTTACCTGATGACTTCTCCATATGCTTCAAACACCAGTTGACTCTGGCTCTATCATCAGACTGGAGAAGGAAAAAAAATTTTACTTATTTTCTCCTATCTTCTGTTACTTTTAATTAATGTGGTCCTTTCAAACTGGGGGAAGGGGAAGGAGGAGGGGTACGGATGGTGAGAAGGGAGAGACTGAATAGTCTGTGACAACTAAACAAGAACTGTAAAACAGAGCAACATATTCTAGAAAATACTGCTAATAATAACCAGTTATGCTCATAAAGCAATGTTAATATACTTTATGAACAGCAAGTGAGACTTACGGTAAGCAAATGAAGAAACCAATGTTCAGAAAAAGATAAGGTGATTTGTGTTCATGGTGACACTAAAACAGTAAGGTTAAAACCCAATTCTATGACACCTAGCCTAGAAGAACTTAGACAAAACAAAGAATAAAGATTACAAAAGGAAGATCAAGGGACTGCTACAAAAACAATTTTGAACAAACAATTCTCTTGCCTAGGAGAATAGGTGTACAGACTAGAAATCCACCCTTCAGAGTAAAAACAATTGAAGATATTTCAGAAGGAGGAACTAAAAACATGAGATTGACCGAAGCTGAAATACATTGTTTTTGCAATCTTCAAAATCCCTCCAATACCAGAGAGATTTAGAAGAAAGAGCATTATACCTAATTACATTCAAAATAAGAACGAACATATATATTTTAATACACAGGCAAAAGTTATTTCTTTGGGTATCTTTCATGGATCTTTTGGTTTCTAAGTAATGACTTAAAAGAAATTCTTATGTTGAAATTACCTTGCAGTAGACAGGTGGCCAGTTCCCTGGATTTGGATGAATGAATCTATAAAGGTTTTGTAACACCATTGCTTGGTCATGCCCAGATTCAAAGTTTGAAATAGGAATCTTGTGACTAGAATCACCTGAAGGAAATAAAAAGTAGGTAGGAGTTAAAAATTTGACTAAGACAAATATTATGGAGTAGGTATAGAAGTAAGGGTACAGGAAGGGAGTAGTGGATAACTCATATTTAAGCACTTGTACCAAGCCTGCTTATGGTTAGGTACTTTACATATTTTATCCCATAATCTTATGAGGTAGACAATATACACATATTAGAAAAGAGATAACTGAGAAACACAGAAGTTAGCAGTAAGTTAACTGAGAAACACAAAAGTTAGCAGTAAGTTAACAGCTGGTGAACAGTGGAGTCAGGACTCAAACCGAGGTTAAGTGAAAGAGCCTATATAGTGTTTTCACTATTCCTACGTGGCCTTTCATGAATCTGGTTTATTAATAAGGCTGGAGACCTTGATAGTAATGACTGCTTTTTAAAAGACTGTAAGATGAATACTTCTACTTCCAGTAAAATACGGACCAAGTAATTCAGACCAAACTTCCCACAAAAATTTAGGATGTCAATAGCACCTGCAGTAGCAAGGAATTATTAGATCAAGATGCAAAATATTATAAAATCCAGAGAGATTAGTCTAGCTCTGGGGGCAGTTTTCCCCCTGGAGTAAGTTGCTAATTCCAGAAGAGGAAGTTTAATGGCTGAGATAAAAAAAAACTAACAGGGCAGGAACACAACTCCACCCATCAACAGACAAGCTGCTTAAAGTCTTCCTGAGCCCTGAGCTGCCTCTAAACACACCCCTTGACACAGCCCTGCCCACCAGAGGGACAAGACCCAGCTCCACACACCAGTGGGCAGGCACCAATCCCTCCCACCAGGAAGCCTGTACAGGACTCTTAGACTAGCCTCACCTACCACAGGGAAGACACCAGAAGAGGAACCACAAACCTAAAGCCTATGGGGCCGTAAACACAGAAAGTTAGACAAAATGAGATGGCAGAAGAATATGTTCCAGATGAAGGAACAAGATAAAAACTCGAGAAGCACAACTAAGTGAAGTGGAGATAGGCAATCTACCTGAAAAAGAATTGAGTGTAATGATAGTAAAAATGACCCAAGATCTCAGAAAAAGAATGGAGACACACACCAAGAAGACAGAAGAAATGCTCAACAAAGAGCTAGAAAATATAAAGAACAAACAGAGTGGAACAATACAATACCTGAAATGAAAAATACACTGGGAAGAATAAACAGCAGAATAAATGAGGCAGAATAATAGATAAGTGAGCTGGAAGACAGAATAGTAGAAATCAATGCCACGGAACAGAATAAAGAAAAAAAGAATGAAAAGAAATGAAAACAGTTTAAGAGACCTCTGGAACAACATTAAATGCACAAACATTCGCATGATTGGGGTCACAGAAGGAGAAGAGAGAGAAAAAGGACCTGAGAAAACATTTGAAGAGATAGTAGCTGAAAAATTCCCTAACATGGGAAAGGAAACAGTCACCCAAGTCCAGGAAGTGCAGCGAGTACCATATAGCATAAATCCAAGGAGGAATGTGCCGAGACACATGTTAATCAATTTGACAAAAATTAAGGACAAAAAGAAAATATTAAAAGCAACAAGGGAAAAGCAACAAATAACATACAAGAAAATCCCCATAAGGTTATCATCTGATTGTTCAGCTGAAACTCTGCAAGCCAGAAGGGAGTGACATAATATACTTAAAGTGATGAAAGGGAAAAACCTACAACCAAAAATACTCTACCCAGCAAGGTTCTCATTCAGATTTGACATAGAAATCAAAAGCTTTACAGACAAGCAAAAGTTGACAGAATTCAGCACCACCAAACCTGCTGTACAACAAATGCTAAAGGAAATTCTCTAGGCGGAAAAGACCACCTGAATACAAGAAAATTACAAATGGGTAATCTCACCAGTAAAGGTAAATATACAATAAAGGTAGGAAATCATCCACCTACAAATATGGTATCAAAACCAGCAATCCTGACATGAGAAGAGTACAAATGCAGGACACTGGAAATGCATCTGAAACTGAGAGACCAGCAGCTTAAAACAAACTTGTATGTATATAGACTGCTATATCAAAACCTCATAGTAACCTCAAACCAAAAATCTACAATAGATATATACACAAAAAAGAAAAAATCAAACAACACTAAAGATAGTCATCAAATCACAAGAGAACAAGAGAAAGGTTAGAAAGAAAACCTACAGAAACAAATCCAAAACAACTAACAAAATGGCAATAAGACCATACATATGGGTAATTACCTTAAATGTAAATGGATCAAATGTTCCAACCAAAAGACACACCCTGGCTGAATGGATACAAAAACAAGACCTATATATATATATCCTACAAGAGACCCAATTCGGATCTAGGGACACATACAGACTGAAAGTGGTGAGAGGATGGAAAAAGGTATTCCATGCAAAAGGAAAACAAAGGAAAGCTGTAGTAACAATACTCATATCAGACAAAGTAGACTTCAAAATAAAGACTGTTACAAGAGACAAAGAAGGACACTACATAATGATCAAAGGATCAATCCAAGAAGATTTAACAATTATAAATATATATGCAGCCAACACAGGAGTGCTTTGATACATAAGGCAAATGCTAACAGCCATAAAAGGAGAAATAGACAGTAACACAATTAAGAGTAAAGAACTTTAACTCCCCACTTAAATCTATGAATACATTATCCAGACTGAAAATCAGTAAGGAAACACAGGCCTTAAATTACACATTAGACCAGAAAGACTTAATTGATATTTATAGAGCATTCCATCCAAAAGCAGCACAATACTCATTCTTCTCAAGTGCACATGGAACATTCTCCAGGATAGATCACATGCTGGGCCACAAAGCAAGCTTGGGTAAAGTTAAGAAAACTGAAATCATATCAAGCATCTTTTCCAACCACAACACTAGGATATTAAAAAAAAATCAACTATAAGAAAAAAAAATGTAAAAACCAAAAACACTCAGAGGCTAAACAATATGCTAGTAAACAACCAATGGATCACCAAAGAAATCAAAGAGGAAATCAAAATATACCTAGAAGCAAATGAAAATGAAAGCATGACTATCCAAAACCTATGGGACTCAGCAAAAGCAGTTCTAAGAGGGAAGTTGACAGCAATACAATCTTACATCAGGAAACAAGAAAAATCTCAAATAAACAACCCAACCTTATACCTAAAGCAACTAAAGGAAAAAGAACAAACAAAACCCAGAGTTAGCAGAAGGAAAGAAATCATAAAGATGAGAGCAGAAATAAATGAAAGAGAGACAAAGCAAACAACAGAAAAGATCAATGAAACCAAAAGCTGGTTCTTTGAAAAGGTAAACAAAATTGATAAGCCTTTAGCCAGACTCAAAAAGAAAAAAAAGGAGAGGGTTCAAATCAATAAAATTAGAAAAGAAAAAGAAGTTACACCAGACACCAAGGAAATACAAAGGATCATAAGAGACTACTACAAGCAAGTGTATGCCAATAAAATGGACAACCTAGAAGAAAAGGACAAAATTTTAGAAAGGTACAATCTCCCAAAACTGAACCAGGAAAAATAGAAAATATGAACAGACCAATCACAAGTATTGAAATTGAAACTGTGATTTAAAAACTCACAACAAACAAAAGTGCAGGACCAGATGGCTTCACAGGTGAATTCTATCAAACATTTAGGGAAGAGTTAACACCTATCCTTCTGAAACTCTTCCAAAAAATGGCACGGGAAGGCATACTTCCAAACACATTCTATGAGGCCACCATCACCCTGATACCAAAATCAGATAAAGATACCACAAAAAAAGAAAATTAGAGGCCAAAATCACTGATGAACATAGACGCAAAAATCCTCAACAAAATACTAGCAAACCAAATCCAACAATACATTAAAAGGATAATACACCACAATCAAGTGGGATTTATCCCAGGGATGCAAGGATTTTTCAATATCCACAAATCAATCAGTATGATACACCACATTAACAAATTGAAGAAGAAAAACCACATGATCATCTCAATAGATGTAGAAAAAACTTCTGACAAAATCCAACACCATTTATGATAAAAACTCTCCTGCAAGTGGGCATAGAGGGAACATAACAAACCCAACATCATACTCAATGGTGAAAACATGAAATCATTTCCTCTAAGATCAGGTACAAGACGAGGAGGTCGACTCTCCCCACTTTTATTCAACATAATTTGGAAGTCCTAGTCACAGAAATCAGAGAAGAAAAAGAAAGGAATCCAAATTGGAAAAGAAGTAGTACAACTGTCACCGTTCACAGATGACATGATACTATACATAAGAAATCATAAAGATGCTATGAGAAAACTACTAGTTCTCATCAATTCGGTAAAGTTGCAGGATACAAAATTAATACACAAAATCTTTTGCATTTCTATACACTAACAACAAAAGATCAGAAAGTGAAATTAAGGAAACAACCCCATTTACCATTACATCAAAAAGAATAAAATACCTAGGAATAAATCTACCTAAGGAGGCAAAAGGCCTTTACTCTGAAAACTATAAGACACTGATGAAAGAAATCGAAGATGAAAAACAAACAAATGGAAAGATATACTGTGTTCTTGGACTGGAAGAATCAATATTGTTAAAATGACTATACTACCAAAGGTAGTCTACAGATTCAGTGCAATCCCTATCAAATTACTAATGGCAGATCAAGAACAAAAGATTTAAAATTTGTACAGAAACACAAAAGACCCTGAATAGCCAAAGCAATCTTGAGAAAGAAAAACAGAGTTGGAGGAATCAGGCTCCCTGACTTCAGACTACACTACAAAGCTATAGTCATCAAAACACTATGGTGCTGGCAAAAAGACAGACTTATAGCTCAATGCAATACGATAGAAAGCCCAGAAATAAACCCACGCACCTATGGTCAACTAATCTACGACAAAGAAGGCAAGAATATATAATGGAGAAAAGACAGTCTCTTCAATAAGTGGTGCTGGGAAAACTACACAGCTACATGTAAAGGAATGAAATTAGAACATTCTCTAACACCATACACAAAAATAAACTCAAAATGGATTAAAGACCTCAATGTAAGACTGGATACTATAAAAGTCTTAGAGGAAAACACAGGCAGAACACTCCTTGACCTAAGTTGCAGCAATATCTTTTTGGATTCACCTCCTAGAGTAATGAAAACAAAAATAATAAATAAATTAGACTGAATTAACCTTAAAAGCTTCTGCACAGCAAAAGAAACCATAAACAAAACAAAAACACAACCCACAGAATGGGAGAAAACATTTCCAAATGAGGTGACCAACAATGCATTAATCTCCCAAATCTACAAACAGCTCATGCAGCTCAGTATCAAAAAAATAAACAACCCAATCAAAAAATGGGTAGAACCCTGAATAGCCAAAGCAATCCTGAGAACGAAAAATGGAGCTGGAGGAATCAGGCTCCCTGACTTCAGACTATACTACAAAGCTACAGTAATCAAGAGAGTATGGTACTGGCACAAACACAGAAATACAGATCAATGGAACAGGATAGAAAGCCCAGAGATAAAACCATGCACATATGGACACCTTATCTTTGATAAAGGAGGCAAGAATATACAGTGGAGAAAAGACAGCCTCTTCAATAAGTGGTGCTGGGAAAACTGGACAGGTACATGTAAAAGTATGAAATTAGAACACTCCCTAACACCATACACAAAAATAAACTCAAAATGGATTAAAGACCTAAATGTAAGGCCAGAAACTATCAAACTCTTAGAGGAAAACATAGGCAGAACATTCTATGACTTAAATCACAGCAAGATCCTTTCTGACTCACCTCCTAGAGTAATGGAAATAAAAACAAAAATAAACTAATGGGACCTAATGAAACTTCAAAGCTTTTGCACAGCAAAGGAAACCATAAACAAGACCAAAAGACAACCCTCAGAATGGGAGAAAATATTTGCAAATGAAGCAACCGACAAAGGATTAATCTCCAAAATTTACAAGCAGCTCATGCAGCTCAATAACAAAAAAACAAACAACCCAATCCAAAAATGGGCAGAAGACCGAAATAGACATTTCTCCAAAGAAGATATACAGACTGCCAACAAACACATGAAAGAATGCTCAACAGCATTAATCATTAGAGAAATGCAAATCAAAACTACAATGAGATATCATCTCACACCAGTCAGAATGGCCATCATCAAAAAATCTAGAAACAATAAATCCTGGAGAGGGTGTGGAGGAAAGGGAACACTCCTGCACTGCTGGTGGGACTGTGAATTGGTACAGCCACTATGGAGAACAGTATGGAGGTTCCTTAAAAAACTACAAATAGAACTGCCATATGACCCAGCAATCCCACTACTGGGCATATACCCTGAGCAAACCAGAATTCAAAAAGAGTCATGTACCAAAATGTTCATTGCAGCTCTATTTACAATAGCCCGGAGATGGAAACAACCTAAGTGCCTATCATCGGATGAATGGATAAAGAAGATGTGGCACATATATACAATGGAATATTACTCAGCCATAAAAAGAAACAAAATTGAGGTATTTGTAATGAGGTGGATAGACCTAGAGTCTGTCATACAGAGTGAAGTAAGTCAGAAAGAGAAAGACAAATACCATATGCTAACACATATATATGGAATTTAAGAGAAAAAAATGTCATGAAGAACCTAGGGGTAAGGCAGGAATAAAGATGCAGACCTACTAGAGAACGGACTTGAGGTTAGGGGGAGGGGGAAGGGTGAGCTGTGACAGGGCGAGAGAGAGTCATGGACATATATATACCACCAAACGTAAGGTAGATAGCTAGTGGGAAGCAGCCGCATAGCACAGGGAGATCAGCTCGGTGCTTTATGACAGCCTGGAGGGGTGGGATAGGGTGGGTGGGAGGGAGGGAGATGTAAGAGGGAAGAGATATGGGAACATTTGTATAACTGATTCACTTTGTTATAAAGCAGAAAATAACACACCATTGTAAAGCAATTATACCCCATTAAAGATGTTTAAAAAAAAATGGATAGAAGGCCTAAAGATGTATTTCTCCAAAGAAGGCATACAGATGGCCAAAAAGCACGTGAAAAGATGCTCAACATCACTATTTATGAGAGAAATGTAAACCAAAACTACAGTGAGTTATTACCTCACACTCGTCAGAATGGTTATCATCAAAAAGTTTACAAACAATAAATCCTGGAGAGGGTGCGGAGAAAAGGGAACCCTCCTACACTCTTGTTGGGAATGTAAACTGGTACAACCATTATGGAGAAGAGTATGGAGGTTTCTTAAAAACCTAAAAATAGAGCTGCCATATGATCTAGCAATCGCACTCCTGGGCATATATCCAGAGAAAACCATATTTCAAAAAGATACATGCACCCCAGTGTTCACTGCAGCACTATTTCAAATAGCCAAGACAAGGAAGCAACCTAAATATCCATCAAAAGAGCAATGGATAAAGATGTGGTACACATATACAATGGAATATACTCAGCCATAAGAAAGAATAATATAATGCCATTTGCAGCAACATGGATGGACCCAGAGAATATTATATTCAGTGAAGTAAGCCAAAGACAAATATCATATGATATTCCTTATATGTTGAATCTAAAAAAGAAAAATGATACAAATGAACTTACTTACAAAAAGATTCAGACTCAGAAAACAAATTTATGGTTACCAAAGGGGAAAGGTGGGGGGGAGGGATAAATTAGGAGTTTGGGATTAACATATACACGCTACTATACATAAAATTCATAATTAACAAGGATCTACTGTATAGCACAGGGAACTCTACTCAATACTCTGTAATAACCTATATGGGAAAAGAATCTGAAGAAGAATAGACATATGTATAACTAAATCAGTTTTCTGTATACCTGAAAGTAACACAATGTTGTAATCAACTATATTCCAATATAAAATAAAAATTAAAGAAGCAGCTGTGGTATATATATATGCATAGGACTACTACTCAGCCACAGAAAAGAACACAATTCTGCCATGTGCAGCAACGTGGATGGACTTGGAGGGCACTATGCTAAGTGAAGAAGCCAGACAGAGAGAGATCAATACTGCATGACATCACTTATATGTGGATCTAAAAAAACAAACTAGCGAATATAGCATAAAAGAAGCAAACTCACACATATAAAGAACTAACCAGTGGCTACCAGTGGGAGAGGTGCAATATAGGAGTGGGGGAGTGGGAGTTACAAAGTACTGGCTGTAAGACAGGATCAAGAATGTATTGTACAACATGGAGAATATAGCCAATAATCTGTAGTATCTGTAAGTGGAAAGTAATCTTTAAAATTGCATAACATTTAAAAATTTAAAAATATAAAAATACATAAACACCCCCTTAAAAAAACCCAAATCCTGAGATTAGAATCCTGTGGTTCCAAATCCTGAGATTCTAAATCTCAACAAGCTTTTTGTGAATTGTATGTGGAAAAGCAAAAAGTCAAGAATAACCACAATATTCCAAAAGAACAAAGTCAAGTAAATATGATCAAAATATCGTGTTTAACATATGACATGGGCACCAAAAAACAAGCAGGTCTATAGAACAGAAGATATCAGAAAGACTCATGCATAAAATGAAACGTGATATGATACAGGTAGCACTACATATGGGGAAAAATTGATTATTCAATAAAATACGCTGAGACAACTGATTATCCACATGTGAAAAAAACGGAACTGAATCTTTTCCTCACATCATACATAAGTCAATTCCAGGTGGAATAAGAACTTGGAACTATAGAAGAAAATATATCTTCATGGCCTTCAAGTAGAAGGGAAATCTTAAATAAGACCAAAAAACCCCACAACCATGTTGGAAAAGATACATTTACTGAACTAAAAATAAAAACTTCTGTTCATTAAAATACACCATAAAGAGAGTAAAAAAATGCAAGGCACAAACTGCAAACAGGTATCTGCACACAATTAAAACAATCAATAAAAACATATTATAAACTTCCATAAACCAAAAAAAGATGAAAAACAATCCAATGGAGAAATGGGGAAAAGACACTGTTGAGTTAAAAAAAATACAAGTAAAGAAATATACACAATATGTTAAATCAAAGTTCAAGCAGAATTAAATACACCATTTAAATATGTATTTATCATAAAATTATTCATAAAACAAAGGAACTAACACAAAATTCAGAACAGTGGTTCTCTTAAGAGGGAGGATGAAATCAGGGAAAAATATAGGGGTCTTCAATGATAACAGCAATGTGCTATTTCTTCAGCTGATTGATCAGCAGGTGCACTGCTGATCATTAATATTCTTTCCACCTTAAGTGAATGTTATGATGTTTTTGTGTATGAAGCTTCATTTTAAAAGCTGACAGACCTTTTGTACAGGAAGCTAAAAGCAGTTTCTAAGGCTTTGCTCCTTTTAAAGCAGAGCTTCTCTCTCAAAAATCATTAATTAGTGAAATAGATAGAAGCAGAGTTGCTCTGGGGAACTGTGAGAGAATGAGATGGGCCCAAACCTCCTACCTCCTCCCCACTCCAACACACACATACAGAACCTGCACTCCCCTTCAGAAGAACATACGGGTTGGGGGGGGGAGTCTATCAAAATCTCTTCCAATCTTGAAATTCTTCAATATTATGTGCTAAACCATAATGCCCATGAAGCCTTCGCTTGATTTCACTGGTAAATACTTCTTAAAAGGCCAGATAGCACAGGAGCATTTGAAACATCTACATGCACATTCCTTAACTTCTAATCAAATTGTAACCACATCAAATTTTAATTGCTTCAGTGTGTTACTGTATGAAACACGGTCTTTTCCTAAATATCAGCTTGATTACACTAGCCTGGGCATTTTTAGTTACTATGTCGACATAGCTGTCACTCTAATACACTCATTTGTCTTATTTAACTGGCACATTTCTCAGGGTTATCAAATTGGCAATTTAAGACATGCTTAAATTGGTGAGCTCCAAGGATCTTAGGTTTCCTGAATGAAAAACATTGTGCTCAGTTTTAATTAGTCTGAAAAAAAACTCAAGAAAACATTCCTAGAGTCCTTAATAGGTTTGTTTCTAAGAACCACACTTTCTCTACGAATTGTGAAATTTTTTGTTCTAGTTGTGTGAAAAATGCCATTGGTAGTTTGATAGGGATTGCACTGGATCTGTAGATTGCTTTGGGTAGTATAGTCATTTTCACAACGTTGATTCTTCCAATCCAAGAACATGGTATATCTCTCCATCTGTTTGTATCATCCTTAATTTCTTTCATCAGTGTCTTACAGTTTGCTATAAGACCTTTCTATACAGGTCTTTTGTCTTCTTAGGTAGGTTTATTCCTAGGTATTTTATTCTTTTTGTTCCAATGGTAAATGGGAGGATGGTCAACATCACTAACCATTAGAGAAATGCAAATCAAAACTACAATGAGGTATCACCTCACACCAGTCAGAATGGCCATCATCAAAAAATCTACAAACAGTAAATGCTGGAGAGGGTGTGGAGAAAAGGGAACCCTCTTGCACTGCTGGTGGGAATGTAAATTGATACAGCCACTATGGAGAACAGTATGGAGGTTCCTTAAAAAAACTAAAAATGGAACTACCATAAGACCCAGCAATGCCACTACTGGGCATATACCCTTAGAAAACCATAATTCAAAAAGAGTCATGTACCACAATGTTCACTGGAGCTCTATTTACAATATCCAGGACATGGAAGCAACCTAAGTGTCCACTGACAGATGAATGGATAAAGAAGATGTGGCACATATATACAATGGAATAGTACTCAGCCATAAAAGAAACGATATTGAGTTATTTGTAGTGAGGTGGATGGACCTAGAGTCTGTCATACAGAGTGAAGTAAGTCAGAAACAGAAAAACAAATACCATGTGCTAACACATATATATGGAATCTAAAAAAAAAGTTCTGAAGGACCTAGCAGGACAGGAATAAAGATGCAGATGTAGAGAATGGACTTGAGGACACGGGGAGGGGGAAGGGTAAGCTGGGACGAAGTGAGACAGTGGCATGGACATATATACACTACCAAATGTAAAACAGATAGCTAGTGGGAAGCAGCCAGATAGCACAGGGAGGTCAGCTCAGTGCTTTGTGACCACCTAGAGGGGTAGGATAGAGAGGGAGGGAGGGAGACACAAGAGGGAGGAGATATGGGGATATATGTATATGTATAGCTGATTCACTTTATTATAAAGCAGAAACTAACACACCATTGTAAAGCAATTATACTGCAATAAAAATGTTAGAAAAAAAAGAACCACACTCTCTGTTAATCAGTTAATTTGGAAAGACTGTAAAAATAAGCCTTTAAAAATAATTTTTTTAAAAATTTAATCAGAAACAAAATAAACAGTAAAGGGACATTCTCACAAATGAGTGTCTGGCACATAGGGATTCCAATGCACTCATCAGATGAACAAACCAGAAAAAGAACTTAAGTAAAAATGTGAAATTAATTCACCAGCTAAGTTTCTATTTTTGGTTTTACCACTACCTATTTTGTCAAATAACCTCAGACAATGTAACACTTGAGATTAGCTAGGGTCACACCTCAAAGTTACAACAGAATTTTTATTCTATAATTTTTTTCATTCAAAGCTACAAACTTACTAAAAAAAATTGCCTTAAACTCCTTGTTCCAAGGCCTACAGCCCTGATCCCAGGCAAACAAAAAAAGGACTAGGACATATTTTTCACTAAGGCTGGAAAAAACTCAAAGGACATAACCAAAAATGAGTCTAAAATATTCTCTTCACTTACAAAGAACAATATTATAAATATTACCAAACAGCTGCTTGTTATGGCAGATTTGAAAAACTTATTTCTAATTTCAAACACTTCTACTGGCTAATTGCCTACATTTTTAAGAAAAAAACTGACATTTTGAATAAAAGTTAAAAAGCAAACCTATTATCATGATTTTCATTTGAATCAAATAAGAAACTGGTTAAAATCTAGTTTCTAGAAAAGAGTACAAGATATACAGTCACATCCTTTGGTTGCAAAATACTTAAAATAGAAACCCGTTTTCCTCATCTGAAAAATTAATTCATAGCTGTTTTGCTGTATAACATTCTGTTATTTTTGAAGTATCAACTTTTTTTTTTTTTTTTTTTTTTTTTTTTGCGGTACTCGGGCCTCTCACTGTTGTGGCCTCTCCCGTTGCGGAGCACAGGCTCCGGACGCGCAGGCTCAGCGGCCATGGCTCACCGGCCCAGCCTCTCCACGGCATGTGGGATCCTCCCGGACCAGGGCACGAACCCGTGTCCGCTGCATCGGCAGGCGGACTCTCAACCACTGCGCCACCAGGGAGGCCCAGTATCAACTTTTTATCCCTTAATTTTGAATGGATATTCGTGTGAATGGCCCTAAATCTAGGTAACCTGATACCTGTTAAAAGACCTACCTATGCACCTGGCGGGTAAAAGCCGCTGATCTTCAAGCCAAACGATATAAACAGAAAAAAAGAAGAAAATAAAAACACAATCTCCATAAAGGGAAAAGGATATTATCCTTTCATTCTATATAATTTTAAGTTTTTGAGGATTACATACACCATCTACCACTTCTATGAAGATTCTCCAACAATAATTTAGGTTATTCTTCCCCCCAATCAATGTTTTCTGTGTCTGCTTAAAGCAGCATCTTAACCAGGTACACACGTATTCAATACCTATATTCTACCCCATTACTTTATACTTACTTGCGGCCTGACAATGAAACCGAAATCCTCGTGGAATTTCACCTGTAATACAAAATATATTATTGAGAGAAGCAGAAATCTGGAAGCTCTCCGGTTGTGCTACAGTAATATTCCACAGGATAACCAAATCATAACATAGGTACTTGTTACTGCTATGTGAAATTACAGAAGATTAAACCCTCCTAGGGGACTTTTTTCCTAACCAAAGCTATTATGACTATCAAAGAATCTTGGTATATTGTCTAAGCTACTTTAAAAAGCAAGTTATTCCTCACAGAGAAAGAAATACTAGGTAAAGAAAATTTGTGCTAAAGGAATCTTAGCCAGGGGTCCACGAAGAGGCCACAGGGATTCATGAGGCCCTTCATATAGCAAGGTATTTACGTATTTCTTGGAGGAAAAAAGTCTCCAAATTCTATTTTTTAATGTTTTACACCCGTACAGAAAAAAGTAGTTTTTTGACGTGTCCTAAGCAGCAACTCTCCTAAGTGTTAAGTAGGAAAATTTTTCTTGTTATCTCAAAACAAGGAAAAGTACTGGACTGTCCTAATGAATTTTAAAGCAATTGATAAAACTGAAGATGAAATTCTTCTTTTCCCAACCTCTTCTCCTTTACTCTTCCCCCTACACATCCCTCCTACTTACCTTTAAAGGTACAGTACTCCCTTAACTACTCTTTACCAACTTGGGAATTGAATCAAATCCTATGTCTTCATTACTAATTGCTTTTGATGGGGTGGAGTAGTAGGAAGAAAAAATAATGAGAATACCCGAGAGCCTATTAAATACTACGCTATTTCCATACCTTCTCATGTATTCCTTAGAACAGGCCTCCAATAGGCATTATCCCCAACTTATAGAGCTAATAGGTTCAGAAAGGATAAGTACTTTGCTCAAGGTTATAAGGCAATAGCAAGTTAAAAACTAGTGACTGTGGAGGTGAAGGATGGGGTAAAGAAAAGAGCAAAGGTATAAGAAGCTTTCAGGAAATTCTAAGATGTAAGACTGCAAATAAGCAAATAGCAGTCTACACATTTTTCAAGCATTCTATCCACCCAACTCTAATGCTTACTTGAGGTTAAAAGACTAAACCAAAAACTCTGTGTCAACACTTAGTTCTAAAGTTTTTCATCCAATTATTATGAAGTCCTGTGTTACATTTTAAGAACTTACCTACACAACTGCTTTTAATAAAAATACTATCATCAGATAAGGTCAATATAAAAAACAACTTTTAAAGATCTAGCATCTACTCTAACTGGCCACTTACCAGGATTTATAAAGCTGTGGAAATCTGCCATAATACCTTCTTGGAGAGAATATTTAACACAGCCTATTTCACAAGGGAGGAAGCGCTGTTCACAGTGAGGAGGTAGCTCGCCATGGCTAAAAATGTTCAAAAAATAAAAAATGCCTCCAAGGACAGCTTAAAAAAAATAAAAAAGACAACACGAAAAGATGAGCATTTCGCATTTACCCCTTTGACAAAACCAAAAGTTTTAGAACCTTTCTCCTTGTGTTCCTATATCCCTAAATGAGCTGGAAAAGAGAAAATAAACCAGCTATACCAGGTAAATTAATCAATTTTTATAATTACACTTATCAAGGATTAAACTAGTAACCACTCTTTGCATGAAGTAACAAAATTATTCAAACTTGCAGCCAGCTCTACGTAATTTAGCTGTACATAAGCCCTGAATCTCAGGAATGACTTAAGAAAAGCTGTGACCCATACTCAAGAAATATAAGGGCTAGGGAAATAAAACCAAGTACAATCAGTGTAGAAAAACTGATATAAACTATGGACAATTTAGTTCACTCTTTACTTTTTACCAATATACACAAGACCACTTACAGATTCTCTAAAGAAAGAAATGTGAGAATGTAAGGAGGTCTTATTTACCAGGATTGGCCACACTTAAGACTGCTGAAGATTAAATTTTTAACAAAGAACATATTTAATAAAAACAGCCAGAAGGAATAGGAAGGACTCTGATTAGCTATGTTTTTATCTAGGCTAGCTCAATTTATCTTTACTTTTATAACAAGTGTATGTAAGTGTCTAGCTATAAACACTTAAATCCAAAAGTATGTTTAATAACATATGAAGTGGTAGAAAACGAGACCAGATTTTTGCAAAAAAAAAAAAATCTCCAGTGTTACTTCAACGAAAGCACACTACCCGATCTTTTACAACTTTAGTGCCATCGTGTTCAAACACCTGTAGTCAATTACTTTGAAAGGCAGAATCAAAATGAACAGAACACACATTTACTGATCAATATATCATAGTATTTTAAGCACCCAAATTTATCTAAGCAAACATTTTAGGATTACTCTACCTTGATCACTTTTTAGAGACAAGCCTGACATATCCAGGGGTGAAACATTCTGCTTTGGTACAAGCATGCCTGGCCTCCTCAGTGGGGTGGAAACAGGTTTCTAAAGAAAAAGGTAATCATTGACCACATACTTAAACTCCCGCTGGGCACTTTATACCATATATTTAAATTTAGTAAAATAACTGCAAAACCACCCACAGATTACTTTGGTAACCTCTCCACGCCAATAAACCCAATGAGTATATAAATAAATAATCGTCAACAAAACCAACACCCAAAGGCAGAAATGGCAAAAATCTATAAATATTTTGTATCAAAAGGCTGAGTGGTAAATAACCACTCCAATTACTGCTGAAAGCCATTTGCCCACTACTGATAATCTAAACTAATCCTACTGGGTCACACAATACATGCCTGTCCAGTGGCCAAAAAAATATCATTTCCCAGGACTTCCCTGGTGGCGCAGTGGTTAAGAATCCACCTGCCAATGCAGGGGGACACGGGTTCGAGCCCTAGTCCGGGAAGACCCCACACGCTGCGGAGCAACTAAGCCCGTGCGTCACAACTAGAGCCCACGAGCCACAACTACTGCAGCCTGCGTGCCTAGAGCCCGTGCTCCGAAACAAGAGAAGCCACCGCAATGGGAAGCCTGCGCACCACAACAAAGAGTAGGCCCCGCTCACTGCAACTAGAGAAAGCCCGCGCACAGCAACAAAGACCCAATGCAGCCCAAAAATAAATAAATTTATTTTAAAAAAAAACATTTCCCAAAGTACTCTAATATTATTTGTTCTTCACTCAAAGTAAAAACCAGACTGTGCTGACTCCAAGTCTCAATGACGTAAACATACAACATGGCTTTCATTTTGAGGGGAGATGTCTTAAGACACTGTAGTGAGAAGAAAATAAAATTATGGTTTACAAGTACAAATTCAACTGATTAGAGCGTCTACTCAAACATAAAGCCATAAAATAAAAATCTCTCAAACCTAAAACAAGCAAAACTCTCTCGAATTTCAATCCAATATTAACAGTTTATAATAAGAATAGAATTTTTGCTATGTAAGAATGGGAAGAACACAGAGGGAGGGGGGAAATTCCACAATTACCTTGCCTTTTCTTGATATGAATCAGCACCAAATTTTATTTAGTGCTTTAACATCCTGCTACACACAAATTAACCCAAATAAACTTTATACAACTCTTACCTGTAAGACACAAACGTTCACAAACATCCATAAATCTTGTTATTTCCATACTTTAAACACAGGAACTGGCCTTGTTCCAGGTGTCATTCAAAAAGAGAGAGGGGGGTCCTCCCTGGTGGCGCAGTGGTTGAGAGTCCACCTGCCGATGCAGGGGACACGGGTTCGTGCCCCGGTCCGGGAAGATTCCCACAGGCCGCGGAGCGGCTGGGCCAGTGAGCCGTGGCCGCTGAGCCTGCGCGTCCGGAGCCTGTGCTCCGCAACAGGAGAGGCCACAACAGTGAGAGGCCCGCATACCGCAAAGAAAGAAAGAAAAAAAAAGAGAGCGGGGACCAAACTACTTTCAAACATTTGAAAAAGGATTCTTAAATCATAAAGGAGTTGAAAGAGACCCTTAGAGGTCACCTAGTACAAACTCTAAATATCAACGCTCCCTTTGCTAATCACGGTCTACTGGGTGCAGGTTTTCTAATGGGATTTTCCCTGGCCTTCACCATCAAATGATACCCAGGTGTGCCCTAGTACCGGAGCCTGCCATTTTTTTTTTAGCAGGCATTCTCTTACATGAGGAAAAAAATGAAAAACTCTTCTTTGCATTCACCCAAATCACCCAGTCATCTACCATTGACATTCACTCATCCAGCGTTTACTGAGCATGCCTACGTGCAAGGCAGGTGACTGCTCTTCTCTAACTTTACCTGCTTCTCCGAAGGCCCAGAGTTCTTCCCCTGGGCAGCCCTCCACTCTCGAGCCATTTCTGCATATTTCTTCTTTTCCTCCTCCCTCAGGAGCTTGAGGAGATAGAAGGGGGAGACAAGCAGCAGCAGTGAGGGCCTACTGCCCAGGGCCCAGCCTGTAGATGCCTGCACATTACAGGGAGGCGGAAGCGGCGTCGGTTGCCCTGAGCCGCGGAAGGGTGGGGGTGGGGGTGGGGGTGGGGGTGGGGGTGGGGGTGTCCCTCCCCCTCCAGGAGGGGCCCAGGGATCACTGGCCTCCTCGAGTCTTGTTTCCCTCCTATTTGCTCAACCGCCCGACCCTGGGCTCACTGGCCTCCAGCCTTACCGCCCAGTCAGCGGAACAGTAGGGGATGGCGTCAGCGACGTGAGCCACGGGCAGGCCTCTCCGCCGTAGTTCGGGGATCTTCTCCTGCACGAAGAAATAGTAGGAATTGCGACTGGCCCTGCGGTTAGGCATGGCGGGCGTGGTACGGGCCTCAAGGCGGGCCAGAGACAGTGCCACCCTCACCCGCCCTCGTCCGGCTCACGCTCTTTAGTAACCGAGGTGGAGGCCTGCGCGCGCAGGTCCGCAGCTCTCAGCCAATCAGGGCACGGTGCGCAGGCGCATTGGCCTCACCAGGAGAAAAAACAGCCCGAGACTGTAAGATTCCCCCTCTTGCGGCCTTGGGGGCGGGTGGGGGCGGGGAGAGGTCACAGGTGAGGAGCATTCTGATTGTCTGGCGTGAGTCGTTGGCGGAGGTCTTATCACCTGGAAGGCTTGGAGCAATTTCGGTATATTATTGCGTAACATCCATCAAAATAGGTAGAGAGAAAGAGGACCAGCAAGTGTTTCAGATTCTTCGATGTTTTAGAACTGTAAGGGGCCAAATCTGTGCTGAGAATTGTGAAAGGTATTGGGTGGGGGGACAGAGTGAGGAACACGACTAACGATCTTTTCCCTCAAGAAGTTTACAATCTAAGGATGAGGGAGGCGGGTAAGATGATGAAAACCACCAGTATGATTTGATTTGGGTTTTCCCCATTCTTAAATGGCATTAGTGTTTCAAAGAACATGGTTTTTAAAAACGCAGTTTTTCTTAAGTGTTTGGAAGGAAACATACAGTAAGAGGCTGAGATTTTAAATAATGTCTTTGAATAAAGTTTTATAGATTTCCTCATAAAGGTCTGGTTTCTTTATTTATTTTTTGGTTGTTTTATTCCTAGAATATATTTGGAACTATTATATGTATTTCTTTTTTCCATTATATTTTCTAATTAGTTAACGCTGGTGTGTAGAGAAGGTATTGATTTTAGTGTTAATCTTGTGTATTTAGTCACCCTGCTGAGCTCTCAAATTGGTTCAAATAGTGCCAGTCGATTTTCTTGGATTTTCTGGTAATATGTGCTTCCCGCAGAAATTCCTATCTGTGTTCAGTTTATTGAGTATGTGTATACGTGTTGTATGTATATGTTTTAAAATCAAGAACAGGAGTTGAAATTTTATTAAATGCTTTTTGTGCATCTTTTCAGATGACCATATGGTTTTATCCTTTAATTGGTTAGCTCAATAAATGATATTGCTAGATTTTTCTAAAGTTAAAGCATCCTACCATTCCTACTACTATAACCTCTTATTGATCATGCTTGGCATTGCTTATTTTTTAAAGCATACTTAATGTGGGGTTTTTGCTTCCTTGATTGAAGTGATATTAAATTACAGATTTTTTTCATGATATCCTTACAGAATGTTGGTATCAACGTCGTAATAGCCTCATAAAATGAACTGCTATCTTTTTCTCTGTTCACTTTGAACAACAGATGGAATTATCTATTCCTGGACACTTTGGTAGAACTTCACTAGTAAAACTCTTTGATCATAGTATATCTTTGCAGGGTGGGGTTGACCTTTGATTACCATTTCAATACTTTGCATGGTTATTAGTCTTTTCAGGTTCCCTACTTTTCCTTCAACCAATTTTGGTAATTCATTACTTTTTATAAAATTGTCTATTTCATTTAGGTTTTCATTTATATTGCTGTAAAATGTTGGCAAGAATGTGACACAACTAGAATTTTCATACAGTGGCAGTTTCTTACAAAGTTACACATACATTTATCATAGGACCAAGAACTTCCACTCATTTAGGAGAAATGAAAAAATATATCCCCCTGGAAATGAATTTCATAGCAGCTCTATTTATAAGAGCCCCAAACTGGACAACCCAAGTGTTTCAATAAGAGATGAACTGATTTAAAAATTGTGGTATATCCATAGTAGACTGCTATTTAGGAATGAAATGCAATGAACTATTGATATTCAACATGGATGAATTTCAAGATAATTTTGTTGAATGAAAAAAGGCATACATAAAAGGATAGATACTGTATGATTCCACTTATACAAAACTCAAGAAAAGGCAAAACTATCATTTAGAAATCAGATCAGCAGTTACCTAGGGCCAAGAGGTAGACAAAGGGGATTGACTGAGAACTGACAAGAGAACTCCTGGGTTGTCAGAAATACCTTGGTTGTGGTGGTAGTCGTTACAGGTGGCATATAGTTGTCAAAACTCCTCAATACATTTAAAAGGTGTGCATTTTATTGTGTGTAAATTATACTTCAATGAAGTTGATTTAAAAAACAAAATTTATTGGCATAAAATATTTGCTTGTAATTTAAAATATACATAATTCCTAATGTTATTTATACCTTGTCTTTTTTCCTCTTAATACTTGCCAAAGTTTATTTTATTGATCTTAAAAAAAACAACTTTGGGTTTTATTGATGAACTTTACAGTTTTCCTATTTCTTTTTATTTCTGCTTTTAAGTTTACAGAGTCCCTCTTTCTATTACTTCAGGCTAGTTCGTGGTTCTTTTTATAGTTTCTTGAATAAAAACTTCAAGTATTTTCAATTTCTGTTTACTATCTTTCTAGTTTTCTTATTTTTCCTTTTTCTGCTTTAGTTGAATTGATCAGTTATTTTTTGCTCTACTTTCTCTTACATTGGTTTCAAGTTATGCATTCTATTTTGCTTCATTCAGTAGCTACCCATATTTTTAAGACACTTGTTTTATTTTATTTTTTTAAGACACTTGTTTTAAAACAAGTTGTTTTATAACAACTTATACAATTAATAGGTACCCATTACCTATTAGACAAATAGACCTATTCTTCCCAAATAGACAAGAAGCTTAGAAAGCTATTGCTTCCCCTCACTTAGTATCCCAACCCACTGCTCCACCACCCCATTGCCATCTCCCATGTTATTATCTGGGACTTTAGTTCCAGACTGCTTTTTTATACCAATGTTGAGACATGATGGAAGTACAGTAAGTTAAATACGTATATCTAAAGCACACAACTTGATGAGCTTTAACATATGTGTACAGCTGTGAAACCATCACCACCATCAAGATAATGAACATATCCACCCCCAAAAGTTTCCTCACTACCCCCCTTAGGCTGCTTAAAGTTGCCCCATAGTTCACTAATATTCTTTTCATTTCTTTCCCTTCAGTATTTGTTCTTTGCATTTTATTTTGCATTTTCTACTGCTATTTCTTCATGTTTACTAATCTTTTCATCTGTAGTGTCTAATTTGTTACTAATCCCATCTAGTGTATTTTTTGTATCAAATCATTTAGTTTTCATCTTCAGAATTTGATTTAAATCTTTTTTATATCTTCTATATTTCTACTTAACATGGTCTATCTGTCCTCTGCCTTTAACATGGAATGTAGTTATAATAAGGAATATAGTTATAATAAGTACTAAATGTCTTTGCCTACTCATTTCATCATCTGTCATTTCTGGGTCTGTTTCTGTTGGTTGATTTTTCTCCTTATTATGGGTTGTATTTTGTCCTGCTTCTCTGTAAGCTTGGCAATGCTTGGTTGGATGACGGTTGTAAATTTTGTCCTGTTGAATGCTGCATATTTTTGTATTCTTATAAATATTCTTGTGCTTTGTGTTATGTTATTTGGAAACAATTTTAGTCTAGTTTTTCCTTCTTTTGAGGTTTGCTTTTATTATTAAACAAAGGTTTGCTTTGTTATTCGGAATCAGAGCAACCTTTAGGACTAATTTTCTCCTCTGCTGATATAACACCCTTCTGAGTACTCTTCCTGACAACCCATGAATTTAGAGGTTTTCCCACTTTGGCTAATGGAAACACAGACTATTTCTAGCCCTGTGTGAATTTCAAGGATTGTTCCTTCTAATCCTTTCACGTTGTTCTTTCCCTGGCACTGTATAGTTTCCTCCCACACATGCACTGATCAGTATTCAGCTGGAGCTCCAAGGGAGATCCTCAGCAGATTTCCAGAGCTTTTTCTTCGTGCTGCTCTCTCTGTCTGGTACTCTGCCCTGTGAACTCTAGCCACCCTGGCCTACCAGACACCCAACACCATCTCCTTAACCCAGGGAGACCACAGGACTCTGCCTAGGTTACCCCTCTTGATGCTGCATTCTGGATCCTCTCTCTGGGCAACAACCTGGGGCAATCACAGGGCTAACCCTGTTTCTGTTCTTTCAAGGACTACTCATCTCTGCTTCCTGATGTCCAGTATCTGAAAACATTGTTTCATATATTTTAACCAGTTTTTTAGTTGTTTCAGGCTGCTGGATAAATTCATTTCCTGTTACTCCATCTTGGCCAAGATCGCTTTATCTTATTTTAAAAATTCAAAATAATATTTGGATTTAACTGTTAAATGTTTAAATAGGCGATCGGAGGCAAACCTCTCCAAGGAGGTGCCACTTAAAATGAGAAAGGATGCAAAGGTACGGAGCTAGTCATGCGAAGAGCTGAAAGAAGAGCATTCCAGACAGAGGGAACAGCACATGAAAAGGCCTCACGCAATAAAGAATTTGTTGAATCCTCAGAACAGATGGAAGACTGGTTGGTGTTGCTGAAGTGTATCCAGTCAGGTGGAGAGTGGTGCATGCTGAGGATAGAGTGACCAGCAGAGATGTGGGCATGGCCAGTGTCAGGGGTTCAAGTATTACTCTAAGGACGTGGGTGGTCATTTAAGGGATTTTTTAAAAGTGTCATTATATAGTTTACAGTTTAAGAAGGTCACTCTTGATACTACTCGGAGAAGAGGTTCAAATCAGCAAGAATGCTCACGAGGAGATGAGTTAGGAGGCTTCTTCAGGAGTCCACGTGAGATGATGATGACCTAGAACAGAGACATGGAGCAGATGTGGAGAAGTGAGGACGGTTTCAATTGTACTTTGTGGAAAAACAGAACTAGCTGATGGATTGGCTGCAGAAGTAAGAGAAAGGGAGGAATCCTAGGGTTTCGACTTGGGTAACCCAGTGGCAAGTGGTGTCTTTTTGTAAAATAGCAAGGACTGTGCTAGTGCCAAAGAGGGTCCAACGCTCCTCATAATTCTATTACCTCCTCCTCTCCTTCTTTGATACAATTGATTTTTTTTCCAGTTTTACTTAAGTAAAGTCCTATGTAAACAGAACAGTTTTTCTCTTTTTCCAACCACATTGATCTTCCTATTCAGAAATTCTAGAGGGGGGCAGGTTTTTGTTGGGGCCGGGGGGATCAAGAATCCAGTTATGGACATGTTACTTTTGAAATGCCTATTTATACAGTCAAGTGGAGATGTCAAGCAGGCAATCGGCTAAGTCTGGAGCTCTGGGCTAGAGATAGAATTTGGAAGTAAGCCACATAAAGCTGGTACTTAAATTCATGGAAATAGATGCGACTGCTTAGGCTGAGAGTGAAGAGAGGAAAAACGGATCCAGGATGGAGTCCTGAGGAACACCAGCATTTAGAAGTCAGTTAGAAAAAGAAAACCCAGGAAGGGTAAGGAAGAAGGAATGTCTGAGGAAGCAGGGAGAAAACCACGGAAACTAAGAGAAGAGTTGCTGAGAGGAAGTGCTTCATTCATTTAATAAATATTAAGAGTCTGCTGAGTGCTAGGCTCTATTTCAGGCACGATAATAAGTTGAACAGAACAAACCTAATAATGAGGAAGGCAGACAATAAAGAAAGAAACAACTATGTATATAATAAGATGTCTGAACATCTTATTGGACAATAAGTCTAATGAAGAAAGATAATACAGGATAAGGGAATAGGGACTGATGGAGGGGACAATTTTAGGGCGGTCAGAAGAGCCTCTATTTGAAGAAATGAAATTTAAGCAAACACTGGAAGTGAGGAAGCAAACCATGAAGATGTCAGGCAAAGAGCGTTCCAGACCAAGGGAGTAGAAAGTGCAAAAACTCCAAGGTGGGCACACGTCAGGGGTGTTTAAGGAATAGCAAAGTAAGTCTGTGGTTGGAGTGAAGTGAGCAAGGGGGAGAGCAGAGAGGATATTGCAGAGGGAGCTTGGGCCAAATCATGCAGGGCTTATAAGGTCACTGTGAGGATTTTCGATTTCAGTCTAAAGGGGTGAGAAGCCATTGGAAATTTGGATGGCTTCTACTTTTTTTTTTTTTAAATATTAAGTATGAGGTGTGATTTTCAGCTGAGCATTATGAAACCACCCCAAAAGAAACAGCATTTTAGGAAAATGTTTTTCCTCATGCTATTTTTGTCCTGATGCTAGTTTAAATTAAGGCCCTGACAGTATGGTTAACGTGCATCCTCCAACCCGTGCTAATAATGATAGTAATAATAGCGAACATTCATTGAAAGCTACTGTGTCAGACTCCCTGCTAAACACTGCACAGCGTAATCTCGTCTCTCCTCTTCATAACAACCCTATGAAATAGATTCAATGATCATCTCCATTTTGCAGAGTGAGAAATTGAGGCTCAGAGTGGTAAAGTGCCTTCCCCAGGCCACACAGCCCATGAGCGGCTCTGACCTCTGTGAGACCCCTGCTTCTTTAACATAAGTATTCCAAGTTGTTCATTATAGGTGCTCAAGGATGTTTATTACACGGTGCTTTGCCAAAGCAAAAAAGGGGAATTTCCAAGTTCCCCATCATCTCTAGATATTGCCTGAATGCACACCACATTCTTGAGTAACTCCCCCTGAAGTCTGCTGATTCCTTGGCTTGCTCAGTCTATACACACGCAACCTGTTGTCAGGTCATGTGGATTCTACTTCTTGTGTCTCCCTGTAATGTCTCTCTTACAAACTATTTGCTTCTCATTCCTGCCACGCTATAAGCTTAGTTCTGGTACTTGTTCCTTCTTGGGCTCTTGTGATGAGCTCTCCCATGGAAGAGGCCTCTGCCTGTTGTCTCTCTTTCCACCAATACATCCTACATCCTGTGGCCACAATAACTTGGCTGACATGCAGGTCTGATCTTGTTCTTCTGCTTAGATATCCTTATGGGTGGTCCAATGCCTGCAGAGTTCAGTCCAGACCTAATAGCCTGGATCACCTTGGTCCGACCTCAGCCAACTTTTCCAGCCTCATTGCTGACTCATATTCCTGGCAGCTGGCCCCACTCTCATCTCGGCCCACTGCTTATGCATCTGCACTACCTCCTGCTCCATTTCTGCTTTTAGAAATTCTGCCCAGATCATGTTTAAGACTTAGCTCAGGGGTCACCTTTTCATGAAGACATCTCTGACCAGCACTCCAGACGGGTAACTGACCCCTCTCCCTTTGTTCCCAAACCATACCTAGAACATGTCCTAATATGGGCCCTGTCACACTATCACATTTAAAGGCCATGTGTCTGTCTCTCCCCCACCCCAGCACACACACACACACACACACACACACACACGGCTACAACACAACTGTAAGCTCTTTGACAGAAGAGGCTATGACTCATTTGAATTCCTACTCATCTTGAATTTCTAGACAGCATAGTATCTAAAATACAGTAGGTGCTCAGTGAATGTGTATGGAATAAATGAATGAATTCAAGAGAGAAGAGAAGATGAGGAAAAGGGAAGAAGGCCCTGGAACAGGTTGTAATTAATTAGACAGAAATACGTATTGATCATCTCTGTGTATAGGGCACCCACTCAGAATCGGGTAGGAGTACAGAATTAACGATTCAAGAGAGAGCCTCACCCCCCAACTCCAACACAAAGGTCAAGGCTTCTGTTCTTTAACACTAGCTTTCCAGGGCCCGCAAATGACCGTTCCGTTGCTAGAGCTGCTTCCCTTCGTGCTGTTCAGTGTTCTGACTCTGTTGTTCCAGCTGCCTTACCTGCCTGTTTTCTGGGGGTGAGGTCATTGGATGACATACTTATTCTGGCTCACTTCCCTCTCTTGGGCTCTGTCTTTGACCCGTGCCAGGGGAGAAGGCCTCTAGGAGAATGCTTAGGGCTGAGAAGCAATCTTCTGGCTTAATCGCCAAGACCTAGAATCCAAAGCCTGGATAAAATACAGAAAGACAGGCCCCCTTCATCACTCCCCCTTTGGGCTAAAGGATGCTGCTTGATCACTGGAATCTGCTCTGCTGCTAATCTGGGGGGCTGTTGATGCTGTGCTGGTTTCCTAAGGAGGCTAACACTGAAACAAAAACAAAAGCAGAAACTGGAGATAGGGCTTCTAAAAGAGAAGCAGCCTTACTTCATCTTTGGCTCTGTAACTCACAGAGAAATTATAGGATGAACTGTCAGTCACTAAGGGCTCCCAGGGCTTCAACTGCTCATAATTAACTTGATTAACAGCTCATGATTGAGACAGAATGAGTGCAGGTGTACATTTGGGGGCTTTGTATCTGGCTAAAGATACAGGCCTGATAAAACACCCGTCACACCTTCCTGGTGACTCTCTCCTTCCTCCAGGGATGTCCTAGAGACTGAGTAAATTGTGGCACAGCTGTATCTTTTGTCCAAGCAACTCTTTCTTCATTGTAGAACTATTAGAGCATGTAGAAAATCTAAAGAAGAAAATATAAATGAATGACTATCCTACCTGAGATAACCGTTATTACTCTTTTGTTGTTTCCATTATCTCTTTTAAATACATTTTCCATATTTGAGACCATGCCCTAAATATAGTTTGATGTTCTGCTCTTTTTGTCTGCACATTATCCTTGGGTAGACCTCTGTGGGGAAAGCATAGAGAGCTAGCTCAGGTGGGAGCCGCCCACCATTGGTGGGTCTGGCCTCAGCACGGGGCAAGCAGACATCATGGAATTCTGCCCCCACTGCACCACCGCAGTTTGATTTGAAGCCTGAGACAGCACGCTCTTGGGTTAAATCTGCTTCAAGTATGTGAAATTTTCAGTACATGCTCCCAATCTTTTACTTATTATATACTTACCACTGTTCTTGGCAGTAGAGCTTTTTAAAATTCTTTGGCATCATGTGCTTTATATTTGCATTTCCTTTCTTTAAAGCATTTTCTTAATGAAACAATTTATTCTGCAATATGAAATGGCTTCCAGATTGAAAATGTTTCCAGTTTCCAGTACAGGGTGCCTAGAGTCTCCAGTATTTGTTTGTTTGTTTATTTATTTTAGTTTATCACTTTAATTTAGATTTTTTAAAAAAAATTATAATTCATTGCAGGTGGTTTTGAAGATATGGGGGATGGGGAACATTAACAAACTGAAAAGGTAGCACAAGGGAAGGAAAGAGGAACAAAACTTAGGTAAGAAACATGGTATCTGTTTTAAAGTCACACCTCATAGATTCCTCCTGGAAGAACAGATCAGAGAGAAGTAGAAATGTGATATTATCTGTGTGCTTTAAAAAGATCTACAAGGGAAGGAAAGAGGAACAAAACTTAGGTAAGAAACATGGTATCTGTTTTAAAGTCACACCTCATAGATTCCTCCTGGAAGAACAGATCAGAGAGAAGTAGAAATGTGATATTATCTGTGTGCTTTAAAAAGATCTACGTTCAGCAGAATTCATGTGCATGCATGCCTATGTGCCTGCAATGAAATCATGTTTTAAAGAGGATTCAGCTGCATTATATTTATAACTATGTGGTTGCTACCAGCTACCAGCCTGTCTCCTTGCGGTGGTTCACTTCTCTTTTCTCCATGTCCTAATTCTGTTCTAAAGGGTGCAACTTTGGCAAAGCCGCCCGTCAGTCCACACCCACTCCCCATCATATACAATTCCAGCTGTGGCTTCCTGGGAATCCTGATCTGGTCCCACACAGGCCTATATTCTGACATTTTGTCTCTGGTTGCAGCAGAACGTTTGAAGTGTTGGGGATCCGGACCCTTCCCTTGGCGGTGAAAAATTCATCTCTATGGGGGTCCTGTCCCATTTGGCCAGGATAAACGGACCACTGGAGCTTAACCAGATCTGAATCTGAGGCTCATTTGCAAACATCAACTCAACAGCCTCCCAGAAAAACAAAAAAGTGATTAAGTAATGCCTCTTAAACATTAGTGAGCTTCAGAAGAATGTGAGGAAGGCAGTTAAAATGCAGATTTCCAGGTCCCACCCAGAATTTCTGATCTCATAGTTTTTAGTAGAGACTGGTAATCTGCATTTAAGCAAACACTTTTATGTGATTCTGATGCCGAAGTTCAGCCACACTTGGAAGAGCACCAGGGTTCTGGTGTCATATCCTGCTACCTCCACCAATACAGCAAAATAATACCATTGTCCCACCCTCCTCCTACCTCCATCCTTTAGGCTGCATGTTTTGAATCATCAGGTGTACCCTTAAAGTTCCTCTTAACCCTCCATCACCTTGGTAATAACATGCATTAGGGAGGGGTACACACCATGATTTAGTCCAGTTTAGCATCTCCTTAGGGATGGCCCAGGCTCCACCCACTCAGGAAGATGCTGATCAACCGTATCTCTCTAGCTAGAAGATAGACATGCAGGGTGCTTCACAGAAAATACATTCCCTGGATGGTGGACCAGGCCCCTGCTTTCTATGATCCACTCTGGCACAAACTCTTCCCCAAGTGCCCTGACTCCTTGCTGACAAACAAACACCAAGCACACATTCAAAGCTCACTTCTGTGGGCTCTCACTTTCCATGCACATCCAGGTTCCCTTAGCTCAGTCCACCCCCCCCATTTCCAATTTCTCAACTCTAATGTCCAAGTTTTGCATAAAATACCATCGTTATGTATGCTTAAATACTAAACACTATTCAAACTCTTATGCTGTGTGTTCATGGGCACATATGCATATACACACACACACAGTAAATGTGTGTAAATAATTTGTAGATGATACAAATACATCATCATATCAACCCTCTGGTCTGGATGTCAGTTTTATAGTGCAAAGGGAATATGCTTTGAGCCACAAGATCTCAGTTCAAATCCTACCTTTGCCACCTGCTAGCTACCTGATCTTAAGAAGATAATTAAATTCTCTGGGCCTGAGTGTCCTCATTAGGATTAACCGAGAAAGCTTGTGAAACATCTAGGACTGTGTCTAGAACCTAATAGGAAACCCACAAATGTTAGGTATCTCCTTTATTTCGATTTTCCCCTTCCTTCCTTTCTTCCTTCCTCCCTCCCTTCCTTCCTTCCTTCCCTCCTTCCTTCTTTCTTTTGTATATGAAAGAAAATAATCCTCCACATTTCTCTCACACAGCATATTAGTCAGGGTTCTTAATTGCAAGCTTCAGAAATCATCTCTGGCCAAAATAAGCAAAGAGAGAATTTACAAGAGGATATGGGGTGGCTCACAGAATTGCCAGGAAGTCTGAAGAGCCAAGTGTAGAAAGTGAGCTGGAACCCAGAGAGGCTACACAACCAAGAGCACAGCCAAAAACCGCACATCACAGTAGTCTGATGGCCTGACCTCTGCCATGGCTGGCCTGTGAACACTGGACGCCAGCTGCCCACCTCAGCAGCAAAACTGATTCTCCGCTGACTCTGCTTCTTGCCTCATGTGCTCCAGGTTCAAAAAGCTCTGAGTGAGAGGGTCCCCAGTTGGGGAGACTGCTCTAGACTTTTTGGCTTCCATAGCTGGGATTCCTTGAAAATAAGAAGGGAATTGCGATGTCAGGCAGCCATGAAAGACCAGAGTCAATTCTCACCATTTCTGATGTTCACATCTCATCTCCATTTCACATATACATTCATTCATTCCTAAGCATCTAGAGTCTCTCTCCAGGAACTCTCCTCAAGCCTAGAACCACTCTGTTTTCAGAGGAATTTTCTACCTTTCTGCCTTGTCTCCTTTCTTTCCTCTGCCCAGAATTCCCCCTGACCTGTCCCCTTTCCACCCCCCATCCCTCAATAGCACAAATCTTGCCCATTCTGCAAATACCAATTGGGATGTTACCCCTTCTTTACTGTGGTGTTGCCCACTCTCCCCCACTCCCCACTAAACTGCTCCTTCCTTCATGTTCTCAGGGCCCTTTCTCCAGATCTCCATCATAGCATTTGCTCTGTTTCACTACCAGTATGTGTTTTGTGTTCAATGTGCTGATCTACCTCCCTCTCCGGGCCCCAAGATGAGGCCCCTTTATGGCAGGAAGTCTGTCTTCCTCATCTTTGTAGCCTTGGTTCTTAGCACCTAGTAGATGCTTAATATGTTCGTTAACATACACATTTCTCGGTTGTCTCGAAACACATACATTTAGAATCCTTTCCTACACACACAAGATCCTTTTAAGAAACGGAGTAATCCATGTTAATGCGCCCTGCAAACTGTTGTACAAATGCGCCTGATTTTAGCCAAAAGGCCGAGAAGCGATTAAATGTTGTACAAATGTGAGCCGTATAATTGTTCATTTCATTCTGGTTTTACATATTTTCTGTTAAAGAGCTGCATGCCCTTATCTCATAATGCTTTAACCTCATAATGTTTTAACAGGAGAAAGTTTCGACGAGGGATTCCCGCCTACCTTTTCCAATTCTTCTGAGCCACTCGGTTCCTTGCATTGTCAAAAAGGGAACCGAACGGAGGGGCAGGGCAGGGGGGTCAGCGAAAGCGCACACCCTTGCCAACAAGTTATGCCAAGTCCCCGCAGGTCCCTCTGTCCCAGTTCAGAATGTCCCTGGCCACGTGCGTACCCAGACTCCCCCTCCTCGAGTCCCCAACCCCGCTTCTGGCTCGGGTTCCGAACGCTGGCTTCGTTGGGAGCAGCCGCGCTGATCGCTCCCGGCTCCGCGCAGCCCGCCCTGCCGCCTCCCCCGCGCCCCCTCTCCCCCCTGTACTTTGTCACTCAGCGCTGACCTGCGGCCCGCAGGGGCGTGCACGTGACCGAGAAACTTTGGTAGCCCCGGGGCGGCTGGCGGCGGGGCCAGGAGCCGGCGGCTGAGCTCCCCCGCGCGGCGCGCTCTGTGGCCGGAAGGCGCTCGGTGGGCCGAGCTGCCTGGGCGTGCGGGTGCGCCAGCCCGCGGGGAAGGCGCAGCCGAGCGCCGCGCGGACCCCGGGAGCCCGCGGCAGCGCGCGTGCCGCCGGCGGCGCGGTCAGCCCGGGGCCCCGCCTGCGCGGCCCGGGCGGCGGCGCCCAGGGACTCCGGGGGCCCGCTCGCGCCCGCCGTCGCCTCCGCCACTCGGTTACCTCGATCCTCCCGTCTCTGTCGCTTCCCACTTCCCTCACTCCTTAATCTGGATGGGAAGTTGGGGAAAATGGACAGGGTCGTGCTGGCGTGGGTTGCTCTCTTCTGGCTAACAGGTAAGAGGCGTTTTCTACCGAGACGGATAACTTTATATGTATTCCGGTACTGGTACTGTTCTAACCCTAGCCCACCCACCGCACCCCCAGTTACCCCCCATTGTGCTTAAAGCTGCTTAGCAGGCTGGTGGTAAGTGGGGGGAGGGGTGTGTGTGTGTGTGTGTGTGTGTGTGTGTGTGTGTTAGAATGATGGGGGAGGCGGGGAGAAACCCCGTATCAAGTGAGCTGGATCGAGATGCAGGTGTTTTGACTCATTCGAGATATGAGATTGTTCTTTCCAGTGTGCATTTCTCCTTTCATACAACGGTTCTTCCTCGGTCTTATCTTGACTTTGTAATGCTGTGAGTCCTGGGAAAAGCCTGGTTGGGAAAAAAAAAAAATGAAAGCTCGGAGGAAACTGATTAATTAAGAGAACTGGTTTTCTGGGGGTTGGAAGTAAAGGAGTGTCTTCTTAATTCCTTCCCTAGAGAAGCCGGGAGCCCCAGGGACATTCTTCAGTGGCTCCCAGGTGTGCAGGGGAGCGGGGATGAGGAAGGACATGGGGATGGAGGCTTGATTGGTTGTGGAGTTGAGGGCCCGACTCGCATTTGGTACCATTTGGGGAGTGGTCCCATAGAAGAGAATAGCCTTCCTCCCCCCATAAACAGGCGGGAACACCCCCTAATAAAGATAATTTGCAGAGACATTCAGAAGGTAGGGCCTTCCCTTAGCATTAGAGTCACTTCCTCTAGCTGAGACCTCTGTGTTTCCCCCTCCCTTTTGGTGAACTTTCTCCCCACCCTCCTGGGGTCTGGACCGGCTCTGGTTCCTAACACGTGTTCCCACAGGATGATCTGTGAGGTTGAGAGATAGGTGGCCAGGCTGAATGGGCAGCCCTGAGAGATTCACAGAGCAGCCCTGCCTTGGGTGGAGGTGGAGGGGTTAGGAAGGCTTGGGTAGTCTGGACTGGGTCTGAGGCAACAACTCAAAGCAAGGTGGAACCAAGTGATGGAGGAGAGGAACAAGGGAGCAGAAAAGTGGTGAAGACAAGATGGGGTAGTGAAGGGCAGGAGAGAAAATGGAAAATAGCACCAAGAACAAAGTTGTGTCCCCTCTGGGAGCACTGAAGACTGGGAAAAATCAAGTCAGTAGGAAAAGAGGAACAAGATAAAAATATCTAAGGCAAGTGACTGAAAGAGGGTAAAATACATTCAAGAAGAAAGACAAAACCACTATGTCACTTAGCTTCAGAATAAGATTATAGATGGCCTCAGTTTTTCTTTCTGTTCCTAATGAAGGGTCCCTAACACTGGCTTTTGCCCCCTGTGGGGCTTAGGTTTGGGGAGGGGTCCCTCAGCAGAGTTAGCCTCTACTCTTGGCTGCTGTGAGTTCATCCCTCCCACATTATTCAAATATGAATCATCTCTAATTTCAGGGATTGCCTGATCCATGTCTCCCCACTCCCCTGGCCTCCCAGTGCCTTCTACTTCCACCCTCACTGATTCTGAACGTCCTTAATTTGCCTCTACTTCTCAGTTATCATATTTGAGGGGAACTTTGGCCTCGAACCTTTATCACCGCCTCCCCGAAGTCCGCTAGGCATCTGGGGAGGGGTCCCCAAGTCAGAGGTGCTCTTCCAGACACCCTGGGGTATACCCAAAAAGAGCTCTCTAGGGATTTGCAGGGCATGGGGCAGAAGGGGAACATATAGCCCTTGCTAGATGGCTGTCAGCTTTTCATGAAATGGTCCCTGGGACCATCTAATTCAGTCCTCTCAGTTTATACAAATGGAGGCCCAGAGAGGCAATGTGCACACAGCAAGTGTGTGTTGGAGCGGGCGCTAGACCCAGTCCTCGCAAACCCCGGGCCAGTCCTGTTTGCACTCTCCTGAGCTCCCTCTCTGAGCTTTGTGGGGTGTGTGTGTGTGGTGGTGGGGGGGTTGTTTTTGTCTTGAGGGAAGGTGCTGCTTCATCTGGTCTGTGCTTTCTCCCATCCGCACCTGGAGAGGTTGCTCCTGCCTGGAAGCAGGCAACAGGTTAGTTATCAGGGCCATCCCAGCTGTCAGAGGGCTGGGACTTCCAGCCTCTGCAAGTAAGCCTGGCTCCGGAGATCCCACTGGCATCCCCTGGTCCCAGTTTCCCCTTCCCCCCCCCCGCATCCCACTGTGGACAAGCCTCAGCCTCAGCAAAGTGAAGCAGCTAACAATGGCGTCTGGGGAGAGGGAGGGAGGGAAGAGAGAGGAGCAGCAAGGATGAGATGGATTCAGACTCATTGTTCACAGAGCAAAGGTAAGACATTTCAGTCCAGCCCAATCAATGAATCCTCTCTTGAGTGGGTGGTGGAAGGGGAGGGAGAAAGGAAAGGACAGATTAAAAATGAGTCAGAGAGCCAGGAAAAAAACCACATTCATTCTCCCTCTCCCTCCCTTTCTCTCTCTTCCCTCTTTATCTCTTCCTCTCCTCCCCTCCCCCCCGCCCTTAGTTTCTCTCTTTTCATGCAGGCTGAGCAATTTCTAATCAACACTTCAGGCTTTTTTCCTCAGACTCTAGCAGCTCCTTCCTCGTCTTTCATTACAAAAATTCTGTATTTTTTTCTGCTGTATATTTAGCCTCATGATTTCTCATTGTCATTGTGATGCTGCTTCCTGTAATAAATTGTTTTGTTGTTGTCCTTGTCGTTTTGCACAAAACAAAATGCTTACCAGCTGCTCTTTTAGCAACAGGTACCATCTAGCAATAGGACTTGAGGAGGGTTCACTCTGTCTTTGTTCTTGAATATGGATGGCGTTTCAGCCCTTCCTGGCAGCAGAGGCTGCAAGAAACGCCAGAGCTGTGGCGACACTCTGGGAGCAGGCAGTTCGTCTTCCTGGAGACTCTTTTGGGTCTCTCTGTGAGGAAGAGTGCTTGTTCTATTAGCATTTCTTTTGGTACCCTTTTGGTTGTATTCATTCATTTATTCATCTTTCTCCAGGTCTGTATTGAATTCCTGTGGTTTCTAAGTATTATGATAGGTGCTGAGAATGAAGAGAGAAAAGACACAGTCCTTGCCCTCAAAGAGTTGTCAGTCTAGTCAGTGAGTTAAATGAGTTTTCAGGTAATTTTGATATGGAGGTAAGAGGTCCTATGATAAGAGCCATGAGAGCTGCACAGGTGCTACGAGAGCACGGATGAGGCATACGTGCCTGAAACCTGGGGTGGGAGTAGAGCAGCTTGGAAACAAACTCCCAAAGAGGTGATGGCTGAGTTAATACATTTATTCACACACAGTCAGCTGCTGAGTTACTGTCACATCCAGGCATTGTGCTGGGGTTAATAAGACAGCCCTGCCTTCAAGGAGCTTACAGTTTGATGGTGGAGACTCCAGTGATGGAACTGTGATCACACAATTATGGAATACCCTGTACAAAGGCCATGATAGAGATCTGCACTAACTGTTGTGGGTGCCTCATGGTGGCTTCTAACCCAGCCCGCAGCAGGCAGGGAGGTATCCAGACACAGTGGCTGGTTTGGTTTGCATTCAGGTAGATGCGTGGTGACCATGAGAGGATGGGCTTTGGTATGGAGGGTTAAAGTGTAATTAGCCCTGGAGAAGGAAGAGTTGCTTTTAGAGATTCCTGACACCTTAATTTCCATTATCTCCTTTCCGATCCTGTATACTTTTCAATTTTTCTCCCTCCTCTGTTCTACTTTCCTCCACGGAAGAGACCTTTTTCATACCGGAGCATCTTCTTCCAGCATCTTGTCACAGCCCCCTCCATGTCCCACCATGCTCAGCCGGGTGCTTCTCTCTAGACTAGGAGAGGGGGGTTGTTTCAGTATCCCCATTACTCTTTAGATTCATGATTCTGCTGAATGTCTAGTTTATACAGATTTGGGTATTAGTTCTAGTAGTCCTAGTGCAACACTATGCTAGTACCATGCTGTGGTCTTAGTTCAAGTACCTAGTGCTTAGTACAGTGTTAGTAGCATTAGTACCAGGACTTGGTTAGTGGAAAGAACCCTGACCTGGGATTTGAGGATTGGGTTCCAGTCCCATCTTCTTCACAAATTAACTGTATACCCATGGGATCTGGGTCTTATGATCAGTTCTTTTCTTTTTGGCATGTAATTTTATTTTTTCATTGAGATATAATTGACATGTAACATTAGTTTCAGGTGTACAACATGAGTTTTTGTTTGTATATATTATGAAATGATCACAACAGTAAGTCTAGTTAACATCCATCACCATATATAGCTACAAATTTTTTTCTTGTGATAACTTTCGACATTTATTCTGTTAGCCACTTTCAAATATTCAACACAGTATTATTAACTATAGTCATCATGCTGTGCATTATATCCTCAGGACTTATTTATTTTATAACTGGAAGCTTGTAGACTTTGACCCCCTTCACCCACCCACCACCTCTGGCAACCACCAATCTGTTCTCTGTATCTATGAGCTCGTTTTTTTGTTTTTAAAGTTTACATGTATAAGTGAGATCACACAGTATTTGTCTTTCTGACTTATTTCACTTAACATAATGACCTCAGGGTCCATCCATGTTGTCACAAATGGCAAGATTTTATTCTTTTTTATGACTGAATAATATTCCATTGTGTGTACATGTATATAAATATAAATTATATGTATATATACACACATATAAAAAATATACATGGCACCTTCTTTATCCATTCATGAAGCGACGGACACTTAGGTTGTTTCCATATCTTGTCTATTGTAAATAAAGCTGCAGTGAACATGGGGTTGCATGTATTATAATCTTTTGAATGAGGTCACATCTTAGGTCACTTTCAGCTCTAAGATTCTATGGTTCTGAACTTTTCTCCATTTAATTTTGATGAGTTGGAAATCAAACTTACAAAGCAATAGATCCTTAGTGAGGAGCCATGGAGGGAGCCCCATTTGTCTTCAGCCTTTCCCTGACCACTAATGATTGGAATGAAAAATGGCAGCTGGGAAGGGAGAGCCCTTGTTACCATTTTCAGAGGAACAAGTGGAGTAGCACTGAGTGCTTGGTGGACAGGATAGGGTCCACTCTGAACAATTAAATGTAGTCATACTGGGGACTGCTGAAGCAAGGCAAGTGCTTTGGGCCAGATGAGATGAATCCTACTCTAGCCAACATGGCCCTAGAACGTCCCTTCTAGTCTCAACTTCTTGTTCCAGGACACACTCACCTCTTCACCCCTTCCAACTATTTTAGCTCTTATATCAACTTACCGCCAATCAGGAATATAAAGAAAGGTATGATCTGATTGTTGCTCTTGCTTATTTAGATACTGTAATGCTTTTCTATGTGTTAAATGGCTTTCATGGACATTATCCCTTTTGATCCTTCTAAGTAAGTAAGGCTGATATTACCTACCTATACATAAAAGGGAGTAAATGACTTGTCTAAGTCTATGGTATCTTATTGATTATCATAAGAAATAGTGTCACTGACTTACATATGACTTGGTTGTTTCAAATGCCTGAATCCAAGAGAAACATTATTTTCTGGTTAAGGTGGGTAAAACTGGAACTCCTGATTTAAGGGAACATACATGGTATCTATTATGGGGCATTGGGTAGTGAGGCTCAGAGTTCATAGAACTCAGGGAACTATTACAGGGAGAAGTGATAAAGAATAGCATTTAGTATTTCTAATTAAATCCTAAGATCTACAGGAAAAGAGTGAATGAGGAGTGCTCTAGTGAGGCACAGGAGAGCAGTGGATGTGACCCTGTGACAGCAGAGACCGGTGGCATGTCAGAGCCCCTTTGGGACTAGGGGTTGGTACTGTGCACCCAGGAGCTACACAGGATGTCACTGTGGCATATGTACGCTTAAAATCTTGGTCTTCAAGATGGCTTTTGGCTTCCTGAGAATGAAAGAAGGCATTTTGGATAACTAGAGTTCTTTATGGGCCACGAAACAAGGAAGAACTCAGAAGAACGTGCTGCTTCCCTGTTCTCCTACAGCAGCTAGAGCCCTGCAGGACGTGGTTCTCTAAAATAGGAGTAGAACCTTCACATTCAACTGGGATCCTGCATCGTTACTCCTCCTTTGCCCTTGGCTCGTCAGGGGGCTGTTGGGGGAGAGGGATGAGGCTCAAACTGACCTGGATTTGAATACTAACCTAATAGTTTACCTTATTTTCTTTAAAGTGGGGAAGCTAACTTACCTTATAGGGTTGTTGTGATAATTAAAATGAAATTATGTACAACTTGTAGCACAATATTTGGCAAATAGTAAGCTCTCAATACTTATTATGAACCCCAAATAGGAATATTAGTCAGCATTTTGATGCAGCAACAAGCAACCCCATAATCTCAACAGCTCACAACACCAAACATTTAGTCGCTCGTATTATATGAGAGCTGCAGTCAGTTACAGGTCAACTGTAGCCAATTGGTGGACTTGGCTCAGTTCCAAATGTCTTCTTAGTCCAAGGCCCAGGATGAAGGAGCAGCCACTATCTAGGCATGCTGTTCTCATGGTGGAGGACTCAAGGTGGGTAGGGGGAGGGCACAGAGCCAAACCACACAAATGCCTTTTAAGCTTCTGCTTGGACAAGTCTTATGGTACATGTACTCATATTCCATTGACCAAAGCATGTCACATGGCCAAGCCTCTAGTCATTGGAGTAGTAAGTGTACTCTACCTCCAGGGAACAATCTAAGAGTGAGGAGGGAAAACTAACTGGGAACAAATAATACAATCTATCAACTGAGTTAAATCATTCAACAAATGTGTTGAGTACCTACTACGTAGCAGACTTTTTAAAAGCCTGAAGGAGAGAGCTTGTTTTTGATGGCAGAGACAGATGACTAAATAGGAACTTCTTGGGCAAGGTGATGTGATTCTCTAGGGTAATATGACTGCAATAAGAGCAAGAAGAAGCATCTACAGGAAGTGCTAGCTGAGGAAGTCCAGAAAGATAGGTAGGAGTTACTAGAGAAAGAGTGGGACGGAGGGAAGGGAGATTTACAGAGGAAACAGCATGTGCAAAAGCCAACAATCAAAAGAGGACATGATGTTTTTCAAAAAGTACAAATATTTTAGTATGGCTGGAGAATTTAGTGGTGCAGGAGAAATGGAAGAGAGTGGCCCCATCTGAAATGAGCCCTTGTACCTCTGAAAGCCTAGAGGGAGTCTTTAAAAGGGTGAGAGTAAAGGAGTGCTGTGATCAGATGTGCATTTTCGAAATATCATTTGCACCTCAGTGTGAAGGGTAGATTAGACATAGGCAGACTTGCAGCAAAAACCAGCTAGAAGACCCTTACAGAAAGAGAGGCAAGATATGATGAGATCCTGAAGTCTTGTGGTGCAGTGGAGAAGACAGAAGTGGACAGAGTGACCAGAGATGAAGTAGTCCATAGTCCTGGGTTGGTTGGATGTGGAGGCTGAAAGACAGGAGTATCAAAGATGCCTCCAGGTACCTGGCTTGGGTCTGCTGGGGATGCCATTTGTGGACATGAACTAATATAGGAGGAGAAACGTGTAAGGGAGGGAAAGACAGGTTCAGTTTTTTTCATTAGATTAGTTAGAGTATAGCCTAAGATGCTATAACAAAAAGACCCTAAAATGTAGTAACTCATACAAAATTGTTCTTTTTTTTCTCTCTCCTGTAACAGTAGAGATCTAGTGGGACTGAGTCTACCATTCCCAACATGTGGCTCCCAAGACTGCTCCAGTGATAGTTACTCTTCAGCAAGCAGCAGCAAGGAAAGCAGAGGGTCAGGGCAAGTAGTTTATTTTTAGAGAGGTGGCATGGAAATAACACGCATCACTTCTCCTCACATACCTTTGTCCTGAATCTAGTCCCATGGTCACAATTAGCTGCAAGGGAGGCTAGGAAATGTAGTATGTGGCTGGCTTGGCTGGCCAGATTAAAACCTGGGAAGTTCTGTTACTAAAAGAAGGGGGCAGTTAGCATCTCCATCTATAGAATGATGAGTTTGGGGTGCTTGTATAACATCCAGATGGAGAATGAAGTTATATATTTGGGTCTGGAGCTTGGGTGAGAGATCTAAACTGGAAATACAGGTAACAAGTTGATAAAAGTGGAGAAGAGCTTTCATACAGGAGCTTTCTCTGTCCAAATGGCTGATCCATCCTAGAAGTCTGACCCACCTGAATGAATCAGGACAGCTTCCAAAGCACCTTGGCCCTGCAGGGTAGAGACTGACCTCTTTTAGTACTGCTTTAGTCGTATTGGAACAGCATGTGGGCCAGCTAGACATTACCCACGAGCTCATTTCAGATCTCTGGAAGACGAGGCAATCAGACAGAAAGGAGATATGCTTCTTGCTTTCATCTGCACAGTGGTGGCAGAGAATGGGAAAGCATGGCTCCATGGGACACACAGAACATATGCTTAATGAATGGCAAGCTCGGTGTGCACAAGCGCTAGAGTTATTGGCAGCAAATAATAACTAGGCCATGAGCAATGCCCACCTGGGCGAGGGCAGCACCAGTGTCTACTTTAGCCCCATGGAAAGGGGTGGAGATACTGATGCCCTTTAGGAGTCTTGGGGAGAAAACATGCAAGAATGCTGTCGTATTTTTTATTATCTCAAAATAGTACATCTGGTCACCCTAACCCTAAAATGGATCAAGCCATTAGGTACTATGGTAGCAAACAAGAGAAACTGATTCTGTCCAATTTAAGCAGGAAAGAAATTTATTGAAAGGAAATTGAGTAACTTGCAGGACTAATAGGCAAGCTGGAGAACTAGGCTTAGAAAATAGGCAAACAGCAAGGAAATGTCTACTCTTCTTGGTAAAGGCTTTTTTTTTTTTTTTTTTTTTTTTTTTTTTTTTTACGGTACGCGGGCCTCTCACTGTTGTGGCCTCTCCCGTTGCGGAGCACAGGCTCCGGACGCACAGGCCCAGCGGCCATGGCTCATGGGCCCAGCCGCTCCGCGGCATGTGGGATCTTCCCGGACCGGGGCACGAACCCACATCCCCTGCATCGGCAGGCAGACTCCCAACCACTGCGCCACCAGGGAAGCCCAGTAAAGGCTTTTTTATTTTATTATTTAACCCAACTATATCAAGAAGATGAATGGTTTCTACTTCTGGGGGAAAAAAGGTTCAAGCTGTGTTTTGTCTTTAAAAATTGAGCCTGTGGGTCATCATTTCCCAAAATGCTTTGCTTCCCATGCTGACATTGCTACTAAGAGATGGACACGCCATGGACCAAACCTAGTGGAGATGCTCAGACACTCCTTTTCCATCTCTTACACTTAGAAAACCTGCCCATTAATTGTTCCTAAAACAATGTCCTAGGAAATTGGGACAGTATGTTAAAAATGTGAGGACAAAAAGATGAATTTCTTAAAGATCTAACTTAAAGGCAGGAAAAGGAAGATGTGTATTGTCATACTGAATGAAGAAAAAACTTAGGAGTCTGAAAGCCAAGATATGCTGGTGAATGGGCAATTCTGAGGTCAAATCCCACTTCTGGGAGTTCAAGAGTTAAGGGATGGGTGAGCTTGATACAAAATTTCTAAAGATGCCTGTCTGTGGTGATGATAATTTTCCATGATCTTTAGCAGCAATCTTTGTTTCTCTAAAATGGGGCTGTGCTTATAGATCTGCCTCTCAAAGATGCTGGCAGGAATAGCTTACAACTAGTGGGGAAAAGGAACTTGCATTGAAAAAAATGAAAGTACTAAAATAAGAACGGCATTTCTGTAGATACTGCTTTTGTTATCCTTGCAAGAACACAATTCGTCATGTATAGAATCCTTTTCTTTACATGAGAATTGGGGCAGGAACTTATTTTGCCACATGCAGTGAGGCATTGTCTGCACTTGGAGCTGATCCTCCCTGGCCTGGTGACTTGGTACCCCTGGTGACTAGCTGAGATGGGAGCTGATGCTCTGAGCTGTCACTCATCACTCTACTTTTAGGCAGCTTTCCTAGTTATTGACCAGAATCCATTCTCTGCACTGAGGACCACCTGCTAAGAAAGGCCCTTCCGATTCACTTGTTCATTTGTTCATTGCACATATTCATTCCATAAAATAGAGCTTGCTGTATACTGAGGGTACAGAATCAACCAATCCTGGTCCTTGCCCGCAGGGACCTTAGAGTTAGAAACCAAGTTTATATTGAATTTCTCAAGCTCAGAGACTGGTCTTTTAAATCTGTGTTCCCAGAATGTAACATTGTATTTTAAAACATATTTTTGAATGAATTTGTATTAGATAGCCAAGGGCGGTTTTCCTGAGGATCAGGGGAACAATAAAAACAGAAGGAATGGTCTGGTGGTCTAAGAATGATGATTCCTTCCTCTGCAAATGTAGAAAACCACCTGTGATCTTCAATCTTCAATATGTCTTCTGGTGCTTCTTTCAGTCAGGAATTCTAATTTTTACAGATGTATTCTATATGGTATGATATAGGACATACTTCACTTACTTTACTCTTTACAGTTTTTTGGGATACTTGCTTTATTTTGTAGGATGAAACATGGATTCTTTCCATACTCCTGTAAATGTTCTTATAAGAGCTTAAAAACACAAGTCCCTTATGGTGTCACCCCTGCCTGGACTCAGACTCCCAGCCTTCCCATTGTGCCAGCACGTGTTTGTTCACGTGTGTGCATGACACACACTCAGTGCTTCTTTCAGTCTACCTCCCAGAAACTCCTCAGTTACATGCCCTGATGTTTCCCCAGGATGGGAGAATAACATATTTATAGTCAAAGAATGGAAAACATCTTAGTATGCCTGGAACTTGCATGGGCCCAAATCATGGAGAAGACCTTACATGCCGTGTCAAGGCATTTGGGTTTTATCCTAAAGGAATGGGAAGTCATTGGAGGCCTTATAGCCTGACATGATTCGATCAGTCTTTTAAAAAAAGAATATTCTAGATAGAAAAAATGTGGAGAGTACATTGGGCTGGAAGTAGGGAGACCACTGAAGAGGCTATTATAAAAGCAAAAATGTAATGAGGACTTGTGTAAAGTGATAGTAGGAGCTTTGGGGCCAGTCAACCTGGGTTCAAATCTGTCACTTGCTAACCCTGAGGTGTTTGGCAAGATACATACAGTTTCTGAGGATCAGTTTCTTCATCTGTAAATTGGGTGTAATGATAATACCGACTTTACAGGATTTTTGGAGAGAATTTATTAAGATACTCCATGGCACTTAATACAATTTCTAACATACAGTAAGTGTTTCATAATCACTTCCTGGTAGAAGGAATAGAAACTTGATTTATTCCCACTAGGAGTGACCATGGGAAAAGAGAAGCGTCAATTTGAGAGAGATTTAGAATTAGTGGCCACTGAATATGGTTAGAGCCAAAGAGGAGATGATCAAAGCTATGAGTTCTATCTACAATGATAGGACAGTGAGCATACTGGCAAAAGAGCTAGGGAGAGAAGAAAGACTGGTTTGTAAGCAAGAGTTGAGGTGGGAAAAGAGAAGATGATGAACAAAGTTTGGATATGTTTAATTTGAAGTATCTGTTAAACGTGCAGATGAGGTTTCATGAAGTTGAGGGTCTGAGACATAACGGGTAGCTGGAACCACGGGAGAATAAGATTTCTTAGATCAAATGCACAGGTGAACATTACAAAGAGGCTGAAAATTTTTAATTTATTTACCTGGCATTCAAAGGTATTCTTATTAGCCTGTATAGACTCCAGCATAAGAAGTACTAGGTTTTTGGCATCTGACAGGTGGTAACATAGAAAAACAAAAAAAATCTATAAGAGGTGGGACCCAAGTTCAGGATACTAACCTAGCCCCAGGGCAGATCTATTGGGAATTGGAGTCAGAGGGAGGGTGTTCCCAGGCCAAATCTCAGTGTCCCTGGGGAACTGTCAATCTTGGTCCTCATCCAAATTAGCTACTATCTCTGAAGGGCCCGATCTGGGGTAGGAGTGGGTGTCCCATGAGAGGTAGTTTTTGAAGTTGGGTGGAGAGCAAGGTTACAGTTTCAGATATGGATCAGTCATGTGTGAGGATATAGGGAACAAAACCTAATCCTCAGGAGAAGGGCTTATATCAGAGCCCAGGCAAGCAGAATGGAACTCAGGGCAAGGCTTTGGTACCAGTGGATTGCAAATCAGGTGGAAACACAGTCTCACATAAACACGGGCTGAGGGAAAGACATGTGGTTCAGTGGGTGTAGGAACCCCTGCCCTCGCCCAGAATCCAGGGTTAGGGCCAGAAGAGCAATTCTAGACCTTACCCTCCAGTGGGAATGGGCAGGCTTGGGACCTGGGTGGCATTCATCCTACATTTTGATGCTTCTAGAGCTAACACAGGGATTGGCATCTTCAGCTTTCTCTCTAACTCTTCACTTTTATGGTCCTCAAAGATCCAATAAACTGACATTTCCTTGAAATTCCTAGATCTGTCCTCTCCAGCTATCCAGATCTATCCTTAGCTTAGATTCCCAAGGTTTCCATTATACCTGCATATGTATACATCTCTGTGTATGTGTACACACACTCAGGGTACCCTCGGTTTCCAGCTTCCAGGAGCAGCAACAGCTACATTTATTGAGTGCTTACTGTATACCAGTGTTATCCTAAGTGCTTAGGATAAAATCTTTTTTTTTGTTTGTTTGTTTGCGGTACGCGGGCCTCTCACTGTCGTGGCCTCTCCCGTTGCGGAGCACAGGCTCCGGACGCGCAGGCTCAGTGGCCATGGCTCACGGGCCCAGCCGCTCCGCGGCATGTGGGATCTTCCCGGACAGGGGCACGAACCCGCGCCCCCTGCATTGGCAGGCGGACTCCCAACCACTGCGCCACCAGGGAAGCCCAGGATAAAATCTTATTTAACCCTCAAACAGCTCCATAAGATAGTTACTATTATTCTGGTTTTACCAGTAAGGAAACTGAAAGTCCTAAGACTTAAGTAATTTGCCTTATGTCATGCAGCTAGGAAGTGGTAGGGCTTGGATTCTAACTTAGGACGCACTCTAAAATCCATGCCTTTAATTATCATGCTGTAAAGAGGCAGATGTTTCTGGAAACATATTCTTTATTCTTTGGAACATGAACTTATGTGTGTGTCATAGAAGCTGTGAATTGACTAACCTCTATTAATAATTAAGGAAGTGCACAATTTTAAAAAATGATAATTAAGGGAGCTGAATGGCTTGGTCAAGTAGCTAATCCATTAACAGAGAACAGAGCTGAGGAGGGGGTTATTCTTAGTAATCATCTAATGAAGAAAACCCCATACTTAACTCTCTCAAAAAAACCAAAAACAACCCTCCCCCCCCCCCAACTCTTTTGTCTGCACCTGCCTCCTTTGCTGGTTTCATTTATCTTGGAATGCTAAGGAAATGTGATTTCCCAAGAAGAGCCTGAATAGGTAGCAGAGAAGAAAGGTGGTTGGTCAACTACCAAGCATTGTGCTGGGAGCAACGCCTGTGATTGGTTATCCAGTCTCAACCACTGCTAACTGAAGACACTTCAACTCTCTGTCCCATTTTGTTACCTGGAAAACTGGAGCGTGAATAAGGTTTTGAAGAAGAACTACAAGGTTAAAAATTAATGCAATAGAATTTAAGGAGAAACTGTTAAAAAAAAAAAAAAAGCCTTTTCCTCATCCAGGTGTGTGAGTTGGAAAGAGTGGAATCAGCCACACCAACATTTGGGGGTGGTGAAGGGAAGCAGTGGAGCCTGGGAACTAGGGTTCTTTTCTGAGCTGGGGTTCTTTTCTAGGAATTATTTGCCCCTCAGTGGGGCTGATCTACATAATTTGGCTGTAATCAAACCTATTAGTGGTGGATGTTCATCGAGATTCAGGAGCCTTAGAATGGGAGGCGAGGCAAAAGGCAGGAAAGGTGAGGTAGGATTTGCATTTGAGATCTCCCCTCTACTGGTCATGGTCAAGGTTCTCTGTTGTAGAGTTCACTCTCTGCAGGCGCCCAGAGAGAGAGAGAAGGTTTGTTAACAACTCTGTTGAGTAAGGAATATGAGGCTCATTTTACAGGTGAGTATTGCTTAAGAGGCTTCATTAAGGTCTCACCATTAGTACAATGGCCAGATAAGATTCAAAGCCCTATCTTTTGATGCCAATGCTCTCTTACTATACTATGCTGTTTATAAGTCATTTAACCCGTTTTCTCTGCAAAGTCCTAGAAATTCCCATGTTAATAGTCATTCATTTGCTCACCCATTCCTTCATTTATTCCATAGTAGCTATCGAGCACTTAGGTTCGAAACACTAAATCTCAAATATTCTGTTGCATTCTCTTCCCAATTCCATAGAATGCAGAAACCTTTTCTTCCTAACAGGAATTAGAACCTAGTTTTCACCGTGCTTTCATGGAAGAGAGGCACTAGTCTGGAACTCAGAAGTAGGTACAAATATGGTATCTTGCCCTGTTAAGAGAGCTTCTATAAAGAAAGTTTCATGAATAAGTGCATGTTTGAGCTGTGAGAGTGAGTTTGCTTTGTGGGATGTCATTGGGACCATAGGCAATAGTGAAGAACAGTAGGCTTCCCCTGGAAACTAGTCCTTTCTTGTATGTCTCAAGTCCACCTGCAATTCTAGGGTGAAACTCTTTGCCTCAAGCTACCTGAAGCTGGCTTGGCAGGCTCCTGGATTCAACTCTGAACCTCTTTATCATGTCTTTCTATTCATATTCTGTTTTTCTGCCTCTCATCGTGATTCTACTTCTGCTTCTAACCTTAGATCAAGCTAGAAACTCTTAACTCTCCCATTCACCTGAAGAAGTTATGTTCTCTTTGCCTGGAATTTCTAGATCTTACCATTGAGTTCATAGAAGCCCTTTGCCTCTCAAACACTCCCCTGGGCTTTCATTCACTGAAATTTCCCTCTCTTTCTTGGACACCAAGCCTCAAACTGATCTTTTTAAACACTTAAACTTCTCATCTGCTTTCTAGTCTCCCCCCACCCTTTTTTGGATTACCCTTCAAAGCTTTTGAACTTAGTCTACTGCTTTTGATCCAAAATTCTCCATTCCTCTCAAAGCCTTCTTTTCCCCTTAATCTCTGTCTTGTTTGCTGGGTCACCAGCTGGAAGGGAAGTCACTTCCTCCTGAAGTCATATGTCCTGGCTTCACTGTCCTCATTTATCAAATAGCTGTTGAGTATCTATGGGTTTCACCCAGGACAGCAAGATAAGACACATTCCTTACCTGACCCGACAAGTCTGATGGAGGCATGAAAATAAGTACAAAATTATTACAAAATTATTATAGTAAATGTCTAGAGGAGAATGCTGGGGATACTGATGGCACAAAGGAGGAAGTGACAAATGGATTGACTGGTCACAGAAGACTTGACAAGAAGCCTTTGAATTGGTTTTGACAGATGGAAAAGAGTTTCTCAGGAAGAGAAGTGAGGAAAAAGCATTCCATAAACAAGAAATATCAAGATCTAGAGGTGTGATATACCACGTCCCACTTGGGGGAACCGTTAGTTTGGTATCATCGGAGGTTGGTGCTCAAATGGACGTGCTGCAAGATGTGAGGCAGGGGAGGAATAGTTGATGGGGGCACCTTAAATGCCTTGCCAAGAACTTTGGGTTTTGTCCTGAAGGCCATGGAGGATGAGTGAAGGGTTTTAAGAAGGAGAGCCATAACAGTCAGATTTAGAAAGATAACTGAACTTATAGCAAGGAGAATGGACTGCATGTGGGCAACTGCCAGCAGGGAGACCAGACGAGAGATTATTGCAAAATTATAAGCAAGAAATGAGGAGAACGTACACACAAGCAATGGTAGTGGGCTTAAAGAAGGGGAAGGAAATATTAAAGATGTTAAGAGGTCAAGTTGACACGACTTTGTGACCAGTTGGACACTGGGAGTGAAGGCAGGTTTCTGGACAAGGCAACCAGGTAGATATTGATGCTCTTCATTGTGATGGAGAAAACAAGGGGAGAGACAGGTTAGGGAGGTAAGGTGGAAAGGCAAACCTATGATATGTGAGGTGAGGTCCAGGACACTGATACCATTTGGACATGTTCATTCTATTTTGCAGCCATAGCTGGAGGCCTTCAGGTCACAGTGCCCGACAAGAAGAAGGTGGCCATGCTCTTCCAGCCCACTGTGCTTCGCTGCCACTTCTCCACGTCTTCCCATCAGCCTGCAGTCGTGCAGTGGAAATTCAAGTCCTACTGCCAGGATCGCGTGGGGGAATCCTTGGGCATGTCTTCTCCCCGGGCCCAATCTCTCAGCAAAAGAAACCTGGAATGGGACCCCTACTTGGATTGTTTAGACAGTAGGAGGACTGTTCGAGTGGTAGCTTCCAAACAGGGCTCGACCGTGACCCTGGGAGATTTCTACAGGGGCAGAGAGATCACAATTGTTCATGGTAATAATGTCTCTGTTTTGAATCTAGGGAAGATTGGCTCCATTCTTCCCAGATACAAGAGGATGTCAGCCTTGCGCCCTTTCAATCCCTCAAGACTTTGATTTTATGGGGGATGGGAGTATCAAGAAACCTAGCAAATTGCTTTAATGGGATGGCGTGGAGAGGAAGGATGGAGGCTTGTAATATCAAGAGAAGACAGAGATGAGCTTTGGAAATAGTCTTTCATGAGCCTGACCTCCAGCCTGAGGAATTTATTATCAGAACTGAATTGAAATGGGTTCTAGTGAAAGCTTTCTCAAATACCTCACACCTTGACACCAGCCTTTATTGCCCTTTCCTTAACTCAGAAAGCAGACTTCCCTAAGAATTTCCTCTGCTGGGAGAAGGGATGTATGTGTACAAGTTTCAGAGCCAGGTAGATGCCATGGCCCAAGCCTCAGGTAGTTTTACATCAGTTCCACCCTTTTTCCTGCTCCCTACAGCTTTGGGCAAGGAAAAGTTCCAAATTTTGAAGAACTCCTGTGAACCCAGCTCATTTCCAGGAGTCCAGGTTAATTCTGGAATTTACTTGGCTTTCAGGGGCCTCTGCAGGCCTGGTTGAAAGCAGTCTTCTATTCCAGAAACCAGACTGGAACTAGACCAGTTTCTGGGGGCGCTCTAATTCTCACCCCTTAGGGATGCTAGCTTTTATTATTGTTCCGTTGTTTGTTTTAAATAAAACAAACATCTCGTCAAACACCATCAGGGTAAAGAAATAGAACACTACAGACACCCAGAAGGGCTGCCCCCCCCCCCATTGTTTAGTGTTTTCCTTCAGAGGACAGAGTTTAGGACCCCGTCCTTCTCTTTGTGATAACAGATGCAGATCTTCAAATTGGAAAACTCATGTGGGGAGACAGCGGACTCTATTACTGTATCATCACCACCCCTGATGACCTGGAGGGCAAGAACGAGGACTCGGTGGAACTGCTGGTGTTGGGTAAGTGACAACCCTCAGTAACATTTTCATCTTAGACTGCTTGCACTGTTCCCTCTTCTCGCTTCTCCTCCCTGCGTGTGTCAGCAGGTTGCACGCACAGGCTTTACCTTTGGTGCACAGACAAACCAGTTTTAGAATATGTTCTTTATGAGCAGTAGTTGCATTTATTATATTTTGTTTCTTGGTGTCTATGGCCCACATTTTACCATTTTCCTGAATGTTTCTTCTGCTTTCTTAGTTTTTTCCCCTCCTTTCCACTTGCACCTTTAACCCTGATTTCTCTCTGCTCTCATTCTTTACATATGCTAATGATTGAGGAAAATGCCAGAGGCCTTTGAAGCAGGGTAGAGACAGCTGAGAGAGAAGAATTCGCTGGTGTGCTAGGATCTCCTGAGACAAAGGAATCTTTTCCCATTCAATTATCTCCACTTAAGACAATCCTAAGGAAAGATGGCTGTAAACTTTTCATAATAAAAGGTGCTCAGTGAAAACAGCTATGGGGGAGACGTAATAGTGTTTAATTGGAAGGCAAATTTCTTGAAACCTAAAAGTGTCCAAGTTATTCGCAAAGCAACTATAATCCTTATTAATATTAATTTTTTCATAAATGGAAACTCATTACTTTTGGGTACTTTTCTCTTTTGTGGATTGGAGGAATATCAGTGGGAGATGACCTCCTTGTATGAAACTGAAAATTGAGCACATATTTCGTGCTCTATAAATGTTGGCTGGACAAAAAAGTTAGAATAAACATACAGAAATTAAGAAAAGAAACAACATTAATTGTAGGATAAAAGGTAAATCCTTGAAGCCATTTTACATTTTTTTGTAGCTTCCAAGAAACCAGGTCTTAACAATTTGGGGGGAATATTTGAGGTGCTTTCTTTTAGAAGCAAATGAGGTTGAAGGTTAATTTTTACCCTCTGGGAAACTCAGTGCCCCAGGAGAAAATGGAATTTGCCTAAGATTTTTAGTTTTACTCTATCATGACTTTGGCAAGTCAACTGTACTGCTTGCCTTAATTTTATAGTTTACAAAATGGATTAAGGTAATAATTATTTATTAATGATTAACCCTTTAATTAATAATAATTAGCCCTTTTTAGACAGATTAATTTCAAATACATGTTTACTCAAATACATGAGTCCAGTATATGAAGCTTAACTGCTGTGATCTGTAAAAGAATGGGAAATACGACATATATTCAAAAGGAAATAAAAATGTAAAAGGTTTATATTGACATTGTAAAAGACTACGGGGCAATCAGATTCGGGATCTGCTGTGACTCTGTAGGGAATAAAAAGATAAATTTCTGCCTAATAACACAACTCTAATGTCTAAGTTTGAAGGAACAAGTGGCTCATTGAGCCTGCAATTAGCTAATTGTGAACACAGTTATTTGGCCAGTGCAACCATTTGCAGCAAAGTAATTGCCTGGGCAGGAAAAGGAGGCCAGGTAAAAGCCACTTTAAATAATTTGGTCCCAGATCTGCAAATGTGGGGAAATAAATAGAGTGAAAGCCTTGTCATCTGAGGATGTGCTGAAGTGTATGAAGGGCATTGCTCTGGATCAAAACATACAAAGCAACTTGGGCAAAGATGCTGTCCTCAGCACCACAGGGTGGGTGAAAGGAAGACTCAGATGAAAATGGTCAACAAAGATGGAAGAAAAGATAAGAACAGAAATCAGTGTTACCCTAAAAAGAACCATAAAGGGAAAGTGGGGATGCTGCAAATCAGCTCATCACAGTAGAAGCAGCATATCTGTGAGATAAACAGATACATACTAGGGTTCTTGGGGAGGAGAAACACATAATTCTGCTATATTCCCCATTAATTAGAAATTTATTCTAAATAATTAGAAATGTTGAAAGCATGGTAAATGAGCCATGCTAGTTGTGTTAGTTAATTTAAAGGGGTTAGTTTGAAATCTATGAGAATTTTCTGGGTGCAGGAAGTACTGTATTTACTTCCAAATGCAACATTCTGAGTCTTCTTGGTCTTGACACCCCTTTATGGAATTTTTCAAAGTACCCTCACAGTTTAAAAAATGCTAATTATTTGGTGGTTATATCCTACAGGCCCGTTTGTTAGGTATTCTTTTTATGTGAGACTGGGAGAGCAACCTGATTTCTGAAGTCATCCTCAAGGAGATTAAGACCTCAGTGGGAAGATAACTGAGTCCACAGTTTGCTAATTACAACCTCCATAAGCCACTGAACTTAATATGAGGAATGGTAGGAGGAATTGGGAGGATTTGGTCTAGTGAAAGAGGACTTGGGAAAGGGAGCATGGGAAGTGTCTCCAGATATCTGAAGTGAAATTGTATAGAAGAGAGATTGGAAACCTACTCTGTCTGTGTGGCTAGGAAGTTACAAAGGGAGCGAGTCCATCTGAGGATAAAGAAAGAACTGTTAACAGTCAGAGAGACATCTAAAGATACAATCAGTGTTCTTAGGAGTAGTAATTTCTATATCCTTAAGAAGGTGGAAGATTTTTTATGAGTTATTATATCAGGCACTTATGTATAGGAAAAGGTGTTCAACTCAGTTATTTTTGAGCTTTATTTCAATTTTAAAATTCTTGGTTTAAAAAGTAGATGAATGTGAGTGATGTGACTACCTTGATAAATGAGAAAATGACCTCCCGGTAATTCAGTCCTCATGACAGAGATACAAGACTTACAGGTTGGTTACAAGAACATACAGGGTGGTGCTCACTCACAAGGAAGCCAGCAGGAATAAACTGTGGTCTTTTGCAGTAGGTCAGGGTCAAAAGGACTAATTCCACAAGAATGAGGATAAACTATTGATGGAGGCTTGAAGGAGCTGGAGCTTGAGCTCTTCTTCAAGAATGATCAGGACAGAGGAATGAAATTAGATCTCAGGGTCAAAGCAATAATTAGCAGCAGGGTGGACAGTGTATTAGAGAGGAGTGCTAGAACAGAGGGATGGGTTACGGGGAGGTGCAGCAGCACGGGTAAAAGGGAATGAGATTCTGAAGCAGAGGAATGAATTGAGAACAAACAACACAGAAACATTTCTAAGATGGAATTGATGGATCCTGGTGACTAATGCATTAAAAAAAAATGAGACAGAGGGATGAGTCAAAAGGACACCATGGTTTCTAGCTAGCTGGGTAGCCAACTGTTCCGTCAACTGAGAGAGAGGCCACAGTTTGGAAAGCAGGTTGGAGAGGCAGGAGAATGAGTTTGGTTAAGAAAAAAAAAAAATGGTACAAATGAACTTATTTACAAAACAGAAATAGTCACAGATGTAGAAAACATGTGGACTATGAGAGGCCTGTGGGACACCAAGGTGGAGATGTCTTGCTGACAATTAGAAATATAGGTCTGGAACTCAGTGGAGAAACTAGGATTAGAGATAATAGATTTGAGAGTCATGAATGATAGTCACAACCATGAAAGACTAGACGAGTCACTCGAGATTATATAAAATGGAAAGGGTCAAGGACAGAACCTTAGCAGTCTTATATTCTAGTTTGACTTCATGTGAGTGGCCACACGGGTACTGCATGTGTATTTGTCTTGATTTCCCCTACGACATCGGACGCTTCTCCATAGCCCTAGAACATGAGCTCTTCAGAGGCAAGAACCAGTTCTCATTCACCTTCTATCTGCAGTGCTTAGCAGAGTGTCTAGAATAAAGAAGCTTGAATGAATGTTTTTTTAAATGATAAATGGGCAGAATCTGTAACCAGTATTTACTTTGTGACTCTTAAATGTTAATCAGTGCTGAGTATATATTTGTTGACTTATGAAGTATTTATATAATAAATGTCTACAGTCTCAAGTGATATATAACATGGTTTAATCTCATCGGTCATGATTCTTTATCTGGGTATTTTAATTTTTACTAGTGACAGAACCATCCGGGACTATGGTTGAAAGCAACAGAAGTAGACTTTGGCTAACTTAGGCAGGAAAGGAATTCATTGGAAGGATATCAAAATTGAAAGAAAGGCTGGAAAATCAGTCTCCAAAAAGGATAATATATTAGGGTAATACTTACTAGCTTCTGTAGAAACAACCCCCGAATCTCAGTGACTTGCCACCATAGAAGTTCATTACGTCATCTTGTCAGAGTCAGATGTGGGTTAGGAGGCTTTTACCTGGGCAGCTCCCTTCCAAGTATGGCGTAGGGGTCTAGGCTTCTCCATTGTTTTAGTTTGCTGTATTGGAGAACTTTGCTCCCGGCTGCACAGAAAGAAAAAGTAAGGAAGGTCATTCATGGGGGACTTTTTAGGGGTCAGGTCTGTCAGTGACATGGGTTACTTCTCCTGTTATTTTGTTTGTGTCCAGGAAGAAAGTAAAAATGTTTTGATGAACACAGCACCATTCCTGCCCTGCCAGAGATGCTCCAGGGTCTATGTAGCAAGAATTAATAGACAATGTATTTAGGGCTCCATGGACATTAAAAAAAATCAACTCATCTCTTTTTTTTCTGATCTTGCATTTTCTCACTCAAGAATCAGTCTCAGGAGAGAGAGTCCAGCTGGTCCAGCTGGGTAGGTGTCCACTGCTTAGCATTAGGAGATTAGAGGCTCTTGGTAGCTAGTCCATCAAGATACGGAGAAGAATTAATTCCCCAAAGTAAATTGGGGCACTGTTACCAAAAAAAGGGAGAATGGATGTGAGATGCCCCCAAAAGCAATAAATATCCACCAAAGTGATACCATTACTACATCTACTACTGACATTAATGTACACTGATAATAATTTGACTTCGCAAAATTTTTCTATTATAACCTTGTAATGTAGGAGAGCAGGCGTTATTTCCCTTGTTTTCCAAATGCAGAAATCAATGTTCAGGTTTTGTAATTATTATCCCCTTCCGAAAGAGTGTCTTTGATCAAACCCAAGTGTCTTGATTCCCAGCCTCATCTCTTTCCACGACACCACACGACCTGTCTATATTAAGAAGCTATAGAATGCTCCCCTGCATAAGTCATGTCTTTAAAAATGTTGTTGCTGCTTTAGGCCATAGGTAAAGATTTTTACTTGTCCCAGATCTGCTTTAGTATCTCATTTCATTTCTCAGTGAAACCTATAACCAATGCCTGTAACCACTAACCTGGGCCCTCACTTCCAAGACGTAGCTGTTTTTGTCCAGATTGTGTACCTCCCCACTGAGCATGACCCACCTTCTTTTCCCCATACATCTGAGCCATCTACAGATCGCTTCAGATGCTTCTTTCAGAGGTTTCAGAAATATGCAAAGATGTGATTCAGAGAAATGGGAGGATAACTGCTGATTCAACACTAAATGCAAACACTATACTGAACACTCTTTAGTCTCTTTTTGATGATTCAGAAGGTAGAAATGCACATGTTTAGGGTGCTTTGAGATGACAGTGACAGGTACCTTAGAAATATTTAGACAGATGTCTGGGATCGTAGGGCCATACCAGAAGACAGTCACAGAGGGTGGAAGTGCCCAGAAATCTGCCACCCTGAGATTAGACATTGGTCTAGGATCAGTGGCGGGAACAGTCTGTTTATAACCTGGAACCATGCCACTGTTTGGATAGGAATAAAGTTCCCTTGGTCAGCTCCAGCTGGCAGGAAAAGGACTTCACCATTCAGGAAGGCTCAAGTAGGGAAGTTGTTGTTTTAAAATCTAAAAGCAGCTCGCCTTGTTCTTACTTCTTTCTGTGCACAATATAAGGGCCTGACCCCTTCTTTCTGATGTGTCATGTGGTAGCTTGTTTTTTAAGGGCCAAGGAGATAAAGGAGGGGAAGGGCCCCAGTGGAAATATGGCTGGATGAACACTTGTGCCTGTGGACCGAGAAAAGAATAACCGGACGTGAGCCGAGGGTGTTCAGAATTAAAGCTAAGAAAGACTTCCCTAATGGTAAATCACAATTTTTGGAAATTATGGTTGGTTGAAGGAGATTATAGAGACTCCCTCTCTGATGAGCTTTCAACATGGAACAGGTTCTCTTGTCCAAAATATTAGGATAAGCAAGATGGCTTTAGCATTCCTTCTATAATTTTGCCTTTATCTAAAAGATCCACAGATTGCAGAACTAATTCTCTGTATAGGGTGATGCCCCAAATACTGCTGTCCTGTTTTAATATTGTTTCTCTTTTAGAAAAAATGGTACGTTTATTATAAAAATTTCAAACAAAACGGAAAAAGAAGAAAATCTCTCTTCAAACTCTCACCATCAGAGCTAACTATTGTGTTCTTCAGAACTCTTCTAATTGCAAGGGATAGCTTCTCAAACTGGCTTAGGGGACCTTTTTGGCTCAGGTAACCAATAAGTCCAAGGGTATTCCTAGCTTCAAGCATGGCTAAGTCCCAGTGTTCAGATTATGTTTTAAAGAATCTCTATCTCCTCTGTGTTAGCTGCATTCTTGGGCAGGCTGTCTGCAAACCTGGCCCCTAGCAGGTCTTTAACACCTTTGCTCTCAGGAGGATAAACTGCCTCTCTCCACAGTGTCAGCAAACGTCCTGTTGTTGCGGGGTGGCATGTAGGGTACCACCAGCCCCAAATGAACCGTATGAATTGAAGGCAAAAGCGTAAAGGACCAGCTTCCTAAAGAGAAGTTGGACATTTGTTTCCAAATGAAGAAGAAAAGAATGCCAGGCAGGCAAAAACACACAGTGTTAATATTTTGTGGAATTCATCAATTTCTGCTTCTTTTTAGGCCAAATGCCATGCTATTTCAGGAGGCCAGAAATAGGCTTGTTCCCAGCAGGTCCTTGTGAGTAGGCGCTAAGTTGGGATTGATTATTCCCTGTGAAGAATAATGCCACAGAATGTGAAGGTAATGCCAGAGAATTACCTTTGTTTTCCTGTCGTGCTTCTATTTTTCCTTCCATTTCCTCCTGTGACTTATCCAGAAGTAAACATATATTACCCAGACAAGAGGTGGAGAAACAGGCATGCATTAATTTTTTTTTTAAAAAATCACATTATTCACAATACTGCGCCTGAAAGTGTTATTCCGGTCTAAAATCAACCTTTCTGCCCATTAGTATTAAAAAGCCATTAAGAACATAATAAGAAATCAGGGAATTCTTGGGAGGGGACATCTCGGAATTTGTCACGGGCTTTAGGGATTTTTGATGGAAGTCTGTTTCTATGGCTGTGCAGAAATACTCAGGCACTCACCCCCGTGTCAGTGCTGCCTCAATTTGAATCCTGTCCTACCTCCACCCCCAGGTGGAGTTCTGGCTGTTTAGAAAGGCTACTTGTTGCCAAGACTCCCCTTCTCTTCCTCTTTACCAGCCCTAGCCTGTGCTGCTAACCAGGAGATTTGCCGATTAAAAGGGCTTCAGCTCAGAGAGTTCCCATGGCAACAGCCTCCTCCTCGGAGGTCTTTGTTGCCAGCTCAAACTTTGATCTCTGAGAGTGGCTGCTGCTGTTTCTCTCAAAGATTTACAAACAGAGGAAGAGGGGGAAAGAATTGGAGGAGAAGAAAGAGAAGTTGACTCCTGGCAAAAGGGAGAGAAGGAATTAATTACCGAGTCACACTCTAGCCATAAATCTGGGGGTTACTCCTTTGGAATATCTTTCCATTTGGGCTGTGCCCACATTTTCCTTTGCAGACTTGATTATACTTCAGATGTCTTGGCTTCACATGAAAGACGTCAAGGGGAGTTGATTCCTCTAGCAGGATGGACCTACCCTATCTATCTTCGGATTTCCTGAAGACCTGAGATAACTGCACTGCCTCCCATGAAAGTGGGGACACAAAACTTATAATGGGAGGGAGCTTTTTAGGCCCCAGCCCCGCTGGCTTTTCTCCCAGCTGGCCTACTCTGCCCTGAGCTTACCTAGATGCCTCTGTGGGTTTTGGTTTTGAGAAGAACCAGAAAACTGTTGAAGGGGTGGAGGAGAAGGCGGAGGCAGAAAAGTCAACCAGGCATCAACTAGCATCTGATTCTGGTTAATGGCTGCCAAAAATGAACTTTCTACCGTCTGAGCAGTGGAGTGGGGTTTGGGGTTGTTCCAAAGACTAGGGATCACGCCTTTTACCCTTTGCAGGAAGCCTCTTCTGGCCTTCAGACCTCTCCACGGCATAATCGCAACCTTGCTCTTTGATAGGCACCGTGCGATAGAGTCAGTTTTGCTTCAAGCGTGATTTGCATTTGAATTATGATTTAACTTTTAACCAGTCTCTTTTGCATACTATGTCCCTAGCACAGTGAGGATACAAAATTTTAAAATGGCACTGTTTTGTCCCTATGAAAATTACTGTCTTTTGGTAAAGATAAGCATTATATTTCTGAAGCAATGAGAGAACAATACAAGAAAAGATTAAAACTATATTTGATATTAAATATCTGGGCTACTGATTCTCAAGAGGGGCCTCTTTGGACCCCCACCCAGACGATACTTGGCAATGTCTGGAAACATTGTGGTTGTCCCGTCTTGTGGGGTAGCATGGCATCTAGTGGATAGAGACCAAGGAGGCTGTTGAATATCCTACAACGCACAGGGTGGCCCTCCTACCCCCAACAAAGGATTATCTGGCCCCAAATGTGAATAGTGCCAAGGTTGCAAAACCCTGATCATGACCAAAGGTCAATCTGGTTACTGGATAAGATCCACTGTGAAGAGCACGGGCTTTGGGGTCAGATATCTGTGGACTCAGTGCATCAATATAACCTTCAGTAAGTCAATGTTGACGAGTCTTGGTTTCCTCATCTGTAAAAATGGGGGAGGGAAAATGAAAGTCACATGGAAGACCTAGTATGAGGATTAAATAACACAGAATATGAACTCAGTAAATGTCAGTTCCCTTCTCCTACCGTTTCCTATACCCCACATCTCATTGCCAGAATGTCATCCCTAATTTGAGGGAACCCTCTTCAGGGAATTCTGTGTTCCGGGACTCCTCCTAGAGAGCTGATTTTCTTTTAGCCCGTTCCATGGGCAGAGGCTTTAATGAGCCATCTGTTAATTGGCAATCCTATTACTAATAGATTCATGTTTTCTCAGTGACATCTGTGCAGTGCCTTGCGAGTGGTGACCCTAATCGGCCCTGTGGGAATCTTCCCGCTAGTGGGTTTCAGGGTGTTCTGTCCCAGCATGCCGGCTTTTGGTTGCTATGTTTTGGTAGCTGTTGGAAGCCCCCGTTTCTCAGTTAATTACAGGGTGTTTACTACCTAACCTAAATACAAGGATTAGGTCACAGAGGCCATTTGATGAAGTCTGGAAGGGTTTGGGGAGCACCTAAGACTTGGATTAGGATCTAGATGGGCCTGGAAAGACTTTTGATAGTGTGACCTTATCATTTATTGTCCAAATTAGAATACTCTGGAGAGTGAAAAGGGGAGACTTTTACTAATTTATGTCAAGACAACAGGCATACTGGTATGATGGTCACCCCATCTTTAGAGATGATCACCTGGAAAGTTCTCCTTTTGATTGAAGAGAACAGAAGATCCAGAGGAGCTGGGATCAAATTAGTTTCAGCTCACCTTCACCTGCTGCACCCTGGGTGTTAGCTGGCATTCTAATTATGGGGACCTAGGGATGTGCACATCTCCATTCATTTACTAGAAGCAAAGGGGCCCAGCAAAGAGGTGGTGGTTTGCAGTAACAGTTGTTCACTGAAAAACGTGTGCTGAGATTTCTGCCGGGTAAACGGTGTCCTTTAAGGTTCTTCACTGCCCTGGGTTGTGAAGAGAACAAACGAGGTGCTGAAGGCGCCGTTTGCCCTCCCCTCACCCCCAGCCACCCAGTCCCGCTTTGCGACTGCTCTCCCCTCCCTCCCCCGCTCCCTCGAAGCCTTTATCCCGCCTCACTATTTTTGCTTCACTTGTTGCTCATCACTGTGGGAGGAAACTCGGCCTTCAATTAGTGAGCATTCCTGAAGCCCGCGGTTGCCGTGGTTACCCAGGCGGGAGCTGGAGCAGCTGGGTCAGCCCGCCGGCCGCATTGTAGTCGACAGAGCCGGGAGGCGGCAAAAATGCGAAGCCGGTGCGCGGGAGGGAGGGGACGGGCCCCGCCGAGGGGAGGCCCTGGAGGCCCGCGGGAGAGCGGGTGTCGCCGAAAATCGGCTCAGCCCTGGAAAGAAAGAATGGCAGCCCTTGAGAGCCGGTCAGGAGACAGCCATGGCATTTTTCTCCAAAGCCAGCTGCCGCTATTCAAGTGTGCAGGTTTGAGTTCACACGGTGCAGTGCCTCAGAATTTGCTCTGGGAAATGCTCCATGCTCACGCCCCTCACACCGAGAGGGGGCTGGCCACGGAGGAAAGGGCAGGAACTCTGACAACCCGAGACCTACCAAGCTGTGTGCCCCTCCGTGTCTGCCGTGGACCACCTGGGCTTTTTGGGTTAAGGAAACTAGCCGTTCTTGATATCTTTGCATCTGAAGTGTCTGTGCAGGTCTGATGGTTGGAGCACAGGGAGCTCAGGAAATCACACTGGGCACCAAGAAACTCAATTTCCTCCCTCCATTAAATCCCACCCTGCTCCATATCATTTTGGAATCAAATCTAACTGTCTTAGTCATTTCATCTCAGGCCAAGTTGAGCACGTTATATTACTAATAACACTTTGCATCTACTCACTCTTGAGGGCTAGGGGGTTGGATCACTATAGCACTTTGCAAAGGCAGAGTGCTTTGCAATCATTTTTATTATTGTTTATTAGTTTATAGCAGCATGGTGAATGCCTTTTAATTAGCTCATACTGTGTTATGATGTATTCAGTAATCATTTTCTGGTCACAGCTTTAAAAGGTGCTGAAATTGTTAGCCATCTCCAACACTCCTATATCCAGACATTATACTTTAATTATGTAAGTAGAGCAGTAATGCCACAAACACAAATTTCCGTGTTGCTCACTGCAGATACTAGGAGATTAGAAATGCTGCACATGTCTAACATTTCTAAATTAAGAATAAGCAAAGCTTGAGGGGGAGTGAGATACTGGGGAAAAAAGATAGGGATGGGGGTGAGTAGACCCAGGTTCTACTCCTGGTTTATTAGTCAGCTGTGTGACTTTGGGTAAGATTCTTATGCTCTCTGAGCTTCAGGTTCCTGAAAACACGGAGTGGGTTATGGATTAGATGACCTCCGAGATCCTTTCTGGCAATACAACCTGATTTTAGAATTCTGTGTGAATAGAAGTCAGTGCCTTAGGCCAAGCTCATAATCACTGCCGAAAAGCCTGAAGCATTTATGAACAGTTAATTGTAGATGGTCTGATACGACTCATTTTGTGGAGAGAATTCACTGTGAGAATTATTCACTATAATTTAAAGTGAGCTAAAACGAAAGGGACAAAGAAAAAAAATACACACATGAAATGCTTAAATACATAGTTTACATATAAAAGAAAGGGAGGCTATATCCACATTTGTGATGGATAATCATAATCTTTATTTATTGAATGCATGGTTGCCGTAGGCATATAGAATAAAAACAGGGATGTGTGTGCCCTTGGGAAATTTCCAATTTGGGGGGATTCCAAACAGCCATAGAAACAACTTTACACTTAAAAGGGCCAGAGAAAAACATCCGCTCTCCTCAAAGATTTAGGAGAGAAACCTTTTAGAGGGTTAGGATCTGAGAGGTCACGGGTGGATACAGAACATCCCTGAAAATGGATCCAGGGCATCTTAGGAAAGCCTGGAAGTGGGATGAAGCCCAGATGTCCATTAAGCAGAAGGGAAAAGAAGGGAACCTCAAGAAGCTGGGGAAGAAAAACATTCTAGATCATCCCGAACAGAAGGTTCATTTGTATGATATATCGGCAAAACTGAAAAGGACTCCAAGTTAGTACGTTTCAAAGAAATGAATGGAGATAACTGTGCTGTCAGCAGTGTTGACATCACAAGGACAAAGGAAGTATTGTTTTCCCTTCTTTTCATAAGGTCCAATGGATTAAATAATGTGTCTTTTGTCATCAAATAATTGAGTAGCCGATCTAGGATCTGAAAACAAGTTTGTCCTACATCTAGAACTTGGACTAATGATCAGAGCTTGGATTTAAGTTTTAAGACTAGAGACAAAAACCAATCTGGGGCACATATTGTATCTCTGTGTAATGGCCGCCTTGAAAATACCCTAGCCTCGTGGCTTTCAGCTTGTGGGGGTGGAATGAGGCAGTGCTTCAATCCCCTGAGATGGCAAGATGGCATTTGGGGATATTCCGGTGAGTAGAGGATGCTCCTGGCATTGAGCCCTGAGTCCAGGGGTGCTAAACGTTCTCCATTACATAGAATAGTGCTGAATGAATGAATGGTTCCTTCATATGCTCGTTAAGAGTCCATTTGAGCTGGATAAAAGGCACTAACATGAGCAGTAAATCAGAAGCCCAGCATAGAAAACAATGGGGTTTACTACTGGGAAAAGTTCAAGGTCCTGACGGGTGAGGTGTCTCCTCATGCCATGCTGTTGGGGAGGCAGCGGGGTTTCCATCCTGCTAGTGGAGGCACATATAAAGGAATCACGGCAGCTGAGAGACAAATGCTCTCATGAAACCGGGACCATGGAGGAGGATGCAGCCTCTCACGGCAGTATTCTTACACGGCTCTGTCGGAACATATTTCAGAGTCTTGTAGACTGTGTGGTAAGAATTTGAATGAAGCAGAAGATTGAGAAGTTCATTAGCTGGTTATCTTAGTAAAGAAGGTAAGTACATCCTGCACTGAGGGCCTGACCGGCCAAGAAAAGGGTATCAGAACCTTGGGGAAATGTCACCGGGACATGGCTTGTCGTGAAATATGTGAAGATAATGCCATGGGTAGGAGAGGAGTGGGAAACCAGGCAAGGACTGTGCCTCTGAGGGAAGGCCTCATGACTGGGGGAACCTGATGTCAAAAATGCAAAAAAAAAAAAAAAAAAAAAGCTAATGAAAACGGGATTTGGCAGGAAGAAAGTCCTTTGACCTTGGTAAGTCATGTGACCCAGAAGCAAGAGAAGTAAAGCCGAATTCTTAGCCTCACACTGCTGGACAAGCTGCGTGGGCGAGCCTGAGGCTTTCAAGCATAGGGATCAAGTCTTGTTCTTCTCTGTGTGTCCACCGGGCACAATATACATTTCTTTGTTGAATGAATGAATTGGAGACATTCCAGAAGTGAACTTGTTCTCAGGAATACGTACCGAGAGTTCAGTTGGGGATAACTTCAAGGTGTCAGTGGCAGAAAACAGCTGAAACAGGGAATTATATAGGTAAAATCTGTAAGTTGTTTTATCAAAGTGATTGTTTCTGCCCTCGTCATTCAACCCAAAATACATGAATGTTTTGGGCTATGATGTTTGTGACCGTATGGAATGATACTGACACTTGCATGTGTGCGTGTACAAACTAGTAGTATGCCTGACTCATTTGGTCTATTCATGTGGAAATTTCTTAAAAGTAATGGATTCTGCAAGGTTTGGGGAAAACTCTTTGAAGTGCTTACGTGAAAACTGTACTTTCTACTCATAGTTTGAGCTGGGGTTTGAAAAGAGTAAATTTGGCTTTCTATTTGCTGGGTCTGTTTTCCATCCTTTTCTTAGACATTAAAGTGACTTGTAATTGCCACTCTAACTGAATCCTGGAAGAATGACAGTGATTCACAAGTGTTGGTAAAGTGCTGCTGAAATCTGGAATGTATTTACTGCAATTGTTTGGACTGTCTAACATCAGACCTTCATTGGATGTGACAGAATAGAGTAGAATAGGAAGAAAAGTTAGAGCATTTCTAAGTGGCAACAGCATTTTTTAGGAATTGTTAAGCAAGAAGCTGGAAGCAAAATGACTTTTAGAAATACAGGATTCCAGCATAAATTCACTTTTTAAAATGCCTTTAGCTCCAGGAAAATATAGGTCATGGTATAAAAGCCAGAGAGCTTTGCTCTCTCTCTCCCTCTCTACTGTTGACATAACATAGTGGTATAATCTGCTATCCCCAAACTCTGAAGACATTTAATTTTACCCACTTTACTGCCATAGCCTGTCACCCACACCACCCTGGGGCTAACACTACACGGGTGCATTATGGGAAGGCTTCCCCATCTTCTGAAGTGTCAGCTATTGGCCGTTGCTTCAGGGAGAATGAGAAGCTTGATGTATGCCTTTCTGTTGGAGTGACAAGCTTTGTGAATCTCCTGTCCATGTTTCTTATTTTAACTTTCAATTACACGTGTAAAAAAAATCTAAAAAAGTGAAAGCCCCTTCGTTGTTCTTCCATGATGCCCATTCCAGTGCCCCAGAAATAAGGGCTAACAAGTTGGTGTGTCATACTGTTGCTTTCAGATTTTGATTTGAACATAGGTGCCTAGAGCTTATATTCACTAACATTCTGTGTGCAGTAGTGTCAGAACACCATCATGGTGTCGTTCTAAACAGCAGGTGGGGAAATCCCAGCTTTTGTGTTTTATCCATCATAATTATATCTGTGTACATATACCCCGCAGTGGTTGCAAGCACATGACCTCTGGGTTCTATACAGTCCCAAAACATATTTTGTATGGCTTGTCCAGTGATTTTTTAAAATCTGTCAATCGGTTGCCAACATTTGAAAATCAGGATATTTCACATAAAAATCTGGGGCCTGGCTAATCTTGAAAAATAGGAAGATTTGCAACCCTGAAGACACTTTTCTGTGAGGCAACAATTGGCTAGAGGTGCGTAGAAGCACCCCTACAGACACAATATGCCATTTGCCACACGCCCAGCTGCTCCCAGTTGTATTACATTTGACCAGCTGCACTTGTTTGCATTATCTACTGGTCCGTATAAATATATGGAATTGAGTTTGCAACTCTGATCACTGAGTATCAGATTTGAGAACTGAAAATGTTATGGATAGGGTGACCATCTAAATAATTGTCTAAATTAGAACCCTTTGGAATTAAAAGGGGTGCTATTAATAATTACACCAGGACAACAGGCATAAACCAGGACTGTCCCAGACAAACCAAGATGTATGGTCTCCCTATTTATGGATCTCTTCATTCAACCGCTTCATTTGACTCATGAGAAAATTGAGTCCTAGAAAGAGGAAGTAATCTGTCCGTAGTGGTCACCAAGTAAACTGATGTCAAAGCTGCTTTCAGTACCCTGACTCCCAGCCAGTCTACTGCTTACTCCAATAGAATATGCTCTATATAATATGTGTGAGTACCATATCCTCCTTGAATGTATGGATTTTTTTATAGTTAATTATTATCACATAGCTAATTTCCTGTGAGAAATTATATGCAAATCGATAGCTTATATCATCAATAACATTTCTGTTATGAATTAATGATTTGGGCTACAGCACATACAGGGATGTTTAAAACAGTGGTAGGCTTGAGAACTAGAGAGTAAACACAATAAAAGCTTCTCATTTTACTATATACAGTAAGATATATTTAGAAGTACTAATCTGTCCATATTAAAAAAAAACACCATTAAGTAAGCGTCTGATAACTCCTTTGCTAAAAGCACAGTATATTGACTTTTTTTAAAAAATATTGACTTCTTGATCATTGGCTGTTGGCTGTAATTAATACTAATTATGCCTTTAAGAGATGTCCAAGATCCCAAATCCTTGACCACCTGTCTATTGCCTTGTTGAACTTCCAAGAGATATTTGTACAGAGAACATTCCATGTGAGACCAACGCATGCTCTTAATCACTTGCTTGGACTTTGGCCCCAAATCCCTGTCTGGTCGCCTATCCTAGGAAAATGGACTAGCCCACGTGTGAGCCTTGGGGAGCCTCCTAGCCTTTCATGTTGGCTTAGGCCAAAGGCTAGCCCATCTCTCCTTCAAGATGCCCTTTTCCAATGACCTACTTGGCTCCCACTTGACTTTCCAAGAGACCTTGCAAGCACCAAACCACTCTTACCGTGTCAGCTGCACAAGATGGAAGACAGAAAGAAGGAAACCCTTCTTGCCAAAACCTAAAACAGAGCTAACTTCAGGACTTCCCTGGCGGTCCAGTGGTTAAGACTACGAGCTTCTACTGCAGGGGGCACGGGTTTGATCCCTGGTTGGGAAACTAAGATCCCACATGCTGCATGGCGTGGCCAAAAAAATAACTAAATAAAAAATAAAACAGAGTTAACCTAGTGGCCCACTCCATGCTTTCTTTTCCTTGGAATGTACTCTGGTACTGATTAACTTTTCAAATGTGGGACCATGACCCATGCAGGAGACATGACTAGGACACATTTTACCACACTGGCCTTGTATAGTTGAGGAGAGCCAAGAGAAATAAAGTGAGCAAAGAGCCCTTTTACCTGACTCCCTAACACCTTGCCCCTGCTGCAGCATCCTCTCCTAGCGCCTCGGAAGAACTTCTTTTTCTTTGACTTTTGTCAGAGCTGCTTTTCTATGGGGTGATTTGATAGAGGAGAGGATCAGTGACCAACTATGACCTTTAGACTCAAAATATAAACCACACACATGGGTAACTTTTTCTCTAATGCACCTCAACAAACTTCAACAGGAAAAGTTTTCTAATGAACCAGAGAGACCAGACCCCTAGAGGTGTGTTTTCTAATAGTGGTGTGTGGCTACAGAGCCTTTGAAGTATTAATATTTTGGCTACATTGGTACAAGTAAAAATATTATGAAGGTAATTTCATCTTTTTTTAAAAAAAAAACTATTTTAATGTGATTACTAGAAAAGCTAAAATTACTGGTCGCTCACATTATATTTCTACTGGACAGAGCTGTGCTAGAAGCATATGTCATGCCCATAAGTGAAGTAAGATTCAGTTGCAGGCTTAGGAACCATAGTGACCTTTTGCCATCACAAGCCTCAAAGGAAGCGAGTTTGCTAGTTGTTTCCTAGTGCAACTTGTTTCTTAGCAAGGCTGCACTGTGATAGAGAGAACCTGGTACAGGGCAGAAGTCCCATTACAGCCTTTTTATTTACGTGGATATGAGAACATGGTGGAAGCATTCAGCACTTCTTTCTATATAAACCAGGCTAGTTTTTAAAAGGACTAACCTCCTCCCCAACCTCTTCCAGTGTGTTGTTTCCTGCACAGCTCTTTGCTTCTCAGAGCCCCGAGGGGCACCTGTTCTGACACCAGCCCTTAAGCTTCTGTGCCATATCACGCAGAAGGCACTTGGGTCCATACCATGCCAGCTGTGGGTGCCGTATGGAAAAGCCATACCATATACATATGTACAGAGTATTTCTGAAGCCAGAAGGAGTGTCGAAGAGTGTATAACTGATCTAGCTTTATCATTTCCTTGCCTTTGAAAACTTTAATCATTGAAATATCTTTAGGCTATAAATAGAATCATGTAGGGGGATAATTCTGAGTTAAAACCAAATATGTACTTTTGTTTTTATATGGACATGGGACTGTGTATGGATGTACGAAAATGTAGGTTGAACGTTTGGATACAGACGGGTTTGACTTTCCAATAATATACGTGGAGTAGGATGTATAAATGAATGGAGATGGTATATGTCAGTCTGCTCAAGCAGGTTTTTTCATATTCGAAGCAGAGATTTCCTCCTTCTATAATAGTTGGAGGGAAATTTCTGTTTCTGCTTCTGCCTGGTTTAGGTGCAGAGTTCTTAGATGGCTGCCAAAGATTGATGGAGAAGCTCATTCTCTTGACTGAGCCCAGCCTTGGTGACGTGCATCTCAGAACACAGACAGCATGGATCAATGGCCCCATGTAGGGATGGTGCTAACTGGAGCTAGGCTTCAGGCTGTGTTTTTCCTTTGGAGTAACCTCTTTACTTCTTCTTTTCCTTCCACTTCTTTTAGGCAGGACAGGGCTGCTTGCTGATCTCTTGCCCAGTTTTGCTGTGGAGATTATGCCAGGTATTCAGTCATTTAACTCTGTATTTGCTTAATTTGCTATCCCTCCATCTGTCTTGCTTCTGCATTAGTTACTAATTGCTCCTTTAATTTATTTGTACATTTGTCTATATATGTCTGTGGTATTCTCCAGGATGAAATTAAGCCCATGGGAAGAGCCTCCAAATTGTATTTCTCCTGTTACTAGGCCCTAAAAGAATAATGGTAATTAAAAATAGGCTGAGATGGGGACCCAGTCCTTCAGTGTCAGGTATGCAGGCCTTTTCGCAATCTCAGTTTCTCAGCTGCACCCAGATAGCTATAAGTATCCTTAACGGAGTGGTTATTAATCTGCATTCCTTATTCCCTAAGTTTTATGTTTACCCATTCATGAGTGTACAACCATGTTACTCTGAATTGCCTTTTATAACTTTATCAAAACATTTTTTCAAACCTTATGAAAGCTATGCACCCCTCCTCCCTTGAAAAGTACACATTTAGAGATCTACATTGCTTTGTATACAACTTCAGGGGCTTCTTGGCCCCCTAAGTCCCTGGGGTCCATGGACCCTATCTCAAGGACACCTGCACCGAATGTACACCTCTGTCTTTTTATGTAGCTTCTGTTGGACATACCAGCTAGACAAGCCAACATCAGTTTGATGCTGCACTATAGCCCATCGTGGAAGGAGGATCAGAGAGAAACAAGAATGAACTATGGGAGAGGACATAACCAAAGGCAGGGAATAGGAAAGGATATGATTCAGCCTTGCTTTGGAGAGTTTCTGCCAAAGGGTTAAGAGCTGCTTAATAACTGAGAGCAAAAGAGAGAAACAAGATAATCCTGGCGATTGGCTTTGACTTGATTCAGGTTTTAAGAAGCATGCAGAGTCTTCACAGTTGAGCTTCACTAATTATTCTTCCGTGAATTCTCCTGATCCTTTCCCATGAGCTGGCCAACCCAAATACAGACATTCTTTTCACCGATGTCGATCCCAAGGACGCAGATAGATATTTCTTTGTGATCCGCCTTATCCAGAGTTCCATCAATTTGTACGCATTTGCTCATCACAAAAAAAACACTGTTACACTGCACTGGTTCATACTAGATGTTATATCCCACAGTCCCAAGGAAAAGTTACTGTATTTTTCATATCTGGTCCTGGTCTCCCGAATTTCTCTCCCTTTTGACTCCAAGAATCCTTTCATGGATAACATTCTTTGTTTCTCCAAGGTAACCTGCCAGTCTTTTATCCTTGACTGCCTGACCCAAGTTGTAGCCACCATACCACACATCTCAGCTAATCCTCAGGGCCCATATCTATCTCAGGCCGCATTGTGTTATTATGTTAGTGCTAAGGCACAGGCCAAAGCCCTCATCTATCTACTGTCCTCAGCAAGAATGTTCTCCAGAACATTCTAGCTGGGTACAAGGCCTTCTCACTTCCTGAATAGAGGGTGACCTGGTTATTTTGAATGTATTTCTGATGGGTGAGTGAGGAGGACCATTCAGGAAACGTAAGTTGTTTGTTTCCTCCCTGAGGAAGTTATGTTCTAGACAAAGGTCAAATAACTTTATCATTATCACAAAACCCTTTATATAACCAAAATAGCATATTCGCAAGCTCCAACTGAATGTTCCATTTCACTGAAGGAATATTTAATAACTAAAATTCAAACAAAACAATGTGTACTTGAAGTTGATTGCAAAGGGATTTTTGGTAGATGGTTTTCAATCAAAATGAATTGCTTTAATCTTTTGCTTTGAAAGGAAATCATGGCTCATTCCAGTCCTTCCCAGGCACCCCCCACCCCGCAGTGGGACATTGGATCCTATAGCCAAGTCCCAAAAGCATGACATCAGGTCACTCCAGGGCCACAGTCATTTTTAACTAAGCCAGATGGATTGGTTTCCTTTCTCTTAATCTCTTGGATGGGCAAATGAATTAAATTCACGTTCAGCCTCTGGCAGAGCCGTGAAAATAGCAGACGTTAACAAACATGGTCAGATATACACGTGAGAGCCTTCCCAGTCATCCCAGTCCTGAGCCACTTTAGTCCGTGGTCATGCTGGCTGTGTAGCGCGGTCAGCTGGAGTGTGATCAAACCGTTCTTGGGGAACAGGGACAGGATCTTCTCTTCAGAGCCTATGCCTCTAGTTTTCTTTAGCAAAGGGTTTTGATCTCAGCACTGATGCTGAGTACAGGAAAGATGTTAAGAGGCATTCAGTAGGGAAAACAGATGAATACACAAGGGACATGGACCACCTAAATATGTTCTGATTTAGACCATCTAGACATAGAGAACTTTTTCTCAGGACTTAACACTTTTAGGGACAAGATTAACTTGGCTACAAAACATACGAATTCACGGAACCCACCATTTAATAGCTCAGGAAGCAAAGCTCCCCTCTACCTAGCCAGGAATCTCTGCTCTTGTCCCATAGGTGTTCTTACACTACAGTTGGTAAGGTAAGCCCTTTTTCCAGGAAGGGGCCCTGAACCTCCCGCATCACTTTGTACTGGTCATTATGTGTGCTCAGTATGACCCCGGTAACCTTCCTTGCTGTCCACGCCCCAGCCCTGGGAGGGTCTGCACTTCTCACTCTCAGAGTTCCTCCTTAGTCTGCGGGCTCCGTGCCCTGTTATGAGATACTGTCTTCCCCCAGGTCCCTCCCACTCACTCATCTCACAGGGAGGCACTGGTGAGAGGGGGCCTGTCCCGGCGGGGGGCCGCCTCGAGTGTGGGTTTCTCTGTGCGTCCTTCCAGAGTGGGTGTTTGTTGGCCTGGTGACCCTGGGAGTCTTCCTCTTCTTCGTCCTGGTGGGGATCTGCTGGTGCCAGTGCTGTCCTCACAGCTGCTGTTGCTACATCCGCTGCCCATGTTGCCCAGATTCCTGCTGCTGCCCGCAGGCCTGTGAGTAGAGTGATGAGTGTGGAGATGTAGAGTGATCAAAAGAAACGTCACCTCGCCATCAGACAGCTATGTGCCCTGAGCGCCTTCTCCACCGCCTCTCCTTCCACCCCAAAAGCGATCGTTCCAGACTCTCCTCTGCTGGGAGCCCCCAGCTTCCTGAGATGACCATTCTTGTTTGCCTTCTCACCTACAGGCACCTCTCCATGCTTCTGATTTACACCTATCACCCCTGCATTTGGAATCCTCACTGACACTATTGCTGAAAGGAAGGGCAGGTTCAGGATGGTGAGGTTGCGGGGTAAGGCTTTTGCCCTCTCCTCGGGCATCCAAACTAGAGAAAACCTTCTCTGATCATGCCTCGTGCGTGCAGAGAACTCCTCCTTTCTACCAACAGCGTGTGCAAACCACAGCCTTTGGGTCCCATCCAGACACAGATGAGTTGTATTTACTCCTATGACAAAATGGTCCACAGAGGAACTAGTGCTCCTTTGGGGATTCACAATTTTACCTCCCTGGCCAAGCCCATATAGGCAGTAAGTTTGGCACCCTGCCATAAACATCTTGAAGGAGAGAGGCACAATGTATATCTTTCATATCCTTAGGAACACAGCAGTTTCCACGCGAGGAGTCAGATTGTTTGCTCTGCTTTTGAGCTCACAGAGCGGGGCCATGTGTCAGCACATAGCTGGCTTTGCCTCTCTAGAAGAGGTTGGGAGCCTCCTGGAAGCAGCTCTGGGCAACCCAGTGCTAGGCCTCCTCCAGAGGGGCTGAGGCAGCCTACAGCAACATGGTTAAGAGTGGGCTGCTGCTGTCACAGGGGAGGCTGCTGTGACAGCTCCCAGCACTGCTTAATTACTCAGTTGCCAGGTACTACTAAACACTGTAATTCCTTATGTCATCGCTGGAGGAGTCCAAGAGAGTGGGGGAGAGGGGTTCTGATGAATCAATTCAGGACTAGTAGAACACACACACACACACGCACGCACGCACGCGCGCGCGCGCACACGCACGCGCATACATCCAGGAGCTCCCTTAAGCACACCCTCAGGAATTTTTGGTGTGAGGGTTGTGGAGGGTGGGATGATGTAATCTCTCTTGCTCTTCATCTCCCTCCACAGTGTATGAAGCAGGGAAAGCAGCAAAGGCCGGGTACCCTCCCTCTGTCTCCGGTGTCCCCGGCCCTTACTCCATCCCCTCTGTCCCCTTGGGAGGAGCCCCCGCATCTGGCGTGCTGATGGACAAGCCGCATCCACCTCCCCTGGCACCAAGTGACTCCACTGGAGGAAGCCACAGTGGTAAATCTAGTTCCCGACTGCCCTGCCCCGTGCTCCTGTCTGGCTTCCACTCTGGTTCCTTGCTGCTGAGAACCATCTGTTCAGTGACGCTTCTTTGGACAATGATTATCTCCATTCTGGAAACGGGAGCCTGCCAGCTTTGTCAGATATCTCCTGGAATGCGTGCCAGGCTTTCCAAGGGCTGCAGGACGTAGCTGCCCCTTGCTTTCTTCCCAGGCTCCTCAATAACTAAAATTATAAGAAAAAGAGGCAAGGTGTACCCCTTGCATGTTGATCATTCAATTAATAAATAGTTATCTCTTCCCTACCTAGTGCTCAGGACTCTACCAGGTACTGTGAGGAACACTCAGATGTGTAGGACAAGGTTTGTCTAACAAGCAGTGTGGCCCAGCCAGGGAAAGAAAATGGACTTTCAGTGGGACAGTTAGATGCTAAAGCATATGGTACTGGCAGTTCAAAGGAGAAAGCGCTGGGATGGTTACAAAGTCTTCAGGGAAGAGGGGAGATTAGAGATGGGCTTAGAGGAATGAGAAGGATTAGGAAAGCAGAGACACACAGGCCAGCATGGTGAAAGCCCAGAGCTAAAAGAACACAGTGTGTGTATTTGACAGTGTCTAGCTTGTCTGTCTGACTGCAAGACAGTGGAAGAATATGGTGGAGCCAGATTAGGGAGGGCCTTGAAACCCCTCCCAGAAGAGCTGGGGCTTGGTGCCATAGCGAATGAGATCCACTGCAGGCAGGTTCCTGAGTGGAGAGGTGACATGTTGACAAAGCACGTGGTAAGTAGGAGAGAGTAGAATCAGAGACCTTGAGCTGAGGTGTGATTGAAGTGGGGCATGTGAGTGTCTGGATTATGATGCAGACAATGGGCGTTGAAATGAGTGGACGAATCTGAGAGATGCTTTGAAAGCGCAAGCAGTTAGATGTTCGGAGGCTTCAAGATGAGCCCAGTTGTCTAGTGGTGCCTGTCCTAGACAGAAATGAGGTAACTGGTAAGGAGAGTGTATTTGGATGAAGATTAGCCCCATTGAGGGCATGATGAATTCGAGGTTATAGGCAGGGGTAGAGGAGTACAGAGACATTAAAATGTAGCCTTCCTGGAGGCATCTGAACAGGACTACAGAGTAGTAAAGGTTAGAACTGTGTATGTAGTATGTTTAGGAGGTGATTTTTAAATCCCTAGGTGTGAATGAGCCACTAGGGTTGATGAAACAGACATTTCTCCCCTGGAGGTATCTGGACAGCCTTCAGTGGGGAGCAGGGAAGAATGTCTTGTCCATTTAGTGAACTGTCAATGCTCCACCCTGGAAGGAGTGGATATCCTCAGTGAGTAATTGGTATTTGTGTTTTTTCTCTCTCAGGAACTATTAGCAGGATTCTGATGTCTGAGACTGGGAATGAGTCACAGACTGAGAAGTAAAAGTTAATGATCAAGGACACACAGGGTATTAGAGAGATAAACACAATACAGTCCATTTCCCCAAAGGATGGAGTGGGCAAAAGAGGCATTAATAGGACTTGTCTCATGCTCTGTTTGCAGCTTGCCTTTCCCCCCCAATCTTCTGTCTCCTTCCTTCCCATCAGAACCCTTTCCCTCTTACTTTTTATTGAATGGATTCTCATAATAAAATGACTCTTATTCATAGAATGGCAAATACTTCTTCTCTCCTGTCTTCAGCCTGTTTCCAGTTCCTGCTTTTGCATATGCAGTTCAGTCATTTGGGCTCCATCCTGCGATACTAACCAACTGCAATTAGAAGTGGCTTAAAAAATAGAAAAAAAAATTATTTCACATAGCAGGAAATTCCAAGGTAAGGTGGTTCTGGGGTTGGCTAATGGAACAGTTCAGGTGGCATCACTGTAGGACCTAGTTCTTTCCGTCTTCTGTTCTGGCATCCCGAGTGCATCCTCTGTCCTCCCGGGCTGGCTCCCCTCCAGATTCCATAATGACTGCCACCGTCCCAGATGCTAAATGCATTCAGAGACGGAAAACTTATGCTCCTTCCTTGTGCTCCTTTTCTCAAGAGTGAGGAAAACTTTTCCAGAAGCCTCTTCCCCTTCCAGCAGACTTCTCCATGTCATTTTATTGGCAAGAATTGTGTCCTGTCTCCATTCCTAAACCAGATTGCCTTGGACCAACCAAGACTCATCTCTTAGGCCACAACACCTATTCACCTTGGAAATGAACAAAGTCAGGATTCTGTCAGCAGGGGAAAAGGGGAGAATGCACAACCAGCGCCGGCCAAGCTAGTCCGGCTCATGTTATCATCTTCTGGCTCGTTGAGTCAGGAGTGAGTTCTTCATGATCCTCACTGGGCACATTTCTGTACTCATGGTACCGTGGCCAGAATTACCGATGGCATTTGGCTATTTCTCCTTTAAGAAAAGTGGCTTAAGCCACTGTTCCATGTAGATTGTCCTTTAAAGAATGTCACAAGTGTTAAGAAATGCTGATTTATAAAGATGCAAATTTAGCCTATTTTTTTATTTTTATGCTACTTCAATTTTAGGGTAATCATCTAGCACCAGTAATTTTTCAGATTACATTTGTACACAATACTCTTTTGAACACTCCGTGTAGTTGAAAAGACATCTTTGATGAGCTACGTATAGTATAGCCAGTTAGTTACCGAATGGGCAGGAGGTAAGAGGCACCCTGATTCCTTCTCCCATTCTTCATAGCGGCTACCTGCTATGTGTGTTTGTTACCTGTGTTACAGAAAAAGATGACTGTCTCCTCCTGTCCTGCTCTGGGGCCATCCCCTTCAGCTTTGTCAAGGTTCTCTCTTTGCTGAATCTCCATACCCCACCCCATTCCCACCTCACGTCTTTAGCCTTTCCTTCCTATCAGCGTTCAGAACACACTCGGATCTCTCCCATTAAAATACAACAATTTGCAAAAACCCTATAGTCCTCTGATGCTACTTCCCTATCCACGTTATCCTCTTCACAGCCAAGCTCCTTGATAGAGTTTTGAATCTTTAATGTCTCCATTTCCTCTCCTCAGCTAACTTCTGTCTTGCTATTGCTTTCACCACTCCAAAGACCAGCGCTTGCCAAGATCGCCTTATTGCTAACTCGAATGGATGCTTCTCAAAGCTTGCCCCTTGACTTCTCAAAAGTACTTGCCACCCCTGACAACGCACTCATATTTCTTTGCCCTCCTCAACACTGTACTTTGGAGTTTTTCCTACCGTTTTCACTATATCCTGGCTGTTCTTTCTCTGCACATCCCCCAGATGCTGGTGCTCCTGTTTGTGCAAGGTCCTCTCTCTGGGGAATCGTATCTAGTCCATGGCGTCAGTCATCATCTATTTGCTGATGACTGCCAGTCTTTATCTCCATCCTCTCTCCTGTTCCTCAGTCCCACATATCCACCTGCCTTCTGAACATACCCACCTTAATGTACTACAGGCATTTCCAGCTCAACATCTATCTAGGAAATGGAATTAATCTGCTGTTTCTCAACCTCAAACCAACTCCTACATTTCTTATTTTCGGTGGATGGCACCGTTATCTACTTAGTAGCCCAAACCAGAAGCAGGGGCTTGATCCTTATCTCTTCCTCTCCCTCACTTCTCTCATCCAACTGGTCACCAAGTCCTTCAGATTGGACCTCAAAATAACCTTGAATTGGTCCATCTCTACTCAACTATCCTAGTCATTGCCACCAACATCTCCCACCTTGATTAATGCAATTACCTTTTCCCTTGCTTGAATCCATTTTATTTTCACATCTACCTGGTCTCCACTCATCCTTCTTGCAAAAGAATTGAATAGGCAAGTAGGGTTCTGAAATGTCATTTTTCAAACTAATAAGGATGTGTGTCTATATATATGCCTACTGTATGTATACAGAGAATATGCAAATTTTAAGCATCACTTCTCCCACAACTGAGCTGCTGTCACCCTGGGGGTGGAATCTGGCAGCTGTTCCATTATCCATAAACAGCCTTCCTTAGCTTATTAAGATAGGACGGGAAGAACAAGGCTATATCCATGGATATCTGCCTTACAGAATTCTTTTGCAAGTTTTACAAATCGGATTTGGCTTTAAAGGGGAAATTAGCTGAAAAATAGTTGAGCCTTAATTGGGTCAGAAGTATCAACTCAAATCTTTTAACAATAAGGATTTTTGAAATTATAGCTTGGCATCAAAATGAATATCCCAATAGTCCCTCTCCAGTAAAAATCAAAGTTGGCACGGCTAATAAATTAGAGGAGCTGAAGTATGAAAATCCACACCAACCAAAGGACTTGGACCAGACTGAACTTCAAAAGAGAAATAAATCACCCATCGACCCTAAACTGAAATATCACCAGGAAAAAAGTCATTTTCAAAAAAATGCTGGTCTTTGGCCAATAATGTAGTACATTTCTTATTAAAATATCACCACACATCAGAGAGTTCTCTGATCTTCAGACAAATTACAGATAAAAATCGGCTTGACACCGTTCTATTTGTTTTCAAATCAAGAAAAATTTAATGAATGCGTACAGATTTTCTCTCAAGGAGTTTATGGTCCAGCAGAGTGGTTTCTGGGGGCTTGTGAATGGAAATCAAATGAGTGACACATAGAAAGGAGCCTATGATAAGACTGTTCTCTGATGCCAGCTCAGAGAAGGAAAAGTCTCATCTGCTTGGAGGGATCAAGAAAGGTTTTCTGTGCTCCTGAGCATATACGTGACACAGAGCCAGGTTCTACCACGATGAGAGAATTAGTTATAGTGTTGCCACCCATCGAACATACAGCTTTCAATTAAAAAAGGAAAACCAACGCCTCTTAAAGGGAGAAGTGCCTAGCTTTTTTAGCTACTGAAACCAAACGGATGATGCCTCTAAAGTCTAAACATCAGTACTCTGCCTCTGTCCTTTTTGACAAAGTAGAGGGATTAAGATTTCTGAACTCATGAGCTGGTGTGACTTAGAAATCAAAGCTGAGAGTATCTAGTACAGTGGTGTCTCTTTACAATGCCAGTACTGAAAGGCGAAGCTGCCATTGTCATTTGAGGCTGTGAATAGTTACTGTGACTTTGCAGGGGCATGATAACTTATGCATACATGATCAAATCTGTCTCGTAACGAGGAGTGCAATTTGTTATAATGACCCAGAAAGCAATCTAAGCGCCGGTCCAAGTTGCAGTTAAGGGAGCAGTTTCCAGCTGTTGCTCAGGATGGCAGCCATCTCTCATTGCCAGGGGACAGTTGGTACATTGTTTCCTATAGCAATACTCTTCCCCCCTTTATCTCAGTATTACTGAATGTTTGCCATACAGTGCTTCACATATTAAGAACACCTAGATAAAGCCACAGCTGCAGGTAGAGTAGACCCTTCCCTAATGCCTATAAACATGCTCATTTTCTTTACTAAAAAATAATCATCAATAAAACAACAAAACTTACCTAAACCTTGCTGCTCCCTCAAGCTACCATTCAAGCCTTCCCCTTCCTGGTGAAAATTCTCCAACAAACCCATCACATGGCCTTTTCTGCCTTACTTGTAATTCTTTGTAATATAGTTTTTATTCCTGATTTTCATTCATTCATTCATTCATACAAACACATGTGTTTTGAGTGTCTGCAATGTGTCAGGTTCTATGCTAGGTGCTCAGGAAGCAGAGATAAACAGAGAGAATTTGTCCTGGACCTCAGGAAGTTTACAATCTAGACAGGGAAACTACTGAAAATACTGTTTCTAAAGAAAGCATTAACCCTACCCCCAGCCCCAGGCTGGCACCAAGTCAGCTCAAGCAAACATTTAAGTGCATACTGTGTATAGAGCACCATCCTGGGCTTTACGCTGAGCTAGAAGGATAAGCAGTCTTTTCCCTCAAGAATCTTTGGGAAGATTAGACATTTATACAAATCATTTGCAACCAATGAGAATATATTAAGGGCCATGATGAAAGTTCAAAGTAAATGACTTGTAAGTTAGGAGTGGGATAGAGAGAGAAGGGAGAGAACTTTTCTAGCTAGAGAAAAAGAAAGCCTTTTGGATGAGGTGTCATCTGAGCTGCCCCTAATAATTACAGAGAACTCAACGTGCGCCACTGATTGGGTCTTTGTTGTCTCCTTTCTTTTTTCTTTTTCTTTTTGGTTTATATATTTGTCTTTCCCCTATGAGATTATTTAAAAGGTGAAGAGTATTAGCTGTATCTTACAGACATGAAAACTGAGTCCTGGATAGGTCACCACTTATTTGAGGTCCCTCAGTAAATCCAGCGGCATGCCTACAAGATGCCCAGTTCCCCATTTCCCAGCCCTGTGTTTCATCCATCAGACATAACTGCCTCAGAACAGACATTGCAGTTCCGTGGGATAATTGCATTTTAAGTGAACTGTCTGTACTATGTAAACACCTCTGCAGAGATGGAAGAATGTGTAGCTTGATAAATAAAATCATTTCTGCTAATAATTGCTTCTGCATACGGATCATGGATCTAACCTCCGGGAGAAGGTGTACTAAAAAGCGTGTGCTGAGATTCATTAATTTTTTTTTTAAGTTATTCCACAATTGGAGCTGAATGTGGACTGCCCATCCTGTTCTCATATAGAAAACTAGTGCACCTGCAAATGGATGTGTGGGCGTCTTCCCAGTCTTCAATGCCAGGGCTCTGATTAGAGTCTGTGGAAGATATTTTAATCTTGCTTAAACGTACATGCTTGTGTGGGGGGCTCTGTCCACAGCCAGGGTAACATGACCAGAGTACAGAAAGCAGGATTTTCTCCAGAGGTGCATGCAGTCGTATGGTTTCTTTATGGTATTTGCCCTACTCTGGGAACAGAGAATATTGGAGGCGGGTCATTTGCTTCCATCCCACTGTACAGTCCTGATGGGCTGTAAGGTAGGACCGTGCCTCAGATGACACTGCCTATGGCACACCTAAGAGCATTTTCTACTCTGGGCTCTTCCTTTTTGTCTTCCTCTCCTATCTCTCCATACTGTCTCTGCTCCTAGACTCCAGAGAGGCAAGATGCCCAGTATGGTTGGGCTTCAGTCAGACTACATGGTTCCGGTCCCAGAACTACCACTTATTCCTGAGCAAGTTATAAAACCTCTCTGAACCAAAGTGTCCTCAACCATGAAATGTGGCTACTAACAGTTAACTTCCTTATGTAGTTGTGAGGAATCAATGTCCATGTAGAGCATTTAGCACAGTACCTAGCACATTTCAGTGCCCAATTAAGTGTTGTCTATTACCCTTATTGCTCTGTCCCCATCCCATTCCTTTCACTCTTTCTTGTTTTCTCTTTCTCTTATCTGTGAAGATTGGACCTGCCCGTGTCTGATCACCCTTGGGGCTGGTATTGGACTCGACTGATAAGTGACATGGGGCTTCAACAGCCTTTGCCCCTGACAATATGAGTGATGGGAATGTAGGAGATGGTATTATCTCTCATGCGTTGGTTTTGTTTTTTATTAAAGCCTGAAAATAACACCTGCCTGTAACCACATAGCAGCAGGTTGAATTAATCATGTCAAAAATATGGTAATCCCTTTCCTAAGAGGAAACTGCTAAAGAAATAATAATGGAACCATAATAGTAATCCATGTATTTTGCATTTTATTTTGTACTAATATGTATAAAGCCTACAATCTAATATTAGTTCTTATGCATCACCTAGTTATGGAATTTTTGCACAATCTCCCAAGCAACTAGAGGCTTTTAGGCCACCTGTGTCAAGGTCCCTGACGTTTGGGTATCTGTTTTAAAGCTACACGTGCTTCCAACAGGTGAAGGTATGAACCTCAGACTGTAGAGTGATCTGCGGCCCTAGTCTAGAGAGTGGTCTTTTTGTAGTGTGAGTGTACTCCCCCAAACTTTGAGAAGATGAGCTTTAAGTAGAGCTATAAGAGGTCAGGAGGTAGGAAGCAGAGGTTAACAAATGACTAAAAATATACTGTAATAGAATTTTGTTGTTGACCTGCCGATCCTCCATTCTAATGGAACCATGTGATAAAGGGGATCTGGAGTATGGTTCCATATATACAACTACAGGTTACGATTTCTGGGTGATTTCAAAAAGAGTTGTTATTAGTGGGACCCATGTTTTCTACTTGGTAAAATAAATGGAAGCTGCCTTCTCCTGATTTTTTTCACCTCACCTTCTTGTCTGTTTCTCAACAGTTCGCAAAGGTTACCGGATCCAAGCTGACAAAGAGAGAGACTCCATGAAGGTCCTATACTATGTCGAGAAGGAGCTGGCTCAGTTTGATCCAGCCAGAAGGATGAGAGGCAGATGTGAGCATCTGTTAGTTTTACGTGATCTGTGCATTGTGCTAAAGGGGATTTGGGGGTGACCATACGTGGGCAGGCCTGAGCTTTCAGGGTCAGAACTAGTAGGGGTGCTGGTGATACCACCCTAAAGAAAGTAGCTTTGAGTACATAGAGGAAAGAAAAAAGGGATTCTGGTATGAAAAATAGAGCAATCACAGGGAACTATATTCAGTATCCTGTAATAAACCATAATAGAATTTAAAAAAAAAAGAGCTATCATGTACCATCTTGGTTCCTGTTGTGTCTCTCCATGGGGCAGTCAGTACTGCTGGGGCCGTGCAATCCTGGGGTTGGAAATATTTTATTAAAACAGCCTTTCCCTACTACTCCCTTTAAAATATATTCAAAATAATGACCTAGGTGTGGAAGCTTGAGTATCAGTTTTTTCCAACATGAAAGGCCCTAGCATTGAACGACAGTCCAGCTGCCCGACTTGCCATTATCAGTGAAAGTGAAAGAGCAAGTCTGCCAAAGAAATGAAGTTAAGTCAGAAAGAGAGAGACAAATACCCTATGCTAACACATACATATGGAATTTAAGGAAAAAAAATGTCATGAAGAACCTAGGGGTAAGACAGGAATAAAGACACAGACCTACTAGAGAATGGACTTGAGGATATGGGGAGGGGGAAGGGTGAGCTGTGACAAAGCGAGAGAGAGGCATGGACATGTATACACTACCAAACGTAAGGTAGACAGCTAGTGGGAAGCAGCCGCATAGCACAGGGAGATCAGCTCGGTGCTTTGTGACCGCCTGGAGGGGTGGGATAGGGAGGGTGGGAGGGAGGGAGACGCAAGCGGGAAGAGATATGGGGACATAAGTATATGTATAGCTGATTCACTTTGTTATAAAGCAGAAACTAACACACCATTGTAAAGCAATTATACTCCAATAAAGATGAAAAAAAAGAAAAAGAAAGAAAGAAATCTCGTCAAAAAGAGGCCTACATTCCTTTGAGATGCCCAGCAGCAGAGGCTGAGGGGCCAGCAAAGAGGCTGCCCCTCTTGTCCAAAGAACGTTTTAATTACTGAGTCTGTAGGTGTCAGGGCCCCAACCCTTAACTCACCCACAGCCCTTGGAGATTTTGCAGCTGACACAGCTGATTCTTGATTTGGATTCCAAATTACCATCTGTCATGAGAGGCATCACAGGGCAGGTCTGACACGGACAGGCTAATGATCAGAGGGTGCTGGCAGGCCTGGGAGTGAGGTCACTACGTTTCTCTCTTTGAACCCTCCTTGCCTTGGAATCCACGAGAGACTTGATGGCATTGTTGGGGAAACAGTCCCAGACTAGAGGAGCTTTATTCAGATTAAAGACAACATATTCCTCCCAGTTTGCAATTCTAATTTCATCCTGTCTGAGTTGCATCCATTGCTGCCTCCACCCACCACACTGGTTATAAAAAGACCATCTCCAGATTGGAATGTCAGGAATGCAGATGTCACTGCACTTTGACAAGCTAGTTGTAACAGTGTTGTCATGGATCTCTGTAAGGGGACAGAGACAGAGATAGTCAGAGATCAAGGAGAAAGGGCCCATGGAGGAAATCTGTGAATCCCACACACACAGAGAAAAAGTGAAAAACGGAGGTTGAAAATAAAGGGTGGATCCCAGTTTAGGTGATGTCTTCTGTCTGCCTGGATTAAAGTGGTCTCCAACGGCTGGCTGGCCATAAGGTAATGACCAAGGAATCTTAGAGTCCAAGGGATGGCCTGGGTTGACAGATGAGGAAACAGAAGCCGAGAGGGTTGAAGTGATAGAATCAGGACTAGAACCCAGCTCTTCTGACTCCCGTCCTGTGCCCTTTTGTTAAACTAGAAACTTTGGAGCCAACTGTGGAATGTGCCATAGCTGCAGCGGCAGTTTCTAGTCAAAGACCACAGACTTCTAACTCATAGGACTTTAGGATGTTGGAGCCGGAAGAGACCGAGGCTGTTGAATCTACCTCCCTCATTTTACGGAAGAGGCAAGGGAGGCAGAGGGGGAAAGTAACCAGTGCCAGAGCTCAGTGTCGGGGCCAGAACTGGAGCCCAGCATTCCTGAACCTGCAGGTTGACGTTACCATAACTGCAGAGAGATGAAGCAGGAATCTAGTTCTCTTTAGTTTGAGAGGTTCTGTTCCTGAAGAGCAAAGTAAACCCTGGGGTGGATCACGGACATAGGACACTCTTGAAGATCTCATCATAAAATGAGCCTCATAGTTTCAGGTGCGGCAAGGGAGTAATAGATTCTGTAAGAAATAGGAGTTTCAGGGTCAGGCCCATGAATTTCCCAGCCAGTGTGATCCTCATTCGCCTGCCCCTTGTAAATAGGGGTTTGCTCTTAGGATATTTCAGTCTGGAATCAGCAAACTACGGCTCCCAGGGCACATATGTTCCACCTCCTGTTTTTGCAAGTAAATTTTCTTGGAACACAGCCATGCCAATCCACTTCTGTATTACTTATGACTCCTTTCATGTTGCAATGGCAGAGTTGAATAGTTGTGACAGTATGGCTTGCAAAGCCTACAATATTTACTATCTGGCCCTTTACAGAAAAAGTTTGCCTATCCTGCTCTAGAGTTCCATTATTAGGTGTCTGTGAAGTGGGGTATGTTGATGTTCATGTTCACTGTGGCAGAAATTTTAGAGCAGCATACAGGCTGGACTGTCCATCATATGAATGGTGCAACAGAGCTAGCCCTGAGTATCTGGAGAAGTGAAAACTGTCCATTATTCCCTGAAGTTTAAGGAAAGGTCTGAATAAATAATGTCATTTTTCAATAAGCACACTTGGTGCATTTTAAAGCTCTCTTCTGTATGGTTCCCGGGAGATTGGAGTTCGCTGGGATCATGAGAAAAGAAAGGTTCTAGATTTGATTAATCACTAGGATCTGAGTTGTTTTCCTTTAAAATAGGCACGGACTAGCCCATTCTCCTTACGGGGCAGAAAAGGCTTATAATTAGATTATAATTCAAAACCAGCTGATCACATGACCAAACTGAACGGCATTCCTGGTCAGCCTTGTGTCCTGGTAAAACAGGACAAGGAGGCTGTGTTTATGCTGTGGGGGGAGACCCTCCCTTCCCTTCATGGGTGGGAACCAGCAAAAATTCTCTGTTCCTCTAAGGACCATTGGGGATATAGGGAGGAGACGAGGTAGAGGGGAAACTGAGACACACATTTGTGCTTCCCACATCTGATCTCGGTTTACCTCTTGCTCAGCAGCCGGGCCCTACACCTTTTAAATGTTGATTTTGATAACAGTTTGAAGTTCAAAGGATTTTTGGAAAACAAATGGATTCAGTTACATTACAGATAGATTCGCTAGATTTATTTTTTAAGTCATGTGAAATTCAACCCATTTCAAAGTTTCATAAATAAATAGTTTCTTTGTTCTTTTGTTTTCTTTCCAGACCGTGACTCTGGTCCTTATTCACAAGTGCTTTTGTGCAAAGCTACTTAGGCCACCCTAGGAAATGAGCAGGCTGTGACCATCCCCTCCCTCTTTACATTTTTGGGCCAGGACCAGAGTATAAGCGGAGGCCCAGAAGCCCTAAGTGCAGCCCAACCTTCCCCTTTTCTTCCCGCACCTCCAAACAGCTGTCCTGGCCACCCATGGCCCCATACTCTTTGGGGAGTGGAAGAGGTCTACTCAGGCCCTGGAAATGGACTTGGTATTGTTTGGGGAAGATAGTCCAGGTTCCTGGATGAACATCCGGAGCGGGGGTGGATGGCCACTAGGTGTGTACACCCCCTTGGCCCTGTGGACTCCTCGCTCTGTGGGGAGGGGCACAACTGCAGGAAGCTGGAATGGGGTGCCTCTAAAGCGGAGCTGTAGCACTGACTCTGAAGGCCCCACCTTGGGACTCAGCCAACAGTAGGGAAGATCCCGTGGTCTGTGGCTTCTCTCTCTTTTTGCCCCTTTTGCCTCATGCCTGGGATCATCACGGCTCATCACTGAATTAAACAACAAGAAGAAAAATATTTGAGCAAGGATGCTGATGTACTAGGAGGAGACCAGCTGTAGAGAGCCCAAGTTCTGGGAAGCCTGCCTTAGGTGGAACAATAACAATTGTTTTCCTATTCCAAGAACAGAGCATGTAGGAAGCCTCCCTCTCTGTAGGCAAGTGGGCTTCCAGCTGGAGCCAGTTCCTGCTGAGCTAAGAATACAAATACCACTAGCTCAGGTCTACAACCCACCCTGGACAGGATTGAGGCCCTCGGGTGGGAGTTTCCCAAAGCCTCTAGTCTCAGCCGTTAACCGAGTTCCCATTCTGTTCTATGGGTAGGAAGCTCTGTCATGCCTGGTTTTTGTCCCTGCAGATAACAACACCATCTCGGAACTCAGCTCCCTGCATGAGGAAGACAGCAGTTTCCGCCAGTCTTACCATCAGATGCGAAGCAAACAGTTCCCTGTGTCTGGGGACTTGGAAAGCAATCCTGACTACTGGTCAGGTGTCATGCGAGGCAGCAGCGGGACAAGCCGGGGGCCCTCGGCCATGGAGTATAACAAAGAGGATCTGGAGAGCTTCAGGCACAGGTGAAGGTGGCTGTGGCCGGGCAGCGCTGGTGCTGGGCGTGAGGGGGCAGGAGCTGGGAGGCAGGGTGCATGTGAGGCTGCTGTGATCCGGCAGCATCTCTGTCTGCCCTTCTAGGTTATTCTGCCACGTCTCTCTGTGGGCTGTTGAACATCCCTTTCCCACATTTATTAAGCAAGGGAACACTTGGGACACCATGAGCAGAAGTAATCACTCAAGGCTCTTTGAAGAGGGTACTCTAGACCCCTTAATGAACCTTGTTAACATTTCTCTGCTCTTCTCACGTTTTATCCTATAACCTCCAAAAAACCCCACCCATCACCTCCATCATTTTTGATCATTTGTTTTGTGAAAGGTCAAGTGCCAAACGTGTTATACTGTTGCATTTGGGTCTCCTAATTCTAAAAGGGAGGTACTATTAATGTCCCCATTTTAAGTTGGGGAAACTGAAACTTACAAATGCTGAGGAACTTACCCTGGGTCACATGGCCAATGAATGTGGGGCGGCCAAGTTGTCTGTCCAGTTTTGTGTAGCCAGTGCCCACCGGACAGCACCTTCCCCACTCACCTAACCTGTATCTGGAGGGGCAGTAGATCCTATTGCTTTTCTCTCAAAGTACCAACTGCAGGCTCCCTCTTGCCTGCCACCCCAAGAGGTAACTTGCCCTCGGCTCTGAGGAAGGAAAAGGCCTCTGTTTGTCACCAAATATTACAGGGACTCCGTGGGCCACTGCTGTGTGTACTGCAGGCCCACATCACCCACGCTGGCTTTGAGGGTGTGAGGAGTGAGTCAGGAGGCTGTCAACCAGAGGTCACATCGTAATGGCCAAAAGAAGGCCCAACGTGTGTTTCAGCACCGTGTAGATCACGAAGTATTTTTATCCACACAACCCCATCTTGATCCTTAACACTAACACTCGAGATGGGCACGGCCGCCTTGAGCTCGTTGTTTGTTGATTCTGAGGCGTGAGAGATGCCCGAGGTGATTCATCCAGCCAGGAGCGGAGCCGTGGTTCGGACCTCGGTCTCCTGACAGAGGCCCCAGACACGACAGGGGCCCTTAGATCCCCGCTCAAGCTCCCTGCCTCGCGCACGGCTTACCTGGACTGACCAGCGCCTCCTCTGCCCGCAGCCAGCAGCGCTCCAAATCCGAGATGCTGTCGCGGAAGAACTTCGCCACCGGGGTACCGGCCGTCTCCATGGACGAGCTGGCGGCCTTCGCTGACTCCTACGGCCCGCGGTCCCGCAGGGCGGACGGCAACAACCACGAGGCCCGGGGCGGGAGCCGCTTCGAGCGCTCAGAGGCGCGGGCGCACGGGGGCTTCTACCAGGACGGCTCGCTGGAAGAGTACTACGGACAGCGGAGCCGCAGCCGGGAGCCCCTGACCGACGCGGACCGCGGCTGGTCCTACAGCCCCCCGCGCCGGCGGCCGCCCGACGACGCACACCTGCCCCGCCTGGTGAGCCGCACGCCGGGCGCCGCGCCCAAGTACGACCACTCGTTCCGGGGCGCCGGGGTGGAGCGGCAGGCGCTGCCTGAGGGCGCCAGCCGCGGCGGCAGCCTCGAGACGCCGTCCAAGCTGAGCGCGCAGCTCGGCCCGCGCAGCGCCTCCTACTACGCCTGGTCGCCGCCGTCCACCTACAAGGAGGGAACGCCGCAGGGCGAAGAGGAGGACGCGCCCGACGACGCGCTGCCTCCCTACAGCGAGCGCGAGCTCAGCCGGGGCCCGTCCTACCGCGGCCGTGACCTGCCCTACCACAGCAACTCGGAGAAGAGGAGGAAGAAGGAACCCGCCAAGAAGACGGTGAGGCCCAGGCAGCCTCCACGGGGTCTGGGCGGGGAGCCAGCGTGCACTATCGCTGTCCAGGAGCCGCGGGGCTGGGGAGGAGGGAGAGCTGGGGAGGAGGGAGAGCTGAGAAGGAGGGCCCTGCCCCAGACGCCGAGTGGGGCCCAGGTGGAGGGAGCGGGGCCTCCTGCTTGGGGAACGCAGGTGTCAGGCTGGTTTGTCCCTCGCTTCCCTTTATCCAGGACCAGGTGAAGTAAGTGAGTGTTGGCCCCTGGAGCATTGAAAAAAGGCAGAAGTAACAGGTGCGTAGGTGTAGAGTATTCGAGAGCATTAATGACGAGCTTTAAGAAGCATTTAACATCAAGGTTTCGAGGGGTCATTACTACCACAGGCCTTTAGGTGGGCTTCTGAGGTCTGCGTGCAGACGATCTATGCTCTATGCATGCTTATATGTGCCTTCCTCTCCATCCCTTATCCCTTTTAGGGTGAGGGTTTGTAACTTGCATCAAATGCCCCACAGAGTCCACATTCCCGAGGTTAGTAGCCATCGGTGTTCATGAAGGACAGCTCACTTTTTTTCCTTTGATGTTTTATTGAGTGTAAACTGTCCTATGCCCAGTATATGTGAAGGAAGTCTTTCAGTCCCTGCCCAGCTAATTGTCTCTTCTGTAAGTGGCCTTATTTAGACTTTGTTTTCTTTCTAAACGCCAAGAGCAGCTCGTGCCATCCCTCAGCCCCCAAATGTGACCTCAGAGGTTGTTGGGGGACAATCACAGATGTGGGTTCCCAAGGTGCCTTTGTACTCCAGAGGCCACTCTCCAAGCCTGGATGCTTCTGCCCCCTCCTCAGTTACCCCGCCTCTCCCGCCATTTTGTTTTTCATGATTCCAAGCTGCACATTTTCTTTAGTGTGTAGTATGGGGAGAGAACATGAACAGAAAAAGGTTCTGGCATGATCATTAACCCCTCCAAAACAAAAACTGTGACGACCGAAGTACTGTGAGTAGGGAAGGAACTTTCAGGTGATATCAGGTTTATGGTACACCATCTGCGCTACCTGTTGTGGAACAGTAAACATTGCAGTTATCCTTAAAGGGGTGAGAAGTTATTCTGTGGCCGTGGGACTAAGTTTCATGAGATGTATGTTGGCTTCAGCACCAGTTAAGGCTTAGGGACAGTAGTCACAAGCCTAATGAAATGCCCTAAAAGTCAGGGTGTGCCAGGCTCTGAACAGGTGTGGACTCTGCCCAGGGAACCATCTGTTGTGCTGGGTTGGGTTTCTTTAATCAGGTTCTTCCTGCTCTTCCCCCAGAGTGACTTTCCAACCAGGATGTCCCTTGTGGTCTGATGTTTGTTTTCAAGACGACTCTCTGGATGACTAGAAATCAGAAGCAGAAAACGGGAACAAGACACAAATCCAAGAAGCAGCAGGCCCGGGACCTTCTCTGGCCACCACCTTGGAAGATTCGCTGATCTTTGCTTTGGCAAGGGATGGGGGGCAGCCTTTCAGGGAGGCTGATTGCAAACCTCAGTGCCCATCTAACTAGTCTGAGAAACTTATCAAGAAAACAACCACGTGTGAGCACATTCCCACACATGGAGTTTCTCACCCACAGAGTTCATCCTGCCCAATCTCCTTCCTTAGCCAAACCAGGATTCCTTTTCCAATTCTAAAAGGGAGTTAGCTCTGGACTGCTAACTCCCAGATAATGCCTATGCCTACAGTCTTCTTTTCTATACCTCCTGTGCTGTGCTTAGAGACAGAACTGATTACTACTATTAGAAGGAATTCACTGACAGCGGAAGATAGCTTCAGACAAAATATACCTTTTAGCCCCATTACCTCCCAGTCACTAGTCAATGACTGTTGTTACACTGAAATCAGGCCCGTGGTGAGCTCAGTGACAGTGACCTGTGGGACAATCACAGAAATGGCTTCAGTGTACTGTTCGAATGACAGTTCTTGAGTGGCTGGAACAAAGCAAGAGCTGTCGAAGTGGTATTTCTTTTTCCATCCTGAGAACATAAACTGCTTTTTCTCTTTTGGCACAGCAACGTCTGAGTCTTGGACATCAAGGGCTCTGCCTGTCCTCCCCTCTCCTGGACTCTCCACAGGTTTTGGTGCCACACACAGAGCCCTGCCTCCCTCTGCACTCTGATTAGGTTGTCATCAGGTGCCTTTTGATAAATGATTAAAATATACACATGAGGGCTTCCCTGGTGGCACAGTGGTTGAGAGTCCGCCTGCCGATGCAGGGGACACGGGTTCGTGCCCCTGTCCGGGAAGATCCCACATGCTGTGGAGCGGCTGGGCCCGTGAGCCGTGGCCGCTGAGCCTGCGCGTCCGGAGCCTGTGCTCCACAACGGAAGAGGCCACAACAGTGAGGGGCCTGCGTACCACCAAAAAAATAATAAAAAATAAAAAAATAAAATAAAGTATACACATGAAAGAGAAGAGGGAGAAAAAGAGGAGAAGACAGTAATGCAAAATAGAGAAGAATGAGAAGGAATCTAAGAAGAAAAGAATATATTGTCTCCTTATAATTTGAATATGGGCCATTTCCCCCACAGACTCCCCTGGATCTTCTGTGTGTTTTATACTTTGTTTACCATGAGTTGTTCCTGCCATCCCAGCTTCGTCATTCCAGGACACCTGAGTGTGGGACAGGCATCCCTGGGCCTCACCAGGCTGCCACTCTAGATGCTCTTGGGAGATGAGAGAGATTATCCTTCCTTTCTCAGGAAGGAACACTTCCTACTCCCACCCTTGCCTAAATGATAGATTTTGCCTAAATCCCAAAGCTAGATCTCTCTGGATTTTGTAATTTGTACAGAGTGTGAAAAATGGCCACTCTTCCCTTCTCATCAAGAGGTGCAGTCTGTTTCTCAACCCCTTGAATCTGGGACTGTCCATGTGATTTGATTTGGCCAGTGGCCCAATAACAGATGTGACACAAGCAGAGACTTGACGAGTTCTTGTGCATGGGGCTTGTCCTCTCTTGATGCTCTTGGGAAACTTGCAGCCACCACCAGGTGAATGAGCCTGGGCTAGCGTGCCACGTGATGAGAGAAAGGGGCCCAGTTACCCCCATCACCCTAACTGGCAGCCTATCAACTCTCAACTGATTGCAAACACATGAGGAAGCCCAGCCGAGACCAACAGAAGAACTGCCTACCTGAGCCCAGCCCACATTGCTGATTCCTACTCAAGGCATGAGAAGTTGGTGCACTCTTTAAATGTTCATTTCTCTTCCAGGAAAACCTGGCTTTTTCTTCTTGTCTGAATGTTTAGCCCTAAAACCCTGACTCCATCTAACCTGAGGTATCTCTCAGTCTCCACTTTCTTTGACAGACCTTTGTCAAAGCTCTTCATCCCACACTTTTATGGTGGGATACATGGTTGGGTCAAATCACTGGAGGACGATGATGCTTGGCGCTATCCCTCTGCTCCCGGCAGCGGTCCATCCTCTATCTATGGCTCCGTGGACAACCTCTGAAAAAGGCTTCTTCTTCAGCATCTCCTCGGTCTCTCCAGAACTGTCTGACTGGAGCTAGGCCCTTTTCTCAGAGTACCATTCCTCTGGTATCCATTTATTTCATGGCATTTCCAAACCAGTCCTATGTGTGCAAGGAAATAAAGAAGTGGCTAGGTGAGGGTCAGAAGGGTGAGTTGTTATCATTGCCTGGGGGAGAACTGGCCCTGCCAAAGGACTTCACAGCGGCCTTGCCCTGTGTGAGCGGAACCAGAACAGTTCAGCCCAGTGCTGGCACTTCCAAGGGCTGGAAGACACAAGCCATAACCCTGGTGCTGAGTTTTAGACTTGCTGGTGTCCCTGGCCTCTGAAAGCTTTAGCTCTAGTCTGTCTTTTTGGGCCCCGATTCCGATGGAAAAGATGATTAAAACATCGTTTCTTAGTCACCAGCTTTGGATTTCAACTTGCTCAGGCAATTTTAGAGAATCTTGGGTAGCTGCGGTAGCTACTCTCTCATTATACTGAGCACTGTGTCAGGCTATTCACCACCAAAGAGCCCCATAGCACCAGCCGCAGAGACCAAAAATACTGCTTTTATTAGTCAGGGGCAGGTATGATTTTGGTGAACGTTGAAGGGAGCCATGGGAAAGAATTATTAAAATTGGAAACCTGCAGTCCCCAAACAACAGAACTACAGACAGACAATAAAAAATACAAAGATGATAACAGGTTACTGAAATAACCTGGGGAGATGGGACCAGGTTGTCCTCTGAAGGGCTGCATAAATCACTCGGACCTCCAGGCCTCCAGTCGAGAGAGAAAACAGTCATTTCTGGGTATGTGGCCAGGAGATAAGGTTGACTGGACAAGTAAAGGCAAACTGGCCATCCTCGGCACCCCAGCTTTTCTCGACACATCCTTCTGTTTATTCTCCCCTAAATAGTCTGTCCTGCATAGGAAGTGCTTATACATGTGAACTTCCTTCCTAGGTGTTATTGGGGGTACAAGATAAGACTTGTGTAAGACTTGGTCTCCGTCCATGGGGACCCTGCCATTGAATAGGGGGAATAAGACATGCCCAAGAAAGAACTGGGAGATTTTATGCATATAATATGAAGTATTGCTATGGATAAATTACAACAAACCCAGAGAATTAAAGGTTTTTAATTTAAATGGGTATATTTTGATATTTGTGTTGTGTGTGTTTGTCCATCCATACCATTTAAAGATATGCTCAGTGATCTGAAAAGCCAATATTAAAAAGTCTGAGCTGAAAGAGGTGAGTTAGGATGGGGAGGGTTGAAAAGCAGAGGCCCCAGTGGGATGACGCATGAGAGTGTTTGCCTGAGTCAGGGACGTGTTGGATGAGGGGGCATGGATGCAGGTGGCAGGTAGATGAACTTCTCTAGGCCATGCAGAGACTTATGAGGAAGCTGGGGACATTTGTTGGACCTAGTGCTCATGGGGGAGCTCTCCAGGGGTTCAGTTCTGCAGCCACGAGTGTTGCTGTCCACCTCCACTAATGCAGAGAATGTCTTGCAGAGATGATCGGCCTCATCTCCATTCTCTGCACCTGGCACGGGACTGTGCAAACTGGGCATGAGAAGTGGCTGCCACTCTAGCCCACAGCTCTCCACGCTGAAAAGACCTAGCCACATCTGTAAATATTTCTAAGTAGTCTGAAAGACTTCCTATAGGTTATCTGATGAGACCTTAGGCAGCCTTGGAGAGAGGCTAAGGTCACAGATAGTGTTGTAACTCACCCCCTCTTTTCTTTATAGATGGAGAAATAAGCCATCGCTGCCATTAGTGAAGTCAGAACCCTAATCGGGTCTTTTCTGTTGGATCAGTGTTTCCCCAGATTGCCTAACCATATGGATTACTTGATTGCTGTTGAAAATGTATTGTTGGGCCCTGCCTGGGAGATTGACGGGGTGGGTCTGGGGCTAGGATTTGTACTTTTTTTTTTTTTTTTTTTTTGCGGTACGCGGGCCTCCCACTGCTGTGGCCTCTCCCATTGCAGAGCACAGGCTCCGGACGCGCAGTCTCAGCGGCCATGGCTCACGGGCCCAGCCGCTCCGCGGCATGTGGGATCTTCCCGGACCAGGGCACGAACCCGTGACCCCTGCATCGGCAGGCGGACTCTCAACCACTGCGCCACCAGGGAAGCCCAGATTTGTACTTTTAACACGTATTTCAGGAGAGTCCTATGATCACACCTGTATTTGTGAAATCTTACACTAGATCATACCTCATCATGTGCCCCAAAACACTTGGTCGTGAGGCTTCCTCAGGCTTCGAAATTTTTTCTTCAAATGTCCTGGTGAGGTCGCTCGTTCTCCCTTGGGGCTGGCAGTAGCGAACCCCCCAGCAATCTGGCTACGATGGTGGTGACTGGCTCGCCAGTGTCCAGGGGTAGGAGAACGGTGTGAGGCAGAGAGAAAGGAGGGCTCGGAACACGCCCCGGAAGGCTGTTCCAGTTGTTCCCAGTCCTAGAATAGAGATCCTGTTGTGACAATCTCAGATCTGAGAACAAGAATTACAGGTAGTTTTCTCATTCCCTTGATGTCATTCTGAGCAAAACTTAGATCATGAATAGAAAGAAAAGAGACCATTGGGGAACTGGCAAAAATAAATCACTTTTTGAAGCATTCAGCCTGGCTGGTCAACACCTACCTCCGCCTTTAGACCCAAAGTGGGATGGGCAAGAATCTACGTTATATATCCTTCCAACATCAGATTTAAATGCTGCCACAATCTTACAGGGGTTTGAAATTGATTTATAAGATGTACAGATCCAGATTCACCAAAATAGGGGCCAGGTACTTAAAGAAAAAAGTGCCTAGGTTTTTCCCGCCAGTATCCTTCCTCTCTTCACCTGGGAAGCCGCTCCGTGAAGCTCCAAGTAAGGGGCTTTTAGCAACAGAGAGGAGCAGGGATAGCGTGGAGCTGCTTTAAGCAGCAGCCTGAGCTTTAGCACTGCCTGCGGGTGGTAAGAATAAAGTTTGTATTATTTTTCTGGTATAGCGCTGTTTACAGACCACTTTCACGTGCATTATCGCGTTTGACCCTCACAGTGACCCCTGTGGGAGAGGCAGGGTGGACGTGGTGGTCCCATCAGACAATGTAACACTGAGGCTGAAAAAGGCTAAGTCATTTGCCTATAGTCAAGTAAGTTTTAAAATCATAGAGCCAGGCCTTCTGACCATCTGTCGAGGGTTCTTTCCAATTCCTATAATACCCGTGGAGTGGAATCAGCCCAGCATCTGGGGAGAAGAGTCCTGGATGCAATGCTCACTCATGGCATCACCAGGGTGAAGCTATGGAGACAGGCACTGTGGCTGCTTCATCCTCCTAAGCGCTGGTCCTCAAATACTGCTCTAAGAGGGAGTCAGCTCTACTCAAGGAGACTTTCATTTTCATTAGCCATGCTGGAGGGGAAGAGGCTTTGATCAAAATGTGCTTCAGATTTTAGAGTCCTTCCTGAAGAGGAACTTCTGAGCCAAACTACAAATTCATCTAGACTCAGAATTCCGGGGCTTGGGGGTGACCTGCCTGGAATGAACTATCTGTCATCTTCACTACATTTGGGGATTTAAGGTAGAACTAACAGGGGCCAGATATAGAGGTAGCCAATACAGCAGTTCAGTTAATAGTTATGTTAGGGTTTCTTGGTGAGGCTGGATACAAGTCCATGTCGTCTGGCTCATTTCTTCTAGGGAGGCTAGAAGAGATACAAACTTGCCTCTTACCTTGGCTTTCAGAAAAGCCACTCTATTAACAAAGGTATTGGGCACTATCCAATGAGAATTTTCCTTGTGGGAATAAAGGAAAAGGGAGTAGAAGGAGCAACAGGACAAAGAAAGGTCAGAAAGCTGCTTCATGAGAGTCACCTGCCCAGTTATTTTTGTGGCATCAAAACTGAAATATTTGTATCACTGTCGCCCATGACTTTTCTTCAGTGTCAAACATACAAAGTGAATTTGTAACGTTTAAACTAAATAAAGCATTTTCACCTTCATTGGTTATGAAGAACTCATGATTTAGCACAACTATGCTTAATCATGATCTGACATTAAATGACCTCAGCAGGGGAAAAAAAATCATACAATACATGACCTCCTCAGGTTGTTTTAAGCACTGTAATGGGGAATGAATACTGTGGGACTAGAGGCAAGTACTGACAGAGTGTAATGTATGTTTTTATAGATTTTAATAAGCTACGGCCCGGATACATTCTGTGGCCACTCTCACCGCTCTCCACAGACTGTCTGACACTCAGGAGTTGAGGAGTGGGAAAGATGATTGGACGAATGGGATGGTTCTTAGCTCATTTTCAAGAAGGGTCCAAGCATTTGCCTGCTAGAAATGACACTTGGGGAAGGGAGGAAGGAAACTATTTGTGGGAAGACATTTTAAGTTCTGAAGAGATTTGAAAAATTCCACAGCATCATAATTTAGAGAAGGCAACTTAAAACTTTTGTTAGCAAAGGAAGTGATAAGTACCCCCAGAGAACAATTAATCCTCTCTTCTTGGCCAGGCCCTCTCAAGGGACTTCCAGACTTTAGGGCTCTGGTTGAATGGAAAATTTGTCCTTGCTTGAAGCATCTGGACTCAGTTTTCTTCTTTTAATGGTTAACTTTAAAATGTTCACATGTAGATTTAATTTAAAGTTAGACACTGAAACAGTTTAACTCTGATTACCTCCTCTGAATTTTCTGTGATGTTATCCATTGCTTTAATTCTATCTTGCTTTTCAGCTTTTATAAAATACGGTGTTTGATGTATAAAGTGTTCGTTTAGAATCACCTACATGTTTTTTCTACACATCTTTTCTTCCTGCATTTCAGATCTGCTTTTGAAAACGTCTGCATTCTATCTGAAGGAAGTTTTCTTTAGTGATGGTCTATTGGTAGGATACTCTGTCAGTTTGTATTTGTTTCAGACAAAATCTTTACTTCATTCTTGTTTTTGAAAGATAATTTTACTGAGTATACAATTTTAAATCAATAGTTATTTTCTCTTGGCACACTGAAGATATTATTCCACTCCCTTCTGCTTTTGTTGTTGCTTTTGAGAAGCCAGTTACCAATCTAATTATCCTTCCTTTGCAAGCAATCTGTCTTGTCTCTCTGGCTATTTTTAAGATTTTCTTCTTTTTTCTAGTGTGTTTGTGTGTGTGTGTGTTTTTGTTTGTTTGTTTGCTTGTTTTTTGCTTAATCAACATGTGACCAGTTGTGGATTTCTTTTTACTTATTCACATTGGGATTTGTTGTGCTACCTGAATCCATGGATTTTTCATTAATTATGGAAAACTCTCAGCTATTAACATGTCAAATATTTCTTCTCCTCTTTAAACTCTCTTTTGAGAATTCCAATTGAATGTATGTTAGACCTTTTCATTCTATTCTACATATTGCTTAAATCTATCTTTTGTATTTTTCATCTCTATCTTTCTATGGTCTCTTCTGGGTAATTCCTTCAAGTTTATCTTCCACTTCACGACTTTTCTCTTTAGTTTCCCCTAATCTCCTTCCTTTGAGTTTTAATTTCAATTAATACATTTTTATAAATTTTTCATTTATAAAAATTCAATTTAATTCTTTTTCAAATCTGCACGGTCATTGACGATAGTGTTTTGTTCCTTACTGTTGTATACAATTCCCTCATTTCTTTGAATGTATTAAATGTACTAATTTTATACTTTATATCCAATAATTCTAATATCTGCAGTCTTTGTGGGTCTAATTTTGAAGTTTCTTACTTCTGCTAACTCTCACTCATGGTTTCTTGTTTCCTTATATGTTTTGTAGTTTTTGATTGTGAATTCATGTTTGGTAAAATGTCATATTGTATTGATGCCAGTCAAGAAAGACCTTTCTTGCTCCTTACCTGTCCTCATTCTCTCCATAATAAATCCACATCTACATACATATACACAGCAACCCTGGGGGGTCCAAGAAGAAGTGATTGAGGGAAGAAGCAGTGGAAGTGCTTAGTGGGGAAAATCTAGAAGGTACATGCATTTCTCTCTAATGCAAGCTTCTAGAGTAAAATGAGCCTACAATAGGGGAGAGCAAGAAACTTTAACTTTACAGATTGTCCAGTTTGATCATTATAAAAGAATTATTATTTTAATTATGGGAGTAAGACTATTTGGGCGAGTTAAAAGTGAACAGAATTCCATGTATTATTCAAGAGTAACCAAAGAAATTATGGAGCTAGATTTCATTCAAGAAGCAAGGAAGGAGTAGACCCATAGTATGGATTAGAATTAGGTAGTTGTGGGGAAAAATCAACTATTTTACATTTTAACCCAGTGATTTCTGTTTGCTTAATGTAAAAGTCATATTTTTATATACATTCAATTCAAGAAGTAAAGAAGTAGGCTGATTTCAGTCAGTCTCTGAAAAAAATCTTGGTAGAGACATCCTAATAATACTCATCACACCATTTAGGTGAAAGTTACATTTCTGCTGAATTGGTATTAAGCATTTCCTGAATGCTCATCAGGTGGCCTGAAATGACTCACCAAATATGGCAGGAGGTGTAGTGGTAGCTAGCAAGTTGCTCAGAGAAGGGGAGTGAGTTAGCCTGACGCGCCATCTAGTGGCACACATATAAAGGAACGCCTCTAGTGCTAACTTTCCAGGACTCAAGGTATTGAAGTGTACCTCAGTGTCTAAGAGTTGTATCCTTAAAAAGTTGTATATGAATTCACTTATGGAAAATCAAATTAAGTGCATTAGGAGTTCTTTATTTGGAAGTGATGAGTCCTTCTGTATGTTTTGCAAGTTTAGATCTTTCCATGTTATAGTTTCAGGGTAAACTTCCGTGGGTACCACTTGGGGAAAACCTCATGTTTCTTGCTTGGTACGAAGTGGAAATGAAGCACATTCCTCCCTTGATTTAAAGCTATTTTAATGTGTTCTTTTTTAACACCATTGAAATATAAGTACTGAAGTCAGCTCAGACTCAGATGCTACAGAATTACAGTGAAGTCAGCTTCTCATTAACAAGCAAAAATTATGTCACTGAACTGTGCAACCAAAGGATTTAAACCGTCCATTCCCTGGCCTTTGACTGTAAAAAAATGAATCAATCTCTCTCTCTCTTTCTCTCTCTCTCTCTCTCTTATTCTCGCTCTCACTCTTTTGCTCCGTCTCTAAAAAAAACAAGCAGAGAAGATTCCATAGTCTCTTACATTAAAACACTTTATATAAAAAACAATCCTTGCTCTCAAGAGATGTTTTCTTATATTTTGTTTACATATCTTGTGCTGCAGCCCAGCACCAATGTATTCCTGGCTTGTTTTGTTTTTTCCTGAGATGTTCAGTCTCCAATAGAGCAAAGCCAGAGAGAGAGAGATGCCAACTTCTTTTTTTTTTTTTTGCGGTATGTGGGCCTCTCACTGTTGTGGCCTCTCCCGTTGTGGAGCACAGGCTCCGGACCTGCAGGCTCAGCGGCCATAGCTCATGCCAACTTCTTTTTAGCACTGTTCTTATAAAAGCCCTTTGCTCAGCTGAATGGAATTCATTTATAATGGACATTAGTACCATCCCCTCTCTCCCATAACCTCTTGGTGTTGCTGCAGTGGTTCAGGCAACTGGCTTTTCTTACTCCTTCATGCCAGAGAGACAGCCACTGAAGTTCCAGCTGAAGTTGCTTTCTTTTTGCAGCAGTATGAGTCAAAAATCTTTTGGTTGCAAATGACAGAAGCCCAGCTCAGGCTAGCTTAAGAAAAAAAAGGAAGAGATGGAGGTTGTGTATCAGAAAGATCCTGGGATAGATCATGGGATGGAAGAAGAGTTGTAGGAACTGAGGGAAAATCTGGGTGGTGATGTATTCAGGTTCTCTCCCTGTCTATCACTCACATCTGTTTGTCTTTTTATATCTACATTTTTCTCCCATTGAGGACAGACCTTCTCTACAAGACAGGAATATAGTCACTAGCAGTCCAAGAGTCACAATTTTCCAGCTCACATGGCCCCAGATAGGTGAAGGGTCTTACCCGTGGGAACAATCTTGGGGAAAGGCTGTGACTGACCCATACAGAGTTACGTGCCCATCTTTGAGCTCATCCTTGTGGCCAGAGAGATGGCAAGTCCGTTTATGACTAGAAGGATGAGACTCAGTGATGGACTGGATAGTGGGATAAGAACATTTCTCCAAAGGAGGGAGGGATGTGTTATGAATAAAAGTAGGAAAAGGGATGCTGGGCAGACAGAATACCATAACAACGGGCATCCACTACTGCATGCTGAAATATTCTTCTCCTACCGTCATGGAGCCTTGAACACCCCTCAGGTGTAATATCCCTATCCAGGGCATTAGGGGGCTGTTTTCTTTGCAATTCAGTGAAAATTCTCACCAGAGCCTTCCACACATGGGTGTATCTCCTTGGGTACACTCTGCTCATTCTAAGTTGAGAAATCTGTCTCTGCGTCACTGCCTTAGTTAAGACTTTTCATCTCTTTCCTGGGTTAGTCTAATATCCCCCTTTCTTCTCTCCCACCTCCAGTGTTGTCCCCTAATAATTCACCTTCTACTTTGTTGTCAGGAGTTCTAGCTAGTTTCAAGAGAAATACTTGTTCGGCAAAGTGCCTTCTCCTTTCCTCTCCAAGCTCTGCAGAACTGGGGACTTCTAGCCTCCCTACCCATCTCTTTATTTTTTTCTGTACTATCAGGAGAGGAGAACTAACTGGATTCCCGAGAATCCCTGCAGCTCACCGGGCCACATTTCACGTGTAAACGTGAGTGTTCACGGATCCCACGCTCTCTTTTCTGGTCCCACATCCTCTTTCATTTCCTGTCTCAGGGTGACCAGCACCTCTGTGCTTACTTCCCTCATGGGAGGGCACAGTTGGGTAGAGTCATCACTAGGCATCTTGGTCTCAGACCAAAGCTGCATTCTCTCACAGGGTTACTGGAAACCCTGCAGTTAGAGAGATATTTGTCCCTCGGAGCCCTCATTTGACTTGTACTCTTTGTGTACATGTATGTGGCATTGGTCATGGGCAAACAGGGCTGTGCCACCCCAAACCTCTAATGGTACAGAGGACATTTGTTGCCCAAAAAATATTTGTACATGCTATAGAAAGTTTATTGATGTATGTATCTGTACATATAACTTTTATGTTAGATTATGTGACTTTAAATATATCTTTTCTAAAAATTCATTAATTGCTTCTAGGCAACCAATATCTCATACCCATCTGACCATAGATTTACACTTTCCATTCCAGCATTTGACACAGAAATTCAAACAAAATACTGAACAAGTTTTAACAAATTTAGAGCAGCAGTTTCTTGAGGGGAAAAAAATCCATTTATTAAGAGATATTCTCTCAAAGAAAAGCAAACACCATGTCCAAGGCCTCCACATGAGGACAACTTGGAGAGCGCCCCTAGAGATTCTTCAGATTTAAATAACTCAGTACAACGAGGGTGGATTTTCACAATGATCCAAACTCTCGTCATTCAGAGCAGGCCTTGGGGCGTTTTCAAAAGGAAACCTCTTCTCCAGGCATTTGAGGGCTCTTGTGTCCACTTTCAGTGCTTCAGAGGGAAAAGTCTTCAAGAGCTGGCAAACAGCTCTTCATCACAGCAGATGCCTCTCTCATTCCAAGAAACTTATCAACACATTTTTTTTGCTCTCAAGGAAATTTGAAACCAAATAAAATATTTTCAATGCTTGACTTATGGAGACCTGTGTTTTGTTTTGTTTTGTATTGTTTCTTATAAAGCTGCCAAATGCTCCTGAGAGCATTAGAAAGAAAGTATTAGAAAGAAAAAAGTCTACCTAAAGACTCTCACTGTAAGAATTGTAAGGGATAAAAGGGGACTACTTAACTCTGGCTTGTGGTAGCAGGCACCCTGACAGTAGGCAGTGCTGACCCACACAGAGGACTGGGTGCTGGGGCACTGGGCTGTGTGCCATGAACTGGGTGGGTGCTGGAGCCCCTGGATCCAGGCAAAAATGTTATCAGCACCTAGATCATCCAAGAGTGAGAGCTGAACACTCTCACACAAGCCATATCACACCTTGATAATGACCCTCAGTTACAAAATTCCAGATGTGTAAATATTTCCTAATCAGAAAACTGAAATAAATAAATACATATTTCCTAATCAGAAAACTGAAATTACAATACCCGGCAAGGCCAAAGTCTGACTTTGTCACACCCTGCTTAAAACTTTTCTGGCTCTCCACAGTCTTCTTGACACAAGGTCAAGTGCCTTAGAAAGTACACAAGGCTCTCTGTGGTCCAACCTCTTCCTGCCATTGCAGCTTCACTGCCAATTTCTACTTCAACTTCTCTTTTTTCTTTGCTGTGCTCTCATATGCAGAATCATTAGGAGCACTTGAATACACAGTGTTGTTTTGCATCTCTGTGCCTTTATTGCAGAATGCCTTCTTCACCCTCTTTGGGCACCTCCTTACACATGTTTTAAGATTCAGTTTGGGTGTCACATCCTCTAGGAATCCCTGCTCCCACCAGGCTGAGCTAAAAGCCCCAGTTCCCTGCTTCCCCGGAAGTGTTCATCCTGTCGCTGCACTCAACGTGAATTCAAAAGAATCCCTTTTTGTGTCTGTCCACCCACTGAAATCCAAGTACTTTGAAAGTATGCTTTTTCTATCTCCTTCAGATCACTATGGTGTGTGGTACACAGTAAGTTCTCCATCGTTAGCTGAACTAAACCAAAGTGGGATCATGTTATGATATTCTGAAAGCTCTGATCGCAGGAGGGCTGGAGAGCAGTCACTCCCATGCTGGTTGAATATGCCCAAACCCTTCCATATCCAGGTCACTGCTCAGCCGGGACAGACGACCTCAGTCACCTTGAGGGTTTCCTCCTAGCCATACGCTAAAGCAGAGGTTGGAAAACTTTTGAAAGGGACTTGCCAAGATACTGGTCCCTTTCTCAGTGACATGTAAGCCTAGAGGGGTTTGGAGGGCAGGAGATGGGGATTGTGTTCACCTATAAGCCATGGGCGAGAGGCCGAAGATTTTGGAGGTAGAAACACCTGAGGCCCTATACTGGCTGCCAACCTCAGCTGTTCACTCCAACTGAGGATTTATATCCATAGAGGGTTTTGATGCTGTTGTGACTGAGACATGAAAGAAGTTACCCGTCTCTAGGCCACAAGCTGTTTGTGTGTGTTTTCATCAGCACCTAGACCAGCCATTACTATCCCCAAGCTCATGAGAACCACGAAGTATTATAAGTTATATATCCAAGACAGAGATATCAGGATTGGACAACTCAGGAGGGCCTGGAAGACATCCTGTCCAGGTAGTGGGGAAGATGGAACACTGAGTTACTAGAGAAACCTACTCAGGCTCTGACCTCCTCTGGGTCTGCTCCCTTCCTCTCCACCATATCGGAGCCTCAGTTTCTTTTAGTCTAAAAGGCAACAAATCAATGTGACAGGCAGAAAATATCAGTGTTATGAGCACCTCTTAACCTCTTTCTCTTTCAGTGTATACCATATTGGGAACAGCCAGCTCAGCATCTGCAATTTGTGATATAAAACGAGGTAATGAGTGAAGGCAGAGCCCAGAGGATCCTGGTCTGGCTCAGTGGATTCACATGGAATGAGCAGAGTGTGGGAGAGAAAAGGGTAAAAGATAATGGTCAGGGCTTCCCTGGTGGCGCAGCGGTTGAGAGTCCGCCTGCCGATGCAGGGGACGCGGGTTCGTGCCCCGGTCTGGGAAGATCCCACATGCCGCGGAGCGGCTGGGCCCGTGAGCCATGGCCGCTGAGCCTGCGCGTCCGGAGCCTGTAGCTCCGCAACGGGAGAGGCCACAACGGTGAGAGGCCCGCGTACCGCAATAAAAAAAAAAAAAAAAAAAAAAAAAAACAAAAACAAAAAACAAAAAAAAAACAAAACAAAACAAAACAAAAAGATAATGGTCAAGATGAGCTAGGAGATTTTGGAGAGGGGGAAGGAGATTTGGGGTGTAAGGTCTTGAGGGAGATATGAAAAGAATATTTTAAAGATTTTATTATTTTATTTGTTATGAATGAAATCCCTTCTGGCATTTTTGAGGAACTTTAGTATGTGCTAAACTGGTTATAACAGAATTTTAAAATCTCCCTTCTTAGCAAGATCTCTGTCTTGTCATCTAGCACAAAGGGATTTTTTGGTGGCTTCTTTGAGGAGGTGTTTCCATGCTTAGCATGAAAACCAGGGGAAGAAAGGACAAGATGCCCTATTGTGTAAGTGAAGGATGGAGGACTGATGGTTTTGGAGATGAGCTCCAGAGAGCAGCCCCTGGATCCCCAGCAATCTTCCCACATTGCAGAGCCTCTCCCTGACTCCTATCATCGGCCCTGGCTGTCTGGAATATTACTTCCTATTTCATACAATTTTAGATTGTTCCATGGCATGTTTGTGTACATTGTTATCTGATTCATAACAAATCTGTGAGGAAAGCATAACAGGCATTTTTGTCCTCTGTTGTACAGATGGGAGAATGAGATCACAAAGAGGGGAATGACTTTCTTGAGGTAATTTTTAAAAAGACAACAGACACTGGAACTAGCACCCAGGTATCTTGAAGCCTGGTTCATTAATCCCCATGACACTTAATTCTTTTTAAATTTCTCCTTACTTCTTTTTTTTTTAATATCTTTATTGGAATATAATTGCTTTACAATGGTGTGTTAGTTTCTGCTTTATAACAAAGTGAATCAGCTATACGTATACATATATCCCCATATCCCCTCCCTCTCAGGTCTCCCTCCCACCCTCCCTATCCCACCCCTCTAGGTGGTCACAAAGCACCGAGCTGATCTCCCTGTGCTATGTGGCTGCTTCCCACTAGCTATCTATTTTACATTTGGCAGTGTATATATGTCCATGCCACTCTCTCACTTCGTCCCAGCTTACCCTTCCCCCTCCTCATGCCCTCAAGTCCATTCTCTACATCTGCATCTTTATTCCTGTCCTGCCCCTAGGTTCTTCAGAACCTTTTTTCTTTTTTTAGATTCTATATACATGTGTTAGCATATGGTATTTGTTTTTCTCTTTCTGTCTTACTTCACTCTGTATGACAGACTCTAGGTCCATCCACCTCACTACAAATAACTCAATATCATTTCTTTTATGGCTGAGTACTATTCCATTGTATATATGTGCCACATCTTCTTTATCCATTCATCTGATGATGGACACTTAGGTTGCTTCCATCTCCTGGCTATTGTAAATAGAGCTGCAATGAACATTGTGGCACATGACTCTTTTTGAATTATGGCTTTCTCAGGGTATATGCCCAGTAGTGGGATTGCTGGGTCATATGGTAGTTCTATTTTTAGCTTTTTAAGGAACCTCCATACTGTTCTCCATAGTGACTGTGTCAATTAACATTCCCACCAAGAGTGCAGGAGGGTTCCCTTTTCTCTACACCCTCTCCAGCATTTATTTTTTGTAGATTTTTTGATGATGGCCATTCTGACTGGTGTGAGGTGATACCTCATTGTAGTTTTGATTTGCATTTCTCTAATGATTAGTGATGTAGAGCATCCTTTCATGTGTTTGTTGGCAATCTGTCTATCTTCTTTGGAGAAATGTCTATTTAGGTCTTCTGCCCATTTTTGGATTGGGTTGTTTGTTTTTTTGATATTGAGCTGCATGAGCTGCTTGTATATTTTGGAGATTCATCCTTTGTCAGTTGCTTCATTTGCAAATAGTTTCTCCCATTCTGAAGGTTTTCTTTTTGTCTTGTTTATGGTTTCATTTGCTGTGAAAAAGCTTTTAAGTTTCATTAGGTCCCATTTGTTTGTTTTTATTTCCATTTCTCTAGGAGGTGGGTCAAAAAGGACCTTGCTGTGATTTATGTCATAGAGTGTTCTGCCTATGTTTTCCTCTGAGAGTTTTATAGTGTCTGGCCTTACATTTAGGTCTTTAATCCATTTTGAGTTTATTTTTGCCCATGACACTTAATTCTTGCTTCATAAACAAGTGTGGAGATTGTGGAAGCACATATTAAAAGGGAAGTGCAGTGAAAAAGCAACATAAATTAAAGGAGCTGGGAACATTGAGTGTCCATTAACCCAGGGCTGGAGGCTGATGGCCAGCTCACATGGGATGCTGGGAAGGACTTACAGACCCACTGGCAGTGAACAATCGAGAATTAAATCCCAAGAGAGGTCTATAGACTGGGGCAATGGGCCATGTCTAATAGAATAAGAGGAATAAATGCAAAGTCTTAAATTTTGATCTAAATGATAATTGCACAGGATGAGATGGGGAGAAATTGCTTAGGATCCTTTTATCTTCTTATTCAATTTGTTTTCAAAAGGGTTTGTTGGGCACCCATCATGTCTACATGATGTTCTTGACCAAATAACTGCAGTAAACAAGAACCAGACAAATAAAGCCCTATTCTGCTGGAGCTCTGATTCCAGTGAGACAGACAGCCAGTATGGAGATAAAGAAATGATTTCATACAAGTATCAGTGTAATGAATAAAATAAAGCAGAGTTACAGACATTAATTATTAAGAGGTAGGACAATAGTAGAAGGGTGGTCAGAGAACCCTCTCTAAGGAGGAGACATTTTCAAGCTGTTACCTGGAGGATAAGAAGGAACCTAGATTGCAAGGATCACTGGGCAGCGTTCTAGGCAAAGGGAAAGCAAGTGCAAGGGGATGTAGGTAGGAAGGATTTCAGGATGTTTGAAGGACTGAAAGGAAGACACTGTGGCTCAGATTAGTGAACTAGGAAGGCAGCAGGAGATGATGCTGGAGTGCCTGCAAGGGCCAGGTCATGTAGGCTTTGAAAGCCACAATAAGCATGGCACACTGCTAATCATCCTCCCAAAATCTATTTCCTTTTCCTCCTGGGCACAAGACTTTAATCTGGACACCTCGCCAGGCACAGTTTCCCAGCCTTCTTTTTGTGAGGTGCAGCCATGCCACCAATGTTATTGCCAAAGGAATATGAGCAGAGGAGATGTGTGTGACACCCACCCTGCTTGATTGAAAGGAAAATGCTTATCTTTAACTTCCTCTCTTTTTCCTTCCCTTGCGTGACCAGCCATGCAAATAAGGACAATACGCTTTTTGCTTAAGGGAGGATGGAGCAAGAGGATGGAAGGAATCTGGGTCTCCGAAGGACCTCATGGAGCAGAACTGTCTTTCACTCTTATGTGAAAGAGAAATAAACTTCTGTCTTATTTAAGTCACTGTATATTGAGATATTTTTAAATAGTGATGTAGTCTTTACTGTAACTAAATCAATGAGATATTTGGATTTTTTTTCAAAGTGAGAAACCATTAGAAAGTTTCAAACAATGAATAACACGAACTATGTTTCAAAGAGATCATTCTGACTTCTGCATGGATAACAGACTATAGGAAGGCCAAGGTGGGAGAAGGGGAAACAGTTAGAAAGCTATTGTAGATTTTATATGAGAGATAACAGACTAAGATGGTGGCATTGGAGATGGAGGTATAGGATGGATTATGAATATATTCTGGAGGTTAGAGCAAGCAGGATTGCTGCTTTATTAAATTTTGGAGGTGGTGCAGGAAAAGAAAAACCAAATATGATTCCTAAGTCTCTGACTTGAATAACTGATGAGAGAGTGATAGGATTTCCTGTGGTGGAGAAGATTAAAGTACAGGGTAGGATGGGATGCTTTGGTAGCAAAAAAACCAAAAACCAAAAAATCTTGACACAAACTGGCAAAAATAATAAGCAAATTTATTAGCTTACAAAATGTAGAACAAGCTATAATGTTTGGGTGTTTCAGTGGCTTAAGTATGTTATCAATGGCCTCTTTCTAACTTTCATCTTTGCCATCCAAGTTTAAGCTTCATCCTAAAGCTAATTCTCTTTGGGGTCAGCAACTGGAACACTGTGTTTCTTTGCTCATAACCAACAGGAATGGAGAGAGAAACCATTCCTTTAAGCATATAGTACAGGTCCTTCCTGCTAGCCTGAATTTGCTGACTTAGGTCTGCCATGTTCTGATTGGTTTAAATGAATAAGGACCGGAGTTGGAGCCACTGGCGTCTGAGTCATGACTGATACGTGGAGAGTAGTGAGCGACACCTGCGAAAAATCCAGTTCTGTTGGGAAAGACAGGAGGAAGGATTGATTAAGAGTTTATGTGTGTGAGCTTTAGCTCTTTGTTTCTTTCTCCCCATCTGTGAAGTGGGAGGAAAATATAACTACAGCCTTAGCAGACGGAGGAGGAGAGATTTTTATGAAGAAAACTAGAACAAAGGTCTCATTTGCACCAAGAGGGAAGGCTTGTTCTAATACCAAAGGACCCATAGGGTAACTGCTGCATGGATGATATAACGTGAATATCAGTGACTTCATTTTTAATATGTTTTTATAGAAGTATAGTTGATTTACAATATTGTGTTAGTTTCAGGTGTACAGCAGAGTGATTCAGTTATACATATATATATATATATATTCTTTTTCAGATTATTTTCCATTATAGGTTATTACAAGACATTGAATATAGCTCCCTGTGCTATACAGTAGACCCTTGTTGTTTATCCACTGTATTTTATATATAGTAGTGTATACCTGTTAATCCCAAACTCCTAATTTATCCCTCCACCGCCCTTCCCATTTGGTGATCATAAGATTGTTTTCTATGACAGTGACTTTATTTGGGTGATACAAATAAACTGAGACTGATGAGTCTAAGCAACACTGGGGGAGAGCCAGAGCAGAAGACAGCAAAAGAAGACTCTTGCCGGGGGCTTCCCTGGTGGCGCAGTGGTTGAGAGTCTGCTTGCCGATGCAGGGGACACGGGTTCGTGCCCCGGTCCGGGAGGATCCTACATGCCGCGGAGAGGCTGGGCCAGTGAGCCATGGCCGGTGAGCCATGTCCACTGAGCCTCCGCATCCGGAGCCTGTGCTCTGCAACGGGAGAGGCCGCGACAGTGAGAGGCCTGCGTACCGCAAAGAAAAAACAAAGAAGACTCTTGCTGGTCCTCATTTTCTGTGTCTTAGAAACCCAGTGTTTTGGTCTAGAAAATGATCATAAAGGATTCTAAAACCGTCTCTCTTTTGTGAGTCAAGCCTCTGATATTTTCAGAAACCAGGCCTTGAATACGAAAAACAAACTGTGACTGTGCCGTAAGGGGCAAAAGCAGCCTTAGTCCAGGATGAGGGAGGTCAGGGAAGAGAACCAGTAAGAATAATGTGGTATCAAAAGCCGCACCTGCTGTCCAGGGAGACTGATTCTGGGTGGGCAGCTTTCTTGCTTGTGAGTCTATGAATAAGAAACTTGTTCAAAAGGTGCTCCCCATTAACCATGGAGAGGAACTGTCTGAAGAAGTTCTTGATTAAATTTTGTAATAATCCCAGAGCACCCAGTGGCTATAAGATTGATGCGGGTCGGGAGGAAGGGGGCAGGAGTTATCCCAGTCATAGGTGAGGCCACCAAGAACCTATGTAACCAGGGGACATGAAGCACCTGGGCTCTACCCAAATAGTTCACATCAGACACATAGACAGAGTCTGAACCCCCATTAGCCCCAGATTGTACCCCCCAAGCCATCCACTCCAATTGATAAGGATGGAAGGTGGCCAAATAGATCAGACAAAGCTATGAAGCTATCAGTGCTTCATGTCTGATTTTGAATCTTCTTTGGGTGTGTTCCACCTATCCTTTTATATTTCTTTAGGAAGAGTTTGGTGTATTGCGTTCTAAAAATCAGAGTTAAGAGTTGCTACAAAGGCAGAATAAAGAAGGCAGGAAAACAGAAAAGAAGCAATCTTTACATTACCCTTAGAGATAAACTGCGAGTTTTAACATAGGAGTAACGGTAACTTACACTAGCCACGCCACCCCAAAAACAAAAGTCCTGCCCTTTGACCTAGTTTTCCTACCTGTGTTGATGGAGTCACTAATCCCAGTTAGTTAACCTGAGTACTAGGAGATCATCACAGACTTCTCTCACCCTTCTACCCCAGCACAGGGGTGAAATGTCCAGTTCCCAGAGTCAGACTTCTTGGGTTCAAATCCCATCTTTGCTATTTTCCAGCTCTGTGGATTTAGGCAAGTCATGGAGTCTTTCTGAGGCTTGGTTTCTGCGTTTTTGAATGAGCATAAGAACACCGTCTGCTTCATAGAATAGCACAGGCTGTGACACATAGCAAGAACAAAATAAATGTTAGAGTATGTTATGATTAGCCAATCAGTAACGGAGTCCTGTTGATCATACCTTTTAAATATCTCTTGTATTTATCCTCCACGGCCATCTTAAAGTGTATGCAATGCAATGAGTTGAAAGGTTTATTTGTGGTGGGTGGGCTGCTTGTCGTGAAAGGAGAAATTAGAGAGGGAAATACACTCCCAGTGGGAAGTGCAGGAAGGGGCAGACATGGACAGCCCTGGCTTTTCGGAGGGGGTGATGGGAGAGACAGCACTGGGGGGGAGGGTATGAAAGGAGAGCAATCAAGAGAGAGAAGCTGAGAGGCTAGCACGAGTGTGGAGCTTGGGTGAAAAGGATGTCTAAAGAGAATTTTTAAAGATTTTTTTTTTCTGTGATGCCCCACACAAACATCTGTATTGTAAGTTCAAGAAAACTTAGTAAAGATTTACATTATTGTTCAAATCATTTGGAGTCAGATCTGGATTTTTTTTAACTTTACACAGTCCAAAGATGGTCTTGGGAGTTCCCTGGTGGCCTAGTGGTTAGGATTCAGCACTTTCACTGTGGAGGCATGGGTTCAATCCCTGGTCAGGGAACCATCCCACATGCCACGCAGTATGGCCAAAATACAGAAAGAAAGAAGGTGGGGTGGGGGGGAGAAAGAAAGAAAGAAAGCAAGGAAGGAAGGAAGGAAGGGTGGGAGGGAGGGAGGGAGGAAGGAAGATGCTTAAAAACAAACAAACAAAGATGGTCGTTAACTGACCCAGTTTTACTTGGACCATGCACAGTGTCCAGATGGAACACACTGAGGGTGTTCTGAGCAGCACAGGACCAACATCTTGCCTGTGGAGACCAGACTTCTGCCTGTGCAGCCCACGACCACAGGGACTGCAGTGGCACTCCCGGCACACTACTGACACCTTGTCAACCAAAATCCTTCAAGATTTTTCACATACACTATTAGCTTTGTTCTCCATAATTCACTTTTCACATGGAGGCTTCAAAAAATCTATTCCAGTCATACAGGCCTCCTTTCAGTTTCTTGAACCACCTTATTCGTGGCTTTTCTTCATTTTTAATATCTCAGTTTAAATATCCTTTCTTTGGATAAGCCTTCCCAGTCACCCTGTCTGGTGCCTCTGTCCGTCACCTTGTCTCCTTCATGGAATGTAGCATTATCTAATTAGCTTGAGTTTTTATTGGTTACTTCTCCATTGTGTCTCTTCTCCAATAGGAGAGAATGTAAGCTTACATGGAATGTAAGCTCCATGAGGACAGGAATCTTATATTTTGTTCATTTATCACTGTAGTCCAACACCTTGCTGGGAATTGCATCCTAGACAAATATTTGTTTAAAGAATTAATGTAAAAACAGTGAACCATAAGGATGATGTTATTTAAAACACACACACACACACACACACACACACACACACACACACACAACGGTGTTCCCTTTAATTATCTTACTCTGCCTAGGGATAGAGCACTCAAGTAAAAGACTTAGAGTCAGAAAATATTAACACTACTGTTAACAAAGATCTCATTTCATAGATGAGAAACCTGAGGCTTATCTTATTTTATAGATAGCTGTCCAGAGCCACACAGCTTGTTAGGGTCTGCAGTGGACTGATTTGTGGATCCCTCAAAATAGTCACAGAACCTGTGAATGTAACCTTATTTAGAAAAAGAGGGCTTCCCTCGTGGTGCAGTGGTTAAGAATCTGCCTGCTAATGCAGGGGACACGGGTTCGAGCCCTGGTCCGGGAAGATTCCACATGCTGCGGAGCAACTGGGCCCGTGAGCCACAACTACTGAGCCTGCACATCTGGAGCCTGTGCTCCACAACAACAGAGGCCGCGATAGTGAGAGGTCTGCGCACCGCGATGAAGAGTGGCCCCAGCTTGCCACAACTAGAGAAAGCCCTCACACAGAAATGAAGACCCAACACAGGAAAAATAAATTAATTAATTAATAAACTCTTACCCCCAACATCTTAAAAAAAAAAAAGAAAAAGAATCTCTGCAGATGTAATGAAGTTAAGTATCTCAAGATGAGACTATCCTGAATTATCCTGGTGGGCCCTAAATCCAATGACAAATGTCCTTATAAGAGACAGAAGGGAAGACACAGAAAGATCGAGGTGACAGCCATCTGAAGAAGGAGGCAGAGATTGGAGGTGTGCAGCCAAAACCCAAGGACCACCTAGAGCAACCGGAAACTGAAGAGTCAAGGAAACGTTCTTCCCTAGAGCCCTCAGAGAGAACACGACCCTGCAGACAGATTGATTGCCAATTTCTGGTCTCCAGAACTGCGAGAGAACAAATTTCTGTTGTTTTAAGCCTTCAAATTTGCGGTAGTGTATAAATGAAGCCACAGGAGACTAATACAATGGCACAGCAAGGAACTACTAGCCGTACTTCTTAACCGGTGCACTTTCCATGAGCTCCTGCTTCCCCAGGGTGACTATGAATAATTACAATGTGATCAAGTTCCAAGTGAAAACCCAAACCTTTAGCCCCCCCCCAAGTCTAAAGGCACTTAACTCAGGAGAAGGTACAGATCTCAAACCCAGGCAAAACCCCCAAAGCTGAAACCCAATGAGGGAATGTCTGAATTCTGAATCCAGGGAAAGTTGCTTTCTTAAACCACCAAGAGAGGGAAACTTTGGGCTCTAAAAGTGTCCCGCCGTTCAGTTAGCCATGGGCGGGCCTTGTTGCTCATGGGACCACATTTCTTCCCAACGTCCATTCCAAGAAATTGGAGCATCAAGAAACTGGGCTCTGTTTCCTCAGGTCCACCCCCAATACACAGCCCATCTCTGCACAACTGTGCTGAGCAAAGGTCCCTCTTTCAAGATTCTTCTCCATATCCTAAGGTAGGAGAATGTGCTCGAGCTGAAAGTGGACAATTTTCTCTGCCAGCTCATTAAAAATGCTGGCCAGCACACCAAGGGTCTTTAACAAGCAGTCAGTGTTTACAAGGGGATTGAAATCTAATTTCTCTTGTATGATAATAGCATTTCACAAAACTCCATGTGAAACTCACTGAGCAGTGCTTTTCAAACTTTTTTGTGCATTTGAATGACCTGGGTATCTTGTTTAAAATGCAGATTCTAATTCAGTAGGTCTTGCTGGGACCTGGGATTCTGCGTTTCTAATAGGCTCCCAGGTCATGTTGTTGCTACCAGGTTTTGAATGGTACAGAGTATCAAGGAATAGAGCCAATCCTTGCATAGTCCTTTGACAAGTGGCCGTCTTTGGAACCTCTATGGATTTGTTTTCATTCTGCTTTCGTAGAGCTTGTCTCAAAATAAAATAATTCTTCCTCTTTCCCTAGACCACAAGCCCATATTCACAGAAGTGTCAGAGCAAGGGAAAAGGAGGTGGTATATGATATGTAAAATACATATACATAAATATGAATATATATACATATAAAATAATATAGATGTATATGACATATATATATGAATGAAAGGATATGAAAAGTGCTTTAAAAATCTAGATGTTTCGCATTAATTTAAAAGCCAAAAAAGAAGAAATATTTTATATTTTGAAATCCAGTTTCTTTAATGGACAAATTCTTGAGGACACAGTAAAAAGACTTACAACTCATCTTGAATGTATTAACCTCTGTCAGCTCTAAGATGGATTTATATTAGGTTACCTCCTCAATTACAATTTACGCATAGTCACATGATCAAAAGAATTTGGTTAACATGTAAGTGTTCAAATTCCTTCAGACTGTAAACAAATATATCTTTTCATCTTTATATCTTTAACACTAAGCACATACTAGGTGCTCAGATATTTGTTGGGAAGAAAAATGAATGTCTTTGGCATTTAAAAACATGAACTCTCACCATGTTATATTATGCTCTCTGCTTCCAGAAGAAAAGATAGAAAGGGCAAGAGTCATGTAGGCAGATTATCAGATAAAAATCGGTTAGAGAAGAGGATGAACTGTACACAGGGCAGGGGAAGGTGTGCTTAGAGCTACCTGTTTATCCAGCTTCTCCAGATCATTGGCTCAACACTAGGGCAGGTAGGCAGTTCTGGGGACCAGTACAGGCCAGAGTGGAAAGAGCATGAAGAAGAAGGAATAACTTGGGTGGGGTAGAAAAGATAAAGACACAGGAAGATCTGTAGAGTGGGAGGGAAGTGGATGGAGGAACAAGGAGCCTTAGAGGACAACAAAGCAGAAAAATGCCTATTTCAACCTCCTGTCAATGGAGCACCCTCAAATCTTTACCTCCAGCCCAGACTCGCTCCTGGATTCCAACTGCGTTGCTTTATAGACATCTCAACCCTGAAGACAGCAGACACCTCAATCCACTTTCCCCTGCTCTGACTCAGACTTGCATCTCCTGTTGGGTTCTTTATATTCTTAATCTGTGGAGTCATCCTTGACTTGTTCTCTTTCACCCTGCCGTATAATCCTGACACTAGCTAGACAGGTTACATTTCACAGGCTAAGGGCACATTCTTCCACAAGACTGCCCTCACTTCAGGTGCCAGCCACAAGCTCAGGGGTAACCACTTCACCTGCACTCCTAACCAACTAGCTATAAATTGGAGGGTCTCCCATGACCACTTCAGGTTTGATCATTTACTAGAACAACTCACAGAACTCAGGAAAGTGTTGTACTTCTGATTATAGTTCATGATAAAAATCAGGACCAGCTCAAAGAAGAAACCACAGGACAAGGTCCCAAATGTGAAGTTTCTGTGTCCTCAGGATGCATCGCCCTCCCAGCACATCAATGTGCATCACCAACCATGAAGCTCACTCAAGCCTCAGTGTCCAGAGTTTTTATTAGGGTTTCATTGTGGAGGCATGAGTGCTGGAATCATTGGCCATGTGACTGAAATCACTCTAATCTCTTTTCCCCTCCCCAAAGTTCAGAGGTCTAGCTGATAGCACTTGGCTCCAAGCCCCAACCTCCTAATCACACGGTTGGTCTTTCATGTGACCATGGTTGGCATGGCCAGTCCCTATCCCGAAACTCAGTGGTCCACCATGAGTCACCGTATTAGCATAAACTCAGTTGTGGTCCAAGGGGCCCATCATGAATAACAAAGACACTTGGGAAAGTCCAAAGACTTCAAGGTTACCTCTTGGAAACCAAGGGCAAAAGTCAAATTCTTCATTGTACAACACACCCCCACAGCCAATCCATTACTAAGCCATGCCAATTTCCTCTCCTACATATCTTTTCAATTCAGCTCCCCCATTCCATCTCTACTGCCTCTTTGAGGTCTTTATCGGCTTTCATGTGGACTATATAGCAAGAGCCTTCTAACTGGTCACCTTACTTCAAGGTGCACTCTCCCACCAAGCCATCCTTTGCTCTACTATCAGAACTGTAATTATAAAACCTCAACCCAATCACATTCTTTTCCTGCATAAAAACTCTCAATGGCTCCCAGCTGCTTACAGCAGCAAAGCCTAACAGAAATATAGTGGGAGCTTAACACATTAAAGGTTCTGATAGTCTCATTTTTAAAAAGTGAAAAGAAACAGGTGAAGTTAATTTTAGTAATATATTTTACTTAACCAACACATCTAAAATATTACCATTTCAACATGTAATCTATCCATCTATCTACCTATCTATCTATTTTAGACTACTTCCATTTTTAAATTTACATAAATAAAATGACTAAAACAAAAAATTCTGCCCTTCAGTTGCACTGGCCATATTTCACATACTCAAGAGCCATATATGGTTCGTGGCTATCCTACTGGTCAGCTTCCTGCCCATGATGTAAAAGCCCTTCATGTGCTGCCTCCTGCCTGCCTTTCATCCTGTCTCCTCCCACCCGCCCCTCCTGCCCCCAGCTCAGGTACCTTTTCCTCTGGCCACACCGAATCACCACCCCAAAACAGACCAAGCTCTTTCCCACTTCACACCTTTGCACACGCTGACCTGTGTCTGACTTGTCTGCCTTAAAACCTCTGTCTCTCTCCTGTGCCAGGAAATGTCACATACATCGTTGAGTGTTAAACCCCAATTTTGCCTCCTCTGTGAAGACTTCTCAGACCCTCCAGGCTGAGTCAGTCATGCTCACCACTGAGCTTCTGTGGTGTTTAATGCCTCTATTCAAGCAAACCATATTTTCTGCATCAAAGGTTGTAACACATGATTTGATACATCAACTGACAACTCAGCAGACTTTTTTAAAATCAAGGATAAATGTTTTTTGGGATTAGAGTACTTATCATGTTATATTGAAATTTTGTTCGTACATGCCTGGGTGGTTATCTCTTCAAGGACACAGACTGCTCCTCCTTTTTTTTTCTTTTGTTTTTTGTTTTTTGTTTTTTTTTTGCAGTACGCAGGCCTCTCACTGTGGTGGCCTCTCCTGTTGCGGAGCACAGGCTCCGGACGCGCAGGCTCAGCGGCCATGGCTCATGGGCCCAGCCGCTCTGCAGCATGTGGGATCTTCCCGGACCGGGGCATGAACCCGTTAGATTAAACAGGACAGATCTCTCTCCCTGGATACAGCAAATACTCCTGGGGGCAGTAGTATGTAGACCAGTTAGTTATATATCCTGTTGTTCTTCCCCTTAACCTTCACTGCATTGTGCTTAATCAAAGCACTCTTAGAACGTTTGTTCCTATTCAAGGTATACATCATTGATGACAATGAAAATTGTTACCAATTGTACAAAGGTTTGCAATTTTGACAGAGTTCAAAGACTCAGACTAAAAATATGAAACAAGCTTGGAAGGAGAGGCATCTTCCAAGCAGAGGCTGATCAGGGAAGTTTTCTGGAGTTTCTGGGAGTGCACCTCATATAGGTACTACTTGATTCAAGATTAAGTCTTACATATACTACCAGATGTAAAATAGACAGCTAGTGGGAAGCAGCCACAAAGCACAGGGAGATCAGCTCGGTGATGTGTGACCACCTAGAGGGGTGGGATAGGGAGGGAGGGAGGGAGATGCAAGAGGGAGGGGATATGGGGATATATGTATATGTATAGCTGATTCACTTTTTATAAAGCAGAAACTAACACACCATTGTAAAGCAATTATACTCCAATAAAGATGTTTTAAAAAATTGAAAAAAAAAGATTAAGTCATTTAAAAAATATACCATAGGATAGCTGATTTTGAAGTTTGGTAGTTTCTTACAAAACTAAACAGTCTGACCATACATTCCAGTAATCACACTCTTTGGTATTTATCCGAAGGAGTTTAAAACTTATGCACACACAAAAATCTGCACATGGATCCTTGTTGCAATTTTATTCTTAATTGCCAAAACCTTGAGACAACCAGGATGCTGTTCAGTAGGTGAATGGATAAATAAACTGTGGCATATCCATACAATGGAATATTATTCAGCACTAACAAGACATGAGCTATCAAGCTGTGAAAAGACATGTAGGGATATTAAATGCATATTGCTGAGTTAAAGAAGCCAACCTGAAAAGGCTACGTACTGCATGATCCCAAACACAAAACATTCTGGAAAAGGCAAAACTGTAGAGACAGTAAAGAGATCAGTGGTTGCCAGGGGCTGGGGCATAGGGAGGAGTGAGGGAGGAGTGAATGGGCAGAGCATGGAGGATGTTTAAGGCAGTGAAATTATTCTGTATGATACTATAATGACGGAAGCATGTCCTTATGCATTGGTCAAACTCCATAGAATGAACACCAAGAGTGAATCCTAATGTAAACATGATAGGAACGAGTCAGTGTAGGTTCTTGGATTGTAACTAATGTACCAATCTAAAGCTGGATGTTGATAGTGGGGTAGGTTGTGTATGTATGGGGGCAAGGGATATGTGGGAACTCTTTGTACTTTCTGTCCAGTTTTGCTGTGAACCTAAAACTGCTCTAAAAATAAAGTCTGTTAAACAAACAAACAAACACTGTAGAATGTGGAAAATTCTGTCCATGAGCTTCTATGGTGCTTGAGGAAAAAGCAGCCTTCTACACTCTTCAAGGCTCAGAAGCCTTCCTGCATCTCATGCTGGGTGAGGTAGGTACTCACTCCATGGACCACCCCCACCCCATGCCTTTACTTCCTCATCTCCTCTCTAGACTGCAAGACCCTTGAGGGCAGGAACTGTGTTTGATTCAGTGTTGCAACCCCATTGCCTGGTATCTATTAGATGCTTAATGCACGTGTGCAATGAATCAGAGAGTGTGGGCAGCTACGGAGCTGCCCTAAAACATGCTTGACTGAAGCCGTAGCTCTGGATCCTCACAACAGAGCCCTCTGGGAAAGCACCCTCTGAATCAGCACCCTCTCTCCTGAGAAAACGGGGCAACTCTTCTGGCGGTACTGTGTTGAGTTCCGCTTGAGAGGCCATCGGAACAAAAAGCTGCTATTTCTGAAAATATCTCAAAAACAGAGAATGTTAAAGCACCAGGTTGGCCTTCTTAACTGAAAGAAAACTCTCTAGATGAGGAAAATATTACACCAGAAAATGGGAAACTGACTAGGATCTGGCCGACCTAGTTTCAGGCCCAACTCTTTCACTTACTGACTGTGTGAAGGTGGACATCTGTGAGCCTGGTTCTTTGAGAATAGAACAGGCAAACCCTTGGGTTGGATGAGCCCAAATCTCCCTTTCACCTTTGTGATTTAGTACAGCCCAACAGCAAAGGAAATACGTTTAGCCTTCATGGTCTACGTCCTCTCTGAAGCAATTTGCCAGCTATCCTTGCTCTATTTCCATTTGGCAACTTGTTTATAATAATCTTCATTTCATGTATGGTGCTCATATTCTCAGTTTGCCCTCACCCGCACCCCACCCTAGGTTAAAGGACTCTTTATGCCCTTTTCTGCAGACTGTGTCTTCTGTGGCTCCCTTGCCATTTGAGATCAGAGAGCAGGAAAAGGAGGAGACCAGGGTATTTCTTCCCCATTCCTTCTCTGATATATTAGTTTCCTAAGGTTCTCAGAACAAATTACCACAAACTGTGTGGCTTAAAACATTAGAAATTTCTTCCCTCTCACAGCTCTGGAGGACAGATGTCTGAAATTAAGGTGTCAACAGGGTTAGTTCTTTCTGAGGCTCTTGGGGAGAATGTGTTTCATGCTTGTCTCCTGGCTTCTGGTGGCTGCTGGTGACCCTTGGCATTCCTTGGCCTGTAGAAGCATCACTCCAATCTCTGCCTACATTTTCTTTTCTTTTTTTAAATTTTATATTGGAACATAGCTCATTAACAATGTTGTGCTAGTTTCAGGTGTACAGCTAAGTGATTCAGTTATACATATACATGTATCTATTCTTTTTCAGATTCTTTTCCCATTTAGGTTATTACAGAATAGTGAGCAGAGTTCCCTGTGCTATACAGTAGGTCCTTGTTGGTTATCTATTTTAAATACAGTAGGGTGTACACGTCAATCTTAAACTCCCAAACTATGTCTCCCTGGGCTCAAGTGGGCAGGGCAAACACCCTCCTCTGCTGCTCCTCTGGTCTGGGGGTCTGGGAGGGCCGCTCCCGCCTCCTCTCCTGATCTTCCAGGCCTCCCTCCTATGTCCCCAGGACAAATGTGGGCAGTGAGGGGGAGATGGGGGCTTTGGAGGGCAGGGGACTGGCCTGCAAGCTCAGCAGGCTCCCCATGCCCGAGTGGGTGGGGCAGTCGCCCTCCACTCCTCCTGGAGGGCCCGTCCCACCTGCCTCTCCTGATCTCCCCAGCCTCAGGGGCACCGATCTTGTCTGGCCTCCACTTCTTCACCCCTCTCGGTCCCCCTACATCCTACTGGCTCACTCTGGGGTTCCTCCCGCCTCCTTGGGGGTCAGAGTTCCCCACCAGTGGCAGGCAAGTGCCCTAGTTGTGGGGAGATGCTAACTTCGCGTCTTCCCATACCACCATCTTGACTCTAAAATTAATTCTTACAGTGACCCTTAGGTAAGTACTATTCCTATTCCCACCTTGCAGGTGTGGAAACTGAAAGAGAGTGATTAAGTAACTTGCTCAGAGTCATACAACTAAAATAGGAAAAGTCAGAATTCAAACCTCAGGCAGACTAGCTCTAGAGCTTGTACTTTAACACTATGCTATCTTGCCTCCATGGCATTCCAATGCATGAACAAAAGAAATTAGATAACATAATAAAGGAAATAAGTAACAGACATAAAAGGTATCTTTACAAGAGCATCAAAAACTTTCAAAGAAATTAGGTATAAAGCTAACAAAAGATATGCAAGATAGAGCTCCTTACTGTGGAGGAAGCCCTGGCTTCCAGCAGGCTTGCAGCTTCTGACAGGGGTAAAGAGTGGGCTCAGGACTCCTGCAAATACATAGGATGCTCTGTGTGGTACAACTGTCACTGTAACTTCCGTTAGCAAATCACCTCCTGGATTTCAAACAATGAGTCCTGGCCTAATCTTCTACAATTCACTTATCAAGTTCCATCCCTGGGGCCTGACTTTTCAGGGCAACAGCAGAGAGCAGTTCCTCTTTCTCGATCAGCACTGTGGCTTTCCCTCCTTCCAGAGGGTGACGTGTGGAGCCTAGTCTCCATCCAGCATAGCCTCCCTATGTTATTAGCAACTCCAGAGACAGTGCGTCAGTTTGGAATCTCCACCTGCCCCCAGTGCCAAAGCTGTCTCCAAAGCTTGACCTCCATCTCTATACAAAAAATATCTTTTAGCACCTTGGAGAAGCTCTTATCTATAAGAAGCCTGGCCAAAGACTTCAGCCAAATTTTCCAAATTTCAGTTTGGCAGGCTGCTTACAGAGATTTCTTTTTCAACATACACAGTTTAATAATTAATATTCTGAAAAATTTAAAGAATGATCCCATAAATATCTCTGATATTATGCCCAGGACTAACTTCATCCTTAACAGGACCCTGTTTCATAACAGACTGTCTGCAGCATTCTTACTACTAATATAGGACCAACGGGGTCTTTGCTGTCAGGCTCCCAGAGTAAGAAGAGGCAACAGAATGAAGAGAGTTTCTGAGATTCCCTTCAAGGCATAGAAATATCCTGGGGATACCTATGAAACTGTGCTCAAGGTTGGTTCTTTGTGTCCTCGGAAGCTAATTAGTCATCCACCTCGGCCGCGTAGTCTGTCCTCTTAGCTGAAAGATAAACTCTACTGTATCTCTATTCTCAGTTGATTGTCGTAATTCTAAATCTTCTTCTTTTTTTTTTAAGTTTATTTATTTATTTTTGGCTGTGTCTGGTCTTTGTTGCTGCGTGCGGGCTTTCTCTAGTTGCGGTGAGCGGGGGCTACTCTTCGTTGCGGTGCGCGGGCTTCTCATTGCAGTGGCTTCTCTTGTTGCAGATCATGGGCTCTAGGGCACACAGGCTTCAGTAGTTGCAGCACATGGGCTCAGTAGTTGTGGCTCACGGGCTCTAGAGTGCAGGCTCAGTAGTTGTGGCTCACAGGCTTAGCTGCTCCTCGGCATGTGGGATCTTCCCGGACCAGGGCTCGAACTGGTGTCTCCTGCATTGACAGGCAGATTCTTAACCACTGCGCCACCAGGGAAGCCCTCTTCTTTTAATTGCAACAATACTTATACTTTTACTTATACTCCTCTAACTGGGGGAAGAAAAATTGCTAGGATAATTTTAAAAATAGATTAAAAAAACTAGACTAAGCTAATATTTGTAGAGTTTAAATTTTTTAATGTACTGTACTGTTGACTGGCTTCTAATTATCTTCTATCTACATTACAGATCATGCCTCTTCTTTCTATTCCTTAAACGTCTGTTCCTCTATTGTAAGACTCACTAACTCCAGGGAAAATGCTTTCATCAAGTTAATTACACCCATGATAGTGCCAAGACACATTGTAAAAACAGCACTCACTTTTCAGTATTGTTAGGGGTTGCTTAGGTGTCTTTTATCACTAGAATCCCTAGATGCCTTCCATTTCTCAGAGTCCTAAAAGTTTAATCTCCAAGAGCTTCTAAAAAAAGGAAAGAGAAACTATAATTAACTCTCTGTAGTACTATTATGGACTGAATATTTGCCTCACCCCACCCCATCGTGGCTATATTTGGAGATGGGGCCTCTAAGGAAGTAATTAAGGTTAAATGAGGTCATAAGGGTGAAGCCCGGATCCAACAGATTAGTGTCCCTACAAGCAGAGACACCAGAGCGCACACACACACTCTCTCTCTCTGCCCCTCCCCTCTTTCCTTCTCAATCACCCTCTCTCTCCAAACACATACTGAGGACAGGCCATGTAAGGACGTTAGAGAGATGGTGGCCATCTACAAGCCAGGTGAAAGTCCTCACCAGAAACCAAACTTGCTGGTGGCATCTTAATCATGGACTTCCAGCCTCCAGAACTGTGAGAAAATAAATGTATGTTGTTTAAACCACTTGGTCTGTGATGTTTTGTTATCGCAGCCTGAGCAAACTAAGTACCTATAAAGCTTCAGAGGATTTTAAGCTGGGGCCCATGGATAGTACTGTGTTTCTATAAAACTGTTTTAAATGTAATCATATGTAGTTTATGGATTTAGAAATATTATTCTGAGAAGGGCTCACCAGACTGCCAATGAGGCCCATGGCACAAAATAAAAGATCAAGAACCTCTTTATATCTTATTTGGGCAGACATAAAATAAGTATATGTGGTGTCAGTGTGATATGCCTCTCCAAGTGTTTTCAACCATAAATTTTACTAGGACCTAGTACATGCTAGTCTATAATCTTTAACTATATTAATATCTGTAGATCAATATAGATATAGAAGAGGAAGACTATTATGTAGAATTTTCTAAAATATTTAATTCTACCAGCTATGTTGAGTGCAAGCCACTATGTTCTATAGTATAACTGTATATATAGGTACCATATGTGTGTACCATACATACCATAGTATACTACATAATAAGTATTACAAATTGTTGTAAACATTATGAGGGTAATTTCAACGGGCAACTAAAATATTATCAATAATATTTTAAAGCTGAACTGTAAGAGTCCTTCCGATAAAGCAGAGCTGCTGACGTCTGAAATGGAAACAACTCACACATTTGCAGTCAGTGCTTCGAGAAGAAAGCTAATGAATCAATGCCAATGAGCAGACCAGGAAAGTCAATCAAATATTTCTGCTGCACTAGGTGCTAGCCAGAATAAAGGATGAGTCAGTGGTTTATATACAGGTCTAAGGAACCTAAATATCACATCTGGGAGAAATCATTATCATCATCATCATCGTCACCTCCAGATCTGAGATATCTCACAACTCCGTCAACATCAAACCCTACCACCAAAAAAACCAAACAAACTAGTGCTTTATAAAATAAAGAATTGGGAAGAATTAAGCAAGCAGAGGCCAAGCTTTCATGGATATGCAAGTAAAATAGCTATGAAAATAGCCTTTCTGAGGGGTTTTCCTTTGCATTGTGTTTGTACACAATTATATTTATAATTTATATAATTATATTTTGAAAGATGTTGCATAAGAATAGGCAATATATGAATAATACTACCAACCTTCAACAGTTCATCCTAACGACATGGAAAAAATATGGATAATATAAATAAAGAGAACTCTTATTTTATATAGTCTGTGCCCAATATCCTATTGAGTTGACTTTACTAGTTACTCTCAGACTAGCCTGCATTTGGGGAAGAGCAAATTGCTATAGAATAATGATTTTAAAAAGATGTAAAAAACTAGATTAAATTAACATTTGTAGAATTCTTTACATTTTATAAACGACTTTCACACACATTCTCTGAAGCTATTTAATAGTTGTCTATATGTGGTATACATTTTTACAAGCACGTCTATAACTAAAAGATTTAAAATTAGTTTCTTTAAAGTAAACTACCAAATTACAAATGGTTTTAGTATTGATTTCTATTAAGTATATTGTTCGGTCAGATGTCTGTTTGTGTTTGTTATATTGTCTAACACTACAGTTTAAGTGGACATTTACCTGAATCACTATACTGAAATTAATGCTAATTGGTATACAAAGTGATGAAGGAGAATGGACTATTTAATTGAGCTAGATGTGTAGAGGTATGCATGTTTTCAAGCATCGATTCCAAGAGATAAGAGTCATATTTTTCTTAGTGGACAGGTAGCCATAAAGATGGGGTAGCCATACAGTGGGGACAGTTCCTGGAAGATATACCCAAACATCTGTGCCCCTTCCTAGTCCTATTGAATGGGTCCTTTAATACTTGAACCTGGGCTTCCCTGGTGGCGCAGTGGTTGAGAGTCTGCCTGCCGATGCAGGGGACACGGGTTTGTGCCCCAGTCCGGGAAGATCCCCCATGCCGCGGAGCCTGCGCGTCCGGAGCCTGTGCTCCGCAACGGGAGAGGCCACAACAGTGAGAGGCCTGCATACCGCAAAAAAAAAAAACAAAAACTTGAACTTGATTGCAAAAAATGTAGGTAGCCACCCATAGGTCTCAAAACTAGCAGAGGGGAGATATATATAAAAGGACTGAGTCATGTGGTTTGTTATAGAAAGTGAAGTAACTAGAATGCGGAGTGCATACTAAGGGGTGATGGACAGGCCTGGGTGTGTGTGAGGTGGACAGGTCGGCTGAGTCCAGGTCATAAGAAAATTTGAATGCCAGGTTAGGGAGTCTGGAATTTGTTCAGCAGTCAGTGGGGAGCCATGGAAAGCATAAGGTGATAAATACTTTTTAAAAAGTCAAAATTTCTTTAGAGTTTTATGACACAGATAGGAAGACTTTACCTGCCTTGTTCATCTTTGTATCCCCAGGACCCAAAAGATTGCCAGGCGCATAATAGGAATTCACTATATATTTGCTGAAGGAATGGAGAAGCCTGAAGGAGTCTCTGTGGAGAAATTACACAAGATTTAAAAGCCATTTAGGATTATTTCAAATTTGGGGGAGGCAATTTGACCATATGCACCAAGACTCTTATAAATACTCCTGTCTTTAAATCAGTAATTCTATTTATGGGACTCTGTTCTAAAGTAATAATCCTAAATGAGGAAAAGCTTTATGTATAAAGTGTATTACAATATTGCTTTTAATAGAAAAAAAATGGAAATAATCAGCCTAACAATTGGGAAACAAGTTACTGTGTGCCTTCCTCCTGTGCGGTATTTAATATGCTGTCACCAAAATTATGATTATAAAGACAATACCAGAGGAAAACATTTATATTATTAAGTATAAATATAACAAAACTCTACCAAGATGCACAATTGAAGATAGAGTATGATTATAAATTATGGGAAGGGGGAATCTCTCTCAGTTAAAAGGGTTTTTCCCGGGGTGGTAACACTTTATTTTCTTTCTTTTCCTCTTATCCTTCTGTGCATTTTCCTGTTTTTCAAAATTACTTCATTCACTCAGCAAATATTTACTGAGAGCCCACTATGTGCCAGGCACTGCTCTAGGAACTTGGGGAAACATCAGTGAACAAAACACAAATCCTGTCCTCACGGAACTTACACATTTTAGTTGGAGAAGGCAGAAAATTAACAAGATAAGTCAATTAAGTGGCATGTTAGATGATGAGTGATCGGCAAAAAAAATAAGGCAAAGAAAGAGAATAAAGTCAGTACTACATTTACTTTTTGACCTGGAGGGGGAAGATATTCATCCAGGTAAAAGGACCGAATTCGGAACTTCCGCAGCGGTAAGACTGAGAGCCCGGGATACGCCAGCCCTGCAGGTGACGCTGCAGCCCGGGCCGGGCGCGGCGGGTTTAGGTGGGGCGCGGGAGCGCTAGGTGAAGCGGGTCACGTGATGTGAGGGGGCGGGAGCAGGAGGACCATAAAAACACCGAGTTTGGCTCAGCACTTTCTCTCCAGAAAGGCGGGCGGAGCCGAAAACCAAACAAACGTCTTCTCAGAGCTTGGGGGCGGGGCAGGCGGGAGAAGACGGAGCCTCCAGAGCCAAAGCCTTCGCGGAGTTGGTTTTTCGGTTGCTGGTCGTTGTGGCCGAGGGGTCTGAGGTCGGGCTGAGACGTGGGGAGCAATGGCGACCTTTGTGAGCGAGCTGGAGGCGGCCAAGAAGAACTTGAGCGAGGCCCTGGGGGACAACGTGAAACAGTAAGAACTCCCCGGACGCAGCCTCCGGGTTTCCGCGCGGGTGCTCCCCCAGCTTCGGGCTGCCGACCGACTATGGAGTTGTCCCCCGCGGCCGCGAGGCCTGTGCAGCCCTCGCGTAGCGGGTGGCGGGGCCTCTGGGTTTCTCGGGCCCGGGAAGGGGCCGGCGGGCAACCCCGACTCACCCGGCTGGAGGGGCCGGGCCTCCCTGGTTCCCTCCGGAACCTCGCGGGCGCCTTCGCCCGAGGCTGTGCCCTGGGTGGGGCGGGAAAAGCTAACTCCACGCCTTCACGCCCAAGGACCTGTTGGGCGACTGCGGCCCGTGCGAGGGTGCGGGACGCATGTGGCTGACTACCGGCCTGGTCTGAGCCGGCGCCGTGCAGGCGGCCCGCTCCCGAAGGGCTTCCTGGAGGCAGAGGCTTATTGAGCGCGGGTGTTGTGGAGGCACTGTCGGTAAGAGCGTGGACAGCAATTTCGGAAGGCAGACAGAGCCTCCGGTGAAATAGTCACCGAACAATACTGCAGTTATAGTGATGATAGCAGTAGCAGACATTTACTGAACACCTTTTAAGCGCTCTAAATGTACTATCTCATCTAATTCTCACAACAGAGATGTGAGGTAGGTGCAATTATCATTCCCGTTTGATAGATGAGAAGACTGAGATTTTGAGAGGTTAAGTAACTCTTCAAAGTCATGGCAGGATTGGGGCCTTTGCATCTGATTTCTGGCTCTGATACCTTACAGAGGGTTGCAAAGGACCCCAGAGACTCTCAGACAGACCTTCACCCAGGTTATAGCAGGGGACCGAGTACACAGTGGGGTCAGATGCTGAAATGGCCGAGTGTAAAATCAATAACTCAATACAAGGCTGAAGTCATAGAAGGAACCCTCCGAGGTACAAGGTCAAGTTTGGAAATTTTCAAAACATTGTTATTACAATTTTATTTTTCTAAAATATAAGAAGCAAATTTTAAACGTTTAAAAGTATAAGTCTTGTGTTGTTGTTGCTAGATGGTTTCTGTGATATTCTACACGTTTGCATTACTCAACAGACACTTTGAAATGATGTTTCTGGAGGAGCAAGGTGTTTGGGGGATCTTTCTTTTTCTCCAGCACTTTCTCCTTCTTATCTTTCAACTTTTCATTATGACTGGAGATTGAAGTTACTTAACTTGGATGTCATACGTGATCTTTGGAGTTTTTCCTTCTTGTGAAATTTTGGGGTGGCAGAATCTACTTTTCGTCCTCGCAAGATAGATATGCAGAATTCCCATGTAAGACTTCTTGGAACACTCATGGCCTAAATGGAATAACTAAGAACAAAATATAATTTTTAAAGATTACTTTAATATTAGGAACGTTAATAAATCAAACTACAAACACTAGAATTAAAATTTAATCATCTAATCTGTTATTTTGGCATAATTATTTAATTTTTTGTAAACATTGATTCCCAAAGATAAAATGTTCTACTTAAAGTTATATTTTAATATTCATGTTGACTTTGTCTCTTTCCTTGCTTACTTAATTAAAAATTCTTAATTATTTTAATGAGTAAAATTGACAGCTTTTACCTTCATTAATTACTATAGCTTATTTTTGTAATACAGCTAAAATTTACACTTTTTAAGCACAAAAGACTTTTCACTCGGTTACATCTAAGATGCTTACAAATATTTGAAAGTGAATGTTTCCATGTTACAATAAACCTGGCTTGTGTGTATAATTGATTGATTAGATGCGATGGTGAACTCTGTGATACCACACTCCTCACACAAGCTTGGGGTCGCCAGAAATGTTGAAGTTAGCATTTCCTGTTTGGTCTTTAAAGGTCGACACTGGCTGTCAACGTTGGTCACATAGAGCTGCCAAAGCTAATTTGGTGCATCTTTAGCTGAATCTCCACTAACACCGCAATCAAAATATGCTTTTGTGCCAGGAACAGTTAATGGTACAGTGTTGTTCTCTATTAGTTTTTTCCATTCTCTCATTGTCTTTTCCCCCTTCTGCTCCTTGAAAAGCGCTTCTTGGTTGAACAGTCTGTGATATCGCTATACAGTAATTTCTCACATTTCCTCCATGAGTAGTTAGCTTTGATTTGTACAACGTGACCATTTAAATGTGGTCCTTGTTCGTAGGTAAAATATATAATAAGGTGTATAAGGAACTCAGATATGAGTTGCTTTCTATTTATGCAGTGGCCCTAATGTTCTTTATGTCAGGTTGTGTGCCCATGTCAGCTTGTAGAAAGAAATGAGCTTTGCTGGCTAACTCACTTTGTATAGTACCCAGTAGAGTTCTGGGTTCAAATGGGTGCCTAGTTTTTCGGATGATTTAGCCATATGTTATTTAATTTTCTTCAGGTATCTCAAGTGCTTCCTAGTCTGACCCATTTATACTCATCACCCATCATCCTCACCTACATAGAGGTTGACTAACTTTGTTTTTGGTATTTTTGAGGAAAACAGTCATTTGTCCATGGCTATACAGCAAGTTAATACAGGGACCAGGATTGGGGAGCGAGTCTTCAACTTGATAGCCAGTGCTGGCTATTTCAAAGTTTGCCACTGGAAAAGATAGACAGCATCATGTTGGCAGAGCCTTGCCTTAGTTCTGGAACAAGTTCATACACCAAATATAAATATATTTGCCTCTTTCTTATAAAATAGGAACACAGGGCTTTTAAAATAATGAAGTTTTTCTCATGTTACTATCTTCTTTTGTTGTATAAAGTGGGATAGGAAAAGACTTCTGTTTTTCTGTGGAGCTTTATTTCATTTTTTAGTTGTTCTTTAAAAAAAAAGCAGGGGTTGGGGCATTTAAGTGTTTGATGTTGGGAAGTTATTATTGACTGCTGGGTGTGACTAGTCACGTGGAACATGGTGCCAGGCTCTAGAACTAACATGTTTTGCTGTTGAATGAAATGGGTCTTGGGAAGCTTTAAGACGCCACTAAAGCTACGGGTTTTCTCCGGTGTGGGGGGAAGGGGGGGATGAGGGCAAAGCACAGGAACCCAGGCAATTACATATATACTTAGTCAGACTTAAGCTAGTCTACATATGGGAGTACAGGAGAAACCCTGCCATGGGTATAATAGGTCAGTGAGAGCATTAAACCATCTCGTTTAGGAATCGCTCCTTTTTTTTGTTCTTTTTCTGTTAGAAACTCAAATGAGCATTAGAAAGTAGTTAATTGTGAATTGAAAGTGATTGTAAAACATACTAAGTAATTTTTAGCCTTGTTTCTTGAAGGAGGAGTAGCTTTCTTCAGCACGGAAACAAGGGGTGTAGATGTGAAAAGTAAAGTATTTTACTCCTATTTCTAATAATGTTGTTAAGGTATAAAAGATTGGATCCTTTCTTCCTACTAGTTAACTAGTAATTTTTATGATTAGTGGTTGATTTTCACTTTAAAAACCACTAAGTTTCTCCTATGCTCAGGTATTTTTCTTTGTGGCGAGCTGTTTTAGAATCCCATTCAGCCAGGATAGATTAAAACTTGAGTTCATTTGAAAGGAAAGAGGTTGCCCAGAATTGGTATTAATGCCCATAAAACATACACATTTTAAAATATAAATCTTTTTAAAATTGAGGTATAATTGACATATAACTGTATATTAGTCTCAGGGGTACAACATAATGATTCAGTATTTGTATATATTGCAGAATGGTCACCACAGTAATTCTAGTTCACGTCTCTCACCATACATAGTTTAAAAAATTTTTTTCTTGTGATGAGAACTTTTAAGATCTCCTCAGCAATTTTCAAATATGCAATATTTGATAATTTTAATAATACTTTAAAATATAAATCTTAAGTGTAGGTTTCTGGTGAGCAGGTCTTTTAGAAGGGCAGCAGTGAGAAAGGAAAGGTACAGCAGTGGTTTTTGGCTGGTTGACTCATGAGTCTGATTCTATGACTACTGCTCAGTCCCTTTTAGGGAGGACTTTCCTTCTTGTGATGGTATTCGGACTCCTAAGTAGCTTAAACAACAGAGATTTATTTTCTCACAGTTCTGGAGTCTAGAAGCCTGACATCAAGGTGTGAGCAGGGTTGTCTTCTGAGGCCTCTCCCCTTGGCTTTTGCCTGCTGTCTCTCTCTCTCTGTCCTAATCTCTTCTTATAAGGTCACCAGTCACACTGGGTTAGGGCCCACCCTGACGACTCCATTTTTACTTAATTACCTGTTAAAAGGCCCTACTTCCGAGTAGAGTCACATTCTGAGGTACTGGGGGTTAGGGCTTCAACAAAGGAATTTGGGGGGAACACAACCCAGTCCATAACACTAGGGAATGCAAAATTTCCTTCCTTTCCTGGGAGTTGAGGCAGATAAGGTGAACTTGGGGAAGAAGCAAAACCTGAGGCTCTTAATATTGTTTCTGCCTCTGCAGATACTGGGCTAACTTAAAGTTGTGGTTCAAGCAGAAGATCAGCAAAGAAGAGTTTGACCTTGAAGCTCATAGACTTCTCACACAGGATAATGGTAAAAGAATTATCTGGGGAGTTATTTTACTGTTCTGAAGTTTTCCCAGATTTGCAATAAATTAAAAGTTTATTTAAAATTTAAAAAAAATTTTGGTTTTAGTGGTATAAGGTCATTTAAATAATGTGGATATTTAAAATTAAATGGAAAGAATGGCAGAGTAGGGGATATCCAAAGTCCTTAAAAGCTAGACTGAAACAGTGGGTTCCTTATGTTGTAAATGTTCTGTATTTGACTTGTAACAATCTTCCCTTTTTCAGTCCATTCTCACAACGATTTCCTCCTGGCTATTCTCACGCGTTGTCAGATTTTGGTGTCTACACCAGGTAAGGGAGTGGAAACACCTCCAGGGATGTCAGTCAGCAAAACCACAGAATGCTGGGCTTACTAGACTTTCACTTCCTTTAACAGACTTGTTTGCAAATGAAATGTTCTTTGAACTGCTCAGAAGAAACATTTTATTGTGTAATACAGATTCTTCGGTAGAACCTTTTTAAAGCAGGTGATTTCTCTGTCCTTTCATTGACTTTTGGTCTTTACCCCCCATTCAGCTGGGTTTAGATTACTTAAATAAATGAGAAGTGAGGAGGAGGGTAGGTGGTCAGAAGGAAGAAGCTGAGGAGTGAAGGGAGGGAATTTGGTGGTTAGGAGAGCGTTTCCATAGATATAGGGAAGGTAAAGTACGTGGAGGGGAAACCACAGCATATGTTGAGAATCTGGACTTTCTCCTATTCTTAATTAAGTGAGATATTAGCACCTGGAAGGTTGGAGCTTCAGCATGTGTTTGGCAAACTATTGGTGAAGAACAAAGGTAGTAATTAGCAGCATGGTGGGGAGGTATGTGGATGCTAAGTCTGTCACTTCGACCTAAATAAATAGGAAAAGACAGAATGATTCCTTTGTCCCTAATGTTTTGGAGCTTAAGTGGTACAAGTCCCCTCTTACAATTTTATTTTAATCAGTCAAAAAAAAAAGCTAAATGCATTAAAACTTTGCCTCATGATAAAGCTTATCCTGGGCTCTTGTTAAAAACTTGAATTTACAGGTACCTCCTACTGTAGATCAAATTGAAGTTTTTGTTGTTTAAAGGGCCTGTGGTGATTCTGATGATCATTTATTAAAAGCCCATGTTTATCTAGAAGTGAGTAGTATTTTGTATCATCCCCCTCTGCTAAGCTCTGTTGTAAGATAGAGAGTTCAGATGAGATCTCCTAAAGGCTTGTTCTCCACACTCAAAGAAGTCGCCATTGGTGTGAAGAATAATAAACAGTGAGCGTTTGTTTACAGAGGTTGGTGTTAGAGAGGGAAGGCAGTTTTCCACTCCTCACCACACCTCACCACCACCACCCTCACTGCACATCCTACACTGTGTCACATTTCTAATGTTTTATTTAATTTAAATAGAAGTGGACTTTGGCCAGTTAGATCATAAAGATAATCCACTTCATTGTATAAAGTTTAATTTGATCAGAAAAGCCAACATTGTGAGGATTAGATCTTACTTTTTAGGTAGGTATATTCTAAAGTGGCACCCACCCAAAAGGTTCAGTGGGATGATCGGAAATAAAAACCTTGGTTGGGGCTTCCCTGGTGGCGCAGTGGTTGAGAGTCCGCCTGCCGATGCAGGGGACGCGGGTTCGTGCCCCGGTCCGGGAGGATCCCACATGCCGCGGAGCGGCTGGGCCCGTGAGCTATGGCCGCTGGGCCTGCGCATCCAGAGCCTGTGCTCCGCAGCGGGAGAGGGCACAGCAGTGAGAGTCCTGCATACCGCAAAAAAATAAAAATAAAAACCTTGGTTGGTAGGAGTCAAGGGGCTTGGGTTCAAGTTTAGGTTTTGCCACTAGCTTAGATAATGTAGTTAATTATTGAGTGTTCTTAGCGTCCACATTTATAAAATAGAGACAGTAATATCTACCCTGCAGGATTATTAAAAAAAAAAAACAGATGAAAGAGCATGCAAAAAGTGCTCTTAAAAATAAAAAATGCCAAACAAATACGAAGTGGTATTAGTATAGGCGGCTGATTTTAATTAAATAAAGCCTTTGATATTCTTGAATATTTGTTGTTGGTTAAAAATAAATGAAGAAACATTAGAATTTAGAGATTATTTCTCAAACACCCAAAATGTCTTCCTTTAAAATGAAATTAATATTTGCTGGCAACAAAGAGGTGATTTCTATTAAAAGTAAAGTATAGAAGTACAGTTTTTTGTACTTTAATAATTGTGATCAGGTTGGTTACTGTTTTTCTAAGTCAGGCAGGAAAGATGATTTTAATAAAGTTATTTATTGAGTACTGTAACTGCAGTGCCTTAGACGCTTTATGTGCGTTATCATTAATCCTCACAACAACTCTTCAGAGGTATGAGCCTCTTTTTTTACATGCTAGGAAACAAACTTCAGAGGAGAGAAAACAAAACAAAATAAAAACTTACCTGAGGCCCTCTTCAGCTAGTAAGTAGAAGTGTTGGATCCAAACCAAAATCTGACTGCTGCTGTGAAGCCCTCCTTCCTTGGGGTCAGAGTCCGTCCTTGCCATGCTTTGCTTCCTCACCCGAGGTATATTTGGCCACTCAGCAGCAGCATCGCCTAACATCAAGTTCCATTCATCAGGGAAATCATCTAAGATTGACTGGTCTTACCAGGTGTGATCTAGGTGTGCCAAAGATACTTAAAGCGATGGAGAAGAGGAACTTGACTTTCCAAACAGTTCTTTTTTAGCTGAGGAACCAGGAATATTTTTTCAAAGCTTTACGAACTCATTCTTCCAAAAACATCAAGATGAAATAATGTTTTGTTAGAATGATGGGTGATTTTTTTTTTCTTTTCCTAAAAAATTTCTTTGGGATATTTTTTTCAAGTGTACTGTAATGAGCTTGTATAACTTTTGATTTTTTTTTAACACTAAACTATATATGTTCATGGTTTAAAAAAAAATAGTACAGAGGGTCTTAGAATGAAAAGCTTCCCCCTCCTAGACCAGCTTGTTCTCAAAGACAACTGCTTTTGCTTTTTGTTCTTCTTATGGGACCTCAGTGGCTCCGTATAGTGTGCTGAAATGTCTTTCTGGATTGACTGGTTTTAAACATCCATCTTGTCTTATTGCTCTGTGTTTTGTGAGATTTCCTCAATTCTTTCTTTCAGCCCTTCTGTCCAGTGCATTCTTTAATTCAGCAATTTTTGTAGCGTCTTCTTTTTGTTTTATGGATACCCATCTTCTCAGACTTCTCTGAGGATATGAATTAGAAATTATTCAAGTTCTTTGTGTTGCCTGAATTCTTTATCTCTAGGATCTCAATTTTTTTTTTTTTTTTTACTTTGGTCTTTCTTACCATGTTACAGCTTATCATCAAATGTCTGAGAATCCACATTTACGAATGAAGCATAAAACCTGGAGATTGTGCTTTAGAGTGAGCTGACGGGAGGCCAGCCATTGCAGTGAGGTTCCTCAAATGCCAGCTGCAGAGAACTGTGCTCTAGGGTACCAACATTCATACCAGCTACCTCAGTAAATCCCAGAAATTTTGTTCTATTTAACTAGAGAAGAGTTCTCCATTCTCCATTCCCTGCCACCTGTTTATACTGCACTGTGTACAGGAGTGAGTGGGGCTGGTTTCATGGGGCCAGGAACTGTCCATGAACTTGGAAGGGCCTGCACTTGTGCTGTACTGTGGTTGTCTTGAAATTCTTAACTTTTGAGCAAGGGACCCTGCATTTTTGTTTTGTACTGAGTTCAGTCCTGGGGGTGAGGGAAGGGGTTTCTATGGGTGACTTTTCAATATAGATCTTCCATTAATCTTGTTTTAAGCTGTACTATCCCTTCTGGTTCCCACTGCACTCACCTTCTCCAAATGCAGATTCTTTGTGGATATCTACTAGTCAGGTTTATTTACTTCCACCTATTTACCAACCTTGCCAACTTAGGTCACAGCTTCCAAGTGTCCGCTTTGTAAGTTGGCTCCTTTTTAGCCCATCTTTGAAATTTGTTGATATCTCATCTTGGTCTGCCACTCGTTTTGCTTTTTATCTGTGTTCTGGATGTGTGCCATTTACTTTTTTGTGTGTGTGTGGTACGCGGGCCTCTCACTGTTGTGGCCTCTCCCGTTCCGGAGCACAGGCTCCGGATGCGCAGGCTCAGCGGCCACGGCTCACAGGCCCAGCCGCTCCGCGGCATGTGGGATCTTCCCGGACCGGGGCACGAACCCGTGTCCCCTGCATCGGCAGGCGGACTCTCAACCACTGCGCCACCAGGGAAGCCCCCATTTACTTTTTTCTACTATCATATTTAGTAGGGTCTTGGAAGAGAGAGGAGACAAATACATGTGCTTATTTCACCATCTTGAAGTAGAAAATTCTGTCCTGCTTTTATAATACTACTGCTACTAGTAAGCAAACAAACACCCAGTAAACAATGAAAAATGTGAAAAACAAATTTGTCTTCCTAAAAGAACAATTTTGGTTACAGCTAGAGAAAAAAATGTGATTTGAGAGAAGTTGTGTTTAGGGAAGGAGAATGTTTTGTTTAGAGAAGGAGAATGAGAGATCTGAATTTAAGCATTTGTTCATTTTCATCATTTGAGCATTTCATACTTTTTTAGCCTAAAGTGAAAACAAACTTAGCAGTTATCAGTTGTCATTCTTTTCTCTTATGATCGTTATTTCTCTGTCTTATAGAGGGTGCTGGATCTTTACCCTGGACAGGGGGTTCTGCAGCCAAACCTGGAAAACCAAAGGGAAAGAAAAAGCTTTCTTCTGTTCGTCAGAAATTTGATGTAGGTTGTTTAGTAGATCTTGGTAACAACTGATTTAAGCACTGGTGTGATGGAACTGGCTTTAGTTTTTTAATGAATATTACAATTCTGGTAGTAAAGTTGAAAAAAAAGGGCATGATTTGGGGAGAAAACGGTGTTATTATATTTGAATTTGGTGAAGAGGGTTTCAAAGATTGTGTCTGAGTTTTTATTCCAGTTTGTTATTGTGTAATTATTAATATGTTATCATTAGCACCTAATGATTTTTCAGTAATTCAACAACTATGCCTGTGTTCATTTTCCTCTTGAATATCTGTGTGGAATGAATAATGTTTCTCAGATTGAAGACTTCTGTTCCAAGGGTCCAGGAGGCCCAGAGGCCTCTGGCAGGATGCTGCTGACGCCCCACTAGGCCTTGAGCCTTCTGGGGATCCTCAGAGAAATCTTGAAGGCATTGGGCTATAAAATTTGTAAATGTTTTAGAATAACTTGCTTTTTTTTTTTCTGGTTTATATCCAGGGAACACAGTTTCCCAAAAGTATCCCTTTTATAGATTTGACTGGGTATTGATAGCTTTATTCATTAACATTAACAAATATTTATTTATTTCTTCCTTGGCTCTATGTTTTAAGTCAAGAATATTCGATCTGGAGGGCATCAGTATCTCCAGAGAGGTATACTTGGTTTAAAAAAGCATGTTTGATATAAAATACAGTTTTATACTTACTTGGAAAATGGAAGAACAACAAGTATTGCTTTTATAGTACAAACTTCAAACAGGACAAGCCATATTCGCTACAAAATCTTGTGAGTTGGGCTTAAGCAAAAGCTACTGAGGCATATCTCCCACTGATTATGGAGAATATAATTGGCCTATCAGCATCTCCCAGAGGAAGGCTGAGATTTTATAAGCGGAAAAGATTGGGAAAAACTATTTTTAAAAAAACTAATGACTGTGTCTTAGAAAGATTCTGTGTTGAGAGTTGTTAGTAGAAGATAATGGTAAGAGTTACACTACCCTACATTATCTTGGAATATTTGTTATTAGATCTGTTATATTGGTTAGCTAGGTTTTTTTAGGGCTTTTCTTAAGATTTTCAGAATCTGCTTACTTACAAGTATTCTTAAAATACTCTGACTTGTTTGAAAATAGTTTTATATCTTCTCCTTCTCCCCAGTTGTTATTTTTAGCACAGAGCCATATATTCTGTGATTACCGAGGTATTAATTGAATAGAATAAACTGCTATGCATAGTACTGTTATTCCCCATAACTCATGTCTTCATTATTACTGTGTAATGGGTGTGAATCTGTGATTAGTTGTGCATGAATTACTTTTTTTTTCTTTTTTTTTTTTTTAACTCTTGTGATATAGTTTTGGTGGCATTAATTTGTGGAATCTCAGGTCCCATTCATAGGTTACTTTTGTTTGTGTTTTATTACTTGCCACATAATGAATAATTTTGAAAAGTTTTCTTACCCATAGCATAGATTCCAGCCTCAAAATCCTCTCTCGGGAGCCCAGCAGTTTGTGGCCAAGGATCCCCAGGATGATGATGACTTGAAACTTTGTTCCCACACAATGATGCTTCCCACTCGGGGTCAGCTTGAAGGGAGAATGATAGTGACTGCTTACGAGCATGGGCTGGACAACGTCACCGAGGAGGCTGTCTCAGCTGTGGTCTATGCAGTGGAGGTTGGTTTGCTGGTGGCAGAAACACTCTTACAGATTGAATGTGACAAGCTTGTGTGAGTTATTCAAAGCTGGTACTGCAAGAAAAGAACTAAAATGTGACTCTGATCTCAGAATTGTCATCATTGAAAGTTGTTTTCTTTTGAGGGGAGAAACATCACAATCCAAACAATTGCCTTCAGTTAACAGACTAAACTTTTCAGAAAGGTTACTTGCATAACACTTTGGATGTTTAATTTCTCAACAAGGGGACAGTTTTTAAGCAAAAAAAAAAAAAAAAAAAATGAGATTGAGAATCCTAAAGATTAAACTCACTTGATGTTGCTGTGGTACGGCATTTGAAGAGCATTATTAGACTTGGCATCGGAACTGTGGGATTCTTGTCTCAGCACACTCTTTCATTCATTCATTTTACTCATTTAGTTACTCGACAGAACATATACCGGGGTCTAGAGTGCACAGGTACTGACCGGTGACGCTGGGTCATTCCTTTCAATTCTCTGGGCCTCCGTTTCCTTGCCGGTACCTCAGAGATTATAACAGCTTTCTCAAGAAGTTATAAACATTGAATCATAAGTTGTACCATGAAGTCCTGACATGAGCTGATCTTATTGGTAGAATTGAAACATCATCCCTGACCCCAGCACCCCTGTTAATAAGGGTAGGCTGGGACTGGTTCTGTCTCTATTTTCGCAGACATTCTCTAACCCTCTCTTGGGTACTTGGCTCTCACAAGGGCGAAGAGATATTAAATACCTAACTTTCTGTTTATTTCCTATATATCTTTTGTTTATGTGGCTTTTGAGAGAGGCAAGGTTCTTTTTATGCAAGGATTTTAGTAGATTGGGCACTATAACCAATATGTTCCTGATGGTGAAACATTTTGTACCATTTTAAACCAAGCTTCAAGGTAGTTTGCTGTTTCAAAAAATTACTTATTTTTGTACTTTTATTTAAAGCTATCTGAACATCATTTTTGAGGGAGAGGAGCCAGTTCAGAGATATAAAAACTTTAATAAATTTTAAAGTAGAGCAAGCCCATCCTAAATAGAACTAAATAAAAATAGCGTGTCTCCCTTTGCTCTTTTCTGTACCCTCGCACCCTGGTATGTATGGTTCTGTGGCTGTTTCGTGAACATTCGTCTGGTTTCAGCACTTGTTTGCCTGTCTCACATCTCCATCCACTAAATGCCAATATACATTTTTTGGTCAAAGGAAGTTTTATGGTTTGCTTTTAAAGAGGAGCTCATGCTATTTTTCTCTTTTTTTTCTTGTTTTTACAGAATCACCTTAAAGATATATTGACATCAGTTGTGTCAAGAAGGAAAGCTTATCGATTACGTGATGGTCATTTTAAATATGCCTTTGGTAGTAATGTGACCCCACAGCCATACCTGAAGAACAGTGTAGTAGCTTACAACAACTTAATAGAAAGGTATGTGAAGTTTCTTGTGATCTTTGCATCCATCCTTCCAAATTGGTTACACTACTCTTTTGTAATAGACCACTGTTAAAGTTGGGTACTGGGGCTCTGTGCGTCTAAGGTACCTCTGAGAGCAGTATGGTTTTATTTTCTTAAGTTGCATCCTTGCGTGATAACCAGTGAATTCTTATGGTACTCTTTATGTTAGGAGTGAAGTTGTAGAGTTTGGCCGCTGCATGTGGTTTAAAGTGAGTGCCCCCCACTTTCCGAAGTACAGTGGAGTAGTTCCCTGGGGCAGTGCGTCTGGATGGTTCCTGAGGGGCATCACCTGACTGGTTGGGGGAGTGGGCCAGCTCTCACTCAGGAACGTGGCCTGTGCTTGTTGGGTCAAGGTTGGGTTTCTTGATGGTGGGAGGAGGAGCAGTAGGTGTCTCTCCAGGTCCTTTTCTGGCTTTTTTAGCTGTAGCTCAAGATAGCGGCCTGTGCTGGGTGTCGTCAGGTTGCTCTTGGCATCCTCTTGTGCAGTTCTGGTCTCTCAGCTCCGATCTCTGGAACCTCTCTGCACTCCACTGTGGGCTCCCAGGACCTCTCTGATATTCTGAGTCATCCCTCTGAGATGACCTGGATTACCTTCATCCCTGTGTTGTCCCTTTTCAGGGAGAAGAGAGGTAAAGAGATGACAAGGGAGATAAAACTTCAGAGAAAAAAGTGTGATTGGGAAGGCTGGCAGGAGTGATGCTGGGGAAGAAGTAATGGGCAGGGAAGGCAGGAGGAGTGACAGTGAGGGGTGTGGGGTGGGAAAGCCGAGCAGGGAGTTGAAGAGAGCAGATGGTGCTGACACCATGGGGAAGGCATGGTGCTGGTGCCTGTCACATGGCCCCGAAGACCTTGAGACGGCTCACAGGGCTCATCTTGAAGATCACTGGCTTAAACTGGGTTCACTATTTAGATTGCCATAGGTGAAGATTTACTTTCTTAATCTCATTCAGGCATATCTGTTTGGGATTATGTGTTCTCATTTGTGAGTCATTCTTCTCTAGAGAAAAACAAACCAAAAAGAGTAAAAGAGTGGCCCCTCGTAGCGGGCGAGTGCTGGAGCGGTGTGTGACCCTGCCGGGCCTCCAGCTGCCCTCTCCCCCTGCCAGCCTGTCCCTGTGAGGCTCCTGTCTCACCGTCGGCCGCTTGTTTCTCTATCAGTGCTGCCTTTGTCTGCTGCCGGAGCCCACGCTTACGCTCCACTTGTGCTTTCGTTCTAGTTCCCTCCTCACTGTTGTTTCACCTCCTGCGTGTTCTCCAGAATTGCATAGGTTATCTCCTACTGTATTACGATACAAAAATTATGTCTGACTTCCCAACTGATGTTATATCTGGGTTCTATTTTGGGAAATTGGCAAGATCTGGATGAATTTTCTCCACCCTCCATTTTTGCCTGTTGCTTTTTTTGTGCTTTATTTTCTTTTCTTGCTTGTTATTTTTGATCCTGTTGTCTCCGGTATCATCTACCTTCCTCTCCAGGTTGGTTGTTTCCAATTTCATTTTCCTTTAATGAAGGTCTGTTACTTTTTTCCAACTAGAAGCTCTTTAAGGGCAGGGAACAATTTTGACTCAGTATCCTGACTTAGTATTTTAGCACTGTGGAGGGAGAAGGGTAAATGCAGTTGCACTGCATTTTATTTCCAGCCCAACAGATGGGCTGCCTTTAAAAATTAAAACTATAGACTACTCGTGTATACACTGGCTGAAAGATAACTGGATTTCTGATAACTGGATTTCTGATAACTGGATTTCTATAAAATATATCTGAGATATATTTTATAGGAAGTATTCTAGCAGCCCATCCCTATTCTGTTTGTTCAGTTGTTTCCATCTTACTTACTGGGAATATTTCTGAAACACTTTGTTTCCAGCCCTCCAGCCTTTTCTGCTCCTTGTACTGGTCAGAATCCAGCGTCTCACCTGCCTCCTGACGATGCTGAGCAGCAGGCCGCACTCCTGCTGGCGTGCTCGGGGGACACGCTACCCACGACTTTGCCTCCAGTGAACATGTACGACCTTTTTGAAGCTTTGCAGGTAACTCTTGGCTCCTTAAGGTTTACCTGGATTTATGGATAGGCTCAAAGTTTCTTCAAGTCTACAAAGATATTCACTAGCTTTTCCATTTCCTGGCTTTTGTTTTTCAGTTTCTATTGTTTGTTATTAAAGCCATTAATAGTAACCTAATCTTTCAAACCCCTGGCTCAAGAGTCCTTCCTAACTTACCTCCCGCATCTCTCATCTCCCCAGTGAAAGAAAAAAAATCTCCTTGTCCCCTTATTTCTATTTCAGAGCCTTGTTATTTCCTTGTTTTCTTGTTATCTGATTTGGGATTAGTTAGGTTCTGGCTTAAAACTTACAGGTTTGTGTGTCTTTTGTGTGAGTGTTTTGTTGACACAGATCTTACTTTCATTTTCGGTGTTGGAAAAATAAGTATACTGAAGTATAATGGGAGACGTGCTGATATGTTTTCAATCCCAGGTACACAGGGAAGTCATTCCTACACACACTGTATATGCTCTCAACATTGAAAGGATCATTATGAAGCTCTGGCATCCAAATCATGAAGAGCTGCAGCAAGACAAAGTCCACTGCCAGCGCCTGGCAGCCAAGGAGGGGCTCTTGCTCTGCTGAATTGGGATTGGAGGGTGTGGGACCCTCAGCAAATTCATTGATGATTGGGAATTGAATGCTTTTGTGGGCCACATTTCAAGACTGAAGTGTGTAGAGTAAATATAACCTTTCCTATGGAAAGGTGATAGTACATTTTGTGTTGCTACTGTGAAGCCATTAATAAATCTGATTTTAATAATGACCCATATCTCTGTATGTATGTGTGTGTGTGTTCCCAGTTATGGGAATAGGCACTGAGAAAGTTCTGTGCCTGGAATGGTGCTGTTTAGGCATCTGAGGCCTAGTATCCTGTGGTCTGCATGTGAGGTAGGTGACATTCTAGAACAAAGAAGCTGTTATAACTTAGTCCCCACGATCAGCAGGACAGCTCTGTTTAGAGACATCACGTATTCTGTATCTGGCAAGTCTAAAATTTCTCCTTTCCTCCTGAAGAAAGAACTGTGCTTTTAACACAGTGTTAAAAATCGGTTATCATTTTTAGTGACCAGTTTTATATATATATATATATATATATATATATATTTTTTTTTTTTTGTGACCAGTTTAATTTTTAACAGGTATACGTAGTTGCCTAAAGATTCATTCCAACTCCATAGAAAATAAGACTTAGAAATGCTGTGCTATTAGAGAAAATAAAGTCCTTTCTTTAAATTAAAAACCAAATCAAAACAATCTCTTAGAATGTAATTAACCTTATAAAATATCTTCTCATAACTCGTTTCTTTTATAGAGTTGTTATGCCCAAAGACTTTGATTGGCAGGTTCATCTTTTAATTATTCCTATAGGAGTCCATGTGAACATATTGGATTTATACTTGGTAATTCTCCTATTCCTATGAAATATCTTTTCCTATACTTTCAAATGGCAGTGTTACTAATAACTGTTTGTTTGTTTAGAGATATGTTGCTTTTTATTCAAGAGATGTTATTGGTGGATATGTTAGAATGTACAGATGGGTTTACGTAGGTCTGAATAATATATGTATAGATATGTATATATGGTTCAATATCTGGATCTGTGTATTTGGTTTTGTACTTTAAATGCGACGAATAAATCTTTTGGGAGAAAACTTTTTTTGTTTATTAAAGTAAACATGTAAGGAATACCACCTTCTACAGAAATAGGAAGAACCTTGCTTTCTGAGATCTTAGCAGAGACTTTTCAAAAGAACGTACTACATGAGAAGGATTAAAAGCAGGTTCCAATTAAGGCATGTCATTTCTTCTTCTTGTGATATGTAGGTTAAGACTAAAAAGAAAAAATAAACAGCCTAGTTTCAGTTCTTGGCACAAGTCTGGAAAGTCCTTTAGAGTTTTCAATAACTCAAGAATTTTTAGGGTTTGTAAGAATTTGAACTGGTATCTAATTGCATATAGTGGTTTTGGCTTGGCCTATCCATGTGTCTGAGTCTTAATGCTAAGTATGTGTTAAATTTCATGTGTTCCATAGATGGAGAGGCAGCTAGAAGCCTCAGACATGCCCTGCTGCCCACTGCAGTGGCAGGTTCCATAGAAATCTGTATAGCAGAGGGACCTCCAAACAGAAAAATTCCTCACTACTCCGTAGGACCTGGCCTAAGTCCCTAGTTGCCTACTCTGGTGGGACCACAGGACACCAGAGGACTCTTTTTGCCTCCAAGTTTCGGGCCTACACTCCAAGATCTACTTTCCATGCCAGTTTCCCTCAAGCATCATTTTGCACAGTGGAGAGATTGGGTTGAGGGCAAGGCAGGCAGGTAGATAGAGTGATACTTAGGATTTTTCAAGAGAGCCAGAGTTCAAATGCCTTGTTCCACCAAAGGTGGCCTCCAGCCGTAGCACCGTGGTCAGCTGTGGGATCCTGAGTGCAGTCTCTTCTATAATTAGGTTCTTAAGAAATCATGAGTGCTTATTATCAAGCATCATTTAGAAAAATAACTGTTTCAAAGAGGAAAAAAGCTACTAGAAACCAGATTTCAGGCTTAGAATTGAGCTTAGTTTTCCTGTAGGGATTTCAGTAATTGTCTTTTAGCTGTAGGTATATCACTGTGCAAAACCAGGTTTGATAAGGCCTGCCTTATTTTCTACCAGGTACCAGAGTGCTGGCTTAGCACACATTCTTATCCCCTTTGTCACCCATTGCTGGGATCAACCAAGCACATAATTTCTCTAACACTTCTCCCATTGTCTGAAGTGGTCACGGCGTTCCTGATCAGTTTCATGAAGCGTCTTCTAAATGATTGCTCACTTTGACCGTAGATAAATACCTGTGTTTCCTCATGTCTTTTGACTCAGACCAGAAAGCCTCCAGTTTGAATAATGGTAAGGAAGCTTGGTTTTCGGGGTCAGACTTAGATGCTGTGGCCAACAGATTGGTTCAGCATTTAATTCTCACGGCTTAAGAAAGGAAAAATGTCTAGATTATTCTTGGAGAGTAGATTAATATTTAATTGAATCTATAGGCATGGTAAATTGTCAAGACTAAAAGCACACCATGAAAGGGCATATAGGTTCATCATACTTCCATTTTGAGAGAAATTTATGAAAACAGGACACAAGTTTTCTGTTCATCAAGCTGCATGTTTCCATCCTTTTAAAATTAATATCCCTTTATGAGTTTCCTTCGTGTGATTTTTCCTGTGAGCATCCAAAACATGACTGATTGAGGGAAAAAGCTATTTTTGCCAGGGCCCTTTCCCCCACCTTTAAACGCCAGTTTAAAACCACATGTAACATTTGTCTTTAAAGACACCGACATTACTTACACTGCCATCCCATGAACAGACTTTTTTATTTCAAGGGTGTAATATATTGGTACCAAACTGAGTGGAGAATAAAGTGTAAATGAAGAGTTTGAAATGTGACTTTTCACAAGGCTAGCAGATAATAAAACCACCAGAGCCTATTGTCTTTATTATCAAAGTTTATTGTCGGAGTCAGTTCCTATCTACTGGGGAGTACAACTATGTCTCAATATGTGCTATAGTAACTCTAGGGTAATAGCCATTCTGCAAAATAGTTGTACTGGGGCTCTGTTAGGCATAGATCATAATAAAGTCAGTGGAAGAATGAGCCCAGAAAAACCCTGACAGTAGAGCCATTCCTCTAGGGAAGTTCCAGTGCTAAGCAACCTGTAAGGCATCATCTATCAGCTGACGATGAGACTCAAGGAGGTGTTGGTAGAATGAAACAGGAGTTGAACCCATTTTCTACTCTTCCCTGCAAGACAACTATGGCTCCAATGCAGGAACCAAAAATTAGGTCTTATAAAATCCTTTAAGCTCCCAAAGCAAGTAAAATAGGACATAAAGAGGAAAGGGCCAGGAACCAGGATAGTGGAGGATAAATTAAGTGTAATTGGAGGGAATGAAAACTTCTGGAATGAAAAGTAGCTGGATTTAGATGCCATTTGAGATGACGAAGAATACAGTACAGGTAAAAGCAAATGGGGAAATGATTCAAACATTGAAAGTTATTCAGATATCAGAAGTTAAGTGAAATTTCCCCTCTTAGAGGAAAACTGGTTTTAAAAAGTGAGGAAGGTGAATCACTAATAGGAAAATGAGTACCTGAGTAGAAATAGGTGTTTCAAAATGCCAAGAACAGTATAATATACAAATGAGCTGGGTCTACAGGAAGGAAAAGTGGTTATGGTAGCCTGTTAACCAGATCTGACATCGGAATGACATTTCTAACAATGGCTTTGTCTATGAGGTTCTGGCATATTTTTCGTAGCACAGGTAGCTTTGAAGGAATGTTTTCATAACACTCAACGTATGTAGGAATGCACATTACTTTAGTGTAAAAATTCAAAGACCTCCCACCTATTTCTGCAGGACAGAAGAAGTCTTCAAACAGCTGTGGCTAAAGACCCACGCCCTCTCACCACCCTTGCGATAAAAACATTAAAGGAATCGGAATTAACAAAACAAGTATCAGATGAGTCAATGAGCTTTGTACCATGTAGACAGCAGATAATTTATGGTGACTTTTGCAGGCAGCCTGAGAAACAGAAGAGCTTGTGTACTAAATGCTACCCTATCATTAAATATAATAATAATGAAAAACAGGGCCATTAAATGAGACCCTAGAAAAGTCTAGCTGCCAACCAGATTGGGAAGATAAATGAAACGGCATAGTTTATTTTAATCTGTATCTTCCACACTAACCTAGTTTGTCTACAGAAAAGCCATCTGCTGGCACCAGGCCAGTACGTCTGAATTTTGTTGTTCTTATTAGCATCTCATTTTTCCAAAAGAGGAATGTGTAAGTAGCAGGTGTACATAAATGACCATTTCTACAAAGCCTTCTCTGCAGTCTTGACCTGTGTGGGGACAGGTTCTACTGATGGAAGCATTTTTAAAGGCAGAAGAAAAAACATTGACTTGAGGTTTTCTCCACAGAAAATACCAGTGGAGTTGGGCCCGTATGATGAGTCTCTTATTGGCGCTGAACAAATGGCCTCTTCTCCAGGAAATACCTTTGTTCCTTCCTATCTACAGGTTTCTTTTGATGGACACATGGAGTAATCTCTAAAACAAGAAATGAGGCAGAAGCAGTTTCTTTTCTAATCATGTCTCTGACGAAGTGAAGGGTCCTAGACTTTTCTGACACCTCATGGACGTGGGGCGAGGGTGGGCGGTGTCCCAAGACAGGATGCTCAGGCTGCTGTCCGGACCTGGGCTGTTCTGAGCCCCATGGCCTTTTCCTGCTGCTCCCTGTGTACCTATGCTGCGAGGAAATCTTCTTGACGATTTTCCTCCTCAGCTGTTCCAAATACAGTTCATTTGCTGGAAAACAGAGAGAACCTAAGTGTGAGTTAACCCTTGGATTTTAGACACTGTGTAACTTTTCAAGAACAGATTAGTCAGATTTCCAAACAGATTAGAAGAGGCCGTTTTATGCCCACGTCGCCTCCAAAATGCCCTTGTTCGATGAGAATCCCTGTCTACTTGTGGCACTTCCTCAGATCAAAAACAGGGCAGCTGTACAGAGAACTGTGGCTGTCAAGATGAGCCAAAGCTAGTGGTTGGGATCGGACATAAATGCCTACGTACATAGCTGTAGCCCGGCATTGTTTTTTTCCCTTTCCTCTTCTGGCGGGGTTTTTTTTTTTTTTTTTTTTTTGCGGTACGCAGGCCTCACTGTTGCGGCCTCTCCCGTTGCGGAGCACAAGCTCCGGACGCGCAGGCCCCGCTGCCATGGCTCACGGGCCTAGCCGCTCTGCGGCATGTGTGATCTTCCCAGACCGGGGCACGAACCCGTGTCCTCTGCATTGGCAGGCGGACTCTCAACCACTGTGTCACCAGGGAAGCCCTCTGGCGGTTTTTGATCCAGTCCTTTGGGTAGCAAATAACTTAGAAAATTAAAAATGCACAAAAATGTTATCTAACAAGGGGGGGCGGGAAGGTAAAAAGGATAAAAAGTCACTATAATTCAAAGTCTGATAATCCAGTGGAGGCAGTGTAATGATTGGCAGAAAAGGGAGGCTGAATTCACGGAGTGGAAGAATAAGGGAACATGAGGGGAAAAAGCAATTTTCGTGATTTCGACTGTAATAGTAAGAACTCCTTGTCTCTGTAATTCTAGGGGTCTCAGAATAACACTGCGGTTCAATGTTAGGAGTACAGTTTGATTTGGGGGCAGGGAAGGAGACATAAGTCACTCTTCAACTTACACAGCATGAAGGGGGGCGGTGTAACAGAAGATTTCTCTTAGCATTTCATTTGGAGAAAGAAGCAAGTAGGATGGAAATACCTAATTATACTTTAAAGGAAAGAAAAACCGTCAAGATACTTTTAGGTCCTCTGTAAAAGGAGTGCTGTCTTCATGTTAAACACTGTCTGGAGGAACAAATGAACTGACAATTAGGGAAATGAGAACAAGAAGGTAAGAGGAAATGTCTGTTCTCTCTGTATGTTGCCCACTGTAGGTGGTCGTTCACCCTCTCTCAAGGGGTCTGGGTGGGGAGGCTCACTCCACTAGTGATATCTGGTAGCCCCCCACTCCCCACTTCCTTTTTTTTTTTTTTTTTTTTTGCGGTATGCGGGCCTCTCACTGTTGTGGCCTCTCCCGTCGCGGAGCACATCCGGACGCGCAGGCTCAGCGGCCATGGCTCACGGGCCCAGCCGCTCCACGGCATGTGGGATCCTCCCGGACCGGGGCACGAACCCGCGTCCCCTGCATCGGCAGGCGGACTCTCAACCACTGCGCCACCAGGGAAGCCCCCCACTTCCTTTTAAAGCTGTTGCCCTTCTATACTCAACTGAAAATTCTCGGGCCTGTGGTCCTTAGTCCTTAGACTTTACTACTGTAGTCCGAGATAAGCATTCTGGTTTTTTTTTTTTTTTTGGTGCAGTTTCAATTTAAAAATATCACCCTTCAAACGTCTGTGAAATTATTATAATTGTTCACTCCATGTGAATGGCATGAGAATGAGATGATGGTTTAAAACACACTTCTGAACTCCCAGGGAGAAGCAGGCATAAGCTATTTCTTTCCTTCCCCACTGGGCTACTGCAGACCACCCCAGGACGGAGACCCGAGGCCCAGGGTACACAGTCGGAAGGCACATGCGTCCTTACATCCCAGCCCTACAGGCTAGCCAAGGCGAGCACGGCCGCTCCAAGTGAATCAGGTACACACACTGGCCCTAAATGTTCAGCACGATTTATAAGGGGAAGAAAAATTTTGGTTTTGCAGAGAAAACTTTTTCTTATCGGGGCCATGTCAGACTACGCTCTTTCAGGCCCAAATAATTTCAGCGATAATTACAGCTCTCAGATTAAGTGTTCTGGGAGCTCACTCCTTGTTCACTTCATGCATTATACAAAGTACCCACGAAATAAGCCAAGCAACCAGTTTCACATAAAGGTGAAAATGCTGATGGCCTGTCACCTACAGCACTGCACTGTGGGCTCGAAGAGTTCTCGGAAACAGAGGAAAATAATGGCAAGAGAAAAGGTGTCTGTGGAACCCAACACGTCCCTCAGGGTAGGCGCTGGGCGGTTCCTCCCGACTGCTTACCTTGGCTTTCCTTCAGTTGCTCTCTGTCAGGCTCTCAGTGTCGCACTCTTTGGGCGGTTCCCCTCCTCCTGGCAGCTCGCTCTCGATTTCCCACAGGACGTCATCCTCATCCTCCAAGTTGCTGGAGATGTGGCACTTCTTGAACCCCTGGACGATGGATTCGCTTGAGATGCTATTCCATGCCACCATGACCCACTCCAGAAAGAGGCCGAGGGGCGGCTTCTTGGCATTCCCCGTGGGGCTCAGTGCCAGGTTCCCCGCCAGGAGCCAGTTGGAGTACTGGGCCCGGACACTGTCATTCAGGGGTTTGTAGACCACCACATCCAACACCTGCAGCTGCGAGGTCAGGCCCCCCGGGATGATGACCATGTCGGTGTTCATGCTTTCCATGGAGCTCTTCACCGAATCAGTGGCATGGCCCCGGAAGCCGTTGAGGATCAGCATCCCTCGCTGCTTGGGCACTGCACCGGTTCTCCGCCTCCATACCACTTCTAGCCAGTCCTGCATCAAGTCCTCCGTCATCCAGCCGTACCGGTGACAGCGGATTTCCATGCCGCTGGGGAACTTCCCGGGGGGGATGTATGTGCCCCTCAGAATGATGTACGGAGGTAACTTCCTCCCATCTGCCAAGACACCAAGCATGGCGGTGATTTTCAGTTTCTCCCTGCCTGGCGTCTTGACCAAGACGGGCTTTTCACCCTGGTTGTCCACAGTCACCCTCGAGGGCACCTCTAAGCAAATGGGCGTCTCATCAGCATTTCCCATCTGAGCCACCTGGTAGTCGTGTGCCCTGCGCAGAGCCAGGACGCTCCGCTGGTAGGTGACGAGCTTCTCGGTCAGGTCTTCCGGCAGCTGCTGGGGCACCGGTACCTTATGCCGCAGAGACAAGTCATACCTTCGCATCATTCTTCGACACCAGCCCAGGCTGGCCTTGAACCCTTTCTCCGGAATGTTCATCTCCTGGGCAATCTCCAGAGCTTTCAGCTGCATGGCCTCCCTGGTGATGGGGTCCCCTTTGGCCTGCATGTATCGAACGTACTCGGCCACGCGCTGGTCCACCAGGGCGAAGCGCCCGTTTTTGGGGCCCCGGAAGGCGCGCCGCATGGCGTGGGCGTTCTGCAGCTGCGGCTTCACTTTGCGCCAGTCGCGGACGTTTTTTTCCAGCACCCCGAACTGCTTGGCCGCCTGGCAGTTGTTGGTGCTCTCGGCGTACTCCACCACCATTAACTTGAACCCCGCGTCGTAACTGCGGCGCATGCCCCGGCTGAACTGAAACTTCCCGGCCAGGTCGTCTGCCGAGAGGTCGTACCCGGGGAAGCCCACGGCCATGTAGAAGGGGTACCCCTCGCCCCACTCGGGCAGCTCTGTGATGTCCCGAGGCAGACGGAGGCCATAGCTGTCCAGGTGCTGAGGCTGCGGAAACTGGGAGGCCGTGTTCATCGGGCCCACCCAATCTGGGGGCTTCACATCAGATTCTTCATTTTCTGGCAGACAGACAGGGAGGGGCAAAGATAGTGCCCGTAAGTAAAATGACTTCTGGCTCGTTCCCTGATTTTTTTTTTCTTTTTTTGGTCGAAATACCAAGAATACCTTAATCTCAGACTCACTAAAAGCAGTAGCTCTAATAACAGATAACACGAAGTCCTTACCCCCGTGCCAATTCCCATGGATTACCCCATCTAATTCTCACAATAACTGATTATTTCTTCTTTGCACGTGAGTCTAGAGAAATTAAGTAATGCATCAAGGTAGCTGAGCTAGGAAGTGGCAGAGCTGGAAACTGAATACAGGCAACAAGCTTGGATCACATACCAACTGTGTGGGCCATGCTTGGGTCAAAATAACCTTTACCCGGACGAGAAGCCAATTATAACCCATACTACCACGTAACATTACAGAATTTGTATCATCATGGGCTGAATCATATCCCTTAAACCAAGAAAATCTATAGCAATACCACACTTAGCAAAGTTAAGCGTATCAGGCAGAAGTATGGTTCTTGCATACCAATGTCAGAACTGGGTTTCACTGTATGTTTGTTTAGAAGGTGGCCACAGAAGCTGAATACGACTCACGGAAATTACCATATCTCACCAAAACTAAGATGCCGTCAATTGCAAGGTGCACCATTACATGCCAGTAAGAAAAAAACAGCTGCTAGTGAAACTATAGCATGCCATCAATTTTAAGAGGCATTCTCAACTGCAGAGATGTTAAAGTGATGAGGGAAAAACGTGTCTTGGAATCAATGAAGTACTGCATTTTAAACTATTACTTATAGAGAGAAGGCAAATCAAACCACTCAGGCTGTTGGGAAGCTGTATTTTTCCAACTCCTGCCCTCTAACTGTATTTCTTGATAAAAGACTGAGTGCTTCTTTAGACATTTTTGCTCAAGTATGTACTACAGCTGCTATTGCTTTTTCTATCCAAGATTAAGGAGACAGGAAGCCAAGTAAATAACCCTGGACGCATGCTTCGTCACACTATTTTCCTTAGCTTTCAGAGGTGTGTGGTGTGCCACCGAGGCACCCAGGATGTGCGCTGGACCAAAGCCACACAAACTTCACTTTGGTTCACCTGCATACAAAGGTGCATGTTGAAGACTTATTACTGACAGTCGACAGGTGAAGAAATGGAGGCTCAGAGAGGTGGATGAAGTCGCCTAAGGTCACATAGCATAGGAAAGGAGATTCTGAAACTCCAAAGCCCATAATCTTTCTGCCTCACAACCTTGCCTTACTCTTAAATACCCCACAGAATGTACCTGGAAACTTAAAATTCATCTTCATTATTCTCCCATTGGATGGATGTTGAATTGGGTTAATCATAGTACCTGCAAAGGTTCCTCCCTGGAACTGCCATTCGTCAGAATTCTGAGACTCCTCCTCCCTTTCCAACCGAGTGATCATGTCGGGCTTAGGGAATGGGAATTCTGTTTATAGGAAATAGAACAGGTAACAGCTGTGTGTTACTGTCTTGGAACACTGCCAAAATAAGTACTTTATAATACTTAAGAAACCCTCCCCTCCACTCCCACCCCACCACAGTCTTCTCAATATGCAGATTTATGAAAGGTGGGGGGAAAGGGCTCAGGGATACTTAAAGAAAAAATATGATGGGAAATAGGTCTGTCCAAGGGAATTTATGAATCTCTGCTAATGTACTAGCAACAACAAAAAGGAACTGCATTTAGCAGGGAAGTGGGTGGGTGCAGCCACGGATCTAATGAGCACGCTGGTACCCATATAAGCAAATGGGGAGATCCCTCCAAATGGTTACATTCTAATAATACGGTTACATTCCAATAATATGGATATCAATGCTGGGAAGGGAGCAAGGATTCTTTGAGGATATGTCCCCAAGCTTCTAAGGCTGACAGGGTAACAATGAGGCCTGCCTTCCCTCCTAAGGAACATATGAAGCACAGGCCCAGACCCATGGTGACATTTCTTAGATTATGTCTTATTTTTTCTTTTTTTGGTGAGAATGCCTGGGTTGAATGAGGATGGTTCTGAGAGCTGGCACAAGCCGCTGAGTAGAAGGACACAATATGTATATCCTGCCTAAATCAAAAACAGGAAATCAAATGGGCACAGGCATTGAGGGGACAGACTCCAAGTTCAGGAGAGAGGGATGTTGGATACACCAGAGAAGAGAGACGTGGAAACAATTCTCTGGGCTCAGAGCTTCTAGGAGACAAAGGAAAACAAAGCTTTACCCAGGGACAGGACAGTTTCATAATTCATCCTCATGACCTCCCGGTACAGGGCCTTTTGCTGCTCCGTCAAAACGTCCCACTCCTCATCGGAAAAATATATGGCCACCTCATCGAATAGGGCTGGCACCTGCAACAGTGAACAGGCCTTTCTCAACGACTAGTAGGCACATGCAGACACAGATCACACACCCGCATCTCACAGGCGAGGGCTTGGGCCCGGGGAAACGTCTGTCCTGAGTCACACAGCTCCTCCGAGAAGCAACACCAAGACAAAAACAAGGTCTCCCGTGCCCTGCTGAGTGCCTTCCTCCCCCGGCATCCACAGATAAGGAGAGCAGCACCTTGAGAAGAAAAGTCCCCCGTACTGGTTGGGAGACACTGGATCCTCACATACAGCAGGGAGAGCCGGTCACAGCTCAGCCCCCATCCAGAGCCAGAACCAACCACGCTCGAGGAAACACCCCGAGACAGCTGCCCCACCAACACAACCCTGCTCTCTCCCTTGGTCACAGATCCTCAGACCAGGAGGGTGCTGGGGGCCTCCTGGGCACTAGTCTCCATTTGCAGGGCACTAGCCCCGGTTTTTGACTCAGAACCCAACGCTGCCAGGGAGGGGCCAGTGAGAGAAGGGGCTTCAGCTGGCCTTTTCCAATCCACGAGGAGGAGGACAGAAGGGCTAATTAGAGCTTCAATGTATGTAACGAGATACTAGAGCAGACTGCTTTGCTTCCGTGCCTAGACCCGCAGCAGGAAGCCCTAAGGCCAGAGAAGAGCGCTCTACTGCCCGCTCCCGGCTCACCTACCTCCCCATCCCCATGGGCCAGTGGGACGGGGATGCCTGAGCAGCCAAACGCAGCCAAGGCACCCAGACCGACCCCCTCTTGTTCAACTCTCTGCTTTTCTTTTTACTATGTGCTTTCCTTCAGTCATTAAAAATCCTACTCCAAAGTTCATCGTATTCAATGGTAAGGGATCTGGGCTGCTGCTTTCACAGCTACTCCCCATAGCTGAATCTAGGGCCTGGGGGATCAGAGTACTGTTTTCCATCTGCTTACAAAAGTTCAGTGTCTGCACCACCTGCAGCTTCTTCAGGCCCCCGGCCATCAATCATCTAGATCTCCTGGCCCTTCTTCCTTACGCACGAAGCCCACCTCGTCCCTCCCCCCGATCACAGCCCCTTCCACACAGGGAGAACCTCCTAGGAAAGGCCCTGTAACTGCTTCCCTTATTCCCCCCACAGCCCCATTTAATTAAGGAGGAAACTGGCTCAGAGCAGCCCCGTTTCTGACCCAAAGTCACACAGCCAATAACGGCAGGGCTGAGAGTGGGACACAGCACTGTCTGACTTCAAGGCTCCCGCCCTCACAGAGGGCAGAGGGGTCTCCCAGGTCACCAGCTGGCAGGCCTCCGCTCCCACCCTGCACACACTCGGCAGTACTCAGCTGCTGCAGTTCCCTGAACAAACCATCCTCGCACCCTCTGTGTGTCCGCACATGGTGCTCTGCTGCCTCGGAGGTCCTCCCCATTCTTGGCCTGGCTGACACCCACCCACCTTCCAAGACTCAGCCCAGACATCCTGTTCCCCGGGAAACTGGTCCCAACCCAGGCTGTGTGCCCTGTGACGCTCTGGGCTGAAGGCTCTGGTGGCACTTATCACACTGCAGAGTCCTCCTGGCTTACCTGTCTGCTTCTTCCACTAGAATATTGGCTCACTGAGGGCAGAACCTGGGCTTATTCCGTTTTGTTTCCCTAAGCCTAGAATACTTCCTGTAGGTAGTAATCCCTTAAAAATGTGTTCTTTGAATCAAAGATTTAAGCAAATAACCCCTGGACGTCTCTTATTCCGCTTGGAATAGTTTCAAATAATCCTTAAAATGTATCTGTCACAAGACTGAACTTACTCTTTGGAGTAAGAATGGACAAAAATCCCTAGTGTCAAATACCAGGAGGTACAAACGGATTGGTCTCTGGGCTCCGCTCAGACTCCATCAATCTGGAAAGCCAGGCAGCCAGGAATTTTCCATCCCACCCCATCCCACTTCCCAGGCTTTTAAACAACTCTCCCTTTGGCCTTTTCTCTCCCTAGGAAATTCCAGATCTAGGCCATACCTATTTATAGGCCCTTTCCCTTTGCTGATAAAACAGGACACAGGACTGGCTATGCCTGTCATTGCAGAGGGGCTACCCACGTCGATCCTTGTAAAAGGTAGCACGTCCTGGGCCTGGTAAATATATCAGCAGCCCTGGAGTGCTGAGAAGGCAGCTGGAGGCTGAGGCTGGATTCACCTCCTCCCATTTAGGACTGAGCCCCGGAGGATCCTCAGACAAGCCCACATTATGTTCCAGAGGCGCGCAGTGCAGTGGCTTAGGAATTCTCCTCACAGCAACCTTCTGTGAGAATTGAGCAAGCCTTCAGCCAGGCCCTGCTGTGCAGGCCTCCCCTCTCTCCACAGAGGCCTTTTATCTAGCCAAGCACAGCAGAAGGTAAACAGGGCCAGCCCTGGGCCAAACTCAGAAATCAGGCAGCCGCCATCCAACCCCTGGACACCCTTGCTTGGCCTCACAGGTAGAGGCCCTCGATCCCCGCCTTCCTCCCTCCCCTCAGAAGGTCAAGGACTCATCAGACAGGTGTTCTTCCTTCAGCTTGTGTGTGCTGCCTCACTCGGTCCCACGAGCTGGCATTCCAACGCTTATCTCCAAGGGTAACCGTCCTAGAGTACTTACACGCTGCCCAGGCTCGCTGCACCCAGCGAAGACAGCACTTAGGGGGCTGGGACCGGTGCACTGATAGAGCACCTGCTGTATGCCAGGCACTGTATAGGGCACTCCCTCTTACGTGGTTAAATGTGTTACCTTATTGAATCCTTTAAATACTACAGGGATACGGGGATCACCACCCCAGTTTTATGGGTGAGGAAACAGGGCTGGTAAGTATCTTGCCCAAGGTCACAGAGTTAGCAAGTCGGACTCCCAAGCCCGTGCTTTCTCGGCAGGCCACTTAGGCCAAGTGGCCTCTGCCTGGTGGCGGCAGCAAACCCTAGCGTCCCTTAGAAAGACGAGCTGAGGACTTCTCCCTCAGAGCTGCTAGGGAGGGAGCTCAGACTCCTGGGCGCAGCACACTCCCCCGCAGGGCTGGCTTGGTCCCCTGGCCCCCTCTGCTTCTCTCGCCCATCCCCTCCACTCCCGGACTCCACTGCGGGCTCCAGCTGCAGGAGCTGCTCCGGACTCTGCACACACGAGCTTTCCTCTCCAGTGCTTTTGCTTCTGGCTGCCTGGAGGGCAAGACCCTCCCTTCCCTTGGCTGGTTCCACCTAGGCCGAAGGCTTGGTTCAAAGTACACTTTCCCTTTTTTCTACTTGAAATTGCATTTCTACTCCAGTTCTCCCACGAAATATTACCCTAATATACAGCCTGATTCTTTGGTTGGAAAAGCTTTTATTGATCACTCTAACACAATCCCCAACAACCAAAATACATATTCGATTCTTTTCTTCCCCTAGTTTTAATGCTCTAGAGCAGGGTTTTTCCCACCTCAGCACTGCTGACATGTTTGGCCAGATAATTCTTCATTGTGGGAGCTGTCCTGTGCATCACCGATGGGTAGCAGCATTCCTGGCCTCTACCCAGGAGATGCCTGTAGGATCTCCCACTCCCCAAGCCCCACCCCGAGTCATGACAGCCGAAGACGTCTCCACCCAGACGTCCCTGGGAGGGATGGGGCTGGGGGCAAAACTGCCTACTGCTCCAGACCAGGTCCCTGCCTGCCTTCTCCAGTTCTCCAGCCTGCAGGAGAGCCCGTCTTCCCCCACAGAACTCCAAATACTGTGCAGTTAATTAGATTTACTTCCCTATCTTCCTTACAAGACTAGTACCCCCACGAGACTAGGGATCTTGCCTTAATAACACCCAGCACTGTGCTCAGTAGCTGCGGATGGATGGCAGGCTGCCTGGGTGCCACACATGCCAGTCCCCCTCCTCCAGCTCCTCTGGTTACCTCCTTCTTTCCCAGCCAAGCATGGGCTTCACCTTGCTCCTCTCTGTGTTGTCCCAATACACTCTTATGTGCGCTTCTACTGCACCTGCTTTGCGCACTTCTCCATTCTGTCTAGATGTTCTCGGTTGGCCAATGCAGCCTCAAAGCCATGAGTTCTTGCTCAGGGCTAGATAGGACGGATGCCTGCTCTCCAAAATCTCCCCAGCTGCATGGATCTGAACTGGGGAGGAGGCCAGGGTGGGCCGAAGAGACAAATGCAATCCAGGCTCCATAGCTAGATGAGAAAACCCAGAGCCTGGTGTTGTACTGCTTTAAATATTTTTAATTGAAGTATAACATACATACAACAAAATGCAGTACTTTTAAGGTTCCAGCTCAAGAGGTGTTTTTAAGAACAAATGTCAGCGTACATGTGTATCCTAGGAGCAAAATAGATAACCTTGCTGCACCCCATGCAGTGGGAGCGGAGCGGGACTGGATAGTTTGGAAGGACCATGATTCTATGAATACAGATCTCTCACTGGAAACAAAGGATATGTATACCGATGACATTCATACACAGTGGAAAACTAAGCAGAGAAAAGGAATGTCATTTTGTTGCTTCTTTAAAATGTTTACCATTCATGCCCAATTATCATGAAGTCCAGTAAGTACTGTGAATAATGTACGTAACGATGACTATTAATATCTGTTGCATTTACACTTTTATAAGTTTACTCTAATTCTATCACACTATGCTGTTTGGATATGCTCCCTATTCACTGCTGCCTACAATCGCAACCCCTCCATCCAGGACCAGCTGGAAATGCAGCTCTCTCCTGTGTCAACTGGCCTCGTCCCATAAAGCTCTCCTCACGTCAGTTCAGTGCCCCAAGACTTACTTAAATGGTTTAAATGGTTCCCTTCAACCAGCGGTAGGTGATAAAGACTCTCTCCTCACCCAAACTTTGGCCAGGCTCCTCTGAGCCCTCTTCTCCACTAGGCCTCTATCTTGGACACATACACACCCCCCTCCGGTTCTCAGTCTGCCCAGACCAGTTTTAGCAAGAAGCCTGCTAAGTCAGTTTAGAAAGAACCCTCCACCGTGGATGTCTCCTCTTAGTAATTTTCCAACCACTGAGCCCTCCGCGCTGCTCCTTGGCTATAAATCCCCACTTGCTGAGCCCGATCTCTCTCTCCTATTGTGACAGTCTTGAAAGCTATCTCAATAGTCCTGAATAGTCTTCCTTATCATCTTAACAAATGCCAGGACAATTTTTCTTTCACCCAGGCCAGCAGAGATTTAGTTGGTGTCTACAAGGTGTCTGGCATTGAGCAGGATATAGGGAATCCACGGGTACAGCAGAGAGACACGGTCGTGGCCTCTTGGACTCCCGATCCTGATGGTGTGCTTGAGGCTGCGTGCCTGAAGGGACTGTTCCCAGAACCAGTTCCATTCTTCACTGTGCCTTTTAAAGCCACAGAACTGTTTTCTCAGGAATGCAAACACACCGGGCTGGGCTAGGCTATTTTTACTTCCTATGTCTGCTTGAGGAAGAGACTTAATACAAGCCTGGCTCCCAGGCCTGCCCCTCACAGCTGTGTGTGGACTCCACACCTTCTTACTTACCCATCCGCCCTCTGAGCAGATTCGGACTTTCTGCATATCTGTGGGGCCATCCTCCAGGTCCCGGCTCTGAATCTCTTCTTCTTCTTCCTCTTCTTTCAGGGTCAGATTGAGAGGGTAGGCTGTGGACTCCATCTCTGCAAGTAAGATTCAGTTCAGAAAAATCAGATGCTAGTGTGAACTCTTTAAAGTCTGTGATGGGGGCAGCTCAGGCTACACAAACCTTTTTAGCCCGAAGCACAGTTCAGCTGCAACAATGGAAGGGGACAGGGCCAGGCCTGGGGAGGAAGGGTTTCAGGGAAAGTACCAGGAAGCTGGAAGGTGACATATTTAATTATGATAAGAAGAGGGTTGCAGGCAGATAGCATACCTGGCTGCCTTCAAATATTTAAAAAGCTATCTGTGTAAGACAGACCAGACTGGTTCTGTAGAGACCCAAAGGCAGAGAAGGCCACTGAGTAAACATTCCAGGAAGAGGTTTTAAAGAGTGCATCAAATGGCAGAACTTTCTCACAGCCAGTGCCACCCAAACATGGAATTGGCAGCAAGACAGCGGTATTGGCTTCCTTTCAATGAAGGCATTTGAACACAGATAGAGCACTCGCTCAACTGGGTTGTTCCTACAGGGCCAGTTCAGCATCAGGAGGTTGGGTGGCCCAGAGTACCTGGATTTTCCAGATTCAAAGGTTCTGTCCATAAGCCAGGTCAGAAAATAAGACTGTTCTGCCTTAAGCGACTTTCCAAGCCCAGGAGTCGGTGATCCTTAGTGAGGGGTAATCCCTGGACACGCAAGAAGGTGCAGAAATCAGCTGGGGCCAGGCTCTGGGGCCCACCGCCACCGGGAAGACTCGCTGCCTCTGGGCCGCAAATTCTCTTCTGCAAATTCTCTCGCCCAGCTCCTAGGCCAGTACAAAGGGCCGCGCTCCTGCCCTCTAGGGGCGCGGGCAATTCCTAGGTGTGGAGTGAGCGCGCATCTTGTGGGCCGCATCCTCCCGGGCTTCCAAAGAAAAGATCCTTCCGGAGTTCAAAGTCTGCTCCTTCGATATTTTCAAAAAGGACGGGCGAATGCGGCAGGATAGGTCTGGGGCGGGTGGAACAGGCTTCAGATCCCTGGAGCTGGGGCCCGAACTTGGCCGCGGCCTCCTCCGCCGGCTCCCGGGAGGGAGATGGGGGGGGGCGCCGCCCCGCGGCGAAGGTGCAGGCGAAGAGGTATCCTCTGCCCCGCCACCGCCCACCCGCCCGGCGCCCCGCCCGCCGCCGCTGCCGCGCCCCCGGGCGCGCTCCGGTTTCTCCAGCCATCTTGTCCCATTTCCCTTTCTCCGCGGCCCCGCGCCGGGAGCGCTCCTGCCGCCCCCCTGCCCGCGCCCGGCCCGGCCCATCTCCCCGCCTGGCCCGCTCCCGGCCCCAGCGCACCTGCCGAGCGGCCGGGGCCGGCGCCGCCTGCCTTCCCCGGCGGGCCCGCAACAAAGGCAGTGGCGGCGGCAGTTGCAGCTGCAGCCTCGGGACCCCCCGCCCCCGCCGCGGCCCGACCGCCGGGGGCCCGAGGGAGGGGCCATGCCGCCCCCGGCCCCCGCCCGCCCGCCCGCACTCACCGCCGGGCCGAGAGCCGGGGCGTGGGCCGGGGCCGCGGTGCAGACGCCGAGGGCTCCGGCCCGGCTGTCACAGCGCCATCCTTTCCGTCTCTCCGGCTTCCCGTGCGCGCGGCCCCTCGGGAGGGAGCGGGGAGGACACGTGGTGGGAGGAGGGAGGGTCCGGCCGGGAGCTGAGGGTGTTGGGAGGCGAGGGGAGGAGCGCGGCTGATGTCAGCGGGCCGCGGCGGCGCCGGGGGACGGCGCCCGCGCCAGCTCCCGACCCTCCTCCCGGCGTGGCTTCCGGCCGGTCCGCGCCGCGCGCTCCTCTTGGCTGAGCTCCCGACCCTCCGCCCGGCTCCGCCTCGCTGGCCGGAGTAGTGCTCTCTGCCCTCTCTGCTTCCCCTGGTGCAGTTTCCTGTGCACCATGTGCGACCTCGGCATAGATGAGGCAGGAAGAGCCCGGATTTATGTTTGAACTGAATGTAGCCTGGGTGCACACGTTCATGCGCTTATTTGCATGAACCACTGCTTTGCACTTGCTTGGACGAGCACTCGAGGCACTCTAAGGCATGCTTCAAGGAATGTGTTATGAAGAGTAGACCAGCGAGGGGGTTGGGGGGAGTGAGGAGGGGTCTAGGATCTTTCGGGAAGCATGCATATTCTGGCAGGCATATGTTCAGAACTTCGTACGTAATATACATGTTGAAGGAACTTCCTGATTTTTGTAGTTGTTGCGTGTTAAATCCCAAGTGTGTAATGCCATGGAGGAAGTAACTCTAAAGCAGGATCTTCTCCAAAATGTTCAAAGAATTTGCGTGCAGCTCTGTGGACAATACAACAAAAGTGAGCGGAGAAGCCCTGAATCGCTTCTCATTCTAGAAAAAGATCCCGGGTTTGGTATTTTTGTTGGGAACTCATTAAAGAAGAAATTATCCTGACAATTGTTAAAGCGGAAAAGTAGGACTTTATTCGGGATTATTGAGATAGCTGGCAAGACTATCGCAATAGAGCTGAGCTCTCCGGCTCAACTCTGAATACAGCAAAGACCAGTTGGGGAATTATCACCCACCTGGGAGTGAGGAGGTCAGTGGGTGGAATACTAAGAGGAGACAAGAAGGGTAGAGGGACTCTTGCTAAACCGATTTAACGAGATGCTTGCTGATGGCAAGCCAGGTTGATCGGATATCCAGGGTGGGGGGCTCTCTCTGTGCTGGGAGGGCTGAGGACCGGAGGGGGTGTTTATGTGTCCCATGTAGAGGCCTAGTGGAAAAGAGGGTTCAGAGGAGCCTGACTAAAATTTGGTCAAGGAGAGAATTTTGTCAAAATTTTCAGACTGTCCCTGAGAACTGAGTGCCTGCAGGGAAAGATTTCTCCAAGTTTTTGTCGCCATTCTTGTATTTATTTATATGTGACTTTGATTTCTCTCTGCCGTGGTGAGGCTACAGTGGAACTGTGGAGCTCTCAATATATAAAATATAGTATGACAATCGCATCTTTGAAGTGTAATTATGGCGGACAGCCAAAGACCAAGACCAAAGAGGTCTAATCGATGGAGAGCAGTCAATTCAAATACTGGGAGAGAGGTAGATATTAGGATTTTTTGTTTGTTTTTACGCACAATTCTTTTTGTGTATAAAGTTAACGTTTTTAGAGCAAGTGTGACATCTTAGCTCAAATTGATTGACATTCCCATCTTTTCTGAGAAAATGGCTGGTTCAAATGGAAAGGTGAGGGAGTCAGGAAGGAGAAGAGTACTAGGGGCACTGCTGACAGCTCACCTTCTTACAAAAAAGGTATTGATACGGGTTATGAGATAACCAAAGAGGAATATTATGCTAGGGTTTTAGGCTCTGAGAGCCCCACTGTTCTCATGCTGCTTTGATTAGGTTTTCCCTGGGAAGAGGCCAACCAACAGTGTCCCACCTGAATTCTTGACTTTGAACCCACAGCCCCATGATCTCAATTACTGTCACAGGCCCACCTTTGTAGAAGTCCACAACTGCTAACACGACTTACTCATAGGAACAAAGTGCTGGGGTCAGCACAATACACTGCAGACATCCATGTTTGTGGCTAAGTCACATCACTTGTCTCTGCCTGAGTTTCCTCATCTTCAGAAAGAGGGGGTTGAGCTAGTTATCGTGTGAGCTTCCCCTCACCTCTATCATTCAGTGATTCCTTTCTCCGTAAGACTTTGGCTTAGTCTGAATGGGGAGTGACTGAAGCTAGTCTTTGAAACGGTGCATGGCTTTGGTACTTAGGTAGGATGGATATCTGTTAGTAAGTGGTTAACAATTATGAACAGAACACCCATGGCATCAACATGATAGTTCTTTAATGTGATTGGTCTGATTTCATCTTTCCTTCTGTTGAATTTTTGCAATACACAAACCATAGGGATTCCAAAGAGCCCAAGTCCCACAAAATACCTCTTGAACTGTAGTGTCTGCTGGTTCATACACATTTCTGACCTTCAGTACAGACTCCATGGCCCTCAGACAGCATAGCTACTGGCCCCCATTGCTCCATCTCTCAGGGACTGTGGTAGATTGAATTAATGGTCTTGCTTCTTTGTGCTTCTGTGGTAGTACACCCTGCTGTTACATAGCACACCTTGCTGAGGTCTCAGTTGTGCAGAATGTACTTCAATGCCCCTTCACTTGGCATGGCCATGTGACATGCTTTGGCCGATTGAATGTAGGTGGAAGTGACTACATGTGAGTCCTGAACATGGGTCCTAGAAGGTCTCACATATTCTCACTTATCTCTCCGGTAGCTTTTGTCCTCTGCCATGACAAAATCATGCCTAGTTAGTCACTGCCCCTCCAGCCTGGGCTCCAGAATGAGACCTGTGCTGCACAGCCATCCTGTGAACATGAGAAGAGGTCGCTGTTTTGTTTTAAGCTATTGAGTCCTCAGGAGGCTGGTTAGGTAGCACTTTTGTGGTGAAAGCTCATTGAGACAGTGACAACAGGCAGCCTTGGACTTAGAGCTCCCATCATTGGCCCTCATGGGGATGCTCTGAGGCAGGGGAAAGGAGAGTTGCCATTTCATGGTGGAAATCCTCAGATATGTGCACAAGGGAATCCGAGATTGGGAGTGGAGACATAAAGAACCAAATGGGGGGAGGGCATGCAACTGCTGGCTGTATCTTTCTCTTCCCTGGGATTCTGGCACCTCAGAGGAAGATCAAGATATGACCTCTACATTCATATTCCCAGTAAAGCCTGAAACTACTCCTGGGAGATCTTGATAAAATGGTAAGGGAAACCCTGCTCCGGACAGTTCTTGGAAGGGTTAAAAGGTTCCTGGAGAGGCAGTGTGTTGTTAGAGAAACTCAGAGGATTAAGGAACAGGTAGAGGTCTCTCTAGAAAAAAAGCAAAGAGAATTGTAGTACTGAGTGTAGTACAGTAGTCCCCCCTTGTTCGCAGGGGACATGATCTAAGACCCCCAGTGGCTGCTTGAAACCACAGTTAGTACTGAATCATTTTCTGTTCATGTCTTCCACCCACAAATTTAATACCTTTTCCATCTTAACTGAGCACTTATCATACACCGTGACCATAATTTTTGCAGTTTGAGGTGCAGCAGCAAAACTAGCATGGGTTTTGTCCTTCTTTCCAATTTCATGGATAGAAGATTCGTTCTTACCATATCTTAGCAACCTCAGCATATGATTTTTTTACTTTCCTTATTGAGTTGAGAACTTTCACCTTTTCACTTAAAGGAAGCACTTTGTGATTTCTCTTTGGCATATCCAAATTACCAGCATCACTACTCTTGCACTTTGGAGCCATTATTAAGTAAAATAAGTACCACTTGACACAAGCACTGAGATACTGAGACAAATCAGTCTGATAATTGAAATGGCTACTAAGTGACTAATGGGCAGGATATGCTGGACAAAGGGATGATTCACTGTCCCAGGCAAGATGGAGGGTCATGGTGCAAGAATTCATCATGCTACTCAGAACAGTGCACAATTTAAAACTTATGAGTTATTTCTGGAGTTTTCCATTTAATATTTTCAGACCATGGTAGACTATGGGTAACTAAAACTGTGGAAAGTGAAACCATGGATAAGGGGGGCATACTGTACAGACTACAAACAGACTCCCAAATGTATAAAGGCTCAAACAATAGAAATTTATCTTTCATTTATGTAACAGTCCTCTGTGGGTGTTCCTGGTCCACAGGTGACTCTCCTCCGTGCTGTGATTTAGAGACCCATGTTCCTTCCATCTTGTGGCTCTGCCACACCCTCAGGCCTTGTGATTTTCTTCATCCATCCGAGTGAAGAGGAAAGAGAAAATGGAGAATGTACACCCCCCTTTTTTTTTAGCCCTAAAGTGACACACATCTCTTTGGATAGCTCGCTGTGTTCCTGAGCTATGACCTTCACAAGTATTTCTCAGTTTTTTCCTCCTTCCCCGTTAACTGAGACACGATGAAGAAGTTGGACTTGGGTTTTTCCCTTCCTCCAAGTCAGTTAGGCTCTGGTTAAACACGAGTTGGTTAAGTTCTGTTAAAATCAGTTTTCCTTAAAAGCAGGCTTTTGTTAAGGAGAACAGAGCACGCTGGGCTTATTTAAAAATGGTTAATTTTCCCCTTCCCCTTCTGGATGTATGAAGGGATTTTTCTCCCATATTCACCCTGAGAACCTGGTGAGGCTCCTGGACATAAAACTCAGGAAAGTGTGAGGGCTGCCAGGCAAATTTATCTCTTAAGCTAGTCGGGGCCCAGTCGCCAATAATTAGTCAATTGCCCTTTACATGTTCCGGCAAGGCTCCAGCTGCAGCTTCTGCTCCTAATAAACTATAATCCTCCATATTTGTCTGTCTCTCCAGTTTTCGGGGTAGCAGTTTGTCCTGTAACCTCAATTCCCTGATGTATCTAAGACTTGTTGATTTTCAGTTTGTTCAGCTTTTTTTTTTTTCTTTTTTTCTTTTTTTCTTTTTGTGAAGATAGGAGGGATGACTTCCAAGCTCTTCACATGTCAGACTGGCTAGGGCTTCTTTAAATAGGGAAGCTACTTATCTTTAACTTGCAGATAAGGCTATGGCAAATCTCCTACTTTACCTTTATCCTCAGAGATGACACAATTCAATAGCTAGTTTCCTTTACGCCAGTGGAGTTGAGCTCAGTACAGCCCATTCATGCTGGTTCTTCTTATCTCTCAGTTTATATGTTATGTCTACAACCCTCTCTCGTTCTCTTCTATAATATTCATTTATTGCTCCTAGTCTCAGCCTCTGAGGTGACACAAAACAAATCTAACATAACAGCCTTGTCGATATTTAAAAACTTCTGTTTTGTTCCTTCAAATCTCCCCTAAATGTTCCTGTTTTCTTCAATAGTTCCTCATAGGGCATGGTTTCATGCCCTATGTCCTTTGAGATTACTTATGCCCCTTGTCCTTTGAGATTACTTATGATCTATTGTAGTTCAGGATTTTCCTGAGATCTTAGTAATACCATAATCCTCAAAGTAATTTTCCCACATATGTTTTTGTGTGTATTTAGTTTTCTCTTCTCTCTACATTCAGAAGAGTCTTTTTACTGGAAAGGAAAAAGCAAACTAGTTCTTTGGCAGAAAACAAATTCTTCCCTAGCAGTGAATGCTAGGTCAGTTTCTCATGTGTCTTGTATAAGGGAAACTGAATGATATAATACTGTCCTCAACAACACTGTTTGAGAAAATGTAGTCTCAAAATTCAAATAATGTAGCTGTCAGCTTTTGCTGCACCATGGGATGTTAGTGGACATATGTGAGCAGAGAAATGACCTGTGCTTGCACAGCGGGGCTTGCCTCTGATACTCCAATGGTTGGCTATGAAGAGTTTTCCCTGGGCAGCTGCTCCTTGAGCCTGGTCTCTGGACCACATGTGGATCTGACCTTAACTCAACCCACAGCCTGGAACCAAGCCCAACCAATTCACTGCTTGAAGCAGAGCTGCCAGTGGAGCCCAGCCTAGATCATCTGATCCATAGTTGGCCTAAAGACCAGTGAACATGAAAATAAATACTTTTTAATATAAACCACTAGGTTTTGGGAGATGGGACCAGGCTGATCACTTGAGCAAAAGAGGCGAGCCCCACTGTGTAAGTACATGTCAATCCTCTGCTCATATTATAACCACTAACATGTTGGTCAAAGCAAATCACATGGCCAGGCCCGAAGTCAAGAGCTGGAGAAATACTCTCTCTCCACCATGAGGCCATGGTGGGAGTGTTGTCTCAGTCTGCCCGGGCTACCTTAACAAAATGCCATGGATGGGGTGGCTTAAACAACAGACATTTATTTCTCACAGTTCTGGAGTCCGGGAAGTCCAAGGTCAAGGTGCTGGCAAAGTAGGTTTCATTCTGAGGCCTCTTCTCTTGGTTTGTAGGAGACCGCCATCTCACTGTGTGTTCCCATGCACTTTCTTCAGTGCTACATGTGGAAAGAGAGTGAGAATTCCTTCTCTCTTCCTCTTCCTATAAGGCCACCAATCCTATTGAATTAGGGACCCACTCTTACAAACTCATTTAAACGTAATTACCTCCCAAAGACCCCACGTCCAAATAAAGTCATGTTGAGGGGCAAGGCTTCAATATATGAATTTTTAGAGGGCAATTCAGTCCATAGTAGGTGTCATTGTATAATACTACCACAAGGGATAAATCATTGGAAACAATAATTCAATCTGCAAAATTATTCATGACCCTCCCTTGTGCAAAATATACTCACACCCATTCCAAGACCCATCCCCACCCCCAAGTCTCATCTCATCACAGCATCGGCTCCAAGTCCAGATTTTCATGACTACATCAGGTCTGCTTGATCAGGAGAGCTGTGATTTAAGAAGGCAAGTTACCCTCCTCCCCAGCTCTGCACACCCTGTATAGAATGAGAGCACAGGGACAGGATAACCACAATGAACACTTTGATTTGAAAGAGGCTGAGCAGTCTTTTTTGTTGTTGTTGTTTTTTGTTTTTTCCGGTACGCGGGCCTTTCACCGCTGTGGCCTCTCCCGTTGCGGAGCACAGGCTCCGGACGCGCAGGCTCAGCGGCCATGGCTCACGGGCCCAGCCACTCCGCGGCATGTGGGATCCTCCCGGACCGGGGCACGAACCCGTGTCCCCTGCATCGGCAGGCGGACTCTCAACCACTGCACCACCAGGGAAGCCCTGAGCAGTCATATTTATAGCAATCCTGAAAGCCCAGTAGGCAAGTGTTGTCAGGTTTCACTGTCCTGGGGGGTTGGGAATGTCTCTTGGTTAGGCCCTGGGTCTGCTTCTGGGAGCGACTCCGAAGCTCACGTCCTTTACCACTATGGCTCCACACTCTGGGAGGTCCTTCACTTTCCATCATTCTCCTTAACCTCTTCTGAAGAGGCCATAGGGGAGCATGCCCATCTTGGTGGCAGAGTGGCCTTCTCAATCTGCTCCCTGCCTCTAAAATATAGAGGCTCACAGATCCTTCATTGTGAACACCCTCGGGGTTGTTTTTTTTTGTTTTTATACTCTGGTTTTGTGAGGCACCTTTTGCAAACACAGCCCTCCTAAAAACTTTGTGAATTTTCTAAGTATTTGATTACAATCTGCATCATGTGTCCAAAGACACACCTACCACACCTACCACTCTTGGGGGATAAGCTCGCTCGCTCTCTCTCGCGCTCTCTCTCTCTCGCTCTCTCTCTCTCTCTCTCTCTCTCTCTCTCTCTCTCTCTCTCTCTCTCTCTCTCGACACAGTTAAGGAAATGTGGGGCACTTCAGGCTTCTGGGCCAAGCTTTTTGATATTTCTAGTGGTCCTTTTGTGTAGTTGGAAGGATCTGCTCTGTGATACTTTAGTCCTTTCCAAGGTCTTAAAAAGAGCCATACTTTTGATTTGGTCTTTTTCTCGAGTCTGTGTTTTAATAGCCACTCCTGTGATTTGATGGGAAATAGTTTCGTTTTCCCTACTCTGCAATTTCTGTGATCTCTATATTCCCTCTAATCTCTGCTTGAAATCTGGCCAGTTTTTTCTCAGCTCATTTCGTAGCTGTCTTTACTCTAGTACTTTATCAAATGTAACTAGTAACAGCTAGTCCACAGCCAACAGTCTGCCTTAAAACTTTGTCCTCATTTCATTAGTTACTTGCCTTTCCAGTAACTACAGGTGACAGTTTTATCAAATATTTTACCGCTATATAAAACGTCATCATTTTCCAGTTTATAACAATTTCTGGGCCACCTGCTTCCCAGCCCAATATTTTTACACTTTTGTTATAGCAGCAGCTCACCTCTACTCACAAACTTTCTGTTAGTCAGCTTCTACTGTATTACATATATTCCCAAACTCAGTGTCTTACAAAAACAAGCATTTATTTTTATGCTCATGGGCCTGCATGTCAACTATTGTTTAGCTGATCTCAGCTGGACTCACCTGGGTAGCTGTGCTTAGGCAGTGGGTTGGCTGCACATGTTTCCAGCTTGTGGGCTGGGCTCAGGTGTGCTCACGTGTGTTTGCTTTAGGTTCCAGATTGAAGGGACAGCAGCTACTGGAAGAAAACTCTTCTCATGGTGGATTACAGGCACACAGGAAGGCAAAAGGATCTGTAAGAAAGCACATTTCAAGTCTTCATTTATTTACGCATATCCTGTTGGCCAAAGCAAGTCACGTGGCCAAGCCCAAAGTCAAGGGGCAGAGAAACATACGCCCTGCCTACCTTGAGGCCATAACAATTATGTCTGCATAGGTACAAAGACTGGAAGAAAACATAGAGAAATGAAAATGATTCATATGATAGAACAGTGGAATTGTATGTAATTAAAATTTTTTTCTAACATTATTATAAATGTTTTCATAATAATTTTAATTAGAATCCTATGGATCTTAGGAGTATGAAATAATTGTAGAACAATCATATAATAAAATAAAATATGTCCAGGAAAGAAAAGGGTGTGGGCATAAAATACCACAGGAGCATAAAGAATTGGGACCAATAATGCATAATAATTTAGTACAAATTGCTGTCTTTATTTGCTTTTCTGCTGACTTCCTGTTATTAGGAGCCCAAATGATGTGGTATAAAGACATGGCAGGGAGGAGAAGCATTCCATAATCCTCTGATTAGGTCTCTCAGTCTTTTCATGAGCCCGTGTTCCTGGGCTCTGACTTTCTCAGGTGCTTCTCTGCTTCCCACCCCTTCACCCTTAAGTGAGACAGGAAGAGGGGGATGGAGCTGGATATTTCCCTTCCCCCAGGTCAGTTGGGCTCTGCTAAAACCCCAAGTTGTTTAGCCTCTGGTAAAATAGTTTCCCTTGAGGGCAGGATTTTGTTAAAAAGAACAGAATAGGGATTGCATTGAATCTATAGATTGCTTTCTTTACAGAATTAGAACAAAAATTTTTACAATTTGTATGGAAACACAAAAGACCCTGAATAGCCAAAGCAATCTTGAGAACGAAAAATGGGGCTGGAGGAATCAGGATCCCCGATTTTAAACTATACTACAAAGCTACAGTAATCAAGACAGTATGGTACTGGAACAAAAACAGAAACATAGATCAATGGAACAGGATAGAAAGCCCAGAGATAAACCCACGCACATGTGGTCAACTAATGTATGACAAAGAAGGCAAGGAGATACAATGGGGAAAAGACAGCCTCTTCAGTAAGTGGTGCTGGGAAAACTGGACAGCTACATGTAAAAGAATGAAATTAGAACACTCCCTAACACCATACACAAAAATAAACTCGAAATGGATTCGAGACCTAAATGTAAGGCCAGGCAGTATACAAGTCTTAGAGGAAAGCATAGGCAGAACACTCTATGACATAAATCACAGCAAGATCCTTTTTGATCTACCTCCTAGAGTAATGGAAATAAATACTAAACAAATGGGACCCAATCAAACTTAAAAGCTTTTGCACAGCACAGGAATCTATAAACAAGATCAAAAGACAACCCTCAGAACAGGAGAAAATATTTGCAAAAGAAGCAACTGACAAAGGAGTAATCTCTAAAATATATAAACAACTCATGCAGCCCAATATTAAAAAAACAAACAACCCAATCAAAAACTGGGCAGAAGACCTAAATATACCTTTCTCCAAAGAAGACATACAGATTGCCAAGAGGCATATGAAAAGATGCTCAACATCACTAATTATTAGAGAAATGCAAGTCAAAACTACAATGAAATATCACCTCACACCAGTTAGAATGGGCATCATCAAAAAATCTACAAGCAACAAACGCTGGAGAGGGTGTGGAGAAAAGGGAACCCTCTCGCACTGTTGGTGGGAATGTAAACTGATACAGCCACTGTGGAGAACAGTATGGAGGTTCCTTAATAAACTAAAAAGAGAATTACCATATGACCCAGCAATCCCATTCCTGGGCACATACCCAGAGAAAACCATAATTCAAAAAGACACATGCACCCCACTGTTCATTTCAGCACTGTTTACAATAGCCAGGTCATGGAAGCAACCTAAATGCCCATTGACAGATGAATAGATAAAGAAGATGTGGTACATATATACAATGGAATATTACTCAGCCATAAAAAGGAATGAAATTGGGTCATTTGTAGAGAAGTGGATGGACCTAGAGAATGTCATACAGAGTGAAGTAAGTCAGAAAGAGAAAAACAAATATCTCATATTAACGCATATATATGGAATCTAGAAAAATGGTACAGATGAACCAGTCTGCAAGGCAGAAATAGAGACACAGATGTAGAGAACAAATATATGGACACCAAAGGGGCAAAGTGTTGGGCGGGGCGGGCATGGTGTGATGAATTGGGAGATTGGGACTGACATATATACACTAATACGTATAAAAATAGATAACTAATAAGAACCTGCTGTATAAAAAAAATAAAATTTTAAAAAATTCAAAAAAACAAAAACAGAACAAAAAAGAACAGAACACTATGGACTTGTTTCAAAAAACCTACTTGTCCTCTTCCCTTGCCAGAAACCTGAGGGGAATTTTCTCTGATCTTTACTCTGAGGACCTGATGGGGCTCCTGAAGGTAAAACTTATGAATGTTAAGGGCTCCACTAAGACTCAGCCCCTGGAATTTTTAACTTATAGCTGGTCCACACTTAGACTCTAGCAAGTGTTTCTACCCATACTGGCTCCAGCGGTGGATTCCTGCTCCCAGGAAGCTGTGATTCTCTGTATTCACCTGTCTCTCTAATTTTCAGTGTGGCGACTTGCCTTACGACCTCAATTTTCTCACAGATCTAAGAAGGGTTGTTGATTTTGTTTTTTCAGCTTTTCTTCTTGGGAGGACAGGAATGACCACCTCCAAGCCCTTTATATGTCAGAGAGAAACTGCTTTTCTTATTAGAAAAAAAGAAAACTTTTTCTCATGGTAAAGAATAGAAATTGCTTGAAATTCTCATGACACACATGTAACTGCTGAATATGGTTGTTTCTTAGGAAAAGTTGAGGGAATAACATAGAAATGTAACTCAGTAAAGGTGAATCAGTAAGGTGATAAATGGATGACATTTACTATTTATCCCTTAGGTGTCCAATTCTTGATGTAAGGAGTGAATTTAGAGATTTTGGAGGAGTAGATGGAAGCTAATTTGTGGGTCAGTCTTGTCTGAATAGCATTGCTACCAGCCTAGCTTTTGCTAGAAGCTTGAAGAGAGACAATTTGCAAATGAGAAACAGAAACGCTGGTGTTTTATATTGCCCACAGGAAGACTCCATGTGCTTAGGAATCCACATCACCGGGGAAGGGCAGGGTGGGACAGAGTTGACATTCAGTGACAAAATTACAAAAATTAAGTGACCTGGATAGAAGGGTACCTGCGGGCAAAGCCAGACTTTTCTTTATGAAAGTAATTTTAGATCCGTTTCAGCCCATGCTGGGTGGAATCCTTAAAGTTCTAAACCTCAAGCATGGTAAAGTACTGAATAAGTTTTGCCTTGAAAAACTTTCAGGCAGATGTTACTAGTTGTCCTACAGAGGTTATGGAGAAACAGTAGTCCCATGAATCATCTATTGGTCTTTTCTATCAGCATAAAAGCATGTTACATGCTTCCCCCTCCTTCTTCCTTAAGTGAGACAGGAAGACAGGGCTGGAGTTGATTATTTCCCTCCCCAGTTCTCAATCTGCATCTTACTAGACTATGGTACATTGTTACATTACTGTCCCCAAAAGGTCATGTGTCTCAGGCTCCACCCCCATGTGATGTCCTTCCACATCAACTCTGGACTTGGCCATGGGGCTTGTGTTGACCAATGAGTCATCAGCAAGTCTGAAGCAAGCAGAGGCTTGATAAGCATTTGTGCATTGATACTGGCTCTCTTGGAGCCCAGTTGCCAAGGAAACAAGTCTGTGCTCTCCTGCTGGAGAGGTGATGTGGAGGAGAATCAAGATGTGGCAGGCCAGACTGACCACCAGATCTATCAATGAGGCCCTCGGGAAAGAGTCAGCTCCCAGCCAACCTGCTGTCTGACTGCAGCTGCTTAAGCATCCCTAAGCAAGACCATTAGAAGTGCTGCCTAGGAGTGGTGTCTGCATCACGGTGGTGTAAGACAGTTCTCCTTTGTATCCCCCCTTTTAAACAACGAAATAGGTATCCATCCATGAACATAAGGGTCTCTGTGGGTGTTGTGGGATCTAGCACCACATGCCAAGGAATCTGGGAGAAGTCTTGTCCCCGGTGATTTCAGTAATAGGCAAACAGACCTTGGTATAGGCTGTGGAAACGGGGAGCCAGCAAACCTGCCCAGACCTCTCTCAGCACAGTCAGGAAAAAACATGGAGAGTGCTGCCCTGGGTAGATATCCATGCCCTGGATGAAGGAGAATTTGCAAAAGTCCAGCTTTCCCAAGGAGAGATTCCAGCACACTATTCTAGAAAAAAAAAAAATGAGTTTGATTGCAGTGGAGGTGGGGGTAAGAGAAACTTTCCCAGGTCCCCCACCCCTTGAGGTGGGACCTTCATGACAAGGGGGACAGAGGATATTGGGAAAGAAGCAGAGAAGGGACTTCATTCCTGCTGATTGCACTCAGCAGGAAGTCTGCCCACAAGCCTCTGGGAGTACCGAACCCAGGAATCTATCAGATCCGTGGGCACCTCCAAGGCCCCAAGTGCTAGACCCACACCTTCCCCAACTCTGCACCGACACCTGCTGTGCACTTCCACACGAGGCATCGATAGAGAGCCCCAGTAGACCGGGAGCATTCAGAAAACAAGCCACTATCTGTGGGCAAGGAGAAACCATAAACGAGCTATAGCGCCATCTTCTGGAAAACAAAAGAGAGGTTTCCACTAGCTAGCCTAGTGACTGGTAGGAACCAGAGAAGACATAACAGCTTAAGAATCCTGCCACAAGAGGGAGCAAGAAGACTGGAGCAGGTACAAAGACAGATTAAACCCCAGATACTAGCACTCAAATACATAAAATCAGAAATGAAGGAGGAGACATTACAACTAATAATACAGAGATATAAAGCATCATAAGAGACGCTTATGGATAATTACATGCCAACACACTGGATAACCTAGAAGAAATGGATAAATTCCTAGAAACACATAACCTACCAGGACTGAATCAGGAAGAAATACAAAATCTTAATAAACCAATAATGAATAAGGAGATTGAATAAGTAATGAAAACCCTCCCAACACAGAAAATCCCAGTACCAGTTGGGTTCACTAGTGAATTCTATCAAACATTGAAAGAAAAATTAATACCAATCCTTCTCAAACTCTTCCAAAAGATTGAAGAGGAGGGAACACTTCCAAACCCATTTTATGAGACCAGAATTACTCTAACACACCTGATGCAAAAATTCTCAACAAAATATTAGCAAACTGAACTCAACAACACATTAAAAGGATTATACACCATAAGCAAGTAGGATTTATCCCTGGGATGCAAGGATGGTTCAACATAGGCAAATTAATAACGTGATAGACCACGTTAATAGAACGAAAGATAAAAATCTTATGATTATCTCAATAGATGAGGAAAAAGCATTTGACAAAATACAGCATGATTAAAACTTTCAAAAAATTAGGTAAAGAGGGAACATACCTCAACATAACAAAGGCTCTATATAACAAACTCACAGCTAACATTATACTCAATGGTGAAAAGTTGAAAGCTTTTCCTCTAAAATCAGGAACAAGGGTACCCATTCTTACCACTCTTATTCAACATAGTACTGGAAGTCTTAGCTAGAGCAATTAGGCAAGACAAAGACATAAAAGACATGCAAATAAGAAAGGAAGAAGTAAAATTGTCTTTGTTTACAGATGATATGATTTTATATGAAGAAAATCCTAAAGACTCAGCCAAAAAACTGTTGGAACTAATGAATGAATTCAGGGAAGTTGCAGGATGTAAAATTAACATTCAGAAATCCGTTACATTTCTATACACTAACAACAAAACATCTGAAAAAAAAATGAAGTAAACGATCTCATTCACGATTGAATCAAAAATAAAATACTTAGGAATAAATTTAAACAAGGAGCTGAAAGATCTGTACAATGAAAACTACATGGCCTAATGAAAAACATTGAAGAAGATGCAAACAGATGGAAAGATATCCCGTGTTCGTGGATCAGAAGAATTAATATTGCTAAAATGGCCACACTACCTACAGTGATCTATAGATTTAATGCAATCCCTCTCAAAATTCCAATGGCATTTTTCACAGAAATAGAAAACACAATCCTAAAACTTGTATGGAACTACAGAAACTAGACTAGCCAAAGCATTCACGAGAAAGAAGAACAAAGCCAGAGACATCACATATCTTCATTTCAAAGTATATTACAAAGCTATAGTAATTTACAAAATATTATACTGGCATAAAAATAGACAAATAGACCAATGGAACACAATAGAGAGCCCAGAAATCAACCCTCATGTATATGGTCAACTAATATTTGACAAAGGAGCCAGGAATATTTAATGGAGAAGGGATAGTCTCTTCAATAAATGATGCTGGAAAAACTGGATAACCACATGCAGAGCAATGAAATTGGATCCCGACCTTGCACCACTCACAAAAATTAACTCAAAATGAATTAAAAACTTAAACATAAAACCTGATACTATAAAATTCCTAGAAGAAAACCTAAAGAAGAAACTCCTTGATGTTGGATTGGGTAATAATTTTTTGATATGACACCAAAACCACAACTAATAAAAGAAAAAAATCAACAAGGGGGACTACATCAAGCAAAAAAGCTTCTGCACAGCAAAAGAAACAAAGAATATGAAAATCAACCTACAGAACAGGAGAAAATATTTGTAAGTCATATATCGAATAAGGTGTTAATATCCATGATATATAAAGAATTCATACAACTCAATAACACCACCACCAACAAAACCCCAAACAATCTGATTAAAGATAAGTGGATAAGCTGATAGGCATTTTTCTAAAGAGTGCATACAAATGGCCAACAGGTGCCTGAAAAAATGCTCAGTGTCACTAGTCATCAGCGAAATGCAAATCAAAACTACGGTGAGATATCCCCTCATACCTATTAGAATGGCTATCATCAGAAAGACAAAAAATAAGTGCTGGCGAGTATGTGGAGAAAAGGGAAACTTTGTGCACTGTTGGTAGGAATGGAAGTTGGTTCGGCCTCTATGGAAAACAGTATGGAAGCTCCTTTAAAAAATTAAAATACAACTACAACAGGACCCAGCAATCCCACTTCAAAGGGATATATTCAAAGGAAATGAAAACAGGAGTTAGAAGAGATATCTGCACACCCATGTTTAGTGTAGCACTATTCACAATAGTCCAGATAATGAAACAACCTAACTGTCCATCAGTGGATGAATGGATATACGTATAATGGAATCGTATATAACCATGAGAAAGAAGAAGATCCTGCCACTTGCAACAACATGGATGGATCAGACAAACACTGCATAATATCACTTATGTGGAATTTTAAAAAGCCCAACTTAAAGAAATAGAAACTAAAATGATGGTGTGAAGGTTACCAGGGACTAAGGAATGGGGGAAAAGGGGAGATGCTGGTCAAAGAGTATAAACTTCTTTCCAAGATGAATACATTTTGGAAATCTAACGTGCAACATGATGATTATAGTTAATACTGTATTATATGCTTGCAAGCTGCTAAAAGAGTAGATCTTAAATGTTCTCACTACAAAAAAGAAATGGTAATTATGTGACATGATGCAGGTGTTAGCTCACAATATGGTGGTAACCATTTTGCAATATAGAAGTCTATCAAGCCAACACATTTTATGCCTTCAAGTTACACAGTATTATATGTTAATTATTTCTCAATAAACCTAAAGTAAAAAAATCCAAAATACTGCCTACTGAGCCCAGTCCAAATTATTGACCTGCAGAATCATAAGCAGAAAATGATTAAGTCACAAGGTTTTGGGGTGCTTTTAATGTATAATAGACAGCTGATATGCTCAACTAATTAGCAGTATTTGACAAGGTTGATCATGCTTCTATATGTATATATTTTTCAAATTATGGTAAAATATACATAACATAAAACTTACCAACTTAAAAACATTTTAAGTGCATAACTCAGTTACAATAAAAGCATTCACATGGAAAACCATCACCACTATTCATTTCCAGAACTTTTTCATCATCCCGAACAAAAATTCTATACCCATTAAATAATAACTTCCCATTTCCCCCTCCCCTATTCCCTGACAACCATCATTTTACTTTCTGTTTCTATGAATTTGCCTAGTTTAGGTACTTCATATAAGTAGAATCATATATTTTTCCTTTTGTTCCTGGCTTATTTCACTTAGCATAAAGGCTTCAAGTTTCATCCATGTTGTAGCATGTATCAGAGTTTCCTTGTTTTTAAGGCAAATAATATTACATTCTATGTATATGCCAAATTTTGTTATCCATTCATCAGTTGATGGACATTTGGGTTGCCTTTACCTTTTGGTTATTGTGGAAAATGCTGGTATGAAGATTGGTACACAAGTATCTGTTTGAGTCCCTGTATGTCTTTCTTTTTAAAACCCCTTCTTCCAGGATGTTTTTTCTCTTATTTCACTAACTGCTTCTTCTCATATTTCTTTGTCGTTCTTACCTGCCACACTTTTGAACATTTGAATGCCTCAGAGCTCATTTCTTAGATTTCTCTTTCTATACTCATTTCCTTATTCAGTCTGGCCCCCTGGCTTTAAATTCCCACATTTGAGATGAGACCCACATTTATGTTCCAGCTTGGAACATAACTACAAGCTCACACTCAGCTGTCTACCCAATATACTTATTTGTATGTCTAACAGGCATCTTAAACTAAATCAGTCCAAACTTTAAATCCTATATTACTCTCAAATTATTCTTCTATTGTTCCCATCTTACCAAGTAACAGTTCCATCCTAACAGTTTCTCTGGCCAAGTTATTCTTGATTCCTGTGTTTTTCTTTTAATTCATTTGGAAATCCTGTAGGCTGTACCTTCAAAATATATCCCTAGTCATTCCTCCTCCACCTGAAGTGAACCACCAGCAACCGTTACCTAGGTTATTGCTGATAACCTCATAGCTGGTCGTCATGCTTCCACTTTTCTCCTCTACAGTCTGTTCTCAACACAGCATCTAGAGTATTTTTAAAAGGCAAGTCTTCCCCTCTGCTCAAACTCCTCCAATCACCGTTGTAAAATCCAAAGTCATTACTGTCTTTTAAGGTCTTTATGTTCCTGCCATATATCTTTTAAAATTACTTACTTAATTAATTAATTTTTGGCTGTCTTGGGTCTGCGTTGCTGCGCGCAGGCTTTCTCTAGTTGCGATGAGCAGGGACTACCCTTCGATGCGGTGCACGGGCTTCTCATTGCGGTGGCTTCTCTTGTTACAGAGCACAGGTTCTAGGCGCGTGGGCTTCAGTAGTTGTGGCACACAGGCTCAGTAGTTGTGGCTCACGGGCTTAGTTACTCCGTGGCATGTGGGATCTTCCCGGGCCAGGGCTTGAACCCATGTCCCCTTCATTGGCAGGCAGATCCTTAACCACTGTGCCACCAGGAAAGCCTTGCTCCTGACATATTTTTGATCTTATCTCCTACTACTTTCCTCCTATCCACTCCACATTGGTCTCTTTGCCATTCCTCAAACACACTGTACGCATTCCTCCTTCAGAATCTTGGCACTTGCTTGTCCTTTTCCCTGGAAAATTCTTTTTCACTTCCTCAGACCTCCATTTGAATGTCACCATCTAAATGAGACCTCCCATGACTACCATTTAAAAAACAGCTACTTCCTCATTTTCCACATCTTCTATCTCTTGTAGTCTGCTTTATTTTCTTCTTTATCTGACGTCCTTCCTTTATATTAACTTACTTATCATCTGCTTTCCCACTGGAATGTAAGTTCCATAGGTGCATGGACTTGGTCTATTTTGTTAATTGTTGCATTGCTGGCAGCCAGAAGAGTACTTGGCAAGTAGTAGGCACTCAATCAATTAATGTCGAATGGACGAAGACATCATAAGCAACTCTGCCTCATAATATATACACTATAATGTAGATCTGAAGAATATACCCTCAGCTAACAGGACAAGCTGACCTTCAGAAAGTAGTTACTTGTTGTACATCTATTAGATTGTGAAGATTGCTTGTCCTAAGGATAATACATTTCATGTCAGTATAGAGTAGTTTTGTTTTTGTTTTGTGGCAGTTGTTAGAGAGTAAGACCATTTGTATTTTGCAGCCACTTCTAGCTCTTGATATACAATCAGGAATTTTATCTTACCATTCAGTGATGCAGCGGTAGAGAGTAGGGAAGGGAGAAGGACGTCAAAGACTAACTTAGTAATAATTAAAAATTATATTTTTATACAAATATGGAATGAACACACATCAAAGAGTTATTAAACGCATTAACAAGGGAATCAGTAGTAAAGTTGGTGTCAAGAGCAATTGAAGAACTTTTAGGCACATCATGACTTTTAGAATGTCGACTACCAGGTTAGATGCAAACCTGGTTGGTATCATTCTGGCCAATAAAACCACAGCTTTGTGGTTCACTTTTCCATAGTAGAGAAATTATTTACAGTTCTACCTGATGAAAATCTGCAAGTTATCTTCTAACCTCAAAGAATCTTGGTCCCAATCAATAATAGCAAGTCAAACAACGGTAAGTCTGCTAGAGAATTAGACACTTTTTGAGTAGGTCTGTGAGACGAAGCTCCAGCATGACACTGAAAGGGCACACAGTTTTCCTTCTGCCTTATTTCCAAGTTTTTTCTTAACAGTGACATAGACCGAATTAATCTTAAAGTGATTTCTACTTATTAATTTAGAATTTTTCAGAGGGAGGGATTTCCAATGATAAAAATAATAGCGCGACCTCATTTTTCAATCCCCAAATCCGAACATCCAATACGACAAGTTGGGAGGTGAGAGTGGATCAACAGTAAGGCAGCTTATTTGGAATCAAGACTTTCAGACAATTGTGAATAATGCTCAGTATAAGGATATAGACTTTTTGAATCTAATCATTAGTTTTTCTTTTAAAACAGTTTCCTGGTTAAGAAGTTTTTTGTTTGGAGTGTGTGCAATGCTTGGGGATTCATGTAAGCAGGGAAATGGACATGTGGAGGAATTAATGCTGTTAGACCCCACAAGGAATTGTGGATCAGTGGCTGGCCATGGTCCCCCCTAGGATGAGGTTGTAGTGCCTGAGGCTGCACTCCAGAGACTGGAGTTGTGTTCTCAGTTCTATCAACAAGTGTGTAAGAAACTACTGGGAGCCAAAAGAAGATGTGGAAAAATGAGGAAAGAATTAGTTTCCCTCTCCTAATCTGTGAATCACAGTAGGTATTGTTACTCCCATTTTACTGAAAGGCAAGTAAGACTTAGAAATATGAAGTAACAGATCCATGCAGTTAACGGCAGGACCATCTCCAAAGCCAGTAATTTTTACTTCTTTCTTTTACTAAAAATGGTACATCACTGCTTTCATCTGGGTGACTTGGCAGAGCAGACGGTCCATAAATCCTCCGTGTCTCTGGACCTCGTGTTATTATCTTAGGTGTTTTCATACGTGTAAAGCTCTTATCTGGCACAGGATAAGCACTCAGTGTATGCCAGATATTACCTTCATTACCGGTTTTGCATGCCCTTTGTACCCACTAAATATCTTATTTTATCCTTACAATTCTATGAAACTGGCAGGGCAGATATTATTGCTGTCTTACAGATGAGAAAACGGACGTTCAGGTAGATTTAGCATCTTTTTCCACAATAACTTCGGGAGTAAGAGGCAGATGTGACTAAAATAGGCATACTGTCTGGGGCCATCCCCACTGCACATCCCACTGCCGCTTTTGCAGACGCTATTGTTTTCACACATGCTGCTTCCCTGCTCCCCACACCAAGCCCCAGTGATCACAGCACTTTTCTCTCTGGAGTGTCCAAGTATTCTCTTCCACCTCCTTCTCCCTCCCTGTCTCCTTAAATATTCTTTTTGAGGTATGTGCTTTTGAAACTGGAAGGAAGGGCAGCATGCAACTTGCAGCCACCAGCCTTTCAGTGAGGGAGGGCTAACAGCTCCCTCTGCTGTCCATTACGGGTAGGGCAGGCTCTGCCCAAAAGCTCGGGGTCCCAGTGAAGGGTCACAGTCCCTAAATTACCCCCAGAAAGAGATACTGTGGTAAAATTCCAAAATTCAAATAATAAGCTAGGAAACAAGGTCTGAAAGAATTCATATTCCCTACTTATTTTTAGTATCACTAGAAAAAATAAGTGAAGATCTTGGAAATTCAGGTGGAATTATTAGAAGAAATAATCTATTTGTAAAAAAAATATATATATATACATATATATACACACATATATATATATTATTCATATTACAAAGAACCTTGGCTTTGGAATCAGACACAACAAGAGTCTAATCCTAACTCTGCTATTGATCAGTTTTTTGACTTTGGGAAATTATCCCCACTTCTCTAGCCTCAGTTTCTCCTTCTTTGAAAAGTAAATAGCCAATGTTGCCAACTGCCTCGCACAATGGACATTCAGTGGAAAAATAAAAAGGGAAAGTAGGGAAGATATAGACATGTGGGCATTAAAATTTCTTAATGATAGACTGCCTTAATGGAAAGCTGTATTCAATCTATAACATTTTTATTTCATTAACTATTTTATATATCTATTCTGGAATTTTGCTTGTCTTATTTTTTTAGACACATATCAATTATGGAAATTAATGAATTTGTCCTTAAGAGTAGTTGCCTACTCAATTCCATAGCCACCAAGAGTAAAGGCAGCTCTGCTACAAAAGAGGAAAAGTCTCCATTTCTGGGATACGAGCTCAAACAAAACCAACCAAAGATCAAAAAACTCTTTATCACTTTCTTCCCAAGAATAGCTTAAGGCAGAGCTGGGTGATTAGGGGAGGCTTCCTGGAACAGGTGGAGTTGGATACGAACTTGAGTGTTGAGTTAAATAGGTAGAAACAAGGGAAGAAATTAATGAATATACCTCAGCCTATCCTTCAAAGCCTGGGGATTTACAAAGGGGATGAAAGGCCAGTGGCCCCAAAGGGGAAAGTTATACAGAAGAGACCAAAAGGATGTTTCAAGAGAAGCCTAGAGAAAGAGGCTGTTTGGTACAATAATTACATTTATAATTCAAGGAAACTTCAGAACATTTACAATATGGTGAAAACTTAAAGAAACTTATTGTTAACTAATAAAAATAGCTAAGCAATGATATCACAAATCTGTGATCCATTATTATATCCATTAGAATGACTAGATTAGTAAAAGAAACAAGTGGAAGTTGGGTAGATTATACTGGAGCTCAATCTCTCTCAGCATAGAGAAGAGAACAGCTGATGGATAAACAATTGCTATCCCCAATGGAGGAGTCCAGCAGATTCTTATGGGCTAACGTTCTATCTTTGGAAAGGGCTAATGTTCTATCTTTGGAAAGGGAAATTAAAAATAAGGCCAAAACTACAGAATAGAAACATGTCTTCTGGGTGTTCTGAGCCTTTTGTGACTGGGCTTTCTTGGGTCATGGTGTGCAAGAATTTTTAAGGTGAACTCTTAGAAGGGTGCCAACACCCAGTGTTTAACCTATGGGATACAGACTCTGGGGCTATATGTTCCCCATTAGCAATAACAGCAACGATGATGCAATACTATAGGCACACTTGTTTATTGCACCGTGCAGATGCTGAGTATTTTTTTTTTATTTTATAAATTCAAGGTTTGTGGCAACCCTGCATTGTTAGATGATGGTTAGCATTTTTTTAGCAGTAAAGCACTTTTTAACTAAGGTATGCACATTGTTCTTTTTAGACATAATGTTATTGCACACTTAATAGACTACAGTATAGTAAAAGCATAACTTTAATATTCACTGAGAAACCCAAAAATTCGTGTGAGTAGCTTTATCGCAGTGGTCTGGAAATGGAGTTCAGTATCTCTGGACCTCTAGCTGAGGAGCTAACAGTGGCAGACAGCTTCTCCCTTCTTCCGATTTCTCTTGGGACTCTTTTGACTCTTTCACAGGACTGCTTTCTTCTTCTTCTTTTTTTAAATAAATAAACTAATTAATTAAATTAAAAAATGCCCTGGTGTTGATGCCAAAAACATCAATTTTATGATGTTTTGCTGATCACCTGATCTTCAAACTCATGTTTCAAATGTTTGTGTTACCAAAATGACCTCATTCTTTTTTTTTTTTTTTTGCCCAATTCATCACCCCCCATCCCCCATGGCTTTCCCCCCTTGGTGTCCATACGTTTGTTCTCTATATCTGTGTCTCAATTTCTGCCCTGCAAACCAGTTCATGTCTACCATTTTTCTAGGTTCCACATCTATGCGTTAATATACGATATTTGTTTTTTTCTTTCTGACTTACTTCACTTTGTATCACAGTCTCTAGATTCATCCACGTCTCTACAAATGACCTAATTTCGTTCCTTTGTATGGCTGAGTAATATTCCATTTTATATATGTACCACACCTTTATCCATTAGTCTGTCAATGGGCATTTAGGTTGCTTCCCTGACCTGGCTATTGTAAACAGTGCTGCAATAAACATTGGGGTGCATGTGTCTTTTTGAATTATGGTTTTCTCTGGGTATATGCCCAGTAGTGGGATTGCTGGATCATATGGTAATTCTATTTTTAGTTTTTTAAGGAACCTCCATACTGTTCTCCATAGTGGCTGTATCTATTTACATTCCCACCAACAGTGCGAGAGGGTTCCCTTTACTCCACACCCTCTCCAGCATTTGTTGTTTGTAGATTTTCTGATGATGCCCATTCTAACTGGTGTGAGGTGATATCTCATTGTAGTTTTGATTTGCATTTCTCTAATGCTTAATGATGTTGAGCATTCTTTCTTGTGCTTCTTGGCCATCTGTATGTCTTCTTTGGAGAAGTGTCTATTTAGGTCTTCTGTCCATTTTTGGATTGGGTTGTTTGTTTTTTAATATTGAGCTGCATGAGCTGTTTATATATTTTGGAGATTAATCCTTTGTCCATTGATTCATTTGAAAATATTTTCTCCCATTCTGAGGGTTGTCTTTTTGTCTTGTTTATGGTTTCCTTTGCTGTGCAAAAGTTTTGAAGTTTCATTAGGTCCCATTTGTTTATTTTTGTTTTTTATTTCCATTACTCTAGGAGGTGGATCAAAAAAGATCTTGCTGTGATTTATGTCAAAGATTGTTCTGCCTATGTTTTCCTCTGAGAGTTATATAGTGTCTGGTCTTACATTTAGGTCTCGAATTCCTTTTGAGTTTATTTTTGTGTATGGTGTTAGGGAGTGTTCTAATTTCATTCTTTTACATGTAGCTGTCCAGTTTTCCCAGCACCACTTATTGAAGAGACTGTCTTTTCTCCATTGTACATCCTTGCCTCCTTTGTCATAGATTAGTTGACCATAGGTGCGTGGGTTTATCTCTGGGCTTTCTATCTTGTCCCATTGATCTATGTTTCTGTTTTTGTGCCAGTACAATATTGTCTTGATTACTGTAGCTTTGGAGTATAGTCTGAAGTCAGGGAGTCTGATTCCTCCAGCTCTGTTTATTTCCTTCAAGACTGCTTTGTCTACTTGGGGTCTTTTGTGTCTCCATACAAATGTTAAGATTTTTTGTTCTAGTTCTGTAAAAACTGCCATTGGTAATTTGATAGGGATTGCATTGAATCTGTAGATTGCTTTGGGTAGTAGAGTCATTTTCACAGTGTTGATTCTTCCAATCCAAGAACATGGTATATCTCTGCATCTGTTTGTATCATCTTTAATTTCTTTCATCAGTGTCTTATAGTTTTCTACAGACAGGTCTTTTGTCTCCCTAGGTAGGTTTATTCCTAGATATTTTATTCTTTTTGTTGCAGTGGTAAATGGGAGTGTTTCCTTAATTTCTCTTTCAGATTTTTCATCATTAGTGTATAGGAATGCAAGAGATTTCTGTGCATTAATTTTGTATCCTGCAACTTTACCAAATTCATTGATTAGCTCTAGTAGTTTTCTGGTGGCATCTTTAGGATTCTCTATATATAGTATCATGTCATCTGCAAACAGTGACAGTTTTACTTCTTTCCAATTTGTATTCCTTTTATTTCTTTTTCTTCTCTGATTGCCATGGCTAGGACTTCCAAAACTATGTTGAATAATAGTGGTGAGAGTGGACATCCTTGTCTTGTTCCTGATCTGAGGACTGCTTTCTTCTGTCTAATAGAAATATTAGACTTTCCTGGCAGTTCTGTGGTTAAGATTCTGCACTTTCACTGCAGGGGTCACGGGTTCGATCCCTGGATGGGGAACTAAGATCCCACATGCAGCCAAAAAAAACACAAAATAATAATCTTAAGAGCATAGAAAATAAAAGTAGTAAAATAATTAGGACGGGGTGAGTTTGGAGTATTTATCATTTTTGTTTTTAATATACTTTATTTAATTTCAAGTTTATATGATAGTTTAATTTTTAATGGCTGTGTTTAACAACTGCTTACCAAAATTCCTGAAAATTTACCAATTGCCTCTTGTGAGCTGGTACGAGCCAGCTCCAGCACATCATCAGGAGACAACTCAATCAGGTACTGGATATTTATGAAAAAAGGGTTTTGGAGTTGTCCAATGTGAATAGGTTTGCTAGGAAAGGAAAAAAATATGACTATTATTCAGTAGTTCAAAATTGAAAAAAAGAGTAAATTATGTAATTTAATTCCATTAAAATTGTTAGGTTAATGGTAATCTAGAGATATTTCTTAAGATCTACCATTGTCTTCATAGCTCCTTTCTCCTTGCCCTCCACTCCAAGGCTTTCTGAATAGGTTTTTTGAAAAGCAGCTTTATTGAGATATCATTTATATACCATAAAATTCACCCATTTTAAGTGTACAATGAAGCGGCTTTTCATAGCTCCTTTGACTGACTATTCTCAGAGGTTTCCCTCATCTTTTTCTCTCCTCAGTGAGAAAACTAAGCAGAATGTGTTGATTTCCTGTATTAAAATGTTACAACTTTGACTTTTGTCAAATGCTTTTTCTGTTGAGATGATCCTGTGATTTTTATCTTTCCTTTTGTTAATGTGGTGTATCACATTGATTTATTTGGGGGTACTGAAACTTACTTTCATCCCTGGAATAAATCCCACTTGATCATGGTGTTTGATCCTTTTCATGCGTTGTTGAATTTGTTTTGCTAATATTTTTGTTGAAGATTTTTGCATCTACATTCATCAGAGATATTGGCCTGTAACTTTCTTTTTTTGTAGTGTCTTTGTCTTGTTTTGGTATCAGGGTAATTGTGGTCTTGTAGAATGAATTTAGGAGTGTTCCCTCCTCTTCAGTTTTGTGGAATAGTTTGAGAAGAATAGGTATTATCTCTTCTTTATATGTTTGGTAGAATTCCCTGTGAAGCAGTCCAGTCCTGGACTTTGTTTGCTGGGAGTTTTTTTGATGACTAATTCAATTTCACTGTTAATGATCAGTCTGCTCTGATTGTCTATTTCTTCCTGATTCAGTCTTGGCAAGTTGTATATTTCTAGAAATTTGTCCCTTTCTTCTAGGCTGTCCAATTTGTTGGTATATAACTGTAGTATTCTCTTTTGATTTTTTAAAATCTCTGTGGTCTTGGTTGTAATTTCTCCTCGTTCGTTTCTTATTTTGTTTATTTAGGTCCTCTCTCTTTTTTTCAAAAAAAAAAAACCCAGCTCTTTGTTTCATTTATCTTTTCTATTTTTTGTCTCTGTTTTATTTATTTCCTCTCTGATCAAAGGTTACAGCTTTGAAAGCTATTTTATGTTATTACTTAATCTTATATACAACAGTAACTTTCCTTTGGGGATAAAACAAACATTTTCAGCAAAGTGGATCTCTCCCACATTAGCCTCAAGCTGAAGGAAGCGAGTCCTTGATGGTGGAATGCCAGACATCAGTCAGCAGGTGAAGCTCGGTTGGTCTTAGTCTTCATGGAAGTCACACCTGTAGCATAACACCCCAAAATAACAATTATTGGGTTTCAAGCCCTGCCCTCTACTACTATCCTTCCCTAACAGCTCATGGTAAGGAGGCCAAATAAAACATGAGGATAGGACACAGAACTAAAAGTCATTCTGGACTTATATGTTAATGCCTTTATATGCATTATAACCAATACAATTATTATTAAATTCCTCATTTTATAGATGAGGCAGTTGAGGCTCAGAGAGAGAGTAACTTGTCAGAGGTCTTACAGCTGGTTAGTGGTTGCCTTGGCTTGCAGTGACACTGTGCAGGATCCCCTGTTTTTGCATCAGGTACCCTGTAGGCCTGTGAGAGGTACTGTGGACAAGGAAAGCCAATCCCATCCAGAATAGATTTCAATTCAGTAAGGATGAATTGATGCTCCTTCTATGGTGAAAGAGGTCTGATGCAATCAACTTGCCACCAAGTGGCTGGCTGGCCCCTTCAAGCTCAGTGTTAGGCTCTGCTACTGGAATATCAAATTTTCATCAGTGGCAGGACCCTTAGTGAGAAGGAGCCCATGTTTGGGGGCCTCTTCATAAAAGGCCTGATACCATGGCCATTATGGATCCATTGCACAAGCCCAGGAGTGGCTGAGAAAAGAGCCTGACCAAGGAGAGAGGACCTCTGCCAGGTTATTGAGGGACTCCTCTTTCCTGGGCATCAGTGTGAGAAGCATAGATTTACACGCTTGTGCTCACACCAACAGGTCCATCCACATGCCCCCATGTGTCTCCAGTCTTCCAATTTTGCTTCTTCTAGGACCCTGATCAACCAGTGAATCCATTGTCACTACACAGGCGTCCAAGTATAACCCATCTCTTCCTCCATTCAAGGTAAATAAGCAAGCACGCTGCTCACAGTTCTGCTCACTGGGAGGATTTCACTTCATTGCTGCCTTCCAGATCATTCAGTTTCAGCTTTCACCCACATGTGGAGGTAATCCATCTATGTACAAGCCCTGAGATTTTCTTCCTCCATCAGCTGGTTGTAGGCCCCGCTCACCCCAGAAATAAATTGAAGGAAAGATGTCCATGTATCAGAATAGATGACATCAGGTTTTAGACCACCTGTTCATGCAACTTAGTTTTGCTCTCCTGACCTGCTCAGGCTGGATCCCAAATATTTTATTTCCATTGTCTAATGATTTGCTTCTGTTCTCTGTTAATCTTATGACTCAGTGGATTTGGTAATTCGGCTCATTAAGGACAGCTTCTGCAGCTTATCTAGGACACACTGTTCTCATGGCAGAAGGCAGGAACACAAGAGACCAAAAGAGCCCTGCATGTGCATTTAGAATTTCTGGTCAGTCATGTTGTATACACATGCACATACACCCCATTGTCACCTGGCCAAGTATGACAAGGGGATGTGGAAATATATTTTACCCATGAAGAGACGGGCAAGGGAGGGGCTGTATAATGCTCTTACAAGAGAGGGAGCAGAGAGTTGGGAGTAAAATACCATCTGCCACATTCTTGAAGCCTTCTTTGACCAATCCTGCCCATCACGATCTCTTCTTTAGTCTTTCTGTGATATCTATTGTCTAGACCACTCACAATTTTCTCCTTAGTTGTGTAGAGTTTTTGTTATGCTTTGGTTTAGGTTTATTTTTCTTCCCAGTAAGCTTGAGAATAGGAGCCAGGAATTACATTTCCCTTAAATCTTTTAGTACAGTGCTGAGAGCATCTCACTTCCTCAATGTAATTAGCTAAGGGGTTGATAACCTCTTTATGATAAAATCATTAGCCACATCAGTTTTTATCTGGTAGCTCAAGGATCCCTGAAGATGCACTCAGGAGATATTTTCCTATTATTACTTTACATATATGAGAAGCTACTTCTTTTAAAGGTGATTCAGAAAAGAGCAAGTTCAGAGAAGAAAAAGAAGGCTCAACAAATATTTGTTATAGGTGCATAGATATACTCCTCCTTTGTGGAGCTTACAGTTTAGCATCTACAAATCCTGGGGTATTTTCTGATCATCACAGAGAAAAGACTGATTTCATCTCAATTTCTAAAAAATGTTTTGGTGAGATGGACATCAGGGGCGTGTTATCTTATTCCCTCATAACATTAATATGGAAAGTCAGTTTATATTTAATCACTAGGTGGTGACATTATGGTGTAGTTAGACGTAATGTATTCAGATTCTCTATTTGCCAGACAATTCTAGTCAATATTACCAGCAGCTCTTAGGCAAAGGCGACAACTAGTCCATTAAGCCAAATGTTTCCGATCATCAGAAGCTCTGGGTTGTTTTTTTTTCTTCTGTAAAGTGGATTAATGCAAGAATCTAGTTTGTTTATATAGTTATTAGACTATTAGACTTGTTTATATAGTTATTAGTTTGTTTATATAGTTATTAGACTCTTTCTTATGTCATCATCTTGAATTAAACAATCTGTGACTAAACGCTAATCTCCGGTTGGCTTCTGTTTTAGCCAAGCTATTGAAGGTCAGGAGACCCTGAGCTGCTCTGTGCATCCCTCTGACCACAAGGAGTGCTTCATGGGAAATGAGAGGCCTCTCTGAACATCAAAAAGGGAGCTGGTGTTTTGCTTGCCCACTGATCCGGAGTTGTGACAGAGATAAAATTGTAATTTCTAAGGCTCAGTCTGGTCTTGCCTTAGGTACCTATCTAAGCCTTATGTAACATGTCATTTTACCGTCAGAAGGACCTGGATTTGACTCCTAACCCCAGGCAAGTTGTATTTTCCTATTTGCAAAATGTGGGCAATACGAATTTTGCTACCAAGGGCTGCTGAAGGCCTAAGTGTGAATCGATATCTATAACTTTGTCTATATCCACATTCATATTCATATCTACTAATAATACTGCCCTGCCATGATAGGGGCACTCAACATTTATTAATGTACTCCCTCATCCCTTTATTCCTCATATCAAACTCTCTTCTAGACAAGCCAGTCTTCTCACTGACTCCAAATATGTTTTTCTCATTCTCACCTTCAGGTGGTGATGAAATAGGAACAAATGGAAAAATGAATATCCTTTCCTCAATCTTCCCTTTCAAAATTCTATCCTTCCTTTGAGATTCACTTAAAACACAGCTCTCTCTCTCTGTGTCACAATGATCATATCTTAATATTTTATGGTCCTCTTTTTTTCTCCATTTCAGAGTGGGTATTTTGATTTCCTAAGGAAAAGATCAATTCCTTAGGACCAGAGCTATGTCATGGACTTCAGTCGCATCCCCTAATGAATCTAACATAGTGCTAGGCACATGGAAGACTCAACACACTTAGGTTAGGGATTTGAACTGAAAAAGGGCTAACAGCTCTTTAAGGGTAACGCATGGAAGGAGCATTTGCCGGTGATATGAAGTTTAGAAGATCATGCCAAGAGTTCAGTTTAGTTATTCTGAATTTTAATTATTCTTTACCCCAGGCTTTGGTGAATTTTTTTCAAGGACCTTCAAGCATATATTAATTGAAACATATAATATTGATAAACATTTTGTAAAGAATAAATTATCTCTCAGAGTCTGCATGAAATAATTCAGACCAGCCAGAAAAATTTATGTCTCTTCTGTAAAATGTTTATTTAAAGAATTTGGTTTGAATATTTGTTGTTAGAAGATACCCAGCCAGCCTTCGACTATGCCTTTCTAGGATATTCCATCTTGACTAAATTTTAATCCTAGGTTGTCTGTTCTTTCAGCCAGAATCTCCATTGCGCCTGTGGTTATAGACGCATAGAAGTGGTACAACCATTTCTCTTATTTGCCAAAGCTGAACATAAAGAAGTATAATCAGGTTTTGGATCACCTGCTGTTTATATTTGTGTCATTGACTCTCATGTCCTTTCTCCCTCATCTCATCAGTGTTTCACCTAATGGACCGTTGGTCGTGACGATGAAATATTATGACATATTTCTTCAGGATCTTAGAGTCAGGAAGTTTAAACTGCTCCTGGATACTCCTATATTCACTTGATGGACCACTCAAGTTTACAATTAACTGACCACTACAGGTATTTGCGCTTTCCAGATAGTGAGGGTAAATAAGAACGCTCTTCCTTCTGACTTGCAGAGAAAAGAGGCAGACAATTGTGTACATGGCATTCTCTGGATATACAACCAGACAAGTAAAAATGAAAATATAATGAGTAGATTCAGCTATACAGAATTCATTATAAATCTCTAAACCTAAAGAACAGCAATACAGTAATTATAATATAGATCTACACTTCTCCTTTACTTTTGTTATCTTTCGCAAAAATTTTTCCTCAAAGTTTCTAAACTCCCAGAAATCTTATGTCTGGATACATACTAACTGATTTTACATTGAACCCATTTTACTGATTTCTGTTACTAGATTTCAAAACCTCTTGAAAAATAAACTGTTATCATTCAAGTAAAATCAATACTATTTATATATATGTAATTGTTTCAAAATAAAGGTCCTTTCAATGTCACGCTCTGGTCTAAAAGGCAGGTAGATAGAGACGGATAAGGATCAATAGATATATATCCACAGGTATATTATATACAAACATGTATAATCATTTTTATTATATTTAGTATATATTTATTGTGTTTTTACAACTAGTTTATATTTAGTTACAGGTATATATATATAAATACATATATGTATATCATAGTCTTTAGTTTTCATTGTATTCTAGTAAGCTGAGCGTACTATTAACACGTTCCCATAGTACAGATAAATTCATCACTTTGCAGGTTTGGCTGTCTAGAGCCTCGGATCTTCTTTATAACCTGGAGAGAAGCATACTAGCAGAATGGTTAAAAACTTGGGGTTTGTGGTCAGGCAACTCTGATTCTAATGCTGACTCTGCTCCTTACTAAAAGCCTCAGTTTTCCTATCAGTAATAACATGGAGATAGTAATACCTGTCTACTGAATTGTTGAGAGGATAATGAAATATTCACATAAGTGTCTAGCACTGGGCCTGGCACCTCAATAATTATTATTGCTATTATTGTAACATATCTCTGTCTTTTCTTTCAGGTAACATGTTCTAGCATTTTGTGACTTATTTTCCATTTGTCTCATTTGTTCTTTTCTCCTGACTTTTTCTTTTTTCCTCACTTTCCTAACTTTTTTCCATTAAGCAAGATTTTTAAAATATAACATTTTATCTCCTCTACTACATTTTGGCTAAACAACTTTGCATTATTGTTTTAGTGATTACAGTAGAGGTTACAATATACACCCTTGACTAACAGCAGTCTACCTTAAATTAGTCTTTTTCACTTTCCGAACAATGTAATAACCCTACAAGAGTTTAAGCCATTTATTTCCCTCCCACATTTTGTGCTATTGTTGTCATACATCTTACTTCTACACATGCTATAAATACAATAAGATAGCCCCCCATGTCGCGTCCCGGGACCCTGAAGATTATGGTTTAAAATTATTTCTTCATATAGCTCCATTCTAATAATAATAATAATTGGTCAAATTGTTAAGATCATTAAAATAAAATCATTTCAATTGGTTTGGGAAATTATGTCTATCTTTGCCTTCTTGAGGACCCTGTAGATGAAGTCATTCAAGCTTTAAATCTGTAAACTCTACCATTCCTAGTTTCAGGACCAAGACTCACCAAGGAATGAGGTTTATTATTAGCCTCACTCAGATGCCAGCTGGTGTGGTCTAGGATTAATCCTTCTTGTATAGACCTAAGGCCTGATGTGCTTGGTTGTGTGCCTTTGGAATCTATATACTATAGGATTTGCATTTGTTTACCCTCTTCTCTCTTCCCTTATATTAACCTCTCTCCTCAGTTGGTTCTATCCATAATGGCTAGGTATCTGCCTCAGTTTACTAACCAGCACATTATTCATCCACTGCTAGGAGTGAACACTGTGTTTGACTTCAACCTACCTAGTCAGAGACTTAATATCGTGCTTAAATCTTGTCAGATGGCATCTCTGGGGGAAATCGCTTCTTAGCTCTATAACTAGTGGCTGTGATTCTTTTAAAAATAAACAGATTGATCCTTCATATGACAATGCTGCCACTCTTACCACCAGTCTGACTTTGAATTTCACTTGGCGCTGGAATTCACTTATTTGAAGGGATAGTCCTCCAATTGGGGCAATTCTTCTTGTCCCCTTTAACCCAGTTTTAGCTTCTCTATCTTCACTAGACCATGTTGCTGAAGTTTTAGTACTTTTCAAACCTGAGCCTTAGACGTGAAGACTAAACTGAACGTTACGTAGAATAGCAGTTCTCAAAGTCTAGTCCCTCGACCCCTGCAGGTCCCTGAGATGCTTTCAGAATCTGTCGGGGAGGAACTTCATAATTATATCGACTTTATTTGCCTTTTTCACTGTGTTGACATTTGCACTGATGACACAAAAGCAATGAAGAGTAAAAGGGCTGGTACCTCAGTACAAATCAAAGCAGTGGTACCAAACCACACTAGCAGTCATTGCATTCTTCCTTGCCATACATTTGCAGTTAAAAACAAAAAAGCCAGTTTCACCTAACAACGTCCTTGGTGAATTATGAATTTTATTAAATATCAATCCTCAGGTGTTTGTAACATTCTGTGTAATAGAATGGGAAATGCATAAAACATTTCTGCTGCATTCTAAAATATGATGGTTGCCACTGGGGGAAAAAAACTTTGCAGTTGTTTAAGTTGTGAGTTGAGCTACTGACTTTTCTCATGAAACACCATTTTTATTTGAAAGAATAATTGACATATAAACTATAGTTGTTTTGACTTGGGTATCTGGCAGACATTTTCTAAAAAAAAAAACGGATGAATTAAACCTGTCACTTCAAGGAAAACATCTGACAGCGTTTGTTGTCAATGATAACATTAGAACATTCAAGCAAAGATTCAAATATTGGAAAAATTTATTTGCTACTATAAGCTTGATAGCTTCCTAATACTAAAAGGGTTTTCTGATGAGAAATGCGATTCTTTGATATTGTATAACATCAACATTTGGAAAATCTGCACAACTCAGGAAACCAGTATTTTCTAATAACCAAAGTATGATGATACAAAATTATGCATGGTTAAAAGATGTGTGCAAAGTGCAAGATAGACCAAAGGATTTTAATGTAATAAGACTACAAACAGTTCATTGAGGCAGTTTCAGATTTCATACTGCAAATAATCTGTAAAAAACTATCACTTGTAGAATTTTGTTTTAATGTCTAAGAGGAATAGCCTCAATTATGTGCAAAGGCTAATAAAATATGCTTCCTTTTCCCAACTATATCTGAATTAAGCTGTCTTTCCTTCATAAACTTCAATGAAAACAGCATATTAGAAGAGACTGAATACAGAAGCAGATATTAGAATCTAGCTGTCTTCTGTCAAGCCAGATATTGAAGAGCTTTGCAAAATGAAAAAATAATGCCACTCTTTACACTTAAATTTCTTTCTTCTGAAAAAGAGTTATTTTTCATTAAATATGTCTATTTTAAAGGGCATTGGGTTTATTATTGTCATTCTTAAATAAACAGGTAAATATTTTTTAAATGTCTCAGTTTTAATTTCTAATATGGTAAATATCAATAGATGTAACTCACACAAATAATTCTTTTGGACTTTTCAATAGTTTTAAGGATATAAAGGGGGTTGAGAACCACTAACATTATTGAGAATAAGGGTGGAAATATTGTCATTTTCTAGATGGCTAAAGGTTCAGATTTTCTACATCATTCTGGATAATTTACACAATTTAAATTTTCCTTATGCAAAAAATAGCTAAAGGATAATTTGTTTTGTAAAAGTATTACTCATTAGGGATCACCTGTTAAGGATATGTTTAAATAATAATAGCAAATAACTACACAACAAGACAAATCAAGGCTACGGGAAAAAAAGTAATCTTCTAAATTAAAAAAGAAGTCAAATAGATATAGAACATCCATTACCAAATTCCCAAGGGCAGAAACTTGAACTTAGTTGATTATAAAGAAGGAAATTCTAAGATGGATTGTCATTAGTACAAAAATAAGCCTCTCTTCTCATCTAAAAGAAATTTTAGATTAACATGAATACTTTCACTGATCATAATTGTTGCAGAAATTGAGAAGGAATTAAACAGTTTCTCATTGTAAATATTCATACTGTAGGGTATCGCAGTCAGTTTGAATTTGTCAAATTGTTCACAACTGAAGTGTAAAACTCTGGAGGTCAAGTTGTAGATTTATTAAAGTGAGTAGCAGCTAAAACTGGAGCTTGCAGGGCCCCTGTTCCAGTGATCCAGATACCTTTGTCATTGTCTTTGCTGGTCATTGAGTAATAATTATAGATGTCAGGAATTTTTTATTCTTTCTTCGGTACTGTGAAACCATAAAATACTAAAACATTTATGATGCAAAATTTAACTTCCATACTTAAAAAGACAAGACATTCTTCATTAGAGACAAGACATTCTTCATTATATGTGGATGACATTCAGCAAGGTAGCAGGATACATGATCAACATACAGAAATATGTTACATTTCTTTTACACTAACCATGAAATATCAGAAAGGGAAAGTTAAAAAAAAAATCCTTTGAAAATCGCATCTAAAAAAACTACTTAGGAATAAACCTGACCAAGAAGGTGAAAGACTTATACACTGAGAACTATAAAACACTGATAGAGGAAATTGAAGATGATTCAAAGAAATGGAAATATATCCCATGCCCTTGGATTATAAGAATTAATACTGTTAAAATGGCCATACTATCCAAAGCAATCTATAGATTTAATGTGATCCCTATCAAATTACCCATGACATTTTTCACAGAACTAGAACAAATAATCCTAAAATTTATATGGAATCACAAAAGACCAAGAATTGGCAAAGCAAACATGAGGAAAAAGAACAAAGCTGGAGGCATAACCCTCACAGACTTCAAACAATACTACAAAGTAATCAAAACAGCATGGTATTGGCACAAAAACAGACATATGGATCAATGGAACAGAATAGAGAGCCCAGAAATAAACCCACACACTTATGATCAATTAATCTTCAACAAAGGAGGAAAGAATATAAAATGGAGAAAAGACAGTCCCTTCAACAAGTGGTGTTGGGAAAGTTGGACAGCCGCATGGAAATCAATGAAGTTAGAACACTCCCTCACACCATACACAAAAACTCAAAATGGATTAAAGACTTCAACATAAGACATGATACCATACAACTCCTAGAAGAGAACATAGGCAAAACATTCTCTGACCTAAATCGTACCAATGTTTTCATAAGTCAGTATCCCAAGGCAATAGAAATAAAAGCAAAAATAAACAAATGAGACCTAATCAAACTTATAAGCTTTTGCAAAGCAAAGGAAACCATAAACAAAATGAAAAGACAACCCACAGAATGGGAGAAAATCTTTGCAAATGATGCTACCAACAAGGGATTAATTCAAAATATACAAACCACTCATAAATTCAATAACAAAAGATGCTCAACATTAATTATTAGAGAAATGCAAATCAAAACTACAATGAGGAACCCTCTCACACCAGTCAGAATGGCCATGATCAAAAAGGCTACAAATAATAAAGCTGGAGAGGGTGTGGAGGAAAGGGGAACTCTCCTACACTGTTGCTGGGAATGTAAATTGGTGTAGCCACTATGGAAAACAGTATGGAGGTTCCTTAAAAAACTAAAAATAGAGTTACCATATGATTCAGCAATCCCACTCCTCGGCATATATTTGGAGAAACCTATAATTCGAAAAGACATATATAATAAAGACACCCCAATGTTCACTGTAGCACTATTTACAATAGCCAAGACATGGAAGCAACCTAAATGTCCATTAACAAATGAATGGATAAAGAAAATGTGAGATCTATCTATCTATCTATCTATCTATCTATCTATCTATATCATCTATCTATCTATCTGTCCTACACACACACAATGGAATATTACTCAGCCATAAAACAGATTGAAATAACTCCATTTGCAGAAACATGGATGGACCTTGAGATTATCATACTAAGTGAAGTAAGCCATACAGAGAAAGCCAAATATCATACAGTATCACTTATATATAGAATCTAAAAAATGATACAAATGAACTTATTTACAAAACAGAAATAGACTCACAGAGAGAGAGGGCGGACTTATGGTTACCAAAGGGGAAAGTGGGGGGAGGGATGAACTGGGAGTTTGGGATTAACATATACACACTACTAAATATAAAATAGAATAACCAACAAGGACCTATTGCATAGCACAGGGAACTATACTCAATGTCTTGTAATAATTTATAAGGGAAAAATTCTGAAAAAGAATATATATATATATATTTATATATAATATATAAAACTGAATCACTTTGCTGTACACCTGAAACTAATACAACATTGTAACCAACTACACTGCAATAAAAAAATAAAGATAAACATACTGTAGTATTTCTGATCATCTTTTAGTGCCAACTTTTAAAAAATTACAAAAACATAGAAATAAGGCTACTGAGGTGTAACTGACATTAATTATATTCAGTGGGTTTAAACTCAAATTTATTTTTAGCTTGTTTTTGAAAGGACCCAATAACTAATTATCTCTAATATTTATCTCTGAATTTAAGTCCTACCTTTGTAGTTAGCAAACTGTGCTACAGGAAGAATTTTTATCTGCTTGTGAAAATCTTTTCTCTCTTAATTACTTCTTTGTCAGCTACCCCTTGAGCTATTAAATATTGTTACCCAGTCAAAACTGTCAAACTGTCTTTGTGAAGCTCATAGGATTATGGTTGTATACATTTATAGACAGAGGATTTACTTCTTCAGGAGACAGAAAGTGACAAGGTACAAGATTAGGTTAACCTCAAGTGGAAAAATGTAAATGGTTGTCAGCAGTGAAAAGAAATATCCTTGTCCCATTATAAAAACATCTATAACACTGAATTATTTCACAGCAGTTGCATGGTCTTTCCTACGTGCCAGGGAGCACTCAAAATTCACAAATTATACATGGCTGAGAGTGCATTTTAAAAAATGTGTCCCAAACATGACTTTACTCAGTGGAGTTTACTTTACTTTCATCTGTTTAGTGATTGTGATCCTGCTTCTAATAAAACCCTTTGGTAGTTGTTTTCTTTTTTTATTCATGGAGTATTGTGAACAAACCAATAAATGTTTATAGAGCATCTGCTATGTGCTGCTTACTTTTCTAGGTGGTGGGGATAAAAAGAGGAAAAACATGGTCTCCTCTCTTTGGATAGCAGAAAACAGCCTGACAAGACACTGCGAAATATTATACAAAGGTAGTGCAGAATTGAGGGGCACTACCTCTATTCTGTTCTAAGTGGGGGAGATCGCCCATCTAGTCATCTTATATAAAGTCAATCACTGCTACCTGGGCAGAACCAATAACTTCTATCACAATTCCCATTGGAAAAGTTAGTAAAATATTCTGAAACTGCTGTCTGTATAAAACATCACACTGCCCCCTTTTCTAGTTTTTAAGTTTCTTTAATCTATGGCATAGAAAGAACATGCTTCCAGCATCATGTTCTCTGTGGGGTTTACTCTCAATCCAATATGAAAGAGGTTGAGCAGATTTGAAGATGAGATCAAGACTTCCTATATTTGCATCATCTGTTGTACCCACAGGTTGCCGAGTGAGGAGTGGATTAACTGTACATTGTGTAGGTGTTACTGAGGAAGTGTACTGGACTCTCTTTCAGGCCAGGCCCAGTCAGGAAGCTACCCTGGAAGCCGGGGGCAGAAGAAAGAACACAGTGGCTTCTGGAGAACGCAGAGGTACTGGAGACAGATCTCAGAGGAGCTAGGGGTAGCATCAGCATGCTGGTGAAGAGAGAAGCTATTCCTAAGAAACTGCATGGCAGAGATCTAGCAAAAAACTATAGAGAAAGAGAGAAATATAGTCAAAGAGGACTCACACTTAACCTTTGAGCAAATGAAAGCAGGTTGAGAATTTACAGTAATCCTGTTATAAAGAAGTAGTGTTTCCAAGATTTTACAGAGAGGAAGCTTTGTTTTTGTCTTTGTGGACTGCACAAAAATCAGAACCCTTATATATTATTTACTGTTAACATTTTTGGAGAGATCTTTCCAGCTTTCAGTGACTTTCTTAACTGCTCCCTCTCAATTCATGCAAGCGGGGTTGGGGGGCGGCTCCCAGCAGCCATGTAGGTATAAAATAACTCTGCCCTCTGCCCATGGTTGTTTGGTTTAGGTGTGAGAACTTGACCCAAGTTGACCTAGCCTATTTGCTGGAAATTTAGAACAGGAATTGAGAAACACATTCCCCTCATATTGCTGGGCCTGTTGATTCAAGCTGGGTAGTTATGGACAGCCATATTCTGCATTGCAGGCTGGGAGCAGAGGAAGATGCTCTGTGGAGATAGGGGAGAAGGAGTCAGTGGTCAGAGCAGAGACATGAGAGAGGATCCTGTATGAGTTTTTAGCAGTTTTCCAGATTCTGCAGCAGGTTCTTCTTGAGGCCAGGCTGTGTGTCTGTCCTATGATGGGTAGTCCTACACATTTATCAAAGTATCCTCTCTTTTGCTTAATTTAGCCTTGTACTACAGAGGACCTGAAATGTGTGGCATTCATAATTGATTTAACTGTACAGTATACCACATAGTAGTTCTTATTCCAAGGATTTCAGTATGAACCTGGTATAACCTGCTGCAGTTCTTCTGGTATTGGTATGGCTACATCACTATGTGCCATGTGACAAGTTGAGTTCTTCTTCCTCTCTCTCTCTTTTTAAAAATTTTTACTTAGTCACAGCAATCAGAGAAGAAAAAGAAATAAAAGGAATCCAAATCGGAAAAGAAGAAGTAAAGCTGTCACTGTTTGCAGATGACATGATACTATACATAGAGAATCCTAAGATGCTACCAGAAAACTACTAGAGCTAATCAATGAATTTGGTAAAGTAGCAGGATACAAAATTAATGCACAGAAATCTCTGGCATTCCTATACACTAATGATGAAAAATCTGTAAGTGAAATTAAGAAAACACTCTCATTTACCACTGCAACAAAAAGAATAAAATATCTAGGAATAAACTTACCTAAGCAGACAAAAGACCTGTATGCAGAAAACTATAAGACACTGATGAAAGAAATTAAAGATGATACAAATAGATGGAGAGATATACCATGTTCTCAGATTGGAATAATCAACATTGTGAAAATAACTCTACTACCCAAAGCAATCTACACATTCAATGCAATTCTTATCAAACTACCACTGGCATTTTTCACAGAACTGGAACAAAACATTTCACAATTTGTATGCAAACACAAAATACCCTAAATAGCTAAAGCAATCTTGACAAAGAAAAATGGAGCTGGAGGAATCAGGCTCCCTGACTTCAGACTATACTACAAAGCTACAGTAATCAAGACAGAATGGTACTGGCACAAAAACAGAAATATAGATCAATGGAACAGGATAGAAAGCCCAGAGATAAACCCACGCACATATGGTCACCTTATCTTTGATAAAGGAGGCAAGAATATACAGTGGAGAAAAGACAGCCTCTTCAATAAGTGGTGCTGGGAAAACTGGACAGCTACATGTAAAAGAATGAAATTAGAACACTCCCTAACACCATACACAAAAATAAACTCAAAATGGATTAAAGACCTAAATGTAAGGCCAGACATCATCAAATTCTTAGAGGAAAACATAGGCAGAACACTCTATGACATAAATCACAGCAAGATCCTTTTTGACCCACCTCCTAGAGAAATGGAAATAAAAACAAAAATAAACAAATGGGACCTAATGAAACTTAAAAGCTTTTGCACAACAAAGGAAACCATAAATAAGAGGAAAAGACAACCCTCAGAATGGAAGAAAATATTTGCAAATGAAGCAACTGACAAAGGATTAATCTCCAAAACATACAAGCAACTCAGGCAGCTCAATATCAAAAAACAAACAACGCAATCCAAAAATGGGCAGAAGATCTAAATAGATATTTCTCCCAAGAAGATATACAGATTGCCAACAAACACATGAAAGAATGCTCAACATCATTAATCATTAGAAAAATGCAAATCAAAACTACAACGAGATATCTCACACCGGTCAGAATGGCCATCATCAAAAAATCCACAACGATAAATTCTGGAGAGGGTGTGGAGAAAAGGGAACCCTCTTGCACTGTTGGTGGGAATGTAAATTGATACAGCCACTATGGAGAACAGTACGGAGATTCCTTAAAAAACTAAAAATAGAACTACCATATAACCCAGCAATCCCACTACTGGGCATATTCCCTGAGAAAACCATAATTCAAAAAGAGTCATGTACCACAATGTTCATTGCAGCTCTATTTACAATAGCCAGGACATGGAAGCAACCTAAGTGCCTATCAACAGATGAATGGATAAAGAAGATGTGGCGCGTATATACAATGGAATATTATTCAGCCATAAAACGGAATGAAACTGAGTTATTTGTAGTGAGGTGGATGGACCTAGAGACTGTCTTGCAGAGTGAAGTAAGTCAGAAAGAGAAAAACAAGTACCGTATGCTAACACATATATATGGAATCTAAAAAAAAAGAAAAGAAAAGGAAAAAAATGGTCGTGAAGAACCTAGGGGTAAGACAGGAATAAAGACACAGACCTACTAGAGAATGGACTTGAGGATACGGGGAGGGGGAAGGGTAAGCTGGGACAAAATGAGAGAGTGGCATGGACATATATACACTACCAAACGTAAAATAGATAGCTAGTGGGAGGCAGCCGCATAGCACAGGGAGATCAGCTCTGTGCTTTGTGACCACCTAGAGGGGTGGGATAGGGAGGGTGGGAGGGAGACCCAAGAGGGAGGGGATATGGGGATATATGTATATGTATAACTGATTCACTTTGTTTTAAAGCAGAAACTAACATACCATTGTAAAGCAATTATACTCCAATAAAGATGTTAAAAATTGTTTTTCACTTTTCTCTCTTTACCACAGAAAACTTGCTTAGCCTTCACTTAGTTGTTTATCATTTACATATTACATTCTCTTTAGTTGTTTGAGACAATTAAAAACTTGTTCCTTTTGGCACCAATGCAGTCATGAACATAAACGAATTTGGTCATTGGTCATGCAGATGATCCCAAACATGCTTATATTCATTTTTAAAAGAGTAACTTGTAAATTCTTTTGGAGAAATAACATACAAACTTTTAGAGAAGCACTGACTACTGGACTGTGTGGTGAGAATAATGTCAGTGCCCATGTAAGCCCTTTAATATGTCCTTGAGCAAGGACTTTCCTCACCATTGCTTGTTGATCACAGTAATACCAGGTTGTGACAACCAGCAACCAGAGGTATCAATGCTCTTGCCCTCCAGACCCCCGTGGCTCCCAGCCTGACTTGTGTGCCTCTGACTTTGTCCTTTACAGAGCTCCTGTTTGCACAAAGACCTGTTGCTCTCTGCAAGTCCTATACGTTACCCCCCACTTGAGGTGGGGAGACCCAATATCTGATACTACACCACCATTTTGACCTGGCAGGATCTCCAGAAGTTACTCATGTTGAACCAGTCAAGTCCTGGCAGGGGGTCTTGGCCCAAGTCCCATCTGGTCAATCTCTAGCTCCTGACTTCAGTGTGTTCATACAGAAACATGAGACCAAGAATAGCTGGTAACATTAATCGGCATTCCTTGGAAATTATGTCACTTATTTATTTAAATAAAGTCCATGTAATCAGCTGTCACTAGGATTTTATTGGAAATACCCACAGGGATATTTGCTTTGCCTGGTGCATTGCTTTAGTCCCGATATTGTGTTGGGTCATCCACTGGGGATTCCTTAGAGGTCTGCCTTTTCATTGAACTGAACACAATGGAAAAGGCAGAAGTTCATAATCTGGAGAATGTGTTTATAACATTCCATCATATCAGAAAGTTCTAAGTCTGCACTCTGTTGTTCCAACTTTTGTCCATATATTTTGTTGTTACTCACCTGCCCTAGATTTGTCTTGAAAGATCAAATTAGATGACATTAATAGGGTGTGTTTCATCATCTTAATTTTGCAAATACAGCTACAAATGGCACCTTGTAATATTGTAAAACTGCCTCTGTGAGTTCCACCTGCCAACTAGGTGGAAGTGGTGTGCTCATCTTAGCAACAGAAACAAGTTTCCAGAAAGATTGCTACAACAATGCTTCTACCACCCACCTGCTGCCTCCCTATTTTTCTCTTTCCAACTCTCTTTCTAATTTGGAACAAATTCTGCAGTTTCACAATTCACAGACATCCCCACTCTGTAGAAAGGGAAAAGGCTTTTATCCAAATTACTTGAATGTGACAATTCATATTTAGCACACCTACAGAGATAGTTTCTCAGATACTTTAAGTCAAATATTTATACTCTATATTATTTATACATTTGTTTTCAACTTTGAAAAGGTTTGTATGTTTAGTTGAACTTGGGGCTGTCCATCTTTGTCTAAAAAGACTCTGGATAGCTATAATTTATGAGGTTTTGCTTTTTTTTTTTTTTTGATGGGGGGGAGGAGTGAATAAAATAAAACTTTGCTAGAAAGCTAAAGTGTAAAATAACTAATGGAATTTTGAAGGTTGCCCGGATGAGAGGGCATAAAAGGCAACCACAGAGATGGGCTGGGGCTATAAATAATGGTCAAGGAATAAGTACAGTAGTAAGGACTGGTAAGTGGGGAACAAATGAGGGTGGAGGGGTTCGGGTGACAGCCTAGTGAGTTGGCCCACTTAAGGAGATGAACAGGAAGTCTCCTCTTCCTTAGGCTTTGTATCACAGGTGCAGCAGGGCCCCAGGGTCCTTGAAAAGACCTGGCTTATTAAGGGAGGAACAGTGGCTAGGCTCCCATGACTCTTCTTTCAGTTCATACCCTCCCTTGTGCTAAGTGACAGAATGGATTGCATCCTGTGGGAATTCAGTACTTCTTATGTCACGTGTCTAGGTCACCTCCTCAAGTTTTCAAAGCTGAGGTATAGAGAAGCAGCGCAGGTTATGGCAGAGAGTGGATGGATAGTGAGGTAGATCCACATGAAAGCAGAGGTTAGGTTGAGGTAGAATTTCCACAGCATTAGGAAGGTTCCAGGTGTATTTTGTTATCAGTAAGGGACTTGTGTGTTTAAGGAGGGGAGCCAGATGATGTTTCCTGCTCAGATGTTCTTTCTTGATTCTCGATGCCACGGATGGCAGCTCTGGAATTACTTGTGTGTTGAAGTCGCTCATAGGCTCTCCAGGGTAATGATTGATTACGAAGGTGATGGTGAAATAGTCAAGGAGTGTTCTGGGTGAAGTGCAGTAATTGGCTAAGAGCAAACTGGTCAACATGAAAATGATCTTTGGATATACCATCGGCACATTTTCCAGCCTTTAGTCTTTTAGTTACTTACAGTCTTCATTACCCACTATTTCATAATTAATTAATAATTAGTTTTCAGTCAATTATTTTTATAAATTCCAATATGTTGAAACAAACTAAATTCCATCAATTGGTGGGTCACTGAAATAAATTATGTAAGTTTAAAATAAAGTAGGTGTGTTTCAATTTTTGAAGAAAAACATATTTATGTACATCAAAAACAATGAGAGAGACTAGATACCAAGTTGCTCACAATAGTTGCCTCTTTCACTACATTCAGGTCTTTGCTGCGATGCTCTTCCCCAGAGAGTCCTTCCCGGACCATATTCTATATAACAAATTTTTATTCTTCTTCCTGGTCCTTTTCCCTCCTTGACATTATGCTTATTATCTACCTGTTTAGTATTTATCTCCCCCTACATTATGTAGCTCCACACTACCAAGGGACTTTGTTTTTCTTGTTTTCTGCTGTATCCCTAGTGCCTAGGACAGCTTCTGGAGCTCTGAAATGTTTGTTGTACGGATGACTGAATATGAATGAATGAAATTGCATAAATGGAAAATACTGCTAGCACAGTGTTAGAACAATGGTGCTTCCTTTAGGTTCAGAGTAGGATCATGCTTCAACTGGTTTTGTCTGCTAATTAAACAGGATGCTTAAGTCAGCTAAGGGAAGGATTTTCTGAGAATATAAGGACGTAGTCATGCTTTGAATTGTAACCAGCTGGGGCACCAAGCTATGAGCCACCTACTGTGATACTCACTTGAATTCCAATAAGCTGGGAAAACTGGGACCTGTGATTCCCTGTCGTCGAGGTGTCATTGCAGGAGTGTGAAGCTGTCTTATGGTGTACAGTACAAGGCGGCTGCTGCTTCCACCTCCTGCAGCACTGGAGTCGCTTATTTACTAATTGGCTAGGATTTCCTTCAAGGCTTTGGAAACAGTGACAGCCAGCTGTGTGATTTAAACCACAGGATCTACTTTGGGCGTTCCTGGTTCTTAATCTACTCACTGCAGTGCCTTAAGGCCAGCCAACTGTACAGATCTGTTTCATCATTTCAAACACGAAGGGCTATTAATGTTTCCTGGCATCTAAAGAACATTATGTAAAGTAATTAGTTCATATTTCAAATTGTTTCACATTTATAAGTATCATTATTTTGAAATAGACTCCTTCAAAGAGTCAGAGAAAACTACATGTCAAAAATACTAAGCTTCTCCAATAAAAAAAAAAAAAAAAATCCAAGCCACCTGGAAAATGAGTTGCCAATTGGAGGACCGTTGCCCTGGAAGTTCACCTGGACCCACAATAGGCTTTGCATGAGCAGGAAATAAACCTCTGTGACACTTTGAAAAAACAAAACAAAACAAAACTAAGCTTATAACATGTCTTCTTACTCATTTAGTCCCCTTGGGAATGGGCTTGCTCAGTGGGAGTTATTTAGTCAGAAGTGTTTGTTGCGTTTTCACTGGATGCAGTTTCTTGTTGGGTATTATCTGGTATGAGGGAGATAGGATGGAGGCTTTTTCATGCCCTACAGAAGGATCCATTTTTCTGAAGGGGTCTCTCGGAAGTGGACTGAACCATTCTTAGCAATGCATACTTCTGATTATGTGTATTTGTTCATGGCTTCCTAATGGATCTGATAGTTCATTCACCCTGAAAGGAAAGCTTCTGGAGTTCATATCTAGTCCCAACTCTTCAAATATCTTGGGTAATCTCCTCAGCCTATAGAGTCTGAGAAGTCTAGAGAACCAAGGACAGCAGAATATTCCTTATCTGGTCCTTGCATTCACATTGCTGCTGCCATCATGCCCAAGTACGTTGGGAACAGAGAAGGATATGGGGAGGGGGAAGGGTAAGCTGGGACAAAGTGAGAGAGTGGCATGGACATATATACACTACCGAATGTAAAATAGATAGCTAGTGGGAAGAAGCTGCATAGCACAGGGAGATCAGCTAGGTGCTTTGTGACCACCTAGAGGGGTGGGATAGGGAGGGTGGGAGGGAGGGAGATGCAAGAGGGAAGAAATATGGGGACATATGTATATGTATAACTGATTCACTTTGTTATAAAGCGGAAACTAACACATCATTGTAAAGCAATTATACTCCAATAAAGATGTTAAAAAAAAAGGTGGTTGAAGATTTTGATCCACATTCTCATTTCCAATAAAACTTTTATGTCTAGGGTCAGTTCAACAAATTTGTGTTTTTTAACTTTCATAAAACAACTTATCATCAAAATTAACATTATTGATAGGCATCTGCACTGTGGTAAAGAACTATAACTATTGGGAAGCACTTGGATTCAGAAAAATATGTTTGTATTTTGTCTAAGAAGTGGAAGTATGAAGAGTTTAAAGAGGATGAAAGTATTTTCTTTGGGGAATTCCCAGACTTGGCTTGGATAAACTTTAAGGCACATTACATTAGTGCGGGCGGGCTTCTGTTGTCCATGCTGTCTCAATAGCCTTGTGTGTGCCATTTGTCAAAGATGAAGATCTAACTTGCATTTCTGAACTCCTCAGGAGGATAGAAATGCAGCGGAAAATTAGAGTAATCACAATAATATCTGATACTTCAAAGGCACAGTGCTAAGGTGCACCACTCATTTTATCATCATGACTCTTCTGTGAGGTAGAAACTATTCTCCACATGTCACAGATGAGGACACAGAAACTTGGTTGGGTGAGGCAACTTGCCCCATATTGTATAGTAACAGGAGTTAGGGCTGGGGTTTGGACCTGAGTCAGTCTGACTTTGGAACCTGAGGCTTTCAGTCACGATGTGTGTGTCTAGACCCCTCTCACTGCTTACAATTTTGGGAATTAAATGTGCAAGAAGAGTTAAGAATGATGCTACTAAAATTTTATTCAATGAGGTGTGAGAAGGGGCAGTTGAAAGCTATTTAGGATATATCATATTCTGTATGGCTTTTTGCTATAATATATTTAAATACTAAAATATTACATTTTTAGATGAATTAAGAAATCAAAAAGGCATACACACACAAAGGAATATTATTCAGCCATAAAAAGAAGGAACTCTTGCCATTTGCAACTGTATGAATGGACCTCAAGGACATTATTCTAAGTGAAATTCATAGAGAGAAAGACAAATACTGAACAATCTCACTTGTATGTGGAATTTAAAGAGGCGAGGGTTGAAGGGAATAAGTGAGGTGATCAAAAGGTATAAAGGGTCAGTTATAAAATAAATAAATCCTAGGGGTGTAATGTGCAGAAGTGACTTTAGTTAATAATACTGTATTGTATATTTGAAAGTCACTAAGAAAGTAGATCTTAAAAGTTCTCATCACAAGAAAAAATATGTAAAAAACCTGAAATTAAGAAATTAAAAGATATCTTTATGGAACTCATAACCAAAGCCCTTTATGAAATATTCCAAAGAAAAGTATTTTCCTTTCTATCATTGTCAGGTTAAACCTTGCATTTAATGGATTCTCTGCCTATGTGTTGATCATCAATGTGGGAGAGAATTGTTGGACTGTTTTATTACAATGGGTAAAGAGTATGGTATCAAGGGGATTCCCATTATCCCAAACCTAGTTCCATATCCATGCACCTTGTCTTGTGCTGAGCAAAACCTATAAGAGACCTGTGCCCAACAATTTTACTTCTTATCCTCCTTATCTGAGCCTTAGATGTGTTTTTTCTAAATTGTTAAGAGCAGGGGATTAACTTCTCATCACCTTTCCTACAGTGTCTGATCCATTTCTCAGGTCCTGTCACATAAAGTTTTGAATTTACCTATTGTTTCTCGTGACCTATTTCTATCTCAGTGTTTACTACAGCTGTGCTAGGTGCGCTTAGTCTCAGAATCTGAAAAAAAAAAAAACCCAAAAAAACATTAACGCAAATAAGTTATTATGTTGGGAGCTACAAGTTAGTTCTCTCCTAGCTCTGTCATTCTACAATTCAGACTGTTAGAGAACTATCAGCTTGTATACTGGATACAAAGTCTGAGAAAACCACAAAAATACAATGTGGAAATTTACATTAAGAAATCTTAAATATTTACAAATGGAAAATTTAAGTACAAAGTCCAAGAAAAATAGAGGATACATTCTGAGAAAAGCTTTACAATTCTACCTGAGTTATTTAACAAAGACTACAAAAAAGCTACAGATTTGACACCAGCCCTTGTTCTTACATGTCACCATTACATTACACAGCACATTGTGAGCTTCTGATTTTAATATATATTACTGTTATTCCTTTTGTCCAAAAAGTCTTCTCTTTTCTATATGTACCCAGTTATATCTATTCATTAAGACTCAGTTCTGTTAATTGAGAAAAATGTAATTAAAACTCAGATTTTGTCTCCCCGTTCAAGTCTTTCTTAACTACTTTAATTCTCTTTGACCTTTTTTCCATACCTATAATTGGTAATACACAGTTTAAGACATAACCATGTAATTTTCTAGTTTTCTGTTACTGCCCATTATTTCATCTGCTTCTTATTCCTCCTTCAATTAGAGAGTGAGGTTGCGAGGATAATACATGACCATTCTCTTTGAGTTCCCATCATAGAACTGAAGGACAGCATAGGGACCCATGAAGGAAGGAATGGGCTCAATACTCTTAAGGTCAAGCCATTTGTATCTCAACCTTGTCTTGATGGGGGAGTCCCTGATTTATCTCCCAGGAGGGGAGCATTTTCAGGGTGTTACTTCTGATTTTTCCTCCCTCTGCATCCTCACTCACTTCTCTTGGTGGGAGGGGAAATGGCTTTTCTGATGGGTGAAATGGCAGAGTGTCGTTTGGTTGACCTGAAGAAGACCTGGAGCCCTGCCTGTCTTACTTAGGCTGTTTCTTCTTCTCTTTAAGGGTGGGAAGCAGACTGTGGTCCTCTATGCATCTGGCTAGAGATGAGCTCTTTGAAGAACCCACTGTCCTAGGCATTTTCCAAAGTCTACATCTGAGGGAGAAGAAATAGGATTCTGATTCTGATTGTGGGTTAAGTGAAATTTTCTAATCCAGGTTGAACAGGAAGACCTTGTATTTTGGGTAAGGAAGGCAATGCTATATTTTAATCCACATTTTTCTTCTATAGCTTTTTCTCACTCACTTAGAACCAATAAGGAGAAATATATATGTCTATTGCTAGCACCTCCAAATTCATAACAGTTATATATTAATTGCCTTAAAGGAAATTTTCCTTTTTAATGTAAAAATTCTCTCCTTATTTCAAAAGGGAGTTCATAAGTCATTAATCTTAGAACAAAACAAAACTCATACTGTCTTACAGATGGCCAAGAGGCACATGAAAAGATGCTCAACATCACTAATTATTAGTGAAATGCAAATCAAAACTACAATGAGGTATCACCTCACACCTGTAAGAATGGCCATCATTAAAAAAATCTACAAACAATAAATGCTAGAGAGGGTGTGGAGAAAAGGGAACACTCATGCATTGTTGGTGGGAATGTAAATTGATACAGCCACTATGGAGAACAGTATGGAGGTTCCTTAAAAGACTAAAAATAGAATTACCATATAACCCAGAAATCCCACTAACCGGCATATACTCAGAGAAAACCATAATTCAAAAAGACACATGCACCCCATTGTTCATTGCAGCACTATTTACAATAGTCAGGACATGGAAACAGCCTAAATGTTCATCAACAGAGGAATGGATAAAGAAGATGTGGTACGTATACACAATGAAATATTAGCCATAACAAGGAATGAAATTAGATCATTTGTAGAGACATGGATGGACCTAGAGACTGTCGTACAGAGTGAAGTTAAGTCAGAAAGAGAAAAATAAATATCATGCATATGCATGCATATATGTGGAATCTGAAAAAATTGGTATAGACCATCTTATTTACACAGCAAAATATTATCTGATGTCAAAAATTATAATATACGTGCAATTATTGTTTCTTTGAAAAAGACACCACCAAAGATCCAGGATAAGTATATAGCCAGAAACAAATTTCAAAACTACTTTCCACTTGCCCTGAATCCTGCCAGCATATTTGGGTTCAATGGAACTTGATAATTCAGGTATAAGTATTTATTGTGAGTTCCACTGATGTGAGCTCTGTGGGAGGTGTTTTGTGTATAGACGCTGATATAGTTGGGACATCTGTTGCCACCCATGGGCTCAAACAGTACAAAGAGGGAAGTTTAAAATCTAAAAAAAAAAAAAGAAAAAATGGTTCTGATGAACCTAGGGACAGGACAGGAATAAAGGCACAGATGTAGAGAATGAACTTGAGGACACGGGGAGGAGGAAGGGTAAGCGGGGACGAAGTGAGAGAGTAGTGTTGACATATATACACTACCAAATGTAAAATAGATAGCTAGTGGGAAGCAGCTGCATAGCACAGGGAGATCAGCTCAGTGCCTTGTGACCATCCAGAGGGGTGGGATAGGGAGGGTGAGAGGGAGATGCAAGTGGGGAGGGGATATGGGGCTATATGTATACATATAGCTGATTCACTTTGTTATACAGCAGAAACTAATACAACATTATAAAGCAATTATACTCCAATAAAGATGTTAAAAAAATAATAAAGTGATAAATGCCTACATTAGGGGAAAAAAATCTCAAATAAACAACCTAACTTTATATCTCAAGGTATAAAGGGAAGAGAAAGCAAAGAGAAGAACAATCAAAGCCCAAAGTTAGCAGAAGGAAGGAATTAACAAAGATCAGAGCAAAAATAAATGAAATAGAAACAATAAAGACAATAAAAAAGATCAGCAAAACTGAGTTTTTTAAAAAGATAAACAAAATTGACAAACCTTTCTAGACTAAGAAAAAAGGGAGAATACTCAAAAAATAAATCAGAAATGAAAGAGGATTCATTACAACTGATACCACAGAAATGCAAAGGATCACAAGAGACTACTAAAAATCACATGCCAACAAAGAAAATCCAGACCAGATGACTTCACTGGTGAATTCTACCAAACATTTAAAGAAGAATTAATACTAATATTTCTCAAACTCTTCCAAAAAATTGAAGAGGATGGGACACTTTCAAACTCATTTTACAAGACCAGCATTAACCTGATACCAAAGCCAGACAAGGACACTCTAAGGAAAGAAAATTACAGGCCTATAACCTTGATGAACACAGATGTAAAATTCTTCAACAAGAGTCTAGCAAAACTGAATTAAACAGCACATTAAAAGGATCATACACCATGATAAAGTTATATTTATCCTTTGAGTGCAAGAATGGTTCAATATACACAAATGAATCAAAGTGATACACTGTATTAACAGAATGACAGATAAAAATCATATGATCATCTCAATACACACAGAAAAACATCTGACATAATTCAGTAACTTTTCATGACAAAAATTCCCAACAAACTGGATGTAGAGGGAATATAACTCAACATAATTAAGTTCACATATGCTCAGGAACAATATAAGGATACCCACTCTTACCACTTCTATTCAACATAGTGCTAAAAGTCCTAGCTAGAAAAATTAGATAAGAAAAAGAAATAAAAATCATCCAAATCAGAAAGGAAAAAGTCTCTGTTTGCAGATGATATGATCTTATATACAGAAAACCCTAAAGACTCCACCAAAAACTGTTAGAGCTAATAAATGAATTCAGTAAAGTTGTAGCTTCAAAAGCAACACACAAAATCAGTTTCATTTCTATATACTATCAACAAACCATCTGAAAAGAAATTAAGAAAACAAATCTCATTTACAATAACATTAAAAAGAATAAAAGACTGAGGAATAAATTTAGCCAAGGAAGGAAAATATCTGTACACTAAAACTCACAAAACTTTGATGAAAGAAACTGAAGACACACATAAATGGAAAGATATCCTGTGTTCATGGATTGGAATAATTAATATTGCCAAAATATCCATAATACCTAAAGCAATCGACATATTCAATGCAATTCTTATCAAAATTCCAATGGTATTTTTTAGAGAAATAGAAAAACAACCCTAAAATTTGTATGGAACCACAAAAGACCTTGAGTAGATAAAGCAATCTCAAGCGAGAAGAACAGAACTGGAGACATTGTACTCCCTGATTTCAAAATATACTACAAAGCTATCATAATCAAAATGGTATGGTACTGGCATAAAAACAAACACATATACCAATGGAACAGAATATATAGCCTAGAAATAAACTCAACCATGTACAGTCAACTAATCTTTGACAAAGATACCAAGAATACACAACAGGGAAAAGATAACCTTTTTAATAAATGATACTGAGAAAACTGGATATCCCCATGTGAAAGGATGAAATTGGACTGTTATCCTATGCCATATGCCTATCCTATGCCAAAAATCAACTCAAGTGAGTTAAAGACTTAGACACTTAAATGTGAGACCTGAAGCCATAATAGTCCTAGAAGAAAACATAGGGAAAAAGCTCCTTGACATTGGCATTGGCAATTGTTTTTTGCATATGACACAAAAAACACAGGCAATAAAAGCAAAAATAAACAGGTGGGACTATATCAAACTAAAAATTTTCTATGCAGCAAATGACACAATCAACAAAATTAAGAGGCAATCTATGGAATGGGAGAAAATATATGCAAACCATATATTCAATTAGTGATTAATGTCCAAAATATATCAGGAAGTCATACAACTCAATGGAAAAAAAAACAATTTAAAAATGGGCAAAGGGCTTGATTAGACATTTTTCCAAAGAAGACATAAATGGCCAACAGTTACGTGAAAAGATGCTCAACAACACTAATCATTAGGGAAATGCAAATGTAAAATGAGGTATCATCTCACACATGTTAAGATGCCTATTATAAAAAAAGTCAAAAGATAAGTATTGGTGAAGATGTGGAGAAAATGGAGTACTCGTACACTGTTGGTGGAAATGTAAACTGGTACAGCCACTTAGGGAAATAGTATGGTGGTTCCTCAAAAAATGAAAAATAGAACTACCATATAGTCCAGCAATCCCACTTCTGGGTATATATTCAGAGGAAATGAGAACAGGATCTGGAAGAGATATCTACACTCTCATGTTCAATGCAGTGTTCATCACAAGTTATGGAAGCAACCTAAGTGTCCATCAGAGGATGAAGAGATAAAGAAAATGTGATAGATATACACAATGGAATTTTATTCAGTCTTAGAAGGATATTCTGCCATTTGAGTATAATGGATGAAACTGGAGGACATTATGCCAAGTGAAATAAGCCAAACATGAAAAGGCAAATACTGCATGGTTTCACTTATATGTGGAATTTTGCAAAGTTTAACTCTTATTAACTGAGAGCAAAAGAGTTGTTACTGGGGTCTGGTGGGGAAATAGAGAGATGTTTGTCAAAGGGAACAGACATTCAGTTATAAGATGAATAATTTCTGGAGACCTAGTGTACAGTGTGATGACTATAATTAATAATACTGTATTGTATACTCGATATTTGCTAGGAGGACAGATCTTAAGTATTCTCACCACACACACACACAAAGGTAACTATGAGGTAATTAATATGTTAATTAGTTTGATTGTGGTAATAATTTCTCTTTGTGTATGTTTATCAAAACACCACATTGTACACTTTAAAAATATACAATTTTTTATTATCAATCATATCTTAAGAAATCTGGGGGAGAAATCTGTTTTACAGAATATCAGGACTAAGCTCAGACAGAGCCTGTAATATAAGTGACTGACCCAGAGAATAAAATATTTCATCTCTTTGATTAATTGTAAAAGTTTTTGTAAATGTTGTAAATATTTGCTCTTTCTCCCTGTTTCTTCTTTTCCTGACTTCCATTAGTCCCTCTTTTTCTCTCCTTGGCACACCCCATATCCTGAAAATACCCTCGATAATACCTGAAATAACCTGCTACCTCAATATCCATGATTCTATGAATGTGATCCTAGTGGAAAGAGTTTCTGGTGAAGACGTTTGTTCATTGCTAACTTTGCTAAATCATTGAAGAGATACTTTTTCCTAGCCTGTGTTTTACATATAAAACAAAGAATTTGCCAATTCATATAAAAGGAGGCTAGGAGAACTTGGTAACTTAGAACATTTGTCATATTATAGAAATTATATATACTTTTCCAGAGCAAGATTTCATATAAACCATTTCGTTAGAAATCTCCAATTTTCAGGTCAGCTTTAGCTCAAGTTGTTACTCTGTCCCTTTGGACTTCTGAAATTTCCAATTTTGCCAAATACTCATACATGAGTAATTTTGGAATTATTAGACAATTCACTGCACTGATCTAGTCTGAACTGAGGGATAGACTCTTGCACATGCCCAGTTTCTTAATTACTGTGTGTCACTGTTAATCTATAATATCGTAATGATTGTAGGAGGATTATCCTTTAATAATGACTAAACTGAGACCAAAGAAGAGAAGGGCTACACAGACACTTTGAAGCCAAAATGGCACAGAGCATGGAGCCTGGTCACAGGTGAGGGTGCGAGTCCTCAGGGGCTTGATTATCTGCTCTCTCTGAGTCAGGATGGCTCCTTGGGCCCCAGCCCACTTCCCTGGCCCTTGTAGGTGGTACTGGTAAGGTGTGCATGGCCCAAAGAAAATTTCCAGAGCCAGCTTTGGATCCCACAGGAAAAGTGAGAACAGGTTGGGTTTCACTCCTATTTCAGAGGCAATTTCATCCACGTAATCCTTACACCGCACTCTGCGTATATCACAGGGATTACTCAGGAATCTGAAACCAGAAGGGGAAAATACCAGAACCTCCATCTCTCCATGCACAATTTCCTCTAAACATTGGTTGAAGATTTCTCCAAAAACTGAGAGATAAAATGAGTTTTCTTGTTTTCACTGACTATGGTCTCAGTGGTTTCTAACAAAATATTCATGCAGTGTATTTTTCCCCATTAAATCCTTCCAGGGATCTTGGATAGGAATAGGTGGGTTTCGGAATATTTTTGTCTTTTCCTAAATCCTGTACTTTGGCCATGAAATTAATTCTCAATTAGGATCTAGTCTCATTTTGGTAAATCGGTGGTGAGGAATATGCTATGTGAATTGTACAGGCAAGTTATTTAGATACGTGTGACATTAATTTATTTTAAATATTAATGAAATGCAATTCTTGGCTCAGTTTCTGAAACCAAAATTACTGGATAACTGACTGTTCTTAAGATAAAGGCTGTGGCTCATAGAGAACATGCTGTGACCTTCACATTGTAGATTCTCAATAGATATATGCTGAATAGAAATAAATTACATTCCCAGCCCCAGTGGTTGAGAAGAATTTTCCATTAAGAAGATTTGGTGCAACCCACAAGCTTCTGACCTCACATCAGAATTTTAATTGGATTCTGTAATGATTTGCTATCTCATTTCTCACATTGGTTTATCTTCTCAACACCTTAAAAGGGTGAAACAATCCTTCCATTTCATCACATATATATTCACATGCTTTACATCTCTAAGGCTATGGTAAGACATAAATTTATAATTGTATGTTGTATTTAGTGTTCCATGAACTTTAAACAAAATTCTGAATTTTCCAGGTTAGACCAGTCTCCATTCCATTCCATAAATATTCCGTAAGGGATATTTATGCTTGGTTAAGAGGAAATTAAAAAGTTGATTATTTGAGATCCCATCCAGGCAAATAGACTCAGAGTCTATCATAAGAAAAATATAACGAATACTTGAAAGACAAACAGCTCCACCTAAACACTTCCAATTGATTTTCACCAAGAAGCAAGCTTCTTACTCTTTTTCAAATTTTTTTCTCTTCTTTCTTATGTCAGCCATCATGCCACTCACTGAGGGTAATTTGTTCAGTCCTAGGAAAGAAATTTCAAATGTGAATATGGTTTTCTTATTGAAAAGACGTGGTTTCAGGAAGAAATGGGTACTGTGAGAGTCAGTTTGGTAGAGAACATCATGAATGAGGTAACACAGGAGTGGGGGAGATGGATTCAGGAGTCGCTTTGCAATGCCCTCCATTCATTGTTTTATCTGCCTTCCATTCATTGTTTTATCAGGTGCACGTGACTTACAGATGCAAAGGCGTGTGTTTAATGAGTTCACTAGCAGACCTCAAAGCTCACGAAGAAGGATGGACTGAAGGGAGTTGCATCCCATGACAAGACACAAGGTAGTGTGTGTGTAGTCCCATTACCAGAGTATTCACTCTGGCTCTCTTTTAAATAGTGAGTTACACTTGTTCAGTTATGTTATCCCTTAGTTTTCTAATACTTATTGTATTATAGCTACTAATGGTGACTCAGTATCTCCTGATTGTTTTCATTCGATAGAGATTTCTCTTTAATTTTCCACCTTAACTCACGGAAGACACTTTCCTATATCTTCATTTCTTTGATGGATGACATCCTACATTTTGAGAAACAGAATATTCTAGGAATATATGCAAAACATTTTAAAGGAGAAGCAAACAAATGAGCAGAATTATTATAACGTGATTGACATCATTTCATTAAGGTAGGTTTGAATTTGTCTTCATCACTTTATTCTTAGCCTTAGAATTAATGATATAATAAAGAATAATAATAAAGAATTTCAACCACAATGGCTAATCTTCATTCATTCAATCAATATTTATTGAATGCCTACGAAAGTCAGGTGCTTAATTGTTAATTCTTACCACTCTGCAAAGTACACGTAAGTATTCCCATTTTTATAAGTGAGGGAATTGTGGGGTCAATTGATATGTCAAGGCCACGCATTCAGTACATGGAGGAACAGGGTTTTAATCCCGAGTTCATTTGATTACAAAGCTCTTGCTCTTTTAACTGTGCTGTAGTGCTATTCCTGTTACTTTATGACTCTGCCATAATTTTCATAATTCACATAATTCACAGTTCATAATTCTGTGACTCTGCTTGTCCTTTTTATATTTTGAGCTTGAGAGAATAACATTCCAGGCAGAAGAAACACCACGTCCCAAGGCAGGAATGAGCATGACTTATTCCTGGGAGGTGATAGGTCCATTCTTTTAATTCACATACTTGCTACCTATACAATAATGAACACACAGACCAGCTCAGAAAATATTTGTTGACTCATTACTCTTGACACTGCTGACCATTCTCTTCCTGAAATTTTCCCCTTCTTATTCCCTGTCCTTACTACTGATTCTCCTACTTCTTCACTTGTAATTTCTTTCTCAGTGCTTTTAATGGCTACTCTTCTTCAGATTCCTCTTTAACATTTGGGATTCCTTAGCTTCTGACCTAGAACCTCTCCCCCAGAACCACACCCAACCCAGATTATTGTTTCTTAAGGCAGCATGAGAAGAAGGGTGTGTGTGCACGTGCACGCAGAGGAAAATAACAGAAGTACCTGTTCAAACTTTGCCAGTCTCCTTCTTCCTAACCCTGACAATCACATACTCTATCACTGAGACTCTGATATACATCTTCAGGGCTGATGACTCCAAGCCTAATCTCTACTTTGATTTTCAGAATCATCTATCCTAATGCTTGCCATGTATCTCTGTTGGGATACCTCACAACTATCCCAAACAGTTTTCTAAACCTTAAGTCCTCAGCAAGCCTCCTAAGATCTTCCAAAGTTGCTTTCCTCCCGAATTATTTACCTTTGTAAGATGGTACACTCTCTACTCAAACATTCAAGCTAGAAACTGGATGTCAGCCTATAATTGTGCTTTTATTTTCTATATTTTATGATGTTTTGATATCTTAAAAAGCTTGTTGGCCAGGGAGAAGGCTAGCCTGTTTTAAAGATAGCAAAGAGCTCTGCCAGGAGCATGTCTTTCATATGCAAACCAGCCAAGCCCAAGTCTATAGCCCCAAACAATTCTCCCAAGTCTGTAGCCCCAACCAACTACTTATCTAACTCTCATACCCCAACACAATATTTCTCCTGCCTTAAATCATCCCAGGGCTAGGAACCAGGCAGATTTCTATAGATTAAAGCCCATGGGAATTATTCAAATTAGCCAATCCTAAACTGTTTGCAATGCCCTGCTTTGCTTGTCACACAGAAACCCCAGCAAAGGCTCTGGCCTCAGCTTTTCTCTTGTTCCTGTTTCTGTCTGAACAAACCCAGTGCTCCCATGTGGCCCTGCGAGGCCTGGCATGTCTCTTTCTCTTAGGAAATGTAAGTCATACATTCCTCTTTCAATGGCATTGACCTCTCTGTGTTGTCGCTCAATCACCTCCAAAAACTAAAATCCCATGAGTATAATTTTAATATAGTTAGAAAGTTAATAACATAATAAAACAACAGAAAATTGTTGAGCATTTACTATGTGTTGGAGACTATTATAAATTATACATGTATTTTCCTCTTTAATGTGCAGAACAACCCTCTGAATTGGTGCTAATGTTATTGCCATTTTATATACAAGGAAGGTGAGGCACAAATAGTTAAGTAAATCTGATATCACACAGCTGGAAAGTGGTGAAGCCAGGATCCAAACCACAGCTGTCTGGATTCAGAGTTCTATTCAAGACAAAGAAAGAATGTGTTGAATTTCAAAGGACTCTCCCCCAAATCTCCCATATTATTGCTGGAATCTTACCAGATTCCTGATTCTTTCTCTTGACTTGGAAAAATGGAGTTAAGTTTTATGACATAATATACCCTTTGCTTGTCCACCATCTAAGGTCTCAGAACCTAAATACCTGCATGTTAGCCTGAAAACATGAAGGGTGGGGACAGATGAAGCTGCTACTATGTCCTGAAATTCAATTTCTTTCTTCTAAGGTTAGTAAATAGAAAGGTCCAAAGAAACATGAGAAAAGAAACGATGATTAACATTCTCCTAAGATAGGTGAAGTCTATTTTCAAGGTGGCAAAACTGAACTCTAAATCTTCCTTATGTTCCAAGTTTGACCTGCTGACTCCAAAAGGCAGGAGCAAAATTATTTTTTAAAAATCCTAGAACATACCTGTGTTGAGGCAGCAAACCATAAATGTCATGGTTAAAGCGAGCATTTAATTTATTCTCTGCCCAACTGTTGATTAAGAATGTAGGGTAAACTTGGTTGACAACAGAGTTAAAATGAGTAAAGAGAACAATGTCCATGGGCATCCCATAATCCCAGACCCAGTTCCAAATCCATGCACCACGCCTTGTGCTGAGAAATACCTAAGAGAGAATGCAAATAAATGCACAATAGTTGCTTCCCAATATAACAGTTTACTTTCATAGGATCATTTTCTCACTTCTTCAGATATCTCTCATTTGGCTCATGAGAAGAAATGGATAAGAACTCTCTTGTCTTTTTAGTTTGAAGAGTTCTTCTTTCTCAAGACAGGAAGGCCAATAGATAGCCACACACATTCCCACATACAGAAACATCTGACTTGTTGCTTATAGCTCCAGAGATCTCCTCAAGCTTTCCTCTGGACCTCACCCACTATCCCTTTTGAACCTTCTCCAAGGCAGTCTTTGATGCCTGCAATCTCTTAAATTCCAAATTCTGGAAAAACACAATGATGCAAAAAGACTAGAGATCCACAAATTGACACAGAAGATCCCATCCATCTGTTAATTACTGTATTGCAGTATCTAGAACACTTAGTTAATCTGTATCCCTATTGAAGGAATTGGAGTTGGAAGACGGTGTCAAGTGTCATGTCAATGAAAACTATTAAGGGATTTAAAAACTGGTTTTCTGGTAAGTTCATTTTTGTAACTCTTAGCTGAGCTGGTAAAGCCTCCACACTCTGTTAAAAATAAACATTATGGAAGTCACTAAAGTTTGAAATATTTATTTGTATTCCATTCTCTATTGTTTTTGGAATGGACTAACAAGATGTCTATTGAGGAAACTGGTGAGAGAAGGTAATTAATCAGTATTGAAGCAGTGTATGAATACACACTACACATATTTCATGCAATGATCACATCTCAGCAGGTGGTAGGCAGGTTGCATCTCAGGAAAGAGAATTTAGGCACCAAATCTGTGCAGCTACATGACTGAGCTCAATCGCCAAATCACCTCCACAATTTCCAACGCCGATCACAATGATTTTCTTGCCGTGAAATTTCTCTGGACTCTTGTATTCCCAACTGTGGACACACTGACCTTTGAAACTTGTGATTCCTGTGGGCAAGAATAGAATTGCTCAAGTATTGACCATTATTTTATTTTATTTTTTAACTGCAGGCCTATTCTAAAGCTTATTGCTAAATTCAAATGCTATGCTATTTAAACCTCTCATTTTCTGGTCTGCTGTTCCTGGTCTGTGAACTGTGCTTGCCGAACATTATCAGACAGAATTAATTCTCCTACAGTTTTGGTCTGGACCAAAATTTTATGATCTCGGGTTTACTAGAAACTCAGATATTTTATTTCTGCCTCCTTTTTACTTGTCTATACCCTGCCAAGCCTTCAAAGAGCTTGGCTCCTCCTTAGGTAATATATCTTCTTTATCCATCATCTTTGTTATTTACAAATACGGCTCTGAACCAATTCCCTGTCTTGCTTTCCCAGCCTATGCTTCATCCCTGTCTAGCTTGTTTCCATCTCTTTCTAGGCCCAGTACACCCTTCCTGCTAACACTAGCAGTATTCACTCTGCTCTCCTACTAGGGACAAGTGCTCACTTGACCCTGAAGCTGAGAGGACATAAGAACTTATTATTTTTGTTTAAAAATATGCTCATATGACAAAGCCATAATAGCTGGTTGATTTTGTAGCCTTTCATCTTTTAAACAATATTGGGGCATATGCACATGTGGCCTTCATTCTCCTCCTGTGACACTGAACAGCCCTACTCCATCCTAATTGTGGTTCATTCCTTGCCCTGTTCCTTTTTCCCTAGAGAATATGCTCCCAAACTTCAGCTTTCCCCTGGAAGCAGTTCTTTGATCACCTAGTGAACTCCTGGCACAAATCTAAATGTTTCTGAACTCAATCATTGCTAAATTCAATTTTCCATTCAATTTCTTTTTTTTTAGAAGATGTTGGGGGTAGGAGTTTATTAATTCATTTATTTATTTTTGCTATGTTGCGTCTTCGTTTCTGTACGAGGGCTTTCTCTAGTTGTGGCAAGCGGGGGCCACTCTTCATCACGGTACACGGGCCTCTCACTATCGCGGCCTCTCTTGTTGCGGAGCACAGGCTCCAGACGCGCAGGCTCAGTAGTTGTGGCTCACGGGCCTAGTTGCTCCACGGCATGTGGGATCCTCCCAGACCAGGACTCGAACCCGTGTTCCCTGCATTAGCAGGCAGATTCTCAACCACTGCGCCACCAGGGAAGCCCTTCCATTCAATTTCTGACTGCAGCTCTTTCAATTATTTCCCCTCCCCTTGGCCCTACTGAAATTCCTCTCACTCTCTGAAGATAACCTTTTCTTCTCCTTTGTTATGAAACAATAAAAATCTGAGGTGCGTTCCTCAACACCTAAAAGTTACTATGTGTTCATCTATTCTTCCTCTGTCTCCTGTGTCCCCTGCATCGGCAGGCGGACTCTCAACAACTGCGCCACCAGGGAAGCCCTAAGGTCCTTCTTGATCTGGTGTAACATTCACTCTCTAACATCATCTCCTTCTACTCTTTCTTCTACTTCCACCACACTGGACCTGTCAGGTACATACCCACCTCAAGTCCTTTGCACTTTTTTCTTCCTTCTGTACGATCTGTTTTCCTCATATATCTGCATCACTTCCTCAAATCCTTGGGGGTATTTTTTCAAATGCCCTTTTCTCACTGAAGTCTTATCTGGCCATCTTATCTAATCTTGCATCACAAGCCCTTCTCCCCAGCCACCCATCCCTTCGCCCTCCCCTGGCAATTGTTTCTCTTCACAGTCATCACCTTCCACATATTTATTTCTTTTTGTGTCTCTCTCCATCTACTGCTATGTACACTCCTTGGGGACAGAGATTTTGTCTGCTTTATTCTCTGCTAAGTCTCTTGTACACAGTTGGTGCTCTGTAGATATTTCTTGAATGAATGCTGAATGAATGAATACAGGAATATTTACACATCTAATAAGCTAATAACTAATTAACTAATAGACCTCTTTTGACCAATCTTAACTTTATCATCTCATGCACTGGGAAACAGACACTCAAAGCAATGGAAGTGGAGGGAGTCTAGCATCTCCTTAGACCCCAAGGGAATCTCAGGTTCAGCCCTCTTTGAAAAGATCAAGTATATATCCTGCTCCTAGAGATAAAGAAGGAGATCTTGTGCAGGTAAATCATTCCTGTACCATTCCTTATATTCAGGGTGCTTAATCTTCCAAATAGTAAACAATAGCACTGCAGTCTTTTCTAAGATGTATAGTGACACTAGCACATAGCTATTTATATCCACCATGCCATACATATAGATACACATTCAGGAATAAAGCTAAATATTAATATATTTTCTGTATCTCTGATCTCACTATTTACTCCAAACTATTACCAACACAAAACAATTCCCACATTTTGCCTTCCAACTGTGGTAAAATGTAGCACTTTCCTCTTAAAATAACACAGAACTGGTGGCGGTATTAGTAATTTTTATTTTCAATTTTATAATATGTATTATTTGAATGGAACTTGAAAGAACATGCATTTCTTTATAATCAGAAAATATGTTTATTTTGAAACTAAGATGACTTTCAGAATGATAAACTTTCTCCCAAAATAACAATAGCCACTATGATAAAACCCCATAACACCGGTGTCTTAGCATTCGGTAAGACGTACCTGGAAAGTTACGGAGTGGCATGAAGGGATCGGTTTCAAGGCCACTACACACCATAATCCCATCAAAGACATAGGATTCCTGCTTCCCTTCGGTCTGGACGACAACATCTCACTGTCCTGTGCAAGAGAAGTCAGAGCGCTTCCTCACGTTGCACAGCTTCGACTGGGAATGAGACGAACTCAGACTTGTGACCGCTCTTCCCAGCTGCCCTTCTGCCCAAGAACTCTGCCTCAATGAATAAGGTTGGTTACAGCTACTCTCCTCTGGGTTTTCATTAAAGAGTTCATTTATAACTGGTCTCCCTACCAAGGCATTTTTAAATAGAGATGTATCTCAGTTTGTTCCAACTGCAGTCCTGAACGTAGTTAGGGGTGAGCCAACACCGGGTGCACAGTCTGGCATTTCAGCCAATCCACCATACTTTTTTTCCTGAGGAAAGTGAGGAGAGAAGCTCTGGCCGACTTCTCTGGAGATTTATGTAAAGCTCACCTCCAAGACTGAATGAATGCTTTAGTGCATTTTGCTCTGGCCTGGCTCTTGGCTCTAACAAGAGGGTTCCATGTATGCTGAGTGGTCTCTGCCCCACTTACCAGAAACTGGATGTGCTTCAAACGGTGAAAGGGTTTGACATACATCCGGAGATACTCCATGATTTTGGAATTGTGCAAGTAGTTGGGAAAATGATCAGAGAAAGGATAATCACTTCAAAGTGTTGCTGGTGGCAGATTTATAGACAGTGGGCTTGCCACCTTCAGTCTTCTCCTACCAAGAAAATAAAGGACACCTTGATAACTGAAGCCAAGGAGGTTTAAGGAAGTATCCTAAGGAACCTGCAAAAAGTTAGAAGACCGGAAGACTGAGAATAGAGCTATAATCAGCAACATTTAGAGGCCAAGTAGAAAAATATTGAGAAGGAAAATCAGAAAGAAAACAGAGTGAAATCACAGAAGCTAGTGACAAGTGTTTTGAAAAGGAGCTGGTTTTTAACATCATTGGATCCCCTTGAGAAGGCAATAAAATTCTTGGCAGAAAGTCCATTCAATTTGTCAACTTTTATTGGTAATGGCAGTGACAGCAGTTTTGGGGAAGTGCTGGGCTAACCGTCTTGTAGTGATGGTGGAGATGAAGGAAGAGGGAGCACACAGTTCTCCTTCAAGGAGCTAGACCCTGAAACAAAGAAAGATTGATTGAACATCATCCTTGGGAGGAAGGAAGGAGTGGAATTCAAAGCACATGTGTTAGGTACTGATAAAGATAGCAACTATTATGCTGGTAGTTGAAGGATAAATCAGTGCTGTAATCCTTGCATTCTTATTTCCCAGATAAGAAAAATTGTCATTACACATATAGAAGCATAAGTCTATTTAAACTTATATCTCCACAGCCCTCCAATGTCACTGCTTCCTTCAAAACAGATGGGCTCCTGTCCTTCCTCCAGACAGACCTAAATGGCGCTTAATCCACTGACCCCAGCACCAATCACCGCAATTCTTTCTCCTGGCATTGTGTCTTGTATCTGGAAACATATTAGTATAAAATCAGATTTTTATTGCCATGTAATTTTTTTCTATCATGCAAGATTAGTTTTTTTCTAAAATTGCTAGTTAATGCATTTAAGGAATATCCTACTCAAAGCTGTTATGCCTTTCAAAGGCACATCGAGTGACAGAAAATCCTAGCTCACGTGGGCTTTCTTATTTTTAAATACGAAGGAGATTGTTTTGCTTTTTCTGTTTGTTTGTTTGTTTGTTTTGTGGTACGCGGGCCTCTCACTCTTGTGGCCTCTCCCGTTGCGGAGCACAGGCTCCAGACGCGCAGGCTCAGCAGCCATGGTTCACGGGCCCAGCCGCTCCGCGGCACGTGGGATCCTCCCGGACCGGGGCACGAACCCGTGTCCCCTGCATCGGCAGGCGGACTCTCAACCACTGCGCCACCAGGGAAGCCCTGCCTATTTTTTTTTTTCCCATACAAAGATCACACTATCTTGTTTCTCCAAATGTCTTATGATTTCTTGTTGAAAACTTGACATTTAAGTTATTGTAGTGAGTCTGGATTCTGATTAGTTCCCCTCTCCCATTCCGGGGCTTATTAATATTGCTGGGGGGGGGGGGTTGTTAGTTTATTTGCTTGGTGGCTTGCGTGGACAAATTCTGTGAAGTATATTTTCCCTGCGGTGTGTAACCTCTGATGTCACTGCTCAGATTTTTTTCCCTTCTTTTATATATATATATTTTAAAATATTTATTTATTTATTTGGCTGTACCAAGTCTTATTTGTGGCACTCAGGATCTTCATTGCCACGTGCGGGATCTTTTAGTTGCAGCATGCCAGCTCTTGGGCACATGCTGTGATATTCCACTGGAGGTGGAGACAAGAGTAACAGGGTGGCCTACCTTTTGTAGAATAATACCACACCCTACCAACTGGAGATGTAAGAGGGTGGCAGCCCTATTTTTCAGTATGTCCCCTTATGGCATGAAATCTCTGCCCTACAAGCAGGAGCTGGGAATAGGAACAATCAGAGCTCCAGGGTCCTTGGTTTTTTACACCTGGAGTAGACCTTCTTTGCTACAATGAGTTAGATGGAGCTTTGGAAAAGGGGTCTTGCTTAGACCATGCTTCTACAATCTGTGGAGCTCTCTTCTTTACTATACTCCACAGCTACATCTGGGGTAGACATGGAAGAATATGCCTTCTGTAGGGGCTTCTCAGATTTCACAACTCACTTTCTGATGGTACAGGTTTGGGAGCCCAAGTGATGCTTTAGAGTTGAATAGTCACAAGCCTTTGAAAACAATGTTTGTGTTTTCTTCAGTATTATAATCTCTTCAAAGACTTTATAGGATTTTAGGTTATTAGCTCCTGGCTTGTTTTATGTCCAGAAAAATATAAATAACCATAATCAAGGTGCTTCCATAGACAACATTCTTAAGCCTGTTGACCCTCCTCTTATTCATTGGTCTTTGTGCCTTACCCATCTCTCTTTCACTGAGTTCAGTGGTGCCTATCTTGAAATCACCTGAAACAACAGGCTTGGGTGGGAAGACAACACCCTTAGTCTGATACTGCTCCTGGGCTGGTTCCCTTTGTCTTATCATTTCTTAGATACATTAATATTCTCGATGTCCATCTAATATTCACTGTCCTAACAGTATAGGCACTTAGTTTGACAACACTTATTTTTGCACATCAACCAAAATTTGAGAGCACAATAAATGGTTCACAGCTTATTCTTCTTCCACTGGGTCTTTAGCCTCATTTGAGCTTAGATTTTTTTTCCCCATGTATACCACATTTAATACTTTAAAAAGCATTTCTGTCAGAAGTTGGAATGTTCTGCCAATGTGGGATGAGACCCTGGTCTGCTCTTTATTTAGGGTGACATTTCACATAGTGGTGTCTGAAAGTCTGGCAAAAGAGACACTGGGGACCCTTTCCCCTAATGTCCCTGAGATGTACACTAGGCCAGAGAGGGAGCTCTTTTCTTGCTGTTCTTTTGCCCAGGACTCTGGATGGGAAGTGTTTCTTTGACAGTGGTGTTAACATCTTCTTTAGTCTTTGTTTTTCTCCTGTCTTCAATATATAAAGCATATTTTATACCTCTTAGTAATTTTTGCTATTTTTTTCAAGATATTTCCAAAAATTCTTATTTTTCTTAAAATCTGACTTCAAAATTATACCCTGGAATATTTCTGTAGCATAGGTTATTACTGTAGTTAAGTGTTTTGATTTAATTTAATTTGGAGAGAGCTATTATTTATTGAGCATTAACTACGTTCTAAGTTAATAAGCACTTTGTAAGTATAGTCTCATTTAATCCCCACAACGACTCAATTACAAAATTTATTATTTCCTTTCATAGACAAGGAAAGAGACTCAAGGGAGATTAATTGTCTAGTAAATGGTAGAAATAGAATGGAAACCCTTGATTATCCAAATTCAAGTTCTTTCTTCATCACTCTGATTTATCAGCTCCTTTAATGATTGTTGTGGTGGTTTCAAATAAATGGCCTCAAATTCTTTGATATTTCTCCTATTGAGAGGTGGAGCCTGTGCTTCCTACCCTTGAATCTGCGTGTGTTTTTAACTCACTTATAACACATAGAGTGCAATGAAAGTGAACACATGATTTCTCAAGCCAGATCATAGAAAGTGATTCAGCTTGTCTTATTCACTGGGACACCCATTTTGGAGGCCTGAGCTTCCATGTGAGAAGTCCAGCTATCTTAAAGCCACCATATATTATGAAGAGGCTCAGGACACTTGGAAAGATCCCAACTGACAACTGTGTCCACCACCAGACTTGAGAATGAAGATGCCTCCAGATTGCTAGCCCCCAATTGCCAAGTCTTCCCATCTGAGGACCAGACATAGTGAAGCAGAGACTGTCATTTTTACTACACCATTTTTCTGAGTTCTGGATGCACAGAACCTGTGAGCATTATAAAAAATGGTTATTTGAAGCTTCTAAGTTTGGGGGTAACTTGCTACATGGTGATAATAACTGGAACCATTGAACAACCTGTATAACTGCTTAGATATATCTTTCTCTATTCCCCCCATGGTGTTACCTTAGCAGTGGGGTTAAATTAGTCCTAAGCTAAAACCAGATCTAGATTAATGATAACCAAACTTAAAAACAAACTTCAAAAGAATTAAATTGATTCAAAGTATCTTAACTGCATATCAGAGCAAAAGTTAAAAATTAGTTAAAGAAAAGCATTAAAATCCAATATCCTAAAGCCTAAAATGTCCAGTATGCAAAAAAAAATTATCAGAAAAACTAAGAAGCAGGAAAATAAGACCGACACCAGGAGAAAAATAAAAATTATCTTTTTACCAAAAATGAAAGAGATGATATAAAGAAAAATTAAAGCAGCTATCATAGCAAAGTTATGTATGCTCAAAAAATGTAGAGGAAAACATAGATATGAGAAATAGAAGACCTAAAAAAGACACAAATGGTATTTCTAGAGGTGCAAAATACAATGTGTGAAATGAAAAATACATGCTTGAAGTTAATAACAGAATAAACACTGCAGAAAAAGAGATCTGTGAATTTCTTGAAGACACAGTAGTAGCTACTACCCAAATGAGGCAGGGAGGGGAAAAAGTGCAGGGAAAAATGAGCAGAGCATTAGTGACTTGTGAGGAAACATCAAGCAATCTAAATATGTAATTGGAGTCCCAGAATGAGAAGAGAGAGAGAGTGACAGAAAAAGTAGGTAAAGAATTAATGATCAGAAATTTTCCAAATTTCATAACAATTGTAAGCCAATAGATCCAAGTAGCTCAAAAAACCCCGAGTTGGAAGAAACTTAAATCAGACCACACTTATCATAATCAAACTGCTGAAAAACAAGGAATAAATTAAAAATCTTAAAAGTAACCAGAGAAAAATGACATATTGTGTTCAAGGTAAAAAGATAAGATTGACGGCAGATTCCTGGGTGTATACGTATCGCTGATTCACTTTGCTGTACAGCAGAAACTGGCACAGCAGTGTAAAGCAACTATACTCCAATTAAAAATAATCATATGACCATGGACAACCAAAAAAAAGATAACAGATGTCTGAGGGTACAATTAATAGCAGCATATTGTAAAGATTAAAGTATATATGTAGAAATAAAATATAAGAATAGCACAAAGGACAGAGGGAGAAAATAAGTATACTGGGCTGTACCATAAACATTATTTGAGAGTGCAGTAAGTTAAAAATATATTTTACATCCCTATAGCATCCACTAAAACAAAACAAAACTTAACTAAACAAAGTACCAATAAATATTTTTAACATGTTCCAAGCAATAATTCTATATTTGCAACAGAAGTTTCAATTAGATTTAATAATAGTGCTTATTTTTTAAAAGTTCCAAAGAATAGAAAAAACAATACTGAAGAATCAAAGTTCCACTTTCAGATCTGCCTTCAAGTTAGAAAGCAAAGTCAGTGACAAAGGGGCAAAGGACTTCAGAGACTTTACCCATTTCTTAATCTCCACCCTCAAACTGGGCTTCCTCAGCAAGTATAACATTTGTAAATATGGTATATAAGTCCGGTGTGAGTAAACTTCTTTTGAGAGCAGGGTCTCTCTTTTGTTCATTACTATATCATTGGTGCCTGACATAGCAGGTATACAATAGTATTTGATGATTTACTGAAAGTGTCAGAACCCTCTGGAGAAGCAAGCAAATTGAGCACCAGGTGTCAATCTTTGCAACTGGGTGAATAAGAATAGAAGATGTTATCATTTGTGGCCAGGTGTTTAAAGCTCCTAACCCCTTTCTGATAAAGGTACTGCTCTCAACTTCTCTGTGACCCTAAGTTAGAGTGCTTATTCGACAGCTTCCAACTCTGACTTTGAGTGTGCTCGACCTTGGTTTAGCAAAACTAACTCTTGACATCATTCCTTGTTTCCCAACTGACCTCATCTTGACAATTGAAACCCTGTATCCTTATTCTTCCTTTAATTAGTAGTTTAATTTGGACTCTAAATCTGGGCCTGAATCCAGATTATTCTTATCATAACTATTTAGCACAAGGAGCCTGTATTTCACAGGCATCATGCCAAGCGGGGGGAATAAGATATGGAACTCATGCCATCAAGGAACCCGAGGTCTGGGGAAGAGGAAAACACATAAACAGCTAATTATCACATATAGGGCTAAAAGTAGCAAAGCAAATAGGACAGTGGCAAAAAGCACTGAAATATACAAGCCTATTACAAAAACTTGGCATACACAAAAATACTTGTAAAAGTTTGGCATCTGCCATTCTACATGTCTTGAATCTCATGACAACCCAATCTTTGCACCCAGTGAGATGGTCCTGAGGACATATTTCCCATGTCTGTTGATAATTTCCTCTAACCTTGAAAATGGAAGCTACAGGTCCCAGAATTTCATCATTTGCTTCTTGTTTGACAGCAGAGGAAGAAGCAACTATATCATGTAATTGGACTAACCACTAAACTAGGAACCAACAATCATGTTATATGAAAGCCCTCCAGTTCTGTATAGACTATAAAATTAATCCAAATGAATTAAGTTAATAATGGAGTCCAAAAATCACAACTTATTATATCACCATGGGAGCAGCAGCCTCTGAGTTCACTCTAGGCTATGTACTGCAGATCCTAGATCGTAGATGATTGTGAAAGAGTTGCGAGGAGAGAAAGGCACAAGGTAAGACAATCACACTTGACTGAAGCCAACACCAGTAGGCTCATCTTGTTGACCCAGTATGGGTTTCCCAACCTCGGCACTATTGGCATATTGCACTGAATGATTCTTTGTTGATGGGGGGGGGGAGGGAGCTGTCCTGCGCACTGTAGGATGTTTAGCAGAATTTCTGTCCTCTACCCACTTGATGCCAGTAGCATCACCCACCACCAGTCATGAAAACCAAAAAGAGACATTATTAGATGTTCCCTGGAGGGTAAAAATCCCCTGTTCGAAAACCACCTACCTAGTAGCCTGATAGTATTCCTGTTATAACAGGTGTATTTTCGTTTCATTTCACCAAAATAAGTGAGGCTCCTTACCATGGCCCTCATGTGTACAATTAAGTTGAACTAAATAATTTCCATAAACATTCTTACTTTAACATTCTTTAATTCTCTAAACCTCTGTCCCTGCGCTGTCTCCAGGTTTTACTCTTGATCTCTCTCCTTTTTAAACTTTTTTCATTCATTCATTAATTCTACAAGCAATGATTAAGCATATTCTGTGGGTCAAACCCTGGGCTGAGCACTGGGAATATGTGGTTAAATAAGGTAAGTTCCCTGCCCTCAGAACATGCACAGGGGAGAGAAACGTAAGTGAAGAAAAGCAGCTCATACACTTCAACAGGGTGACCACTATAGAGGCCAGAGCCTTGAGTGTGTGTTGGGTACAGGTGGGAGATGGGAAGGAGGGCGGCAGAGGATAGAGCTGGGGTTTTACTCATCACTTGAGTGGCTGCATAATGCACAGGAAATCTAGAAGCTGACCCTCTGAGAAGGCTATTGAGCTTAGCAGTTTTCTAATATCTGAGCACTGGTTTAGCAGCTGCACTACTGGTGTCATGGCAAAGGCTCATCCTATCTCTGCCACAAAAATACGGAGGAGATAAGGCTGCATTCTCAAAAAAGGCTTTCATTCCATGTGGAGTCAGCCTGTCTTCCTGGCTTGATGCCCATACAAGTGAACAAACAAAATAATTGTGGGCTAAAGTACTCTCTACCTTGTTCACCCAAGGGTCATCTTCTGATTGCCCATAGCGTGCAAGGCATTTGGGGCATTTGCCAGGATCCTACATGAGCCTGTGTGTGCCTTTCTAGGCTGATGCCTGGAGAGGGCATGAGAATTGCAGAACAACAAATTAAGACTTTACTTACCCCTTCTGACACATACAAAGCCTTTGCACCACCCTCAATTTGCAGAAAGTTTATTTCTCTAATTATATATTTAAGGACCTGAGTCAGTCAAACATCTGCCTCCACAGAACTATCTCACTGCATAAACAGAATTTCATTTCCCAACCCTGGCCCTAAATGGCAGTGGAATATTGGGGTAAGGTGGTTCACGTTGCTCTGCACATGTGTCTAAAGAGAGCAGAGTCCGTCTGGACCAGATCTGTCTCTTGAGGCAAACCCACACCTCTGTCCCAGAGATGAGTTGAGACATGAAGTGCAGAAGGGCTCTGGTATATGAGAGTGGCTGTCATCTCATTCACATCCTGGAGCTGGTTTCTGCTTTCCCTTCTCCTGATGCCCATGATGTAGCCCAAACTGACTGCATTTTGTGACTTTAGATTTTGGACTCTTGTCCGGATGTCCTAGCGTACTCCAGTCCTTGCCTTTGCAACTTTTCCAAATGGTGCCTCTCCGTCATCCAGTCAGCAGACCTTTATTTCAGGCTGATGATGTGTTGCTATCCAGGCATCTCTGGCTGCTCAGTGATTAACCTAGCCCAGTACACATCCTGGAGAATGCCTTGCTGTCGCTGGGAAACAAATAAGCAATAGCTACAATGTGTATGTTACGATGTGTACAATGTTGCAGGCAGTAACAGAAGTACACTTATAGAAGAGAAGTGGCACAAGAAGAAGAAATTTATGACTCCAAGGGAGGTGGGGACAGAGAAGTTTTCTCAAAAGGGGTATTATCTGAGCTGAGTTTCTAAGAAGAAATAGAAATTGATCACCCAGATAAGAGGCAGAATGACTGAAGAATCTGTGTGTACTCAGACACAGAAGGGAGAGCAGTCCAGGCAGGCAGGCAACTACAGGTGTTGAAGGCTTTCCTGGAGGGCAGAGCAAAGGGGTTGAAAGAAGATGGGGCAGATTCCATGGCCTGATGGGGAAGGAGTCTGCTACTCACAAGACTTTCCCTACATCACTGAAGGATTTCAAACAAGACAGTGCCACGGTCAGACTTGGGTTTTGGAAGCATTACTCTGTAAATAGTGGAGAAAATATCAAGGAAGGAAAACTGATTAGCTAGAACTGAAGGAGGTGAGCCATCGTGAAACAAGGACCTGCATAGGCAGAGGTTACAGATAAGACAGACATTTAGGAGGTCAAGATACGGAACTCAGTGACCAATGGAGTGATTGGTGAGGGAGAAAGAGGCATCAAGCTGACTGGTGGGCCTCTGGTTTGGCAACTGGCTCTGTGGTGATGCTCCCACCTCTTGGCTTCTGTTTGGACACATGGGACAATGGTCCACCCTGTTGAAGTCTATGAGCTGCCTTTCTTCACTTACATCCCTCTCTCCACTGCATGTTTCTTCTCTTATTCAACCAGTGCTTGCCTGGTATTTGGTTCACAGAATATGCTCAATTACTGCTTATAGAATTGGTAAATGAATAAAGAAAACTTAAAGGGAAGAGAGAGAATAAAACCTGGAGGCAGTGCAGGGACAGAGGTTTAGAGAATTAAACAATGTTAAGGTAAGGATGTTTGTGGAGGTTATTTCCTTCAACACGTTAATTATACAGATGAGGAAACCAAGGCCCAGAGAGGTAAAAAGACAGGAAGAGTGGGTGGTGGGAAAGTTTGGGGAGGAGAGACAATGCATTCAGTTTGGATTGTATTACATTTGTTTTGCCCATGGTAAATCCAGTTTCTGATATCCAATGTGCTGTTGGAACGTAGGGCTCAGGAGAGGGGTCGAGTCTAAACATATAGGTTTGGGATGCAGATCTTATGAAGACCAGGGCAGGAAATGTTACTACTACCTCATGAGAATAGATGAAGTCAGGAGCCAGGAGGACCAAGGGGAGAGCTCTGATAACCTCAGAGCTAGCATAGAATAGTAGGAAGCAGCACAGCAAGTTACTTATTCTTCCTACACCTCACTCTCCCCCAACTACATGTGTACCTACATTATAGGGTTGTCATGACATTTATTTATTTATCATCTTTACTGGAGTATAATTGCTTTACAATGGTGTGTTAGTTTCTGCTTTATAACAAAGTGAATCCGCTATACGTATACATATATCCTCACATCTCCTCCCTCTTGCATCTCCCTTGCACCCTTCTAGGTGGTCACACAGCACTGAGCTGATCTCCTTGTGCTATGTGGCTGCTTCCCACTAGCTAGCTATTTTACATTTGGTAGTATATACATGTCAGTGCTACTCTCTCCTTTCGTCCCAGCTTACCCTTCCTCCTCCCCATGTCCTCAAGTCCATTCTCTATGTCTGTGTCTTTATTACTGTCCTGCCCCTAGGTTCTTCAAAACCATTTTTTTTTTTTTAGATTCCATATATATGTGTTAGCATACGATATTTGTTCTTCTCCTTCTGACTTACTTCACTCTGTATGTCATGACATTTAAATGAATGAATATTTGTCAAGCCCTTAGGGCAGTGCGTGGCAAGAATTCTATGCAAGTGTGAAAATTAATATATAAACACTAATATTTGATGGTGGACAGAGGAAAATAGCTCTAAAAAAATAAGTAAACTAGGTATGATAAGAAAGTAAGAGGAAAGCAGGCGGCTGTGAGAACACCAAAATCTAAAGGAGAGAGAGTTTAAAGAATGAGGGAACAATTGTATGACAAATGCCAAAGAGAGACTAAAAACAGGAAGGATTGAAATGTCTATCCACTGTGGCAATTGGAAGTTCACTGGTGATTTTAGAGCTGCGGTTCAGGGAGAAGAGGGGTAGGCTCAGGTGTGTGTGGCTTGGTGGGCAGGAAGTGGGAAGGATAATGTGGGAAGTTGGCTCAGAGCAAGGCTGGGCAGAGAAGAGGAGAAACCCTGATCAGGGCGCTGTTAAGCCAGAGCCTGGTCAGGATACACAGGAGCACAGGGCAAGCCCCTTCTCCTTCCCAGAGTCCTCATCTGTACAATGAAAGAGGACTTGATCTCTACATTTCTACCAGTGATGATGACCTCATCTTTTCCTTTTTTTTCCTACTAACATTTGATGATGATCAAGTTCTTTTTGATTTAGAAATGGTACCTGGATTCGCTAATGATATCCTTTTAAAATGTCGTTTTTAGTTTATGGAGATAGATGCTGTCAGGTGTTGGTTTATTTTTAATTTATAAAAATGTTTTCAATGTAAACTTTCACCTTTGATCTTTGGGAATGTGTTTTCAGTATTCTCCCATTAACAATGAAGCCGACTCCATTGTCTGTGAGTGATGGGGTGATTATTCTCAAAGTCACGAAAGGAGTAACCCAAGATTTTAATTCAGGTTTGCTGGCAGCTGGTGAGAATAACTGGGGTGGTGGCAGAAAACTAATTTAGAACTGGGTCTCTAAAGAACTCAATGTTTATAAATGCAAAATGCCTGTCAGTGTAAAATGTCTATTTCTCAAAACAATGTTTTTTTCTGCCACATTCTCTTCTCCCACAATAGGGTATAACATATCATAAGCTTTTTCCTCTGGAGAAATCAGCTTTAAAAAAATTTTTTTTAATCTTTTTGTTTCTCCCTTAGTGATAGTGTTTTATAATAGCATCAGTTATATTTTATTAGATTAATGTGGTTATGTATGTACCTAGACAATTTCAAAGCACTCTTGCATGTTTTATTCATCTGATTTTCTCAGCCACTCTTTTAGAATGGCAAAATAGGGGTGACTAGTTCCATTTGAGAGGTAAGAATCGAATGCTAAAAAGACCATGTGACCAACCACGGTCTCACAGAATTGCCCAGGAGCACCTCTTAGACACTCAGTCTGGAGAGAGTGCCCACATGGGGAGTCAGTATGCAAGCACTGATTAGGTAGTGTCAGTAGATGCCTGGCTTATAACTGGTACTCATAAATCAGTGGGCACTAGGGAAATAAGGGCCCCCCGACGTCTCTCTGTGCAGCACTCATCTTTACTGTCAGGGTGTTAGATGCGGTGATTTTAATCTCTTAGTCACTGAAAATTAAGAGAAAACCAAAATAATGCATAAGGTGAGAACGAGGGAAGAGGAGAAGGAAAGAAGAGAAAACCTTAGCAGTAGTTAAAAATTTCACAAATGGTGGCTCTAGATGGTGAAAATATTTCTGTAAAGCGCTGACTTCATCATTTTACTAAGCAATTATGGGATAATATCTAAGAAGCATTTTAAGTGCCTTGGAAAATAGTATTAGACAAATATAAAATAGTGGGCGTATAAAAGTGGAAGACAATCTCAGATATATATTCTCTGAATTAGAAGAAACAAAATTGTTTTATTCATCAAAATGACCAGTATAAAGTGAAGAAAGCAGAGTTTTTTGCTTCTCAGCAGGGTAACCAGTCTGGTTTTCCTAAGGATTAATGTAGTGTAAAGATGTTTACCAGCAATAAAAAATGTCTATAGAAATATTGCTTTCGTTCAGCATGAGGGTGAAAGATTGCTAATTTAGTCTCAACAGAAACAATTTAGCTGTCTTTAGGACACATGCTCATATAAGTTTAAGTCGTTTACAGTAAGTAAAAAATTCTATGATCAAGTTGTTTACTTTATCAGGATGTCAGATTTAGAGGGTGCCCTGATCTTATCTCAGCAGAATATCTTTTCAGACAGCTTTTTAATATTCTGGACATTATCCTTTGAACCAATTGGTGTCATAATTTCAAAGGATGACAAAATAAAGAATAATCTTTTCTCAATGTTACTATTACCAAAATTCTTATGCCAATTTTAAGATAATGGTACTGTAAGCTTGACTATAAAATACCATACCATAAACTTGAAAGAAAAACAATTATTTCTTTCCTTTATCCCAAGAAAATAATTTTGAAGAAAAAAAAGCTACATGTCCAAAGATAATTTTAGTTGCATTATTCATGATAGAAATAAAATAATAGAGACAACTTAAATAATAGACAAATAGTTAATAAATAATTGCATGTTGCTATGGTAGGCTATTATGCAACCATTTCTTTTTTTAAGATTTAATTTTATTTATTTTTGGCTGTGTTAGGTCTTCTGTGTGCAGGCTTTCTCTTGTTGCGGCGAGCGGAGCTACTCTTCATTGCGGTGTGAGGGCTGCTCCTTGTGGTGGCTTCTCTTGTTGTGGAGCACTGGTTCTAGGCATGCAAGCATGCAGCCTCAGTAGTAGTGGCGCACAGGCTTAGTTGCTCCGCAGCATGTGGATCTTCCCGAACCAGGGATGGAACCTGTGTCTCCTGCGTTGGTGGGCAGATTCTTATCCACTGCACCATCAGGGAAGTCAACTATTAAAATGATAAATACAATGTTAACTATTAAAATGATAAATACAATGTTCATGAAAAAACTGAGAAAAATGTTTACAATATAATATTTTGAAAAGTGACAAAGAAGATATGATTATGTCCATAATCATGGATTATGTCCATGTAAAAACTGTATATTTATGTAGATAAAGTGTGATGGGAACATGAAGAAATAGAAACCCTTGATGTAACAATGTATCAGTCAGGATAAGACAGATTATGCATTCCCTATCAGTCACTCAACAAACCTTATTCTATGAAATCAGACTTTGCTCCCTGTAACCACTCAGGGACCCAGACCGAGGAAGGTTCCATCTGTATACCTGCTTCCTCAATTATTTCAACCTCAGCAGAGGAAAGATGTGGTTGCCACTATATCTTAAAGATTCTACACAAGAGTGAAATATTTCACATCTACTTACATTTATTTGGCCAAAGCACATCACATCATCATACCAAACTTCAAAGGGGGCAAGAAAGCTAATTCCTACCATGTGATCAGAGAGAGAGGATGAGAAATATTTGATGAACAACACTAACGAATCTCACAATAAGATTGGTGGATTTATAGATGCCTTTTCAAATATTTTATAATGTGAAAATAAACGTTAATACACATTTTACACTATCATTACCTCAGATTTCACTTGTGAGCCAGAAATTGGGAGCTGATGATATATACCATATTAATCATTCAAAGAAAGGCTTTTTAACTAGAGATTCTTTAAGATGCACATTCCTTGGATAAAGAAGATGTGGCACATATTTACAATGGAATATTACTCAGCCATAAAAAGAAATGAGATTGAGTTATTTGTAGTGAGGTGGATGGACCTGGAGTCTGTCATACAGAGTGAAGTAAGTCAGAAACAGAAAATCAAATACCGTATGCTAACACATATATATGGAATTTTAAAAAAGTTCTGATGAACCTAGGGGCAGGAGAGGAATAAAGGCACAGACGTAGAGAATGGACTTGAGGACACGGGGAGGGGGAAGGGTAAACTGGTATGAAGCGAGAGAGTGGCATGGACATATGTACACTACCAAATGTAAAACAGATAGCTAGTGGGAAGCAGCTGAATAGCACAGGGAGATCAGCTCGGTGCTTTGTGACCGCCTGGAGGGGTGGGATAGGGAGAGTGGGAGGGAGATACAAGAGGGAGGGGATATGGGGATATATGTATACGTATAGTTGATTCACTTTGTTATACAGCAGAAACTAGCACAACATTGTAAAGCAATTATACTCTAGTAAAGATGTAAAAAAAATGTACATTCTTTTATTCAAACATTTAAAATGGACTGAGATGATAAACATTTTCATGTTAGGAAATATAGTTTGAAAATATTTTTGGCTTCACATCATGGTAATATGCAATTTGTAAATTATATGGAAGAAAGAAACTTCAGCAAGGCATTCTGTTATAAATATTTATGTGTTGTTAGAAAAATACATCTTTTGCCTATGTACAATGTAACAATTTGCTTACTTCAGCAGGCAATCAGCAATAAAGAGAATACATATCACACTAGCAGGGTTTTAAATATTCTAGTATGTAAACTATGTAGCAGTTTAAAATGAATGAGAGGGAGTGTGATATACAGTAAAGAACACTGTCTTTGGTATCAGGTTCAAACGCTGAACCACCATTTATTATAATATATAATCTTGGGCAATCTTAGCTAACACCTTCCACAAGAGGAATTTAAAATTCTTCCCTTGTATATACTGTTATGAAGTTTATCAGATAACACATGTAAAGCACCTAGAACTGTGGCTAGCACATGGTAGAAAAATAAATGTTCATTTATTTATATTTATATCATTGAATCTTGGGCAACTGAAATTACACAAGACTCCTGCCATACACTAAGGGCAGTGGGTATCTTTTAAATTCCACTCTGTTACGAATAAATACATAGAGATCATACGATCAAGGCACCATTATCTAAATTTTCTTACTGAATGGAGATACAATTCAAATAAAATTCCACAATGGGCTTGTCGTTTAACTGATGCTCAACCAGTGTGGGATCTTACCGTTGCTGATTACAGTGCCATGTGCACACGTGAGCACTTAATAGACAATGATAGAGAAAGACAATGACAACCAGGCAAACCTTCTGTCTCAGTGATCTATGATGAGCAAATGCCTTTCTGGGAGCAAGCCAGGCCAGGGGAACTAAGCCATCCAAAGACAGCAGGGATTGCCTTAGGAAGTGGATGGACACTTGGGCCCCTGTAGCCTTTGCTTTATTCTGTCATGTTAATAGGTGATCATGAACACTGAGATGGCCAGGCTGGCACAGAGCAACTGGAACCAGGTTGGTTTATGAGATTGGCAGATGTCTTCACGTACCTCCGAGGGTCCTTATGGGTTTGAGAATCCACTCACTCTGTATCAGAATGGTTCTTTGCACTCCATCCCATTTCCCCAGTCCCTGCCGGTGGTACTGGTATGGGGTACATAGTCCAAAGACACCGTCCACTGCTAGTTTGGGATCAGTGGATAAGAGAGATAGCAAACTGGGTTTCATTCCTGCCAGAGGAGCAACTCTGTCCATGGAGTTGTTATAATCGTCCTGAAGCCTCTGCTAAAGATTCTGAGTATACCTATAATCAAACCACATGGCTCTCATTGGCTGTGCAGAGGGAAGAGAAACCATTACTGACGTTGCAGTTTCTGGGGTCACACTTCATCTTGGGAGGCTCAGCCTCTTTCCTTCCCTTTTGCATAAACAACTGTTATTTTCAAAGCAAAGCTCAAGTCCTCCCCTTCTGACCACTTGAATTCTCCCCAGCCAGCCACCCTTGCCCTAACTAATTGCTCTTACCATTGCTTGTCTCTACTTTGTATACTGTCTGGGTGTGGTCTGTGCACATGGAGTCTTGTGCTGTAAGCTGTCTGTGGGCAGTGATCAGATCTTATAGTCTTTTTTACAGTCTACAGAGGTCTCAGCAAATATTTAGGTATGGAGTAGACATTTACTTAACAATTCACTGCAATTATCTAAGGATACGTTTGGAGAATCTGGCTACAAAAGGTTGAATTTGGCTTTATTCTTCTCCTGTTCTAAGTGTTAAGGTCATTATACTTCGTTACTAAACCTAAAAATGGACCTATGTGAAAGCCTCCTAAAAGATGGCAAAAAGGAGTCTAGAAACTATTCTAGTTGCCTTAGGTCTTTTCCTGATCAGAGCATTAACATTATTCCTCCCACCTTCAGACTGTCTCTTAGGACACATATGTGGTCTTAGCTTATGTGAAGATTCATTCTCTCAGTTGGGAAGCATTTAATTACCATCAGGTGGGAGCCCTTTGTTGTTGGGTATGATGTTACTGATACCTTGACTAGCATCTGACTAGCAAAGTTTCTGGCACATAGTAAGCACTCTGACATTTTTCATCAGTGAATTTCTGCTTTGCTTCTATCATTTCTACATTATGAAATAGTTTCTCTTAGCCTGTAGGATAATCAAATTGTACCTGAATATTAAAGCCAAGGACAGAATAAGTGCCTACTTAAGGAGCTTTCAATCTTTTCTCTGAATATTCCTGGAAGCTGCCTCCCTGGTTTTAGAAGTTATGTCTAAAATCTCACTCATCGATTTTGCCTTTTTAGACCCCACTCCCTTAAGCCCATAGACCCTGCTTTCAGTAATTGCCTGCTGGTGGAGGGCCCCACCTTTTCCCACAAAGAAGATATTGTCTTCTCCAGACAATATCAACCATCATGTCCTCAGAGAAGGGCAACCTGTTCAGTCCTATGAAAGGAAATATAGTATAAAGAAGGGTCCAGGGAAAGACAGAGTATGGTTCCAGGAAATTAAAAAAGTGGGATTCTGGTGCTGAGCTTCTCCAAAGCTGATTAAAAGGATCTCAGAGAGAACCCCTATAAAGAAAATACATACCTGACTTTTACCTGTTAGCAACAGAGATGGGAGTTTTTATTCCTATATTGTGAAGCAGAATCACTTAAAAAAGAAAAAGATGGGAAAGTCTTCCACATTTATAAAACTGTTATAAATGGATTTCTCCTACTTTTCTTTTTCAGACATTTCTAAATTCTCCAAAACGAAGTGAGAGTAGCATGGACATATATACACTACCAAATGTAAAATAGATATCTAGTGGGAAGCAGCTGCATAGCACAGGGAGATCAGCTTGGTGCTTTGTGACCACCTGGAGGGGTGGGATAGGGAGGGTGGGAGGGAGGGAGATGCAAGAGGGAAGAGATATGGGGATATATGTATAACTGATTCACTTTGTTATACAGCAGAAGCTAACACAACAAAAAATCTGGCCTTGTTATGACCTTTAAGCTAAATAAAATCTGACTGGAAGATGGATTTATTTTAAAAGAAAGAAATGAGTGAATAGTAATGTTGGTTGTAATTGTCCAGTCCTTTAATTTAAACTGGCTTGATTTTAATACTCCTCTGGTTCAGTGTACCTAGCAGTAGCAGAGAAACAATGGGAACTCATTCAGCAACATTCTCTTAACCTTTAAATACACATCCGGCCCAGTGACTGTGGGGTTCCATTGTTGGTGTTACCACTGGCTGGATTAAACCAATGAAAGCCAAAGTTAACTTTTCCAAATGAAGTGGAAATACACAAAGATATAAAGATACTTGGTCATCAGTGATATTCACATATCATTGAAGAAAAGAAATGAGAAGGTATATCCTGTGGCAAAAATGACCACGTCAATGTTCTACACAGTGCTACCATCTTCAAAGTGTTGGCTATTTCCATGAAGTCTTTCACACTGGATTTGACCAGTATTCTTCCAGAAACGATGTGATTGGAAAGCTTGCCATGAATGCTCACTTGAGAGTTTAGAAATCTGTAAAAACAGGGAAGATGATTCATATTAACCTTTGTCTCACTTCATTTATTCATTCACTTAACCGCTTATTCATTCCAGAAAATTTTATTGGCTACTGTTTTTCTCCCCTCTGTTTCTATAAATGAGATGAAAATATTCTTTAGAAAAGGTTAAGACTCCAGGCTTATCCTTTTCCTCTTCTTTTATTCTTCCTTTATAAGGTCATTCTCATACTAAGAAGCCAGTAAAAAGCTAGGAAAACAAAATTCTGGTCCTCCAGTGCAAAGGGCTTTGTCTGGCTTTCCACCCCTACACTAGTGCAAGACAGAGGTGTAGATAAACACTGCAATGTGAGGGTCCCATTCTTAACTTGATTCTGACTCTCAACTCTGATCAAGCCTTTATCACAATGACCTACTCTTCATTGTCTCTGTGCTGTGATGCCTCAGCTCTGGCACACAGCTCTTGCCAGGTGCTGAGAGCTTTAGCAGAATTTCACACGGTGGTGGTGATTGTGTATATACAGCAAAGCTTCATTTACCAGGCACTTTCATATAATCAGAATTTTGAGGAACTGAAATTTACACAGGTGAAGAAATCCTTCTTTTACTTTTTACTTTGTGTTTTGATGAAAATATTTCTAAAATTTATTATATTCATCTTATTTCTTAAACAATGCATAATGACATAACCTTCTCTTATTGCTCATTCTCATTATAAGCAACTTAATTACTGCTCAAGTGCTGTAACACATTTTTAATATCTCCTCCCTATGTTATTCATTATTATGCCTCTTGTCACTGCATCTGTAGCCAGCAGTATTTCCCTTCTCTCTTGTAGCTTTGACCTGACAAACAAGACAACTCTTGGTTAGAATTATCTGTAAAATAAGAATCAATATCTTCTGAGGGATTATCTTGAATTCCATCTCACTAGTGAAGTGTACAGGTCATAATGCATAGAAGTCTGTTTGGTCTTTCCAGTTCTTATAATCACATCAGCTGAGACAAAATAATTGCACCCTAATGGGTAACATTAATATCTTTTCTAAGGATTTAAACTGTACTTTACATGGTTGTATCTTGAATTTAATTTATTCTTTGCCTGGGACACAAGATGGCAGAGTAGAAGGATGTGAGCTTACCTCTTCTTACAGAAACACCAAAATCACAACTAACTGCTGAACAACCATTGCCAAAAAAATGCTGGAACCTACCAAGAAAGATACCCTACATCCAAAGACAAAGAGGAAGCCATGAGATGATAGGAGGGATGCAATCATGATAAAATCAAATTCCATACATTCCGGTAGACAACCCACAAACTGGAAAATAATTATACCACAGAAGTTCTCCCACAGGAGTGAAAGTCCTGAGCCCCACATCAGGGTTCTGAGCCTGGGGCTCTGGCAACAGGAGGAGGAGCCCCAGAGAATCTGGCTTTGAAGTCCAGCAGGGTTTGACCACAGGAATTCCACAGGATTGGTGGAAACAGAAACTCCAATCCTGGAGGACACACACAGGGTCTTGTGTGCACCAAGACCCAGGGAGAAAAGTGACGACCTCATAAGAGACTGGGCCAGACTTACCTGCTAGTATTGGAGGGTCTCCTGCAGAGGTGGGGGGCAGCTGTGACTCACCATGGGGACAAGGACACTGGCAGAGGTAGTTCTGGAGAGTACTCATTAGTGTGAGCCCTCTTGGAGGCTGCCATTTTCTCACCAAGACCTGGTCCCATCCAACAGCCTGTAGGCTCCAATGCTGAGATGCCTCAGACCAAACAGCCAACAGGGTGGGGACACAGCTCCACCCATCAGCAGACAGGCTGCCTAAAGTCTTCCTGAACACACAGCTGCCCAATAAACACATCCTCTGACACAGACCTTCCCACCAGAGGGACAAGACCTAGCTCCACACACCAGTGAGCAGGAACCAGTCCCTCCCTCCAGGAAGCCTGCACAAGCCTCTTAGATGGCCTCATCCACCAGGGGGCGGACAGCAGAAGCAAGAGGAACTGCAACCCTGCAGCCTGTGGAGTGGAGACTGCAATCACAGAAAGTTAGACATAATGAGATGGCAGAGAAATATGTCCCAGGTGAAAGAACAAGATAAAACCCCAGAAGAACAACTGAGTAAAGTGGAGATAGGCAATCTACCCGAAAATGAATTCAGAGTCATAATAGTAGAGTAAGTCCCCTACATATGAACCTTCAAGTTGCGAACTTTCAAAAATGAGAACGTGCTTTCTCATGTCTACTCACATATGTTAGCTCATGTGTCTGGTGTACATTGTCACATGTGTGCCTCCTCTACAAGTGGTTGTGCTTTTGTGTCCTTACTTTGTGTAGCTTACTAATGAAGACCTGATGGATTTAGAGGCCCAGAGAAAGGATGAAGAGAGACAGAAGGAAGAAGAAGTAACTGAAGAACTGAAGAGATTCACAGCACAGGAAATAGTAAGGGAATTTATTTGAGGAGGCACTGTTAGTTTTTGAGGCACAGGACCCAAATATAGAATGGTACATGAAGGTTGCAGCAGCCGTTTAGAATGCAATCCAGTGCTACCGTGTCATCTATGATGAGAAAAAAAGAGCTACTACTCAGACATCACTGGCTGGTTTTTACAAGAAGTTAGATAGAATTGAATCCAGGAAGGAACCAGAACCTGTGCAATCAATGTCAGGCATGATTGAAATTTCAGCTTGCCCTCCATCTCCTATTGCTGATGATCCTTCAGCTCTACCACTTCCCACCTCCTCTCCCTCCTCCAGTCAGTAACTTTTCTTGCCAGTTCACTCAATGCCAGCCTCTGTATGCCAGCTGTTGTACTGTACTACTGTACTTTTCAAGGTACTATACTGTAAGATTAAAAATGTTTTCTTTATTTTTTGTGTTTGTTTTTTTATGGATTATTTGTGTGAAAAGTATTATAAACCTATTACAGTACAGTACTATATAGCTAATTGTGTTAGTTGGGTACCTAGGCTAACATTGTTGGACTTACAAACAAATTGGACTTACAAATGTGCTCTAGAATGAAACTCGTTCATATGTAGGGAACATACTGTAAAGATAATCCAAGATCTCGGAAAAAGAATGAAGGCACAAATGAGAAGATACAAGAAATGTTAACAAAGACGTTGAAGAACTAAAGAACAAACAAACAGATGAACAATACAATAAATGAAATGGAAAATACACTAGAATGAATCAATAACAGAATAACTGAGGCAGAAGAATGGATAAGTGAGCTGGAAGACAGAATGGTGGAAATCACTGCTGCAGAACAGAATAAAGAAAAAAGAATGAAAAGAAATGAGGACAGTCTAAGAGATCTCCGGGACAACACTAAATGCACCAACATTCACATTATAAGTGTCCCAGAAGGAGAAGAGAGAGAAGAAGTACCTGAGAAAATATCTGAAGAGATAATAGCTGAAAACTTCCCTAACATAGGAAAGGAAACAGTCACCCAAGTCCAGGAAGCACAGAGAGTCCTAGGCAGGATAAACCCAAGGAGAAATGTGCTGAGACACATAGTAATCAAATTGACAAAAATTAAAGACAAAGGAAAAACATTAAAAGCAACGAGGGAAAAATGACAACTAACATAAAAAGGAACTCTCATAAGGTTATCAGCAGATACTCTGCAGGCCAGAACAGAGTGGTATGATATATTTAAAGTGATGAAAGGGAAGAAGCTACAACCAAGAATACTCTACAAGGGTAGAGGGTAGCAAGGGTCTCATTCAGATTTGATGAAGAAATCAAAATCTTTACAGACAAGCAGAAGCTAAGAGAATTCAGAACCACCAGACCAACTTTGCAACAAATTTTAAAGGAACTTCTTTAGGTAGAAAAGAAAAGGCCACAACTAGAAACAAGAAAGTTATGAATGGAAAAGCTCACTGGTAAAGGCAAACATACAGTAAAGGTAGGAAATAATCTGCACACAAATATGATATCAAAACCAGCAATTGTGAGAGGAGGAGAGCACAAATGCAGGATATTGGAAATGCATTTGAAACCAAAAGACAAGCAACTTAAAATGATCTTCTTTATCTATAGACTAGTATATCAAAACTTCATGGTAACGACAAACCAAAATATCTACAATAGATACACACAAAAAAGAAAAAGGAATCTAAACACAACACTAAAGTTAGTCATCAAATCACAATAGAAGAGAACAAGAGAGGAAAGGAAGAAAAAATACCTACAGAAACAAATCCAAAAATAAGGTGACCATATGTGCATGGGTTTATCTCTGGGCTTTCTATCCTGTTCTATTGATCTAAATTTCTGTTTTTGTGCCAGTACCATACTCTCTTGATTACTGTAGCTTTGCAGTATAGTCTGAAGTCAGGGAGCCTGATTCCTCCAGCTCTGTTTTTCTTTCTCAAGATTGCTGTGGCTATTCGGAGCCTTTTGTGTCTCCATACAAATTGTGAAATTTTTTGTTCTAGTTCTGTGAAAAATGCCAGTGGTAGCTTGATAGGGATTGCACTGAATCTGTAGGTTGCTTTGGGTAGTAGAGTCATTTTCACAATGTTGATTCTTCCAATCCAAGAACATGGTATATCTTTCCATCTGTTGGTATCATCTTTAATTTCTTTCATCAGTGTCTTATTGTTTTCTGCATACAGGTCTTTTGTCTCCTTAGGTAGGTTTATTCCTAGATATTTTATTCTTTTTGTTGCAGTGGTAAATGGGAGTGTTTCCTTAATTTCTCCTTCAGATTTTTCATCATTAGTGTATAGGAATGCAAGAGATTTCTGTGCATTAATTTTGTATCCTGCTACTTTACCAAATTCATTGATTAGTTCTAGTAGTTTTCTGGTAGCATCTTCAGGATTCTCTATATATAGTATCATGTGATCTGCAAACAGTGACAGTTTTACTTCTTCTTTTCTGATTTGGATTCCTTTTATTTCTTTTTCTTCTCTGATTGCTGTGGCTAAAACTTCCAAAACTAGGTTGAATAATAGTGGTGAGAGTGGAAAACCCTGTCTTGTTCCTGATCTTAGAGGAAATAGTTTCAGTTTTTCACCATTGAGGATTATGTTGGTTGTGGCTTTGTCATATATGGCCTTTATTATGCTGAGGTAAGTTCCTTCTATGCCTACTTTCTGGAGAGTTTTTATAATAAATGGGTGTTGAACATTGTCAAAAGTTTTTCTGCATCTATTGAGATGATCATATGGTTTTTCTCCTTCAATTTGTTAATATGGTGTATCACATTGATCAATTTGCTCATAGAGTCTGTCATACACAGTGAAGTAAGTCAGAAAGAAAAACAAATACCGTATGCTAACACATATATATGGAATCTAAAAAAAAAAGCTTCTGAAGAACCTAGGGGCAGGACAGGAATAAAGACGCAGACATAGAGAATGGACTTGAGGACACGGGGAGGGGGAAGGGTAAGCTGGGATGAAGTGAGAGAGTGGCATGGACTTATATATACTACCAAATGTAAAATAGATATCTAGTGGGAAGCAGCTGCATAGAACAGGGAGATCAGTTTGGTGCTTTTTGACCACCTAGAGGGGTGGGCCACAAAACAAACCTCAGTAAATTTAAGAAAATTGAAATCATATCAAGCATCTTTGCTAACCACAATGCCATGAGATTAGAAATCAACTACAAGAAAAAAAAACTGTGAAAAACACAAACACATGGAGGCTAAACAATATGCTACTAAACAACCAATGGATCACTGAAGAAATCAAACAAATACCTAGAGACCAATGGAAATGATCTAAAACCTATGGGACACAGCAAAAGCAGTTCTAAGAGGGAAGTTTATAGCAATACACTTTTACCTCAGGAAAGAAGAAAAATCTCAAATAAACAACTTAATCTTGCACCTAAAGCAACTAGAGAAAGAAGAACAAACAAAACCCATAGTTTGTTGGAGGAAAGAAATCATAAAGATCAGAGTAGAAATAAATGAAATAGAGATGAAGAAAATAATAGAAAAGATCAATGAAACTAAAAGCTGATTCTTTGAAAAGATAAACAAAATTGATAAACCTTTAGCAGATACATCAAGACAAAAAGGGAGAGGGCTCAAATTAATAAAATTAGAAATGAAAAGGAGAAGTTACAATGGACACCACAGAAATACAAAGGATCATAAGAGACTACTACTAGCCCTATATGCCAATAAAATGGACAACCTAGAAGAAATGGACAAATTCTTAGAAAGATACAATCTCCCAAGACTGAACCAGGAAGAAATAGAAAATATGAACAGACCAATCATAAGTACTGAAATTGAAACTGTGATTTAAAAACTCACAACAAACAGAAGTCCAGGACCAGATGGTATCAGAGGCTAATTCTATCAGACATTTAGAAAAGAGTTAACACCTATCCTTTTGAAACTATTCCAAATAATTGCAGAGGAAGGAATACTCCCAAACTCATTCTATGAGGCCACCATCACCCTGATACCAAAACCAGACATTTGTTCCTGTTTTTAAAAACGACTTAGGAAACCAAGACTTTTCAATATTTGGATGGTGTAACTATATGTTTCCTCCTGATCTATAGACTTCTCAAGATCAAGTGCTTTCATCTTTTACATATCAAATTCCCAAGCAGCGCCTGGGTCCTCTCACCCCCTGGGTGTCCTGAACTCTGCCAGTCTCTAGCCCTGGATTAATATGAGCACTTTCTCAGCTGGATCTCCTAAATCTTACATCTTGCAAAGGTCTGGGATCAGCTTTCCTCTTTTTTTCTTCTCAATTCACCCCCTGGTGTCCTCATCCATTCTCTGATGTCAGCTATTTACTTCTGTGTGGATTAATCTTAAATATACATCTCTATGCAAACAGTTTGAACTAGTCTTTATTCGTATTTTTTGTCAAACCAGTGGTTTTGTTTAAACACACAAAAAATACAAACACACACATAACTTGATTATTTCTTTTATTCTTGGGTTGAAAATGTGGCAGATCCACTAACAAGGCGATCTAAATTTTAGTACTGGCTTTTTTTTTTTTCTTTCTAATTTTCTGCCTGTCTCTACACTAGCTGTTAATGCCCATGAACCTCACTTTTCTTGGCTCTAAAATAAAAAGAGTTGAACTAAATAATTTCTTAAGCCATACACAGTTCTAAAATATTATGATATTTTATATATTGCATGACTTTACCTCATTTAATTGGTCCAAAGAACTACCATCTCAACTTAAGGTATGAAATTTTGTTTATCATATATTTTTCTGACCATTTTTCCTCTTAACATTGAATAGTTTTTTAATAAGAACATTTAAACATATAAAAAAGTAAGTAGAATCATACAACAGACATTCAAGTATCATGTATGATGATTCATGGCACATGGTAGGTGATCAATACTCAGAATGAATGAATGATCTGGACCATAGAGAAGACACAGTCGCTTTAGAATAGCTGTTATTTTTCAAGAATGGGCAGCAGAGGGCGAGCTTGTACATCGACAAAACTGACCTTTGCTTCAGATGAGTTACCTCGGTGTGTTAGCTCCCCTCAGTGTACAACTCAATAATTGTGCCATTACTTAACACATTTCCAACAACTGATCTATTTGCACCATGTTAACCATACTAAATGGGCAAAACTACACATGTGTAAAAATTGTTCACAGACCTCAAAGTGAGTGGCATGTTAAATACCTATTTGGAAAACTTGAAATATTTAAGTCATCTATCTAGATCATTCTAAATCCTCCTTCATCCCCATTCAACTCTTCTTTGCAGGTGGTAGGGGTATTTCTAAACCATGCCAGTCAGGATAGCAAAGTGATGGGCTGAATTTATTAGCCACGTTGCTGTCTATTTTGCTTCACTATTATTTTACACACACACACACACACACACACACACACACACACACATTCCTTATCCCCAGAGGAAGTCACTGTTAACAGTTTTTTGCATCTTCCTGGAGTTGTATATACATGTGCAACCATGGGTATTAAGGGTTTTTTCCTAAAAATGCTATCACAAATGCACATGATCCTACAATTTGAGTTTTTAATGAGTATCTTCTCATCTCTGCACATGTAATTGTGCTTCATTCTTTCTAATGAGCATGTAGTCTCCCCTAATATAAATGTGTTAAGTAGTAGGGATCTTGACAAAGAGCAAAAGGGCTGACTATTTCTGTTCATGATTATTATTATTATTTTTTTGCGGTACGCAGGCCTCTCACTGTTGTGGCCTCTCCCGTTGCGGAGCACAGGCTCCGGACGCGCAGGCTCAGCGGCCATGGCTCACGGGCCCAGCCGCTCCGCGGCATGTGGGATCTTCCCATACCGGGGCACGAACCCACGTCCCCTGCACGGGCAGGCGGACTCCCAACCACTGCGCCACCAGGGAAGCCCTGTTCATGATTATTGAACACCATTTGGCCCAGCCAACATGCTCAAACCTCTCCTGCCTCTCATGTATAGATGTGTGTTTTTAGTGGAAAACCATTTTTAAAAGCCTTGAATCTTAGCTCTCCTAGGTTTGTGCATCTGCACAGGCAGGTGAAGAATCCCCTGTCAACAACACACAACTATACGAAAACAAACCAGCTTTGCTGTGTGGCTGAACTCCACGGCCAAGTCACTGCCAATCACAAGGATTTTTCTTCCCCATAAATCCCTCCTGACTTGCATATGCCTTGCTGTGGAAGTACAGACCTTCGAACTTCTCAATCTTTTTGTAAACCAAAAAAAATGGAAAATGTCAGTTTAGATTTAGAAACAAAAAGTTGACATTAGCTCTTACATTGTATTTGCACAGTTGCATAGTTACCCCACTTTAAAACTAAAATCTATATATTATCCCATTCAACTTCTTTTCCATTGGTCCTTCTATGATACACAATCATCAATTGTTACTAACAGAAATTTGATTTACCATAGTATACACATGAAGTTCTTTTATATATACTTTTACAAATTCATTTTGATGATATCCAAATTCATACACTGTACTATGTTTTTTTCTGTGATTATTATTATGGATGCCCATAATTGGAAAATTAGAGTCATCTGGTCCAAGCTTGCATGATATACTAATACAGGCTTGTTATGCAAAATGTGATTTGCAGACCAGCAGCAGCATCACTTGGGATCTTTGTCAAGGGCGGATCCATGGGCCCCCTCCAGACACATTGAATCAGAATCTCAGGGAGTTAGAACCGGCAATGTGATTGAACAAAAAGTCTCCAGGTGATTTCTACTATATCAAAGTTTGAGACCCACTGATCTAAAAACTGGATTAACAGACAGATGAGATGGTAAATGTATGGACGCATGTTTAAAAGTTGTCTTTTTAGAGATTTATGCCACATTAAATGCTACCTAATACTAAATCAAACTCTTCTGTGAAGCGGCAAACAACCTGCTGTGGGCAGTAATCAAGCAGGAACTAGATATCCATCCATCAAAAAAATGAATTGCAAGAGAGATAACTCTGGCAAAGCTTTTCCAAATATAAGGTTCTATGAGTCTAGAAAAATGATGATGATGATGATGATAGTAGCTAATGCTTACTGGGTGTTTATCTTACAATAAGCACTGACCTAAGTATTTTCTATGCATGAATTCATTTAATCTGGAAAGAGACCCCTCTGCAAGAGGACTGTATCAATAGTCTGAGTTTGTGCAAGGAAAATGACACATGAGAAAATTATATGGTTGATGTATACATATGTGAAAAAGACAACTATATGGGCAACAAGCTTTTGCAAATAAACACAATATTGCCTCTAATTCAGTAGTCAGTGTTTCTAATTTTTATTTTTAGTTTTTGGTCACATGTGGCTTGTGGGACCTTAGTTCCACGACCAGGGATTGGGCCCGGGCCCTGGCAATGGAAGCATGGCATCCTAACCACTGGACCGCCAGGGAATTCCCCAGTAGTCAGTGTTTCTAAACCAGTGGACTTAATCCCCTGAAATTGCATGAAAAATGCATTTATGTGTCCAATTCTGGAGAAAGGGGACAATTACTTTCATCAGATTCTCAAGCGTCAAGATGACAAAAAAATTCTAAAGTTTACCTGGAAACAGATATATTTCACAAGTTCAAGGTTCTTGGCATACAGCCTCAAATACTCCAGGAGCTGTGAGTTGTGAATGTAATTTGGAAAATGACCAGGCATGGGGAAGACACTGAAGCAGGTCACTTCCTTGGAAATGTTGATGTTCACAGATCTATGATGCTGGGCTTTCCTTCTTCTGACTTCTCCTTCTTTTTTAGAAAGCAAAGGAAAACATTCCCAACGAGTTCCTGCTGAATAACACAGAAGAGAAAGATTGTGTTTTAAGAGGCATGTGCGAGTCTGCACTTCTGCTAGTCCTCTCCAGTACCTGCAAGGCAGAGAACATCCACAGGACTCCACGGAGATGTTCTATAAGACAATGACATTTGTTGCATGCTTTCTCAACTTGAATCTCATTCATCCTCCTCCAACACATCTCTATCAGCTGATGACAGATGAGTGTTATCACTCCCCCGGGACTCAGCGCATTACTCCCTCACCCCTAGGGCCAATGGTGTAGCTCAGCACAGTCCTAGATCCTCCAACCCTTGGACCTGGCTGATATTATCTGGTGGGACCTTGGTCTGCAGCAACTGCCCATGTTGTGGCTATTTCTGAATATGTATCTAGATAAATTCTCACAACAATCTTATACATGTTCAATGCTTAGTTGTCATCTTCCTAGGACTTAATAAACTTATTTTTTTTCCAATTTGAAAGTATGTAAGGCAAGTATTACTACGAGCCCATTTTCCTGAAAAGGAAAACTGTGACTCGTTGAAGGGAAGTCGTTTGTTTAAAGTTTGCAAGTAGCAAACAGTAAAGCAAGACCAAGGACACAGGCTGACTGACTTCTGGCCAGATGCTTTTCCCCAGCACTTCCTGGGACCTGCCCACCAGAGTTTGCAATGCCCATCCATCCACACTTCCTTCTGGGGAATCCCTGCCCGGACCACCGACTGTCCTAAACAGTTGTGCTCTGGACAGTGTGTTTTTTCCCAGCCCTGGTATCAGCCTTCTAGACGGGGAGTGAGCTCCTAATCCTTCAAGGTTTGGCATTGAGGGAGAGTGGTCACAGAGATATAACATATGGAGAGCTACAGTGCTGCAGAGGAGGCTAGGGCAGCTTTTCTGGGCCATGGGTAAGGTAAACTGAGGACATCACTCAGCAGGGAAAGAGGAGAAGACGAGAGAAGCAGAAGAGTAATGGCCCAGCTCTTAAAGGAGGAGATAGGTCCTTGGCTTCTCCAAACACCTGTGGTTCTCTGTATCTTGAAATAATCCCAATATCTCTAGCTAGCTAGACTCTGTGCCATGATTTATGGCCAATCTGAGTCCCAATGAGGTCAGAGTACTGAGCCCTTCCTACAAACGGTGCTGACTAGACAACTCAGATGCCACTACGTATGGCAGCTTTACCGAAACAGAAGCAGGAAATAAAACTAGCCTGAAACAGTGGGTCCTTTCTTCATCATGTACCTCTTGGGATATTTCTTTAAATTATTACTTAGTTCCCCAAGTTTTTAGCAAGAAGTTTATGAAAAGTTCCAATCAGTTGTTCATCCCCATGACTCATTTTATTTATTTCTGCAATAAAATATTAATATGTTAAATTGTGATTTATATACATATCTGTCTCCACCCTAGACTGTGACTTCCAGGACAGAAGAGACTAGTTTACTTGTCTTTAAACATACTGTGCTTCACGCCTCACCTTGCTTGCCACAGGGAGCCAATAAGTATCCGAAGAATGAATGAGCACAGTACCAAAGACAGCTAGCTTTACCTCAGTAAATGAGGCCAGCGTGTACCCTCAAAGCAAGAGCAAATAATGTGAAAAACTTATTATTGACCTAAAGTCCGATTCCATCCCCCCACCTCCATTAAAAGAATATGTTAACAGTATACAGCCTGTCTTCTTTGAGTTGAATTCCAAGGCAGAATTTTTGAACCCTATTGTAAAACTTCCATGTTTTTTCATAGAACACCACTGCTGACTGGGTTATAGCCATGCCGCCTGAAGCTTTCCCAGCACTGGGCTCAGATGGTCTGCCCTCTGAATCACGAGCATTAGCCTGCTACCACAACTGATTTTGCTTTCTGGTTGCTTTCTGTAAATGTAACCAGCTTTCCAGAAAATGGCTGCGGGGATTTCTCCCCTAAGGGCCAGAGGAGTTGTGGAAGTGATCATTTACCTATAGGAAAACGTAATTTTTTGATCAGAATATCATATGCACCAGGCTGTTGGAATTAGCCTGTCAGACCCAATTGTTAAGTTTTAAGGGATTTTGCAAACCTACTGTTAAACACAGTTATTGTGATGCTCCAGGGACAAAGAACAAGATAAACTCAAAGAGCCAACATTGCCGGAACGAAGAGTTACAGGACTCCTATCACTCTGTCACCTTGCGACCATTACAATGTCCCAGAGCCTTCCCAAGCAGCATGCCCTGTCCCTTTCCCATCCCAAATAAGGAAAGGTATTTGTCCCGTTCTTCTCACACTCTGCACACTGAAAGTATACGTACCCTGCCCAATCAGCAGATGCCTTGCAAGTGCCTTTGTTCCCTGGCTATAAAAACAGACCAGTAACCCTTGCTCCGGGTTGACTCTCCCTGATTATCAGGAAGTCGGCCTGCTGCTCTGGCAGCAACCCTTCCCTTTAATAAATTCTATCTTCTTTATGTTCTGCTTGGTGTCTGGAAGTTCTTTTCCAACCCGTGTTCAGACCACAACAGTTATTAGTAAAAGTTATGTAAACTTACAACTAAATGGATATTGTTAAAAACAAAGACAGTAAAAATTCAACCCCCATCACTTCCTTTTTTGCTACATTTTACTATTATCCATACTAGTGAGGTTTTTTTTTTATATCCATTGTATTTGTACCATACTACATAATGATGTACTACTATGCATCTCTTTCCCAACTCCACATTCAATGATACCATTTGGTAGCTTGAAATTGGCCTTCGTGGTAGTATTTAAACTTTAGAAATGAGCGAATGCTACAAATCAGGGCTATCCCCCGCCCTGCCCCCAGAACGTGTTGTTATTCATTGCCAGCACACCACTGATGTGCACTGTAATAAACACTTATTGATTTACTTGGCTCACAAAGAGAATGAAACATTCAAACGAAGACAGTGTCTTAGAATGCACACGGAGGATGCCATAAACATCTGCTCAACAATCTCTAATGCCTGAGAAAGAGAAAGTCCCATAAAATTGTTGGAACTGGAGCTCCACGGCTTTATTTCTTGAAAACCACCATGTGTAGACTCTCATTCTCCCCGGGAAGCGCTTCTTGGGAACCAAACACTAGAAAGAGATTATGTCTCAACTGTATTTTAGTATTCTGGCTTCAAACCCGTAATGAAAAAGGCAGAAAAAGTACATTAAAAGCCTCGTATTGATCCATCAGGCTTTTTATGATCACAGACACAGAAATGGAGGGTAAAGCAGAGGCTATTATCTTGCTGTGATAACAGCAGGACAAATAAACAGGAAAACATTAAAAGAAAAAGTGTAGGTATGTGCTTAGGTAAGCAGATTGTAGAGAAGTCACCAGCCTTGGTACTTTATATTCATCAAGGCAATAAAAGGGTCAGTGATTTCAACCAGCGGTAGACAAAGGTGCAGCCTTTCAAACCAGATACCACACATCCCAGTACAATTGCTAAAATTCAGGTCTCTTGGAACAGTTTGCATGTTTTGAATTCAAATTAAACCAAGAAATTATTTCTAGAGATTTATGAGGTAGTAAAAATCATTTTTCACCCAAGGTTAGGTCACAGTCCAATGAATGTATCAAGCCACAGATTTTTTTTTTCCTGCCTAGGAGACAATATTGTGAGGATGCCTGTAATAGAAGACAGTAAATGCTTGCTTTGAAACAAAACACAAGTTACAATAATGAAAATAAACATTCATTCAGGTGCTATATTAAATCTAATCATAATCATTAGGTCAAACAGGAACATATCTTGGCAGGAATTCTTTCCTCTGCTCACAATTTTCTCAGCTTTGGTGCTTTTATGGATTTTGGAAATCAGGACACTCACTTCCGCTCTATGACGCTCAAAAAAAGCAAGTAGTTTTATGTATTTGTTTGCATATAGCAAGTATTGTTTTCGTGAATCAGTTTGCTCAATTTTTGCTCAAGCGATTTTCCTGTGAGTTATTGTTGAAGTTGCTCACAAAACATTTACAAATAACCTCACTAATTTGGGTTAAAAAATTAATTTGTTAAGAGAAAAACTGTGGCAAAAGAGACAAATTTTCTTAAGTTCAAAAGCAAGTGTGTTTATCACCTTGTTCTTCTCTGTTTTTAACTCCTTTTAGGGGCGGCCTGGGGGAAAATTTTTTGCGTGGGTTGGGGGATCACTTCTGAATCTGCTTGTTCAATGAAACCAAGAAAGATATTTTCTATTTGCCCTTGTTGATATCATTTCTGTCTGCATTTCTGGAAAAAGAGAGTGATCACTTTCTTTATCTCTACTTTGGAAAGATATTTGCATAGAAATTTGTCTTATCCAGTGAGCCCCAGTCTTACTGTGAAGCTTCTATACTACATAGATTTCCACTGATGAATCATTTCTAGAAAAATTAAAATATTTCCCTTCCCTGTGACACATCTAGTCACAGTCCCTTTGCAACATGTTAAATCAGTCTTTGATTCATGTTTATTCACAGTTATAACATTTGTGAAGGAAAAAAAATACAAGGCACACACACATTCACACCTTACATACACCTTAGTGAGGCAATTTGATAGCCTTCTAACTGGTCACCTGCTTCCTATCTCTCTACATATAGAGGCCAGGATTATCTCTGGAAGATTACAGTCCTCCCTCAGTGTCTGGGGGGAGGGAGAGGTGGTGGGTTGGTTCCGGGATCCCCCATGGATACCAAAATCCATGGATGCTCAACGTCCTTAATAAAATGATGTAATATTTGCATATAACTTAGGCACATCCTCCCATATACTTTAAATAATCTCTAGATTACCTATAATACCTAACACAATGTAAATGCCATGTAAAAAGTTGTAAATAGACTGTAAATGCTATGTAAACAGTTGTGGCAAATTCAAGTTTTGATTTGGGGAACTTTACAGAATTTTTTCCCCCAAATATTTTCCATCACCCTCGGTTGAATCTGCAGACGTGGAACCCGCAAATACAAAAGGCCAACTACTCACGTCAGCCCCCCGCTCATAAGCCTTTGATGAATTACTGTGGGCTACAGATAAAGCTGAAAATGTTTAATATGGCACTCAAGACTCTCCAAGATCTGATTCCGACTTTCTGGCTTCCCTTTCCCCACAATTACTCACAGGTGAATTATAGCACTTCCTACGAATCAGGGACTGTGGTAAGCCCTTCAAATTCATTACAACATTGATATCTCATGAGAACCCTATGAAGTAGATTCTGTTATTACCAACATTTTACAGAAAAGTAAACTGAGGCTCAAAAAGGTTAAATAAATTTTGGGGTCACCTATGAGGTCGGCGATAGAGCCTGGTGGAGGCCTTCTCACTGTGCTGCTCAGGCTGTAAGCACGACTGCCCACTGTGTCCCAGGGACTTGCTGACGCCAGTCTGCCCTTGCTCAAGAGACCTCTTTGGTTTGGAGTGCCATTTCTCCCAAAACCTCTGCCCGTCCTTCAGGATCCAGTTCAAATGCTACTGTGTCCCAGAAGTCTTCCTTAATCCCTACTTCCCTCACCTCCCTTTAGGATTTCCCTCCCTCCTCTCCTCTTAGTGCATCTTAAGGCATTTCCCTCCTTTGCTCAAGAAACGTCTGTCACTTCTACAATGCCTTGAGGGCAGAGCCTGTCTCCTCTTCGTGTATATTCCCCAAAAGCCTTCCACGAAAGCTTGTGATTAGTTTGTGCCCAGTAGATTTTGTTGAGCTTAATTGAACATGGCCGCTTCCGGAATAACCCTTCTTGACTACATACGGTTACATTGAACGAACAGCAGGGGGCAGCAAATCCAGCCCCCGCCTCCCCCCCACCAAAAAAAGAAAAAAAAATCTGAGGCACAAGATGAAGACCTAAAGGATAAACCTGCTGGTGTTGGAAGGCAGTGTGGTTTAATGAAGATCTTTCAGTCGGACTCTATGGGCTCCGATCCCAGCTCGTCCTCTTCTGAGCTGAGTGGTCTCGCATGCTTCCTTTAATCTCTTAGCCTCAGTAAGGTCATTTATAAAATGTGGATGCTGAATAATGCCCTGTGGGGGCATTCTAAGAGCTATGAATTATCGTACACATGATCACAGTTTAGAGAAATTACAGCCATTATCATTACATACTCAGTCTCTTGTGACATGTTTTTACTACCGTGCGTCTCTTATTTTCTCCTCCAACTTGCTCCCCACCAACACCATCTTCTCTACCTCGTCAAATAGCACCATCACCCCCGCCAAGCGCTTCACAAAAAACTAGAAGCCTTCCATGATTCCTTTCATGCTTTCATTCCCCCATGACCAATACAATAGCAGATTATATTGACGCTGCCTCTCAAAAGTATCTAACATCTGCTATCTCTCTTTTATGCTGCCATCACCCTAGTCCAAAGCACAATTTCTCTTGTCTGGGTTTCTAAAATGACCTCCAAACAGGTCTTCCTGTTTCCACTTTGGCCCCTTCAATCCATTCTTCACACAGCATCTAGTGACCTTTTTAAAATGTAAGTCTGATCACACTACTCCTGGCTTGAAACCATCATGGTTCCCCACCATCCTCAGAATAAAATCCAGCCCCTACATGATCAAGTCCCTGCTCCCATTTCTGACCCTTGATACCACTCTTCCCACCTTTCTTTCCAGCCCACTTGCTTTCTCACTGTTTGTCAAACATGTTGGGTTCGGGCCCAATTCTAAGGGCCCTAGGTTTCCTACTTCCCCTAAACACACTTTTACATGAGCTGTTTCCAGTGCCTAGAATGCTTTGCCTTCTAGATTTTACTAGGTATCTCCTAGTCATTCAGCCTTCAACTTAAATGTCACTGTCATATTTTATATATATAATTTGTGTATATACACATACAACGTTTTTGTTTGCTTGCCAGCTAAAATTTAAGTTTCATGAGAGCAGAAACCTTATTTTTCTTGTTGAAAACTGTATCCTAACACGGTTAAACTATTACTTGAGAAGAAGCAGATAAACATATATTGAATAATTGAATATTAATAAATTTGAATAATAAATAAATAATGAATCTGAATAATAGGAATCTACATTAGCATAGAACAAGTACAAAATAGTCATATTCATACATTAAACCAACATTGGTTAAGTGCCTGCCATGGAATCAAAAGTGAGGCACAATGTCACCCCACAGGGAGCTTAGTTGCCCGATATTATATTTTTATTATAGTAATTAGGACTTTTTTTATAATAAGAAAAAATGTATTCTTCATGTTATTCTCTTATTTCTTCATCTCTCCAGTCCTTATTGCCCACATGACCTAGTGGGAGGGTAGATAGTTTAACAGGATAAAGCAGCTTTTAGACTTTGACAGGCCTGGGTTCAAATCCAATCTTCCCCCAACCAGTTGTATGTATATAAGCAACAGGTTATATATAACCTATATTTGGGTCTCCCTTCTTCATCTATAAGAAAAGGAAGATGACAATACCTCTCTGGCAGGGTTCCTTTGATATTTAAATGAGTTAACACCTGTGAAGCCCTTTCCCTAACTTTTTATTTAGCTGATCATCAAGATACCAGGCATCTGATCCCGTGACTTCCTCCAGATATAAACCATGGTTGAAATACATCTGTATCTTCTCAAAAATCCTGTTTTTGAGTGGCATAATGGCATAACGGTTAAGAGTGTACGGCCCCAGGGCTGGACCACCTCCGTTGGATTACCAGATGGGTAAATAGGGACAAGTTATTCAATTTCTCTAGGCCGCAATTTCCCTTCAGTAAAGGATGAGAATAGCAGTACCCACCTCACAAGATTGCTCTGAGCACTAAATGAGCTATTACAAGTGAAGTATGTAGAAGAGTGTTAAGCACACATCAAGCATTCAGTGAAGGTTAGCTACTGTCCTGGTTATTCACTGCTGTGTTAGCAAACCACCCACACTTAATGACATAAAGCAACAACCATTTTATTATGCTTCTGGACTCTGTGGATCAGGGACTTGGAAAATGCATTGTGTGGACAGCTTACCTCTGCTCTACAAAGTCTGAAACCTCAGCTGGGAAGTGAGGGGGTGACTCTACAGCTGGAGGCTGGAATCATCTGAAGGCTTCTACACTCACAGGCTTGGCAGTTGATGTTGGCTGGGAACTCAGCAGAGGCTGTTGGTCCAAACACCCATACAGGGCCTCTCCATGTGGGTACTTGGTTTCTTTCAGCATGGTGGCTGGCTTTCGTGACTCAGTATCCCAAAAGGCGGGAATTGGAAGTTGAGAGTTTCCAAAGATCTTGGCCCAGAAATTAGCGCAGCATCACTTCCTCTGTCTTCTTCTGGTCAAAGCAGTCACAAGTTCTTCCCAAATTCAAAAGCAAGGGACACAGACATCACAACCTAATGGGAGGATGTCAATTTCATGGTGTAATAAGAGCATGTGGGGTGGAGTATATGGTGGTGGCCATCTTCGGAAAATACAATCTACCACAGCTATCATTATTATTAATGTTATGGCCTAATACTCATAAAAAAGATTTTAGCCCTGAGGGATGCCCTCTCCAGAAATTGGGATAAGAGAAATGAATAGGGAGAACGGGAGGGTAAGCCCTAGCCATCCATGGACCATCACAACTTAGAAATTTTTGTCCAGTGCCCTTACTGAGCAGATGACAAAACATGGCTAAAAGAGGGGAAGCGACCTGCTCCAAATCATACAGTTGCAGAAGCCAACTAGGATGTTTCTATTTCCAGTAAACCACACACTTGGAAGAGTAACAAAAATTAGTTGGAGGGGGAAGAAATAGGAAGATGGTGAAGTGGGGCAGAAAGAACTAGAGAAGGTCATAGAAAGGCAAAGGGTAGGAAAAACAAGGAGAGAGTTGACAACAACATTCTCTGTTTGAGACCCCAGTCATTCTTTGTATGCATTCCACACTTGATTTTGAACTATGATGCTTCTGGGAAACCTTAAGCCCTGGAATAACATTGGCAAAACCCTTTGGGTCTTTGGAATGACTTCCGTTCCTTCCTAACCTTGGGGATAGACTCCAGGATGGAGAAGTTAATGGCGAGTGGACATTTACCAAGTAGTGACTGCAGCAGATGCCTCTTTTTTCCTGTTATTCCCTGTTATCTTCTTTTCCTCGTTGCCAGGACCAAACTTCCAAGTCTGTGCCATCACACTCCTCTAAATCTAGCCCCTACCTCACCCCTTGAAGTGGATTTCTCCTCATGCCTCCAGTGTCGCTCTGGTCACCTAGTGTGCATTTGATTTGGGGTCCTGTTCATTCTGGTGTTTGGTCTCAGATTAGGGTTCTAAGCCCTCGGGGACAGAGAGTTCATTTTGAAGTTTGGTGCTTGCAGAGCCCCCGTGTGTGAAGGCAATATCTATGGTGGAATCTCCAGACCGGTCCTTCAGTAGCCTGGCTCCTCTGCCTTCATGCTGCTCTGTTCCATCATGGAGAACAACCCTGCTCTAAAAGGAGCCCAGAGAAGTTCACTTGTCTTTTAAACTCACTTCAGCATGAAGACACCAGCCTTTCTACTGGAAGGCCTCCTTTATTGCTGGCTTAAATGTCAAATTAAATTACTGGGAGTAATCCTATTTCTCCTTTTTATATACTCAATGGTGCTTGAAACTGATAGCTATAAGAGCTAATGTAATAGACATTCTTATAACTAACTGAGCAGATCTTCCCTCTTTCTTTTCCAAAATAATTGTTCAAATTTTTTACTTTTGTTAGTTCATCAAGCATTCACCAGGTATTTATGACATGCCAGGTTCATTGGGAATACAAATGTGATTAAAGTACAACCGCTGCTCAACTAGAGTTTACAGTCTAGTGAAGGAATTAGAAGCTTAGAGTCCATGGACTGGGCTCAGGGAGTTTGTGAACACCCAAAATTACATACAAAGCTTTGGAAAGCATGTGCATTTTTCAGAGTGCAGGGTGAATACCTTTTAGCTATTCTAATCAGGGGCCATTGCACAAAAGATGAAAACTCACTGAGATATAGGTATAGTCACAAGCAAGCGTCACATTCATGATCACAGACAAAGGAAGGGGGGTAGGGTTTACTGTGTGTAGTCTCAAGAGAGAATAGGTCAGTGTCTAGTCCAGGAGGGACTGTGCAGGGGAAATGATGGTCCACCACCAGCTGGTAGGTGTCTGATATTGAAAAGACCTACCTGACCACTGGGCTGGAGAAGGAGGCCGGTTGCTGACAGAGGTACAACTTTGAAAACGCTGCCTCAAGGGAGGCCCTCTCATTGCTACTTAATCCACTTTGGTAACCTTTCATCATATTTCAAAAGCTTTGTCATTTTCATGATTATTCTCAGAACACATTTCAACTTCTCCATGTGCCTCTTCATCCATTAGTCTAGGACCGAAGTGGTGAGTTACATAACAAAAGCATGGTACCGAAGGACACTTTCTTCTTGGCCTTAGTCTGGCACAGTTTGGCCAAAAAGACCTTAAATTAATTTTACAAAGGATTTACATAGCACTGCGCATTCATTTTAAGATCATTGTGCCCCAAAAATGTTATTACTATCTTTCAAAGTTTGTCGTCCTTTGGAGTTTTTCCACTGCTGGTATATGTATAATATACCAGATATATAATAAATATGTATAAATGATATATACATATATATTATCATCCATACAAGCCTTCTTTTATTAGAAATGGAAAATAGAAAGAAAGAAGAAAATTTGGAAAGAAGCAAAGGGTGCGAATGGAGGGCCCCCAGTAATCAATCTTGTGACATGAATTGTGTCTCATTGACACTTTAGAGAATTCTATTATCGTGAGAGGACAATTCATAGTTTTTACAAGCCAGTAAGATCATAACAAAGCACTGTAATGGACCCAGGTTAGATTAACTTATTCTGCTTTTATCCAAAGGCAGCCAAAATACTCATCAAGTAAACAGGCAAAGTGTGACATCTAGAAAAAGAAACAGATTACAGTGAGTTCCTTTGCATGAAGATATTGGGTGTTTCAGAAGGATAACATTAAAGAAAGCATCTGACCAAACATACCATACTGTCAGTAAGACAGCAGAATCTAAAAATAATTTTAGCTCTTACTTCTTAAACATCCAGTTTTAATGGTTTCATAACCTTTGTCACACACTCAGACACTAACTTTATTAGAATGTATTTAAGTCACCAAGCCTTTACTGAATACCTATTATTAGCAAGGTGCTGTGCTAAGCTTTGCAGAGGATACAACTATGAAGAAGAAATGGTCCTTCCCTTAGGGAAGTTATAGAGTGGTGAGACATACGCATATATACAAGCAACTGTAAGTCAAGGCTGAAACTATCAAATGTATAATAGTAAGAAACTCAAAATGCAAGGGAAGCTGAAATGAAGGAGAGAGTAGGTGGACTTGCAAAGCATGAGAAGGGTCTCACAAAGGAGGTAGAATCTGAACTGGGCTAGGAAGGTGTAAGATGTCATCAAGCAAATAAGGGGGTAAGGTCACTTTAGTTCCAGCATGTAGCAAGAGGCAGAGAGAAGGAAATTATAAAACATGTGCTGGGAACAGCAAAGGAACAGTTTGGTTAGAACAAGTATCCTGAGGGGGAGTAGAAAGCAATACATCTAGAAAATTATCTTAAAGCAAGAAATTTGAGAGTTTTAAACACATAGCAAGGAAGTTAAACTTTTCCATAGATATAGCCTATGATTTGGGGTCGGGGAGGGGAGTTTTTGAACAAAAGTAATAGCACGAAAGTTTAGAGAGACCACTTAGGAGGTTATTACAATAGACCAGGCAAGTGGAAATTAGGCCCTGGACAAAGAAAAATGCACGAGACTGGACTGAGAATATTGATGAAAGAAAGAGACATTGGCAAGATAGTAACCTCCAAAGAAAGCTAATTAGAATTACCCTCAAAGACCTTCTGGCATGAATCCCAATACACAGAGTAGGAAAAACTAGGCAATATAGACAATCCTCCAAATCAGGAGCTCAGCAAGTATAGATTCTCTGAACCAGAGAAGTCCAGTGCCATGGCATTTAATCATGGAGGTCAGTTTAATGGGCAAGAAGCGTCCCACAAAAGCTTATCTGAAGTTGGGAAGAATAAGGCTCATCAGGTATATTATCCAGTGATTATATTTGCTTAATCTACTCTTCATGGAAAATAATTGCATCTAAACATGTTACCTGATTGGAGAGCATTTTAAGTAAACCCACTTGCAAAATTTGGTTCTTGCTTGAACATTGCTTGAACACTTGTGAGTGCAAGAGATTGCTAAAATGGAGGTCAAAAACCCAGGTTCAAACCTTGCCTGTCCCCAACTAAGTTTGTAATCCTGAACAGCTGCTTAAACTCAATAATTGTTACTTTCTTCATCTGTAATATGTTGACAATAATACCTACCTCATTTGATTATGACAATTAGAGGAGACAATGCAGGTAGAAATACCTGGAACAAAGAAGTGCAGTGATACTGGCTTTCTGCTTTTTTGTTTGTTTTCCTTTCAATGCACTTGCACTGAAGTGCGTGAGCCAATCCATCCAAGTCTGTGCTTGGGCACTGTGTAGTTTTGTTGTGTTCTGAGATAGTGGCCACATGACAAGCTTTCCAAGTAAGGGATTCTCACTACTGCCCCATTTAAGTGGGCAAGTTAGAATCTTACTTAGAATGTATTTGGCCCACCATTTTATCCCCTTCTCACTTGTTTATTCTCAGTGTCAGAACTTTTTAATGCCAGTGTGTCCAGCTCTGCGTCCTGAGACCTTCAGGATGGAGAGGCCAGGGCAGCCTGGTGAGAAAGCTCCTTTGAGCAGGGTTGTAGTGAGGATATAGCAACTACGAATCATCAGAGGAAAGTATTTCAAGCAGGATGAGAGCCATCCAGGCCAGGAGGGGCAGGATACTTCTCACTTGGAAAGGCTGACCTGTTTCTAATAAAGGGAGAGACAGATGAGAAGAGAAGGGGATGACTGGCAAGTCTTCACTGGGGAAGGAAAACAGACAGCAGGGTTGAACATCTAAGTCTACTTTTTTTTATCCTCCTGAAAACAAATTCAGAACTAGAGAATTAAGATGCCTGTTCATGTGTCTTCCTGTCTGTGGCTGCCCAGTTAGGCTGCTGTTGGAGTTATGCTAGGTCCAGTCAACCACTCTTCCAGATCAGGTAATCGACAGAAAGGTATCATACCTGAAAGTAGGTTTACTTGGATAATCCCCATAAATGTTATGATAAAACTCTAATTGCAGTATGCATAACTCAGAAGATCATTATAAAGAAAACAACAAAATTCATAAATAGTTCTGATTTTAGGGAGAGGTATAAATATGAGACATAGTCAAACTCTCCATCACCTCTAAAAGAGGCAGCGTAACAGGGAGATCAGCTCCGTGCTTTGTGTCCACCTAGAGGGGTGGGATAGAGAGGGTGCGAGGGAGATGCAAAAGGGAGGGGATATGAGGATATATGTATACGAATAGCTGATTCACTTTGTTGTACAGCAGAAACTAACACAGCCATTGTAAAGCAATTATACTCCAATAAAGATGTTAAAAAATAAATAAAATAAAATAAGAGGCAGCATAGCATGGAGGTCAAAAGTGAATGTTCTACAACTAGCCTACCTGGGTTCAAATCCCAGCTCCACCACTTACTAGCTATGTGACCTCTGGTGTTGTTTAATCTTTCTGTGCCTTGGTTTCCTCATCTGTAAAACAGATGTGACAATAATACTACATATATATAATATGATTTGTTGTGGCAAATAAAAATTAACATACATAACGCACTCAGTGAATGGAATCCAATGTTGAGGCAGGATCAAGAAGCATGTGTATTGATGATCCTCAAACTTTATTTTAGTACAATCCCTTGCTACTGCACAAAATTTTAACCAGAGCTTCAAAAATGTAGCTGACTCTTCTGTCTCTGGAGACAGCTGTTGAGCAAAAAAGAGGAAAAGCAAGACTCGGAGAGGGGAGATAAGATAGTAATTGACCTCTGGAAAATCCCAGATGGCCTTGCCACTCTCCCTGGAGTTCTGTGGATGACACCTACTGTCATATATGATAAGAAGGGCAAGAGCATGGTTAAAGAATAGACCCCAAGCCCCTTGCTTCACACTTTCTGCAGGGGCAACACCAGGGATATCGATGAAAGCATAACTGAGCAGCAGCCTTAGAGCAATGAGTGCCAATCCCAGTTTGTTCACTATCTATAAACACTAAATTAGAAAACAAAATGGTGTCTTCCAGGGCTTCCCTGGTGGCGCAGTGGTTAAGAATCTGCCTGCCAATGCAAAGGGACACACGTTCAAGCCCTGGTCTGGGAAGATCCCACATGCCGTGGAGCAATTAAGCCCTTGTGCCACAACTACTGAGCCTGAGCTCTAGAGCCCACAAGCCACTACTACTGAGCCCACATGCCACAACTACTGAAGCCTGCTCACCTACAGCCCGTGCTCCGCAGCAAGAGAAACCATGACAATGAGAAGCCCGCGCACTGCAATGAAGAGTAGCCCGCGCTCGCCGCAACTAGAGAAAGCCAGCACACAGCAAAGAAGACCCAACACAAGCAAAAATAAATAAATAAATAAATTTACTTAAAAAAAAAATCGTGTCTTCCTAGACTGGGTATTTTTGCATGGACTTTGTCTTAACCAAACAAGCCACCTGTAAACATTATAAATAATAAAAGGCAACTAGAAAGGAAGAAGCACATTTTGCACCATAAGACACAGAAACACAGTCCACTGAGCTGCCAGCAACACTGGCCATGCCTGTGTGAAATAGTAAAGGAGTATACGAAACATTTTATAATTAAGCATCATTCATTCAGCTCCTCAACCCACATTTTTAAGTATCTACGATGCGTTGCACATGTTAGATTCTTATGCTGATGATTCCTGGTTGAGGAATTACACAGCACAGCTAAGCAGAGTGAGCACAATACTGCGTTCCATGGGCAAACATAGAGATGTCACCTGGAAGCAGCAACCGTAGAATTCTAGGTAAATGACCAAAGTAGGTGTATATGACTATAAAATGGGAAAAGACAGCAACAGTTATGAATCATTTCATAATCATTAAAGAAATACTTACAACTCCAGAAATACAGATAAAATATTCTTTATAACTTTCCCAAAGACTGTACATATAGGCAATACTTTTCAGCCACATCTAAGACATTTTTATCCACTGGAGTCACAATGTTGAGGCCTTTTAGCCTGATTCTGAAGCCATGTTTACATTCACTATTTAATTTAAACAAAGCCTCTCTTTACAGAGAGCTATTTGTGCTGGATGAAGCCCTCCACACTCTTGTGGTGTTCTGTCAATGACTCCGTGGAATATGATTTTGGTTCCGGTCCAAACTGCCATGAACACGTCACCATGGTCAATTTCAGTCAAAGGCTGGGCTCCAGCAAGACCAAGCCCTTCACCCTAACAGGAAGGTCCTCAGATTTCTTCTGGAGCACCTCACTCCACCCCAATAGCCAAAAGCTTGACTAAAATTATAGCTAAGAAGTATTTATCATGTTCTAAATTCCACAAGGAATATTGAAGGTTAATCCACTGTTTCAAGGCCAGCTCAAGACGACTTTTGTTTGTAATCGCAAGTTTCAGTGGACCCATGTATTGTTCCAACCATTCATTTAGTGTGATTTGTTAGCTCTCATTGATGTCATTTCTCATTTGTGGTTTTATTTTTCTGACCATAAAAGTAATTTAGAGACAGCGTGTAAGAACAGTTCATTTTTTGTGCTTTGAGTTCAGTCTAATGTAAAATTCTGTCACTTCCTACCTGTGTACTGGGGCAAGTTACCTGTTAACTTCAGATTATAGTGTTGATAGAGGAATTAAATGAGATAACGCACTTATTGCACTTGACACATAGTAGGCGCTCATGTTGATGATGATGGTATAAAGTGCGGAGAATATAGGAAAGAGAAAATAAAATCACACATAAATCCGATCACCTAAGGGATAAAGCACAATTGAGATTTTGGTGTATGCCCTTCCTTTATCAAAGTGTACATATGAGTACAGATATCTTAGAAATGTTGCCCAACACTAAATATAGTTATATAACTTGTTTTCTCATGTATGAAATACTGAGATTTTCTCCACAATATTTACTTCCAACTCATGATTTTAATGGCTGAAAACGGTCATATGTTTTACATAATTTAGTTCACTCTTCCCAGATTATCAGTTGCTTTATTTCCATTCTTCATCACTGTAAACAATGCAGCAATGAATATCTTTTTGTGTAACCACTTTTGTGTGGTTTTGAGGACAGAAGGGGGTTCAAGTCCTGGCTCTGTGACCCACTAGCTGTGTGACCTTGAGCAAGTAATTTAACTTTTCTGAGCCTCAGTCACATTCTTTGTAAAATGGTGAAAATAATAGTACTTACTCATGGGGCTTTTCATGGGGATTGAATTGATAATCCATGTAACACACTTAGCAACAGAATAAACACTCAGCAAATATTAGCTACTATGATTATCTTTCATAAGGGGAATTACTGAGCCAAAGTTTGGAAGGAATTAGAGTAACATACACAGGATGAGATCTTCATGAAATATTGGCGGAGGGGGTGGGATTCTATATAAAAGGGTTAAACTGAGCCTACAGGCTCCAGAACTCTGATTGGGATTAGTGTAAACAGTAACCTGAACAACAACTGTGGGCACCTGTTGCCTCATCTATCTTATCTTACGGTGTCATTGAATGAAAATACATCCTGGGAGGAGCAGAAGTGTTTCCAGGGGATCCCTTATTATTTTTAGTTATCCCATGGTGTGTTTGCCTGTAGTAGTAGGTGGGAGGGTGTCTGCACAATTCCCAGAAGCAGTGCTCACCCTGTGTTCCAAAAGGGGGCGCACCTGCTCTGCATAAAGCCCACTTCAGAGGCTCCAGAAAGAAAGAGTTGTGGCTCCTTGGTTCAATAAAGGGTCAGGCTCAGTAATGGAAAAACTGAGAAGAGATGCTTCCATGGGTAGAGAAGGTGGAACAGGGGTTTCGCCCTGGAGAAGGCGTAGAGGCTGGGAAGCTAAAGGCAAGGTGGTCATTATGCAGTATCCTAACCCAACCCAACCCTGCTCTTCACCCTGTCTTTGCAATCTCACCGAAGGATACCATCTTACACCCAGCTGCTCAGGCCCAAAGTTTTCACATTAGATATATCAGAAAACCCTACTGCCTCTCTCTCCAAAATATATCTGGAACCCACATCTATCTTCATCCCCACTACTGTACCCCTGATCCAAACCACTATCATCTCTCACCTGGTTACTGCAGCAGCCTCCTAACTGGTCTCCCTATTTCCACTCAGGCCATGTCCCCCTCCCACGTCCATGCTCCACAGGGCTGCCAGAATAATCTTTCCAACGCATAACTCAGATCCTCTCACTCTCCTACCTAAAATCCTCCAGTGACTTTCTCTGCAACTAGAATAACCTTCTAACTCCTAACCCTGGCTTATAATTATATCTTGTGTCCCCAGCCTGCCTCTCTTGCCTTGCCTTAACTCCAGCCCTGCAATCCCACTGGCCTTACTTCTCTTTCTCTGGAAGGCCACCTCCTTCCTATTTCAGAACCTTTGCATTAACTGACCCACATACTTACATTTTCCACTAATTGTATCATGCACACTTTCCCAAAGGTGGAAAGTACTGGCTATCTCAGGGAGTGGAGAGTTTCCTCTCAATGGAAAGTCCCCATTGGAAAGAAAAATCAGAGAGTAGGTTCCAAAGCATGGAGTGACAGAACAATTTAGGCACCCTTGGCAATTTCTCCCAACTCTGGGGTCCTGCATTTCCTTCCATGAATAGAGTTACTTTCATAATCAGATATATGAAGTCTTTTGCTTGCTTGTTTGTTTTTCAAAGAAAATTCTGGAGTTAGTGTGAAGGATAGTTTGGAGAATGGTGTCACCATTTTCATGGAGACAAGTGAGAGGCTCTTTTGATAGCACAGACATGCGTATGAAGACCAACCTTCCACAGCACAATAGGGATTCAACCACCCTAAGCTTAATCAGTATGTAGTGGGATGGATTTTCAGCCAATGCTCTTCTCGGGAGTTCAATATATTTAGTAGGAAGAAGATTGCTTCTTTTACAAAAGTAATGCTGTGGGCACATGCATGGTATATGCATTTGGAGGTGTCCCTTTCTTGCCTGAACCCCTTGTACCTGGATGTTGCATTTACAAGATAGCTGTGGCTATGGCTGGTACTCCACTCTATGGCTATAGAACAGAGCCAGGCCAAGCGTTCTTACAGAACCAATTTTATGACTTTGTCCTTATTAGCATTATTCTCTGTCCAGCTAGGCTAAATAAATGCTCGCTGGGCTAAAGGATGATAAATGAGGACCAGGCATGGATCCAGGGTTTAAACTCTACATGAGAAGTTCAGCTTGCATTTGTCACTGTGGGACCCCAGGCCAATTTCTTGCCCCTGTGTGTCTCGTTATCCATTTATCAACACAAAGTATTTGCTGAGCCATTCCTATACTAGAACTATGCTAGACATTCTCAGATGTCAGGTTGGCAAACAGATCAAAGATGCTGCTGATAGACACAGACACACATGCAAATTGATGTAGAAATAATGGGGAGTTCTACAGGATCTATTCCTAAGAAGTTATAAAAAGAGAGAGAGAAAATGAGAGTGGGAATTCATTTTAATTCAACAAAGGTTCATCAAATACCTACTAAAGTCAATGAACAAGGCACCGTTGAGAATAGTAAGGAGAGGGAGGGATACACAAGCTTAATGATACAGTGGTCTGCCCTCCACAACTAGTCAAGAAAATAGTCATAGAAACAATTCAGTCAAGGTAGTGTTGTCAGACTAACGCTTACGTGTTATTCATTCTAACTAATGGGCTCATGGAGGAAGTAGCATTGGAGCCAAGCTTTGGAGAAGTGTGAAGGAGGCGTTAGAGTGGAGAGAGAGGGAAGCATGAGGTCAAGAACATCTGCTTGGTATAGAATCATCTCCATTCTGAAGGATGAGTATAGCTCTCCTTTTCTGTGTTAGACAATGTGCTAGTCTAGGGATACAATGTGAGAAAAATAGACCCAATCCCTCTTTTTACGTACTCGTCACTTAGTAGTGAATATAATATTAATAAAATAATTCCACTAATAAACACAAAGTGGAAACATGGATACCTTATTTCTATTTTCCCTTATCAATGTTAGTTTCCCTCCCTGCACCTGCCCTTATGGCCCAGGGAAAGAGAGCAAAACAAACACCTCCTCAGAAAGAAGAAAAATGTGAGAGGGGAAATCCTGATAGACAGGAAAAGAAAGTGGAAATCCCATTTTATTCATCCTAGTTTATTATTGAGAGAAAAAGGAGACAAAGAGAGTGTGAACTGGTTAGGTATGCATGTCCTAGTTTTCCCCACTCAGAGCAGAATCCGAGAGGAGGAAGCGTGATAGTAACATTCCAAGAGCCTGACATTAATCTCCAAAATTTATAAGCAGCTCATGTAGCTCAATAACAAAAAAACAAACAACCCAATCCAAAAATGGGCAGAAGACCTAACTAGACATTTCTCCAAAGAAGATATACAGACTGCCAACAAACACATGAAAGAATGCTCAACATCATTAGAGAAATGCAAATCGAAACTACAATGAGATATCATCTCACACCAGTCAGAATGACCATCATCAAAAAATCTAGAGACAATAAATGCTGGAGAGGGTGTGGAGAAACGGGAACACTCTTGCACTGCTGGTGGGAACGTGAATTCGTACAGCCACTACAGACAACAGTATGGAGGTTCCTTAAAAAACTACAAATAGAACTACCATATGACCCAGCAATCCCACTACTGGGCACATACCCTGAAAAAACCATAATTCAAAAAGAGTCATATGCCAAAATGTTCATTGCAGCTCTATTTACAATAGCCTGGAGATGGAAACAACCTAAATGTCCATCATTGGATGAATGGATAAAGAAGATGTGGCACATATATACAGTGGAATATTACTCAGCCATAAAAAGAAACGAAATCGAGCTATTTGTAATGAGGTGGATAGACCTAGAGTCTGTCATACAGAGTGAAGTAATTCAGAAAGAGAAAGACAAATACCATATGCTAACACATATATATGTAATTTAAGACAAAAAAAAATGTCATGAAGAACCTAAGGGTAAGACAGGAATAAAGACACAGAGAATGGACTTGAGGATATGGGGAGGGGTAAAGGTAAGCTGTGACAAAGCGAGAGAGTGGCATGGACATATATACACTACCAAACGTAAAATGGATAGCTGGTGGGAAGCAGTCGCATAGCACAGGGAGATCAGCCCGGTGCTTTGTGACCACCTGGAAGGGTAGGATAGGGAGGGTGGGAGGGAGGGAGACGCAAGAGGGAAGAGATATGGGAACATATATATAACTGATTCACTTTGTTATAAAGCAGAAACTAACACACCATTGTAAAGAAATTATACTCCAATAAAGATGTAAAAAAAAAAAAAAGAATACCATTACATTAACTATTACACTGTCCTGCTCTAGCTCACATTAGTGGTTTTGTTTTTGACAAAACACAAATGGGGACTGCGTAGTTGAAAGCTGCTAAATCCACTACTTCTCTTTAAGTCTTTCTTTTGGCTGATAGTACTAGGTTACTTAAACAGTAACAGTTGCCATAATTTTATTGTTGAGGTCTTTATCCACTATTATTACCCTTTAAAAAGAAGAACTGTAAATGACAAATGACCAATTCAAAGAATACACAGACAACTTTTATCTGTTCACTGAGAAACTTTACATGCTTCAATTTTCTGTCTATGAGGAGCTACACCTTGTCTGGATAGCTTGCAAAATCTTGTTTTAATGAAACACATTTGGAATCTGATTTTAATGGAACACATTTTTACATTTATGTCATGCTTTCTGAAATAAAATACAGGTTTGCAGCAAAAAAAAAAAAAAAAACTTTAGAAACCTTAGGAGACAGTTAATGACATACTTTCTTAAGCGTAACAGTAGGAAAAGTTCTGCTGAGGTCATTTCCAACATAGCCAAGGAAGACAGGGTAATATTTGCAGAGATAAAGCTGATGTTGACATTTTTATGTACCTTAGTAAGGAGGTACAAAGATGTTAAGAAATCCTAAAATCATTACTGAATTAGTCAGTACAGGCTAGATAATTGCTATGGACTGAACTGGTTCCCCCAAGATTCATGCTTTGAAGCCCTAATGTGATTTTGGAAGATCATTTGGTTTAGATGAATTCATGAGGATGGAGTTTTTATGATGGATTAGTGCCCTTGTAAGAGGAGACAAGAAAGCCCTGCCCCTCCTTCTCTCTAAGGGCATAGAGAAAAGGCTGCCACATTTACTCCCAGAAGAGAGCTCTCGCCAAAGACTGAACTGGTCAGCACTTTGATCTGGGACTTCCCGGCCTCCAGAACTGTGAGAGAATAAATTTCCCTTGTTTAAGATACTCAGTCTATGATATTTTATTGTGGCAGTCTGAGCAGACTAATACTGCTATACTGCTATAACAAACAATACCTCCCCTCCGCCAAATCTCAGAGGATTAAGGCAACAAAGATGTACTTCCTGCTTACTCGAAGGTAGCTGTGTTACCAGGCAATTCTACAAAACAACTGCTCTCAGTGTGAACACTCAAAATAGAGTTACAGATGTAGAAAACAAACTTAAGATTACCAGGGGTAAGGAGGGGAGGGACAAATTGGGAGATTGGGATTGACATATACACACTACTATATATAAAATAGGTAACTATTGATAATAAGGACCTACTGTATAGCACAGGGAACTCTACTCAGTACTCTGTAATGGCCTATATGGGAAAAGAATCTAAAAAAGAGTGGATATATGTATAACTGATTCACTTTGCTGTATACCATTGTAAATCAACTATACTCCAATAAAACAATTTTTTTTTAATGTGAGGACTCAGTGATCTAGGGTACTTTTATCCGGTTGTTCCACTATCTCAGGATGAGAAGCTACTGAAAGGTTTAATCATTTCTGAAGACAGCTCCCTAACAGAGGCTGTTCTGGAATGGATTTCAGTTGATCTAAGTCTCTGGGAAGCCAAGTGTAGTCTACGATGGGTAAAATGCTTACAAGTCCCAATAACCAACGTGAGCTTCTGTCTCTACAATGGGTTTTTGCTTCTGAGAGGAGTCTATACAGAATATCTTGTCTTCTTTCTCATTTACTCTCCTGAATTTCTCTGCCACTTTCCCCCTACGGTCAAAAGAGAATCAAAGCAGAGACAGTCAGATAAGTATTCCTTCTTCTTTCTTCTACTAGTGACCAAGTGGGTATGTATGCCTTTTAAAAATAAACAAAAGCTCTTTTTAAGATTTCTATGTTAGCTACATATGTAATAATTGCTTCAGTTCTGCAAATCAGATCACAAAATAATTATAAACACCAAATGTGATTCAAACTGCCTCTTACAGTTTCAGGCAAGCAGGAAGATGGTGTTAATTTGCTGCACTGTTGCTCAGTGCATCTCTGGGGCCATTAAAATAAATGTTACATCACAACAGCATGCTGTATCCTGAAACACAGGGAATCCATGGCCTTGAAAATTTCAGAGAATATCACTTAACAATTACATCACATAAGCCTCATTTCAACTCTCCCCAGTCATAGAGACCAGGAGGCCTCTGGGTGTTTGGGCTGTTTAGGGAAAAATATGACTCTAAGAATGTGGATTCCTAAATTCCCATTGTTATGGGGTGGCCAGTTCTCTGCTCTCTAACAAGCAGAATTAAGACAGAAGAGACATTTCCTTTCCCCTGGGACTATGCTGTGTAGAATTAAAGTTCAAACTTTAATATTGATGAATAACCTTGAGTGGAAAAAGAGTGAAAAGATTCAGATTAGAATTTCCTGGTGTTCTCTTTTCTTCTTAGCTACAATCAATTTTTCTCCCCAGGAAGTGATGGAGGCAGAAATGATAGTGAAGAAGCTAGGGCCTGGTGGGACAGGCATGCAAAATATTAACAGTCTCTCTTTGTTTCATTAGAGCTTTCCAGTTTATAAATCACTTTCACAATCTCATGAGATTCTCTAAAAAATCTCATGAGGTAGGGTGGACAGAGTTCTTGTTTTTCAAGGGGAATCTAGGGTCTAATGGAGTGAAGGGACTGATCAAAGATCACATCACTCATGAGAAGAGGAGCCAGAACAAGACTCAGGCTTCCTGATGCCTAAGAAGTGCTCTTGTCACTATATCACCACTCTTATATCTTGTCTGGATTCTAGTAAATAATTCTGTTTAAAACAGTGGTTTAAAAATATCTGGGTGAGAGACCAAGAAAATTTCCACTCATGGGATTAAATTCAAAACACCAACTTTGTTTCTTTAAAATTCCCAGCTCTCCTGACCATGTATGGAAGAGAAACACAGAAGACACGATGGATATCATAAGAATTCAGTAGTGAGATTGGGAGATTAAGTTTAGGTTGAGTGATGAATGCTTTGGAAGGAATATTGCAGGTATGATAGCATCTTTGTGATATTTTCCCAAGTCAGATGAATTTGAGATAATGACTTCATCTAGAAATGGAACTTTCTATCATTTTCTTTTTCTTCTTTCTTTAAAAAATATAATCATGAGCTTTTCATTAGAAATATGCTCTAGTGAATTAGCCATCTTCAAAGTGATCTTCTAAGGATTCTGATGGCTGCTCTTGTGAGATCCAGTGGGGAATCATAGAGCCACCAGTGACATACTTTGTTCTGACTTTCACATAGAAGTAGCTGCCTCTAGGACCTGGGCTCAAAAACAGGGAAATAACCTATCCTCTACTGGCCTTACACTTGGATCCTAAAAAAAAAAAAAAATGTGTTGAAAGAATCTTTTCTTTAGAGATATGCTTTTTAGAAATAAATTTTTGAGATAGTCAATGTCATTGGTCATATACATGAAGATAATATAAATGAAAGTACAGGTGATGCCCAGATCAACTCTGGATGCATGCGGTACATTGCAGAATCTGTGGGTTGATGCAGAGCTCCTGCAGAGGGGACTGAACATCTTGTTTTCAAAAGGTTGACACATCAGGGGCTTCCTTGGTGGCGCAGTGTTTGAGAGTCCGCCTGCCGATGCAGGGGACACAGGTTCGTGCCCCGGTCCGGGAGGATCCCACATGCCGCGGAGTGGCTGGGCCCGTGAGCCATGGCTGCTGAGCCTGTGCGTCTGGAGCCTGTGCTCCGCAACAAGAGAGGCCACAACAGTGAGAGGCCCGCGTACCGCAAAAAAAAAAAAAAGGTTGATACATCAGTTTTTGGCCACTGATAATTTCTGTCATATATATGTCACTTTTTACATGTAGAAATACGAGTTGGAGAAACAGGAATCTTGGAGATGGGGAGGAAGAACGGTAACCAGCCCTTCATGGGACAACAGCTTGGGATATCTGATACAGTCTTCTGAGAGGAGGCTGAAGACCGTGAGAAAGAGAGGAGGGGGAATTTGCCACGGTGGGATGCTCTATGGGCTGCTTTCTCTAGGTACCTCTTCCTTCTCCAGCTCACACCCAAGCCCAGTATCTAACTTGGCTCATGGCCATCATCCACACTATCAAGCATTAAAAAGTTGATTCAAAATAAACTGCTGCTTGTAAGTCAGCTTTGTTAGCACATTTGGGAAAGCTCTTAGTCTGTTTGCATATGTCAACGACAGCTGCCAGGATAAGCCCCTGGCTTAGTGCTCCAGGGCCTAGAGAAACCCAGGTGGGCCTGAGAAATTAGAACAAAGCTCTGAGTTCAGTGATATCCAAAGTCTTGCCTCTCAACTTTCTATTTCCCAGGTCATTTCCAGCAGCCTGGTTTACCCAGCAGCCATGAACAGTGGGGTGATTTCTGCTCCTATTCTGAGGTTTCTCAGCTATTCTGAGGTGCTGGGGAGAACTTGAAAACATCAACATTCATCACACACTAGAGGGTGCCATAGCCTTGAGTAACTGAGTCCATCTAGGAAGTATTTGTCTCTGAGCCTCAGCCTGAAGCCTCAAGGAAGGGAAGCTCCGAAAGTTTAAAGTGGCAGAGCTGGACTGGCCACTAAGACGTCGGTTAGAGTGGATGTCTGCACTATCAGACGGACTATTCCAAAATTTTCAACGGATCAGGATTTATGCCACTGCCTGAGATTTTCAAAGGCAATACCACAGTGATATTTTAAAAAAAACTATCCTCAACAATAATAATAACTACCAATTTGCATAGCATTTACTTTGAGCCAGGCACTGTTGTAAGTACTTTATATGCATATTAAATCCTCCCAACAAGCCTAAAAGGCTATTTACAATTTACAAATGAGGAAACTGAGGCAGAGAGTTTAAGAGATTTGCCCAAGATCACACAGCTACTAAGAGGAAGGGCCAGGATTCAAATCTAGGAGTCCATCCTGCAGATCTAACGCACAGCATAGTAATTAGAGTCAGCAATACTGTACTATAAACTTCAAAGTTGCTAAGAGAGTAGATCTTAATTCTACTTACCACAAAATATGACATAATTATTATGTGATATGATAGAAGTGTTAGCTAATGCTGTGGTAGTGATCATATTGCAGATATATAAATGTATCAAATCAACACTTTGTACATCTTAACCTTACACAATGTTATGTGTCAGTTTTATCTCAATTTTTTCAAAAAAGAAGAAAACAACAAATCTAAAAGTCCAGGTTCAAAATCTGCACCATTCTACCTTGCTCACATGTCAACACAAGCATCATGCATTCAGTTGCCACGTTTCTTGCCGGGAGTAACAATAAATTTCTCCCAACTCCCCTGGTTAAGCAACCACCATGCTCAACACTGCTTACTGTCTAAAAGTTCTTTCTTAGCACTCCCTTGAATCTAGTTCCCATCCTTTATGACCACCCTAGACTTTCTGACCATTACTGTGAAGTTTTTACTGACAGTGCCAGCCTCAGCAATGGTTCCTGACCGCCATAGTTCTAAACACAACTGATAAAATCTCTCTTGGATTTCAACAAGCTATTGGCTAACATTTCTTTAACTCCTGTTCCAAACAGTGGTGAAAGGACCTGAGGGAAAGTGACAAATTAGCTTCAATGACTTGACATTGCTCTTGAACTAATTAACTTTACAAAACTCTCAGTTTACCTTCATAGAATATTAGAGAAAGAATTAAGTTTTAAATGAACTAAACAACATAATGCCCTGGGATTTTTTTTCTTTACTAAAAAATAGCATATTTAAAGGTCTTCCTGTCTTATATTGTTGGCAGAAATTTATTAAATGCACCCACAACTGAACTTAGGTTGAATCTAAATTTGATTTCCCTTCTGACTTCACCAGCAACTCACTGTGGGACCTCACCACAGAATTTCCTCTTTCTGTGGAGAGAGAGAGCATCTACCTAAGAGATCTTTTCAGGAAAATTGTGGGAAATTTAGATTTTGGTGAATTAAATTACATTCTCAGTGCATTTTATAACCTCATGGTTATAAAATGAGGAAGGCTTGTTTTATTCTCATTGGTAAGTTCCAATTTAAACATATGGGATTGTCTGAAGGTGTTTGGGCCAAGTAGATTCTCTGTCAACACTTTAGCTCTAGAGAAAGCCCAATTATTTTGAGACCGGGGTATATTGACAAAGTATGAGGATTGCTATTTCTAGGGAATGTGGTGGAGTAAGAATGCTTGGATTCCATTCTGACTCCCATTCTGGCTGTGAGGTTTTGCACAAGTTACTCAACCTCACTGTGCCTCAGTTTCCTCACCTACAAAATTGGCGTAATAATAGTACCTACCTCATGCAAGTGGAGTGGTTATAAGAGCCAAGGGAGTTAGCATGTGTAAAGCACTTATAACAACACTGGCATTGAATCTGTGCTCAATAAATATATGTACTATTAGTCAACTTGCTTTTATAGTGACAGTCACTGTTGTCATGCCCAACAGTACCTAACTGCTCTGGGTGGGTGGGTAGGGATGGACTATACTAAAACTGTTGCCCTCAGAAGGTACAAACTGGAATGAAAGGAAAGTAGCTTTCTCAGAATCCCTGTGCATAACATGATCACAGCCAGGTATCCAATTGTGACTCTGAACTCAAGTGAGGGCTGGTACAGCAAAGCAAGAGAACGTTATTCAGTAACTACAGCAGGTCTCAACTGTTGCTTCTGCGTGGTAAGGCAACTCCAGGGATGCTTGAAAAAGAAGTCCTGCTGGGGTGAACCTGAACATGATCTGGCAGCCAGGTCTCCATCCTGGGTCCAATTGCCAGTTGTGCCTGTACGTGAGCCCCCAAAACTGGGTGGTCTAATCAGGTGGGCAATGATATCTCCAGTCATGCTTAACGGGAACATTCCAGGTTTCCAAGGAATGATGGTCATCCGTCCTTGGAAAAGTCAGAATTGGAACCTTACGTGTCATCTCATTGCCTGTTTATAATGCTGGCTTGAACTAAGAGCTGGGGTTATAAACCAAGTTATAGGATGCTGACTGGGTGTTTCATGCTGTTCAAGAAATTGGCTACCAGATTTCAAGACTGTAGGCAAAGAAAGTGTATTGTAAAGATGGCCTCCAACGATGGCCAGACACCTCTCTCAGGCTGATTAAGAGGGAACAAAACCTGTCTTCTAACATAAACCAACAATACAGAACCCACCCACTCTTTTTAGTCTAGTTTAAAACCAAACCTGGAGCATTGCAGAAAGAGATTGACGGAGTCATTGAAGTCATGAGTCATAAGTTTGTGGGTTGTTTTCTCTAACCCAGACTATGCAAGAGAGTCCCAAGAAAATCACTTGTTGAAATTGTGGGTAAGTGTGGGAAGGGCAAAGTGATATATTATCCCCAAATTGGACATCTGTGTAAAGGACTGATTTGCTGATTTGCAACTGAGCCTATCTGAGCAGAGGAAGAGAGCAATGAATATGAAGTTAGGGCAGGTGATGGTAGAATAGCCTGTGCTCCCAATCTGGTCACAGCAATGGGTGCATGAATTTCCCGTGAGCCACACAGACACTGAAGAAGGTTTGAGCAAGGTTTGGGGCATCTCGCTGTTACCCCAACTGAGAAGGCTGAGCTGCAGGTAACTCAGCTCCTGCAGCTAGAAATTGCAGGAGGTTCTTGGAAGATATCAAGTCAGATGTAACTGTCCCATGTTGGAGAGCTAAGGAGTGGGGAGCCCCTCACCCATCCTCACTCCCATGCAGGGCCCCCAAAGGATGCATTCAGGCCTGCCACACACAGGGCTTTTGGGGGCAGTGTTTGCCAGAGGAGAAGTAGCAGCCTAAAGAGGATCCTGACAGGTGGCTGACAAGGACAGATTGGGTGCAGAGAGAAGATTATTCAGAGGTTACTTTGATTTTAAATTAATACTCCATTTATTAAAAACCCAGTTCTTTCTGAAGCTTTTAAGTTCAGCCTACAGATCTTATTATTCTATTTATAGTTCCAGCCATAATTAACAATTGCTTTTTAAGAAGCTGTAGTTAACATTTAGTGTGATTTACAAACTTAGTTCAACTCCTTTAAATATTTTAAGTTGAATTTATACATTAAATTATTAAATATATCTAATTTCCTTTTTAAGTGTCCCAGGTGTCTGGTTGAACAACAGCAACAACAAAAATCCACCTTTCTATGTGCTTGAATAACTCTTATCAATCTAATAAATTAAACTTATAAAAAGGTAAAACTTAAGACTTCTTAAATGTTCTAATGCAAATAGATAAACAGTAAGATTTTTACTTAAAGTTACAAGTTCATTTTTTAAAATTAATTTTTATTGGAGTATAGGTGCTTTACAATGTGTTCATTTCTACTGTACAGCAAAGTGAATCAGCTATACGTATACATATATCCCTTCCTTTTTGGATCTTCTTCCCATTTAGGTCACCACAGAGCAACGAGCAGAGTTCCCTGAACTATACAGTAGGTTCTCATGAGTTGTCTATTTTATACATAGTATCAATAGTGTATATATGTCAATCCCAATCTCCCAATTCATCCCATCCCCATCTTTCCCCCTTGATATCCATATGTTTGTTCTCTACGTCCATGTCTCTATTTCTGTCTTGCAAATAAGATCATCTGTATCATTTTTCTAGCTTCCACATATATGTGTTAATGTATGATATTTGTTTTTCTCTTCCTGACTTACTTCACTCTGTATGACTGTCTCTTGGTCCATCCACATCTCTACAAATGACCCAATTTCATTTCTTCTTATGGCTGAATGATGTTCCATTGTATATATGTACCACATCCTCTTTATCCATTCCTCTGTTGATGAACATTTAGGTTGCTTCCAGGTCCTGGCTATTGCAGATAGTGCTGCAATGAACTTAGGGTGCATATGTCTTTTTGTTTTTTGCCCATTTTTATTTTTTTTAATGTTTATTTGTTATTTATTTATTTTTTCTTATTAATCATCCATTTTATACACATCAGTGTATACACGTCAATCCCAGTCTCCCAGTTCATCACACCCCCACCCCCGCCACCCCCTGTTGCTTTCCCCACTTGGTGTCCATACGTTTTTTTTCTCTACTTCTGTGTCTCAATTGCTGCTCAGCAAACCGGTTCATCTGTACTATTTTCTAGGTCCCACATATATACGTTAATATACAATATTTGTTTTTCTCTTTCTGACTTACTTCACTCTGTATGACAGTCTCTAGATGCATGACGTCTCTACAAATGACCCAATTTCGTTCTTTTTTATGGCTGAGTAATATTCCATTTTATATATGTACCACATCTTCTTTATCCATTCCTCTGTCAATGGGCATTTAGGTTGCTTCCATGACCTGGCTATTGTAAATAGTGCTGCAATGAACATTGGGGTGCATGTGTCTTTTTGAATTATGGTTTTCTCTGGGTATATGCCCAGTAGTGGGATTGCTGGGTCATAAGGTAATTTTATTTTTAGTTCTTTAAGGAAACTCCATACTGTTCTCCATAGTGGCTGTATCAATTTACATTTCCACCAACAGTGAAAGAGGGTTCCCTTTTCTCCACACCCTCTCCAGCATTTGTTGTTTGTAGATTTTCTGAAGATGCCCATTCTAACCGGTGTGAGGTGATACCTCATTGTAGTTTTGATTTGCATTTCTCTAATAATTAGTGGTGTTGAGCAGCTTTTCATGTGCTTCTTGGCCATCTGTATGTCTTCTTTGAAGAAATGTTTATTTAGGTCTTCTGCCCATTTTTGGATTGGGTTTTATTTTTGGGTTTTTTTTTTGTGGTACGCGGGCCTCTCACTGTTGTGGCCTCTCCCGTTGCAGAGCACAGGCTCCAGACGCACAGGCTCAGCAGCCATGGCTCACGGGCCCAGCCGCTCCATGGTATGTGGGATCCTCCCAGTCTGGGGCATGAACCCGCATCTCCTGCATCGGCAGGCGGACTCTCAACCACTGTGCCACCAGGGAAGCCCTGTTTGTTTTTTTAATATTGAGCTACATGAGCTGTTTATATATTTTGAAGATTAATCCTTTGTCTGTTGATTCATTTTGTAAATATTTTCTCCCATTCTGAGGGTTGTCTTTTCAACTTGTTTATGGTTTCCTTTGCTGTGCAAAAGCTTTGAAGTTTCATTAGGTCCCATTTGTTTATTTTTGTTTTTATTTCCATTACTCTAGGGGGTGGATCAAAAAATATATTGCTGTGATTTATGTCAAAGAGTGTTCTTCCTATGTTTTCCTCTAATAGTTTTATAGTGCCCAGTCTTACATTTAGGTCTCTAATCCATTTTGAGTTTACTTTTGTATATGGTGTTAGGGAGTGTTCTAATTTCATTCTTTTACGTGTAGCTGACCAGTTTTCCCAGCACCACTTATTGAAGACACTGTCTTTTCTCCATTGTATACCCTTGCCTCTTTTGTTATAGATTAATTGACCATAGGTGTGCGGGTTTATCTCTGGGCTTTCTATCCTGTTCCATTGACCTATATTTCTGTTTTGGTGTCAGCACCATTCTGTCTTGATTGCTGTAGCTTTGAAGTATAGTCTGTAGACAGGGAGCCTGATTCCTCCAGCTCCATTTTTCTTTCTCAAGATTGCTTTGGCTATTTGGGTCTTTTGTGTTTCCATGCAAATTGTGAAATTTTTTGTTCTAGTTCTGTGAAAAATGCCGGTGGAAGTTTGATAGGTTTTGCATTGAATCTGTAGATTGCTTTGGGTATTAGAGTCATTTTCAGAATGTTGATTCTTCCAATCCAAGAACATGGTATATCTCTCCATCTGTTTGTATCATCTTGAATTTCTTTCAACAGTGTCTTATAGTTTTCTGCATATAGGTCTTTTGTCTCTTTAGGTAGGTTTTTCCTATGTATTTTATTCTTTTTGTTGCAATGGTAAATGGGAGATTTTCCTTAATTTCTCTTTCAGATTTTTCATCATTATGCTATAGGAATGCAAGAGATTTCTGTGCATTAATTTTGTATCCTGCAACTTTACCAAATTCTTTGAATAGCTCTAGTAGTTTTCTGGTGGCATCTTTAGGATTCTCTGTGTATAGTATCATGTCATCTGCAAACAGTGACAGGTTTACTTCTTTTCCAATTTGTATTCGTTTTATTTCTTTTTCTTCTCTGATTGCTGTCACTAGGACTTCCAAAACTATGTTGAATAATAGTGGTGGGAGTGGACAGCCTTGTCTTGTTCCTGATCGTAGAAGAAATGCTTTTAGTTTTTAACCATTGAGAATGATGTTTGCTGTGGGTTTGTCATATATGGCCTTTATTACGTTGAGGTAGATTCCCTCTATGCCCACTTTCTGGAGAGTTTTTATCATAAATCAGTGTTGATTTTATCAAAAAATTTTTCTGCATCTTTTGAGATGATCATATGGTTTTTATTCTTCAATTTGTTAACATGGTGTATCACATTGATTGATTTGCATATATTGAAGAATCCTTGCATCTCTGGGATAAATCCCACTTGATCATGATGTATGATCCTTTTAATGTGTTGTTGGATTCTGTTTGCTAGTATTTTGTTGAGGATTTTTGCATCTATATTCATCAGTGATATTGGTCTGTAATTTTCTTTTTTTGTAGTATCTTTGTCTGGTTTTGGTATCAGGGTGATGGTGGCCTCATAGACTGAGTTTGGGAGTGCTCCTTCCTCTGCAATTTTTTTGGAAGAGTTTGAGAAGGATGTGTGTTAGCTCTTCTCTAAATGTTTGATAGAATTCGTCTGTGAAGCCATCTCGTCCTGGACTTTTGTTTGTTGGAAGATTTTGAATCACATTTTCATTTTCATTACTTGTGATTGGCCTGTTCATAATTTTTATTTCTCCCTGGTTCAGTCTTGGAAGGTTATACCTCTCTGAGAATTTGTCCATTTCTTCCACGTTGTCCATTTTATTGGCATAGAGTTGCTTGTAGTAGTCTCTTAGATGCTTTGTATTTCTGTGGTGTCTGTTGTAACTTCTCGTTTTTCATTTCTAGTTTTATTGATTTGACTCCTCTCCCTCTTTTTCTTGATGAGTCTGGCTAATGGTTTATCAATTTTGTTTATCTTCTCAAAGAACCACCATTTAGTTTTATTGATCTTTGGTATTGTTTTGTTTGTTTCTAGTTCATTTATTTCTGCTCTGATCTTTATGATTTCTTTCCTTCTACTAACTTTGGGTTTTGTTTGTTCTTCTTTCTCTAGTTCCTTTAAGTGTAAGGTTAAATTGTTTATATGAGATTTTTCTTTTTTCTTGAGGTGGGCTTGTATAGCTATAAACTTCCCTCTTAGAATTGCTTTTGCTGCATCCCATAGGTTTTGGATCATTGTGTTTTCATTGTCATTTGTCTCTAGGTATTTTTTTATTTCCTCTTTGATTTCATCAGTGATCTCTTGGTTATTTAGTAACGTATTGTTTAGCCTCCATATGTTTGTGCTCTTTGTTTTTTTCCCTGTAATTGATTTCTAATCTCATAGTTTTGTAGTCAGAAAAGATGCTTGATATGATTTCAATTTTCTTAAATTTACTGAGGCTTGATTTGTGACCCAAGGTATGATCTATCCTGGAGAATGTTCCATGCACACTTGAGAAGAAAGTGTAATGTGCTGTTTTTGGGTGGAATGTCCTATAAAAATCAAATAAATCTATCTGGTATATCGTGTCATTTAAAGCTTTTGTTTCCTTATTAATTTTCTGTTTGTATGATTTGTCCATTGGTGCAAGTGAGGTGTTAAACTTCCCCACTATTATTGGGTTACTGTCGATTTCCTGTTTTAGAGCTGTTAGCAGTTGCCTTAGGTATTGAGGTGCTCCTATGTTGGGTGCATATATATTTATAATTGTTATATCTTCTTCTTGGATTGATCCGTTGATCATTACATAGTGTCCTTCCTTGTCTCTTGTAACTTTCTTTACTTTAAGTTCTATTTTATCTGATATGAGTATTGCTACTCCAGCTTTCTTTTGATTTCCATTTGCATGGAATATCTTTTTCCATCCCCTCACTTTCAGTCTGTATGTGTCCCTAGGTCTGAAGTGGATCTCTTGTAGACAGCCTATATATGGGTCTTGTTTTTGTATCCATTCAGCAAGCCTGTGCCTTTTGGTTGAAGCATTTAATCCATTCACGTTTAAGGTAATTATCAATATGTATGTTCCTATTACCATTTTCTTAATTATTTTGGGTTTGTTCTTTGTAGGTCCTTTTCTTCTCTTGTGTTTCCCACTTAGAGAAGTTCCTTTAGCATTTGTTGTAGAGCTGATTTGGTGGTGTTGAATTCTCTTAGCTTTTGCTTGTCTGTAAAGCTTTTGATTTCTCCATCGAATCTGAATGAGATCCTTGCTGTGTAGAGTAATCTTGGTTGTAGGTTCTTCCCTTTCATCACTTTAATTATATCATGCCACTCCCTTCTGCCTTGTAGAGTTTCTGCTGAGAAATCAGCTTTTAACCTTATAGGAGTTCCCTTGTATATTATTTGTCATTTTTCCCTTGCTGCTTTCAATAATTTTTCTTTGTCTTTAATATTTGCCAATTTGATTACTATGTGTCTTGGTGTGTTTCTCCTTGGGTTTATCCTGTATGGGACTCTCTGCACTTCCTGGACTTGGGTGGCTATTTTCTTTCCCACGTTAGGGAAGTTTTCGACTATAATCTCTTCAAATATTCTCTCAGGTCCTTTCTTTCTCTCTTCTCCTTCTGGCACCCCTGTTATGCGAATGTTGTTGTGTTTAATGTTGTCCCAGAGGTCTCTTAGGCTGTCTTCATTTCTTTTCATTCTTTTCTCTTAATTCTGTTCTGCAGCTGTGAATTCTGCCATTTTGTCTTCCAGGTCACTTATCCGTTCTTCTGCCTCAGTTATTCTGCTCTTGATTCTTTCTAGTGTAGTTTTCATTTCAGTTATTTTATTGTTCATCTCTGTTCGTTTGTTCTTTAATTCTTCTAGATCTTTGTTAAACATTTCTTGCATCTTCTCGATCTTTGCCTGTATTTTTTTTTTTTCTGAGGTCCTGGATCATCTTCACTATCATTATTCTGAATTCTTTTTCTGGAAGATTGCTTATCTCCATTTCATTTAGTTGTTTTTCTGAGGTTTTATCTTGTTCCTTCAACTGGTACATAGCCCTCTGCCTTTTCATCTTGTCTATCTTTCTGTGAATGTGATTTTTGTTCCACAGGCTGCAGGATTGTAGTTCTTCTTGCTTCTGCTATTGGCCCTCTTGCATGTGTCTTTTTGAATTATGGTTTTCTCTGGGTATATGCCCAGTAGTTGGATTGCTCAGTCATATGGTTGTTCTATTTTTAGTTTTTCAAGGAACCTCCATACCGTTCTCCATAGTGGCTGTATCAATTTACATTCCCACCAAACATGCATGAGGATTTCCTTTTCTCCACACCCTCTCCAGCATTTATTGTTTGAAGAAGTTCAAATTTATTACTCAATTACCCATTTTGAAATAGAATCACAAGATTGACCTGCTACTCTAATAGGTAAATTCTCTTAAACAATGCAAGTACCTAAATCATAAATGTATACAGATTCCTTATAAAAATACTATGCTATAGGTTTAATTCTCTTAATATTTTTATACTAATTCTAAATCTTAGGGCTAAAAATGTAGTTTCTCACTAATAAGATAATTTGGTCATCCAAGAAATTTGAAGGATACCCTTCTCAATAGTTGAAATTGAAAGATAATCAGTTTAGGGTCAAGGGTACATAGTCCTCTAAGCCCACACCATTCAGGCCCCAGGTCACTCATGGAATTCTGAATCCTCCACCTACCTGCTTCTTCACTTGACTGGATTTGTATTTATTTGGCCCTTAAGATATTTATATGCATTCCTGCCTAATTTTTTCTATCTCTTAGGCCACAAAATTTTTATATCTGTAAAAGATAATCAATGGGTTAATTAATTGATCTCCAATTGAATTCTGAATATCTCTATGGCTTGGTCTGTCCCTCACTCACCAACTCCAAGGTCATTCTATGTACAACCTAGGATGACCCTTGCCCTCTTCTTATTCCTGCCTTTCATTTCTCAATCCCAATTAAGTTGGAACTAGGATAGGAAGAGAGAATAAGCCTCTTCCCCTCTAGTTTACTGAGGCCACAGGTCAAGCCTGAGCTGGAGAGAGGGGAGGAAAGGAGATGAGCATCTTAAATTTGAGTGGCATGGACTTTTTAATAACTGAAAATGAATGGAAAATTATGGGGTTTGCTTGAGAGGTCAATAAGGGAAAGAAAGGGAGAGTCAACAGAGTAGAATTGAAGATAATGATCAGAAAACAAAACTTGTTTGGTGTTTATATATTGTTGAGTTCAAATTGTTCTATAAACATGTAATACTTGAGCAAGGATAAATATTAAGACTTTTATTAAGCCTTAAGAGGTGTATGGCTGTAATTGTTTCTGACTCTTAGAATATATGGACACTTGATCTTCCACATCATCTTCTTTGAGTCCCAGTTGCTAATTCTGGAACCAAAAAAAAATTCCCCTTCAGTCTCTTGCTATGCTCTTCTCCTGAGTGATATTTTGCTCCATTACAAAAATGCACAGGAAAGTCTTGGTCCAGAATTCTATATTTCTTGTGTCATCTCCAGATCATTCTCATCTCTTCATCGTGGTTTCACCCTCATGGCCCTGTTTCCATGTCTGAGGTCCCTGATGAGTCCAGCATATTTCTCAACTGTTGAACAAAAATTCATAATGTATCTTGGATATGAATCCCTTGCCAGGGTCCCCAAGAAGATTGAAGCTCTCATCATGCCCTCCCCTTTCTGAGAGCTTTATTCTCCATTTTAAATTTAGCTGCCTTTGGAGAAAGCAGGTGCCATGATGATTAAAACAACTGGCCAGAATCTGGACAAATCATACAGGCCCAGCACTGAAGGCTCTTTCTTTAATCTATGCCCCAGGCTCCAAGGCTAGAATAGGCCCTCCCCAGGCTCTAGGCCCAAGTGAAACCCCACCACCTCACCACAGCTGTGCATCCAAAATAAGGAAGAAACCCAGGCACCAAAGTAAGGAGACCAGAAGAGAAAATTAAACCCTTCAGTTGTAATGTGTTAAGTCATTGCAGCACTCAAAGGCAGCCATTCACATCATCCAAGAAGCCCTGAATAAATGTTTCAGTAATGAGACTTGCAGAAAGGAGCTTGTCACCTTGTGATAGTCTTTCTGCAAAGAGTTTGATTTAAGGTTGGTGTCAGAGCATGAACCATGTTAAAATACAATTACAAAAGAAACAGAAATTTCATTAGTGAATTGCAAGGAATAGCTTGGAACTGAAGAGGCTGGTGAGAGCTGATAGGTGTTGGCAGGGAGAAAAAGGGGAGAAGAAGCAGTATGTGAAGGAAGAAGCTGTTTGTCGCCCTGTGCCACACTGGAAGGAAGATGGAGATATCGACTTCAGGGACAGGGAGGGATAAAATGACTTCCTCCTTTCAATTGGGATTCATGACCCTCTCAGCGGATCTGGCACTTCTACCTCTTACTAGAGAGACCATTAGTATAACTGTAACCCTGTGTCCCCCATCTTCCCACAACCTCCCATCCAACACACATACCCTACTTCTCTGTTAATAGGATCTTGATTGGCTGTAGAAAATGTCATTTCTGGGGAATTTGGGTAAAAGGGAATTGGACGAGTAGAGGCTGAAGGTCCAGCTCTATCACTTTCTATCAGTGGGACCACGTGTGTACCAGTACCTTATTAGCAAGTCACTAAACCCCTTTCTGAATCTGTTCCCTGTCTGTGATAAAGAGATCCCTGGCACATAACAGGCACTCAGTAAACAGTACAAGACTGATAATTACATGGTTCCAAATGGATGGATCAAATCAGTGGTCTCAAAGGTGGGGGATGCATGCAACCCAGGTGTGCAAGATGCCTCAGAGGAGTGTGAGAAGAAAATATTATAATTTCTATTAACATGTACTTTTTATCTAAAAAGAAGAAAATTAAGCTTCATTTATCATTATTTAATAGATTAGCATAGTTAATTTTGTAAAAGTGCTTAGAAACTTATATGTGGCCAGCACACATAGTAAGCATTACAGATGGATTTGCTATATTTATATCATGTGCGTGTGGTGAGCACTCCAAATTATTTTTAATTATAGAGATATATAATTAAAATTTTGATACCACTGTCTACACAATTAGTGCTCCAGAGGGATAAGGAAAAAGAAAGAAAGAGGGAAAGAAAGGCAAAAAAATAGGAAAAGGAGAGATCTCACTTGGACTAGGGTATCCACAGATGGAGAGTGTTTGCTCTGGGGTACTTCCTATTACTCCTCTATCGTCACTGGTCAGAGCTTCTCAGTTGTGATCTCAACTGGGCAGAAGCCATCTGTGTAGGTGTTTCTATTCCTTTTTTTGAAATTTATTTTTCATTTAATTTTTAAATTTTTTTTATTGGAGTATATTTGCTTTACAATGGTGTGTTAGTTTCTGCCCTATAACAAAGTGAATCCGTTTTACATATACATATGTCCCCATATCTCTTCCCTCTTGCGTCTCCCTCCTTCCTACCCTCCCTATCCCACCCCTCCAGGCGGTCACAAAGCACGGAGCTGATCTCCCTGTGCTATGCGGCTACTTCCCACTAGCTATCTACCTTAGGTTTGGTAGTGTATATATGTATATATACATATATATAAGCCCATATATATATATATATGGGCTTTTACAGATTCTTTTCCCTTATAGGTTATTATAAAATATTGAGTATAGTTCCCTGTGCTATATAGTAGGTCCTTATTGATTATCTATTTTACATATAGTAGTATGTATATGTTAACCCCAACCTCCTAACTTATCCCTCCCCCTTTCCCCTTTGGTAACCATAAGTTTGTTTTCTATGTCTGTGAGTATCTTTCTGTTTTGTAAATAAGTTCATTTGTATCCCTTTCTTTTTAGATTCCACATATAAGCAACATCATATGATATTTGTCTTTGTCTGGTTTACTTCACTTAGTATGATAATTTCTAGGTTCATCCACGTTGCTGCAAGTGGCATTGTTTTATTATTTTTTATGACTGAGAAATATTCCACTGTATATGTATACTACATCTTCTTTATCCATTCATCTGTCAATGGACATTTAGGCTGCTTCCATGTCTTGGCTATTGTAAACAGTGCTGCAGTGATCATTGGTGTGCATGTGTTTCTATTCCTTTTGAAAGCATAAGAGGCAGTTGCTTTCCTTTGGGAATGGAGGACATCTTCCAAGTCTCATTTCCTGCTCCCTTTCCTCAGGTGGTGGTAGGGAAAGGCAGTTAAAGCATGGGTCTAGTCCTATAAGGATGAGGATTTTTCAACATGCCGCTTTTTACTTGGTGTCTGATGGAATCTCAAAACCAGATGGGATTTCAGGTGCTGGCCAAAGTGGAGTTAGTCCACCACAGCTCATCTCTCCAGATGATTACAATGAAAAACTCTGAGCACAGTAAAAAGAAACAAAACAAAACAAAAGGGAGAGCATCCAGGCTGGTGACCACATGGAGATGTGAGAAGACAGTTTTGCTCCCAGGGGGCATGGAACCTTCACACTGCTTCCCCACATACCTTGTCCTATGCATCTCTTCCATCTGACTATTCCTGAATTATATCCTTTTATAATACACTGGTGATCTACCATGTAGCTGACAGGGTCTGGGTGCTCTGGCCGGGTGTCAGGCCTGATACTCTGAGGGGGGAGAGCTGAGTTCAGGACACTGGTCCACCAGAGACCTCCTGGCCCCACATAATATGAAACAGTGAGAGCTCTCCCAGAGATCTCTGTCTCAATGCTAAGACCCAACTCCAATCAATGACCAGCAAGCTACAGTGCTGGACACCCCATGCCAAACAACTAGCAAGACAGGAACACAACTCCACCCATTAGCAGAGAGGCTGCCTAAAATCATACTAAGTTCACAGACATTCCAAAACATAATACCGGATGCAGTTCTGCCCACCAGAAAGACAAGATCCAACCTTATCCATCAGAACACAGGCACCAGTTCCTTCCAGAGGAAGCCTACACAACACACTGAACCAACCTTACCCACAAGGGGCAGACACCAAAAACAACAAGAAATACAAACCTACACCCTGCGAAAAGGAGACACCAAACACAGTAAGTTAAGCAAAATTAAGAAGACAGAGAAATACACAGCAGATGAAGGAGCAAGGTAAAAACCCACCAGACCAAACAAAAGAAGAGGAAACAGGCAGTCTACCTGAAAAAGAATTCAGAGTAATGATAGTAAAGATGATCCAAAATCTGAATGGAGAAAACACAAGAAACTTTTAAGAAGAATATAGAAGAACTAAAGAGCAAATAAACAATGATGAACAACAAAACAAATGAAATTAAACATTCTCTAGAAGGAATCAATAGCAAAATACCGGAGGCAGAAGAACGGAGAAGTGACCTGGAAGAAGAAATAGTGGAAATAACTACCACAGAGCAGAATAAAGAAAAAGGAATGAAAAGAATTGAGGACAGTCTCAGAGACATCTGGGACAACATTAAATGCACCAACATTCGAATTATAGGGGTCCCAGAAGAAGAAGAGAAAGAGAAAGGGACTGAGAAAATATTTGAAGAGATTATAGCTAAAAACTTACTTAATATGGGAAAGGAAATAGTTAATCAAGTCCAGGAAGTGCAGAGAGTTCCATACAGTATGAATTCAAGGAAAAGCATGCCAAGTCACCTATTATTCAAACTATCAAAAATTAAATACAAAGAAAAAATATTAAAAGCATCAAGGGAAAAACAACAAATAACAGACAAGTGAATCCTCGTAAGGTTAACAGCTGATCTTTCAGCAGAAACTCTGCAAGCCAGAACAGAATGGCAGGACATATTTAAAGTGATGAAAGAGAAAAACCTACAACCAAGATTACTCTACCCATCAAGGATCTCACTCAGATTCAAAGGAGAAAGTAAAACCTTTACAGACAAACAAAAGCTAACAGAATTCAGCACAACCAAACCAGCTCTACAACAAATACTAAAGGAACTTCTCTAGGCAGGAAACACAAGAGAAGGAAAAGACCTACAAAAACAAACCCAAAACAATTAAGAAAATGGTAATAGGAATATACATATCAATAACTACCTTAATTATAAATGGATTAAATGCTCCAACCAAAAGACACAGACTGGCTGAATGGATACAAAAACAAGACACATATATAGGCTGTCTATAAGAGACCCACTTCAGACCTAGGGACACATACAGACTGAAAGTGAAGTGATGGAAAAAGATATTCCATGCAAATGGGAACCAAAAGAAAGCTGGAGTAGCAATTCTCATATCAGAGAAAACAAACTGTAAGATAAAGACTATTACAAGAGACAAAGAAGGACACTACAAAATGATTAAGGGATCAATCCAAGAAGAAGATATAACAATTGTAAATATTTATGCACCCAACAAAGGAGCACATCACTACATAAGGCAAATGCTAACAGCCGTAAAAGGGGAAATTGATACTAACACAGTCATAGGGGGGACTTTAACACCCTACTTTCACCAATGGCCAGATCATCCAAAATGAAAATAAATAAGGAAACACAAGGTTTAAATGATACATTAAACAAGATGGACTTAATTGATAATTATAAGACATTCCATCCAAAGACAACAGAATACACTTTATTCCCAAGTGCTCATGGAACATTCTCCAGGATAGATCATACCCTGGGTCACAAAGCAAGCCTTGGTAAATTTAAGAAAATTGAAATGGTATCAAGTATCTTTTCCAACAACAATGCTGTGAGACTAGATATCAATTACAGGAAAAAAATCTGTAAAAAATACCAACACATGGCGGCTAAACAATAAGCTACTTAATAGTCAAGAGATCAACTGATGAAATCAAAGAGGAAATCAGAAAATACCTAGAAACAAATGACACTGAAAGCACAACGACCCAAAGCCTATGGGATGCAGCAAAAACCATTATAAGAGGGAAGTTTATAGCAATTCAATCCTACCTCAAGAAACAAGAAACATCTCAAATAAACAACCTAACCTTACTCCTAAAGCAATTAGAGAAAGAAGAACAGAAAAACCCCAAAGTTAGCAGAAGGAAAGAAATCAAAAAGATCAGATCAGAAATAAATGAAAAAGAAATGAAGGAAACGATAGCAAAGATCAATAAAACTAAAAGCTGGTTCTTTGAGAAGATAAACAAAATTGATAAACCATTAGTCAGACTCATCAAGAAAAAAAGGGAGGAGACTCAAATCAATAGAATTAGAAATGAAAAAGGAGAAGTAACAACTGACACTACAGAAATACAAAGGATCGTGAGAGATTACTACAAGCAACTATATGCCAATAAAACTGACAATGTGGAAGAAATGCACAAATTCTTAGAAAAGCACAACCTTCTGAGGTTGAACCAGGAAGAAATAGAAAATATAAACAGACTAATCACATGCACTGAAATTGAGAATGTGATTAAAAATCTTCCAACAAACAAAAGCCCAGGGCCAGATGGCTTCACAGGTGAATTCTACCAAACATTTAGAGAAGAGCTAACACCTATCCTTCTCAAACTCTTCCAAAATATAGCAGGCAGAGGAACACTCTCAAATTCATTCTACTAGGCCACCATCACCCTGATACCAAACCAGACAAAGATGTCACAAAAAAAGAAAACTATAGGCCAATATCACTGATAAACATAGATGCAAAAATCCTCAACAAAATACTAGCAAAGAAAATCCAGCAGCACATTAAAAGGATCATACACAATGATCAAGTGAGGTTTATCCCAGGAATTTCAAGGATTCTTCAATATATGCAAATAAATCAATGTGATACACCATATTAACAAATTGAAAGAGAAAAACCATACGATCATCTCATAGAAACTTTCAACAATATTCAATACCCCTTTATGATAAAAACTCTCCAGACGGTAGGCATAGAGGGAACTTACCTCAACATAACAAAGGCCATATATGACAAAGCCACAACCAACATCGTTCTCAGCGTTGAAAAACTGAAGCCATTTCCACTAAGATCAGGAGCAAGACAAGGTTGCCCACTTTCACTACTATTATTCAACATAGTTTTGGAAGTTTTAGCCACAGCAATCAGAGAAGAAAAAGAAATCCAAATAGGAAAAGAAGAAGTAAAACTGTCACTGTGTGCAGATGACATGATACTATATAGAGAGAATCCTAAAGATGCAACCAGAAAACTACAAGAGCTAATCAATGAATTTGGTAAAGTAGCAGGATACAAAATTAAAGCAGAGAAACCTCTTGCATTCCTATACACTAATGATGGAAAATCTGAAAAGAGAAATTAAGGAAACACTCCCATTTACCATTGCAACAAAAAGAATAAAATACCTAGGAATAAACCTACCTAAGGAGACAAAAGACCTGTATGCAGAAAACTATAACACACTTGTGACAGAAATTAAAGATGATACAAACAGATGGAGAGATATACCATGCCCTTGGATTAGAAGAATCAATATTTTGAAAGTGACTATACTACCCAAAGCAATCTACAGATTCAGTGCAATCCCTATCAAACTACCAATGGCATTTTTCACAGAACTAGAACAAAAATTTCACAATTTGTATGAGACACAAAAGTCCCTGAATAGCCAAAGCAATCTTGGGAAAGAAAAATGGAGCTGGAGGAATCAGGCTCCTTGACTTCAGACTATACTACAAAGCTACTATAATCAAGACAGTATGGAAATGGCACAGAAACAGAAATATAGATCAATGGAACAGGATAGAAAGCCCAGAGAGAGACCCACACACATGTGGTCACCTAATCTTTGATAAAGGAGGCAAGAATATACAATGCAGAAAAGACAGCCTCTTAAATAAGTGGTGCTGGAACACTGGAGAGTTACAGGTAAAAGAATGAAATTAGAACACTCCCTAACATCATACACAAAAATAAACTCAAAATGGATTAAAGACCTAAACGTAAGGCTAGACACTATAAAACTCTTAGAGGAAAACATAGGCAGAACACTCTGTTACATAAATCACAGCAAGATCCTTTTGACCCACCTCTTAGAGAAATGGAAATAAAAACAAAAATAAACAAATGGGACCTAATTAAACTTAAAAGCTTTTGCACCACAAAGGAAATCATAAACAAGACGAAAAGACAGCCCTCATACGGTACTTGTTTTTCTCTTTCTGACTTACTTCACTCTGTATGACATACTCTATGTCCATACAGTATGCTAACACATATATATGGAATCTAAAAAAAAAAACCAAAAAAATGGTTATGAAGAACCTAGGGACAGGACGGGAATAAAGATGCAGACCTACTAGAGAATGGAGTTGAGGACACGGGGAGGGGGAAGGGTAAGCTGGGGCAAGGTGAGAGAATGACATGGGCATATATACACTACAAAATGTAAACTCTATAGCTAGTGGGAAGCAGCTGCATAGCACAGGGAGATCAGCTCAGTGCTTTGTGACCACATAGAGGGGTGGGATAGGGAGTGTGGGAGAGAGATGCAAGAGGGAAGAGATATGGGGATATATGTATATGTATAGCTGATTCACTTTGTTATAAAGCAGAAACTAACACACCATTGTAAAGCAATTATACTCCAATAAAGATGTTTAAAAAAATAGACAACCCTCAGAAATGGAGAAAATATTTGCAAATGAAGCAACTCACAAGGGATTAATCTCCAAAATTTACAAACAGCTCAATATCAAAAAAAGAAATAACCAAATCCAAAAATGGGCAGAAGACCCAAATAGTCATTTCTCCAAAGAAGATATACAGATTGCCAACAAACATATGGAAGGATGCTCAACGTCACCAATCATTAGAGAAATGCAAATCAAAACTACAATGAGGTATCACCTCACACCAGACAGAATAGCCATCATCAAAAAATCTACAAACAATAAATGCTAGAGAGGGTGTGGAGAAAAGGGAACCCTCCTGCACTGTTGGTGGGAATGTAAACTGATACAGCCACTATGGAGAACAGTATGGAGGTTCCTTACAAAACTAAAAATAGAACTACCATACGACCCAGCAATCCCACTACTGGGCATATACCCTGAGAAAACCATAATTCAAAAAGAGTCATGTACCACAATGTTCATTGCAGCTCTATTTACAATAGCCAGGACATGGAAGCAACCTAATTGTCCATCAACAGATGAATGGATAAAGAAGATGTGGCACATATATGCAATGGAATATTACTCAGCCATAAAAAGAAATGAAATTAAGTTATTTGTAGTGAGATGGATGGAACTAGAGTCTGTCATACAGAGTGAAGTAAGTCAGAAAGTGAAAAACAAATACACTATGCTAACACATATATATGAAATCAAAAAAAAAAAAAGGTCATGAAGAACCTAGGGGCAGGACAGGAATAAAGATGCATTCCTATTAGACAATGGACTTGAGGATAAGAGTAGGGGAAGGGTAAGCTTGGACAAAGTGAGAGAGTGGCATGGACATATATACACTACCGAATGTAAAATACATAGCTAGTGGTAGGCAGCCATACAGCACAGGGAGATCAGCTCGGTGCTTTGTGACCACCTAGAGGGGTGGGATAGGGAGGGTGGGAGGGAGGGAGACGCAAGAGGGAAGAGATATGGGAACATATGTATATGTATAGCTGATTCACTTTGTTATAAAGCAGAAACTAACACACCATTGTAAATCAATTATACTCCAATAAAGATGTTAAAAAAAAAAGAAAAGAAAAATCAGTTGTGTTTCTATATACTAACAAAAAATGTAGAAACTAAAATAAAAACACAATACTATTTGCAATTACTCCAAAGAAAATGAAATGTTCAGGTCTAAATTGAATAAAACATGTACACAATTTGTGTGCTAAAAATTACAAAACAGTGATGGAAAAAAATCAAAGACCTAAATAAATGGAGAGATACAGGTATTGCTTCCTGCCTGTTATCAGAGTTTTGTTTTTTTTTTTCTGTGTTTACCTCTCCACCGCCAGTTGGGGTGCATTAGAGGTAAAGAGGGCACCAGGGGGAGACATCATGGGCACCTCATTATGCCATGATTTTATTTCCATCTGTGACAATTTACATTAGGTTCCACTGATCTCATTCTTCCAAACCTAAACCATTTGTGAGCTCACAAATGGTACTGGTAGCCATTTCTAGTTAATGTTTCTAGAACTCATTAATTCAACAAATACTTGTTGGGCACCCACCAATAATGCACTCAATGCTGTGGGTACAGAAAAACAGACACAATGCCTTTCACAGAAGATAAAAAAAAAATTTTTTTTTAAAGATCCAGTGCCTACTGGAAAAGATCTAATCTCATAGCTTCTATAGTGATCAATAGAATAAATCTCAGCTTAGGAAGGTGCAAATGAAAAAGAGTGTTTTCTAGAAAAATTAACCAAAATCTTAGTTTTCTTCTGAGGTTAATACATTTAGTGAAAATACACAAAAATGTGGCTGTTTTCACAACTCTTTTTCTTCTAAATTGATTCAGAGATCCTGGGAGTTTGTTGTTCCTTCCTGTTGGTGTTCCAGGGCCTGATCGATCTGTCTCAACTGTGCCCTGAGTACTCACACCAGGCCAGCTTAATAATATGCTGACTCATTATCATTCTTGATCAGCCAACCAAATCTTACTCCAAGGACATCACTGAATGCAGCCATCGTGGAGGTAAATTCTGAGCCAAAATGCCACCCATCCCTAACTCAGGATCTGCGGAATATGGAGCAAGGAGGGTCAGTTAGATCTTGATTCAAAACCTCCCATCTCTTATCTCCTCTGTGGCTGGGTCCAGTTCTATAAGCTCACTGGATCCTCAAATTCCTTTCTACGATGGAGATATAAAAGAAAAAAATCTTCTTTATGGGGATAATAGAAAATTTAAATGAACTAAACATTAGTCAGAGTTGCAAAGCATGTAAATATGTACTTGAGAAAACATTCAATTTCTCCCTCACATCCCTCTGCTCTTCCAACATGGACAAGTTACTCTGGGGTTCTCCAAAGTTAGGGAGGCCTTGGCTCCCCTGAAGCAGGCCCAGGTAAGTCTTGCATGTCCAAAATTTCTCCTCAATCAGACTAGTTTAGATAGAAACCTACAAATCTCATCTTAACCATTTCAACCCACCCCCCTCTTCAGCCCAGGTTAGTCCCCAGCACCCTGTCCTCTCTGGGATCCTAACATCTCCAGCCACACATTCAGTATATGATTTCCTGGGCCAGCATGGGTGCCACATGCATGCTGAGGCTCTCTACCCACTTCTTGGATGGCTCCAGTCTCAGGATGGGTACCACCTCCTAGTTTCATCAAACCATAGAGTCCTTAGTGAAATATTGATATTTTGCCTACAAGTTCAGTTAGTCTCCAAGTAGAAGGAAAGACTAGGCCATCAAGCTCTTAGACATAACCTCACATGTGATATTGTATTAACTGCTCCTTGGTATAAATAAGAAAGCCACAGGTCCCCAAAATTTATTCCCACCCTAACTGGGCTAATTACACCTTTTCTATGTTTCCACTGGCTTGCTCTGGGTATCTCAGTCATTGCATTTAACTCTGTGGAGCCTAGGTCCATTCACCCATCAGCCAGTCTCACCCAGCAAAACGTGAACTCCTTCATGGCTGGGAAGGTGTTTTGTTCATCTTTATATGCCCAGTAGCCAGCACAGTGCATGTCATGTGTGCCCAATAAGTATTTGTTGAATGAATGAAACAAGTCCCCTAAATGAATGAAAAATTCCTCCTGTAAGCATGCCATCTAAACATTGTACCTCTGAGCACGTAGGCCTAGCATTTCCCCATGGTGTCATAAATGGGTGAGGCTGCCTGAAAAATTCTACAGGATAAACTGGCTGCCTTCTGGGGTTTTCTCTGAAATGCAGACTGCTATCAAGGCTGCTAACATTGTTTCCCTGGGTGTACCACAGAGGATGCCAGGATTTATTAATCTAAGGTGTTTGCTTCATGTAACAACTTGCTTCTTAATGAGCTTGTTTATCTCACCATCTTGGATGTTAATATTGTTGAGAGGGAAGCATGCTGATTGACTGTTACCAAGCAAAGATGAAAATCTCCAGGGAGAGCATCAAATACATTCTATGTGTTAACAATTAGTCAATATCTAAGCTCTCTTTCAAGAGAAAAGAAAAGAAAGGGAATAAAGGGAAAGGAATGGCTTTAAGATGAGCAATAAAAAGTTGTTTGTACTTTCTTTTCTAAGCTTCTGGCGAGGTCCATGAACCAAACTGATAAACTCTGCCTTGCAGGTTGAAGCCAGGGACCTACTGGGCTACTAGCTCACCCCTCAGCCACACACTCTGCAGGAAAACATATACTCTGAATGCAAAGGCAAGGTTGAAGGTTGAACAGTCCATCCTTATCAATGTTTCCATTTGTAAGTTGAGTTTTTGCTATAGGAGTCTGCTTATTGAAACAGAGTGCTTCCCTCAGAAAATGACTTCCGTGCCGGTTATTCCCTATCTGCTAACTGCCTCCCTCCCCAGGCCCGTTCTCCGCTCTCCTCGGCCTTACTCTGGGACCCAGAGGCTGGCTTCCTTCCCTCTGACTTTTGCCGGATTTGGCCACCAGTCAGCAGTACGAGATCAGAGGGTGGGAAGTCCGAGTCCTCTCATGTCCCACCTTGCTGCGGCGGCCAGTTCCCTAGCAGGAACTGCCTGCTTCTAGGGCCACTGCTCCTCCCTGCTGGCTCTCACTGAGCTCCAGTACACAATCTCTTTCCCTTGCCCCTGAGTCCTTGGGGCTGTAACAGCCTCCCACTGTGGGTCATCTCTGGGTGCCTCAATTTATCTTGTCTGTGGCTTTAACCTTGCCCACACCTCCTTAAATGGAACTTTTACTCAAATTTCTTACTTTGAGCCAGCTGAGATGAATACCTATACACCCTGCTGTCTCAAGTCAGAGGATGTGGCCCCTTGTTGTTCTTTTTCATATCATGTCCCTCTATGGTGTTTTCATATTTTGCAAAATATTTCCAATTCCAACACATCTCAGCCCCACAGGGATTCTGTGACCTAGGCAGGGCGGGCTGTTATCCCCACTTCTTACCCTCCGTCAGATAAGAAAGCTGAGACTCAGAGGCTAGTCACATAGGCCTCTCCCAAGGAGGGAAAACCTTATTGGAAAAATAACAAAAAAAAATCAATCCACACTGAGACTAGGAAATTTAAATCATTCTCTATCCTCTTTTCTCTCAAAGTTCTTGAGAAGGTGAGAGGGGATGGGAACAAAGCACAAAAGGAGAGACGGACCTTAAATGGAAGCAGGGGCATCGCCTCCATTTCAACAGGCTGGAAGGCAGGATATATGGCTACAGGTGCAGTGGTTTGGAAGAACTGGCTGGATGAGAAGGACCTTGGTTTTTTCCAACTGTATCTTTGAAGTAAGATCACCAGCTAGGGGAGAGTGGCAGAGACTGGAGGGAAAGGAAGGAAGGTGTAAAACAGTCATCTCAGAGAGTGCGAAGGTGAATTTCTACATTTAGGAAAATATAGTTGGATTGTTTGGCTAATGTATTCTTTTGAGATTTTTGGTCATACGTTTGAAGAAGTCCAGTAAGCGGAGTTCTGTGTGTGTTTTCTTCACCCTCTCCTTCCTTCTCTCTGTCTCTCTGTCTCTCTCTGCAATTCTCAGCTTCTCTGCTGTGGGCATACAGTAAATGGATGCTTGATTTTAACCAAGTTGGAACTTTGCCAGCTGTTTACCAGAAGGGATGGGGAGAGAAGTTAAAATCTTTTATAAAGGAGCGGCTGCAGTACTAGAATATGGAATCCAGGTAAAGAAGAAGTGATGACATGATAAAGATAAGGACAGTAGAAAAACTGGTAGGCCCAATGGTTGGTGATCTTCATGGGGTAGAAGGTAACACTTGAGTAAATTAGCTGAAAGTGTAGAACTTTGTGCTTGGAATCAAGATTTTGGATGATCTTGTTATCCTCGGTGTCTTATCTTGTTTTTAACCTTAGCGTTCAGCACAGTGCTTGGCATATAGCCAGAAGCACCAGAATGAAGTTTGCAAAAGTGGATGAATCGTCAGTATCAGGAGAAACCATCCTGTGGAAGGGACGGATATTTTGCCTCTGCTGTTCATTTATTTAATATGCACATTGCCAGTCAGCCCTCTCTCCTTCCTCCATCCCTGTCTCCTCTCTGTCTCCTCTCTCTCTCTCTCTCTCTCTCTCATACACACACACACACACACACACACACACACACGCGCGTGCGTGAGTACTGCAGTAGCAATCATCTGCTTTCTGTTTCCCTGAACTTCTGACTTCTAGTGTCTTATTTCAACCTACCCACCTGAGCCTAAAATGCCATCCCTCTGCCCTCTGTTTCCTGTAATGGCCCCTATCATTTCCTCAATGAAACTTTTCTGAAGTCCTTCAGCCAAAATGCCACTGTTTCCCTCACACCCATGGCATATCATTGGAGCCATTGCTATGGTACTTGCTTCATTTTGCCTTAATGACTAATTTTATCTGTCTTTGCCACATGAGGAGAGTTTCCAAATCTGATTAGGTTTTGTGTGCCCCATGATCCCTCTACAAATCTCTGTTGAGTAAATAAACAAATAACTGGAGTTTTCCAAAGAAAGGCACTACCTAATGGTAAGTCAACCAGGTTCCGGTTTAGGGTGAAGGAAACGATAGACGTAATGAAGAGTGAGCTTTTCTTGAGCTCAGAGAACAAAGTAAATCCCTGTATTTATCAGCAGAGAGAGAAATTGAAAGTATTGACTCAAAGAATCAGGCTATTAGGTTAGCATTTCCATAATGACAGAATAGAAGCCCTAGCACTCTGCTCCTCTGTGCTCCTCCAGCTGCTTCTCTATCTCTGGCCACAACGAATCTACTAATGTTTGCTCGATATATTAAAATTAATAATAGCAACAGCAACAATAACAGCTAACATTTGTATAATGTTTAATTGTGCTTTTCACACTTGTCCCAGTTATTTCCCACATTCTGTGAAGTTCATTTGTAAATACCCATTTTTATTTGTAAAAACCCATTTTTATAGGCAAACAAACTGAGGCACAAAGAGATTATGGTATTTGTCTAAGGATATATAGCTGGTAAGTAGGTAAATGAAAATCTCAGTTCCAAACCATTTGAATCCAAATCTCATAAGTTTTGATTTTTTAAATTATTTCTTAAAGAATCCCCAGGATGCCACAGGGGTATGTATTGCTCTGAATTTCATACTAGAGGATTGGGAGATGGAGGTCCCAAGGAAATTGGTTAACACAAACCCAGAGAACCCAGGCCTCTTGTCGCTCAACCCAGAACATCTCCAGCCAAGACACAGCACTCCTCTAGGTAGTAAGAATGTGGAGAACCCTTCCAACTTTTCATTCTGAAGCTTCTATTCTTCATTAGCAAGGGGACCCATATCCTGAGTTCTAAGGTAATCCATTAAAAATGGGCCCATCATGTCCATGGAGAAAGTGGCTCCCAGTCGAGGAAAACTGGTCACATGAAAGAGATCCTTGAAAGAGAGTCATTTTGAGATCAGAGGTGAGGGGTTATCCCAGCTTCCTGAGTCTGGAGGGCCACTGGGGGTGAGAGTTTTAGCTATAGGCTTAACATGAGGCAGGAGCAAAGAAATTTAAAAAGAAAAACGATGGAAGCAGAAGTAGATTCTTAAAAATCCTGCACTGTTTTTTTTGTTTTTTGTTTTAAAGGAAGTATGATGAAAGGCTAGTGTGAAGAAGAAAAAAAAACAGATATAAAAATTAATTCGGGGCTTCCCTGGTGGCGCAGTGGTTGAGAGTCTGCCTGCCGATGCAGGGGACACGGGTTCGTGCCCCGGTCGGGGAAGATCCCACATGCCGCGGAGCGGCTGGGCCCGTGAGCCATGGCCGCTGAGCCTGCGCGTCCGGAGCCTGTGCTCCGCAACGGGAGAGGCCACAACAGTGAGAGGCCCGCGTACAGCAAAAAAAAAAAAAAAAAAAAGATGCACACGTAGAGAATGGACTTGAGGACATGGGGAGGGGGAAGGGTAAGCTGAGACGAAGTGAGAGAGTGGCATGGACCTATATACACTACCAAATGTAAAATAGATAGCTAGTGGGAAGCAGCCGCATAGCACAGGGAGATCATTTCGGTGCTTTGTGACCACCTAGACGGGTGGGATAGAGAGGGTGGGAGGGAGGGAGACGCAAGAGGGAGGAGATATGGGGATATAAGTATATGTATAGCTGATTCACTTTGTTATAAAGCAGAAACTAAGACACCATTGTAAAGCAATTATACTCCAGAAAGGTGTTAAAAAATATAAAAAACCCATAAAGTTCAGAAAAAATACTGAAGAATACTGAATACTGAGCTAGAGCATATTTGGACTTTTAGGGCTGCCTGTATCAGAGTGACCTCAGCCTCTCATCTGTCCAGATGTGAGGCAGATTTGACTCATTGGTAATTCTATCTTCCAGGTTAGTCAAGCTCATTAGCACTCTCATCACCTGCAGTTCAGTGATTTACCTAATTAGTCCCTCAAACATAATTAAGTGTCCACCCTGTGCCAGGCAGTGACCTAGGTGCTGGGCTGCAAACACGAAGATGGCAGGGTGTCTGCTACTTTGAGCCATTTTAACACCATCTTTCCCACAATCTAATACCGTATGTGTAAACAGCAAAGTGCTCCAATGTACATTCACCTTATGAGGCAGGAAAGTCTGATGTAGGAACTGACACTCCCAGGGATTAACTGACTTGTTCAAGGTCCCATGGCTAATAATGTCAGAAGCCAGAACTCAAGCCCCAATATTTAACCCTTTACTCTTTAAGTGATAGCTTCTTCCTTCTATAGCCACAGCATCTTTGTCTCTATTCCACTCCCTCTCCCACCTCCTTGATTTCCAACAAGTTTTTCCAGGATTTCTGACGACTTCTTGCCTCTCAGTGAGAGGACCACAAAACAAGAGTAATGTTTCTTATACTTTGTGGGCCCCTTCCTTTCTCCCTGCACTGTGAACCTGCAAGAGCAAGTCTAAGGTCTACAGTATGGCATGCAGCCGGGGCCATCGGTAATAACGTGATTTCAAATCCAGAGAGTGCTCGGTGCACCCACGTCATGTAAATACTCTCATGTTCATGTGTTTGAAGACAGTCACATTATGGATCATGGAAGATGAATGCTGTGTTCCTTTCCTTCTAGTAATATCACCTGGCATAGAAGACTGCATTCTTCCTGCCTGATCTGATCCGCAGCCCCATGTTCTGCTGTAAATGCCCATCTGCCATCAGGACACAGAGTGTCACATAGCTCCCTCAGGGCATCCCACCAGATCTGTTTCTTCCTGGCCTTGGATAATGACAGCCCTTGAACCCAGGAAAGCCCTGTGAGGGTCAGGGTACTAGTTTCACTTGGACTTAATATTTTCAGCATCTGCAGTTGTAGCAAGCACATTTTCCCACCGTCAGCTAAAATCTTGTCCCGTATCTACAGCTCAGGCCATTCAAAATGTCTGTGTGGATTGTTTCCCCCTTTGTGTTTCTCTCCTGACAGTGCACTTGTTAAAAACACTTCACACATATCGATGTTGGATGGATTTTTTCCTGAATAATACTTTGCATCCAGATAGCACTTTTCTCCCAGAGCTTTCCCAGAGAAGTTGTTATCCTCATCCTCATTTACTAGATGAGAAAATTGATAAGCAGGGAAGTTACAGTTTTGCCTGATAATAATACACCAAGAAGGGGTGGAATTTCCCAAGAATTATGGCGTAAGCAAAACAGAAGTACGACCTCAGGACAGAGGGCATAGCATATGGGGCCATGCACCACTAGGTTTACATTAACTTTGTTATACAGCAGAAACTAACACAACATTGTAAAGCAATTACACTCCAATAAAGATGTTAAAAAAATAAAAAACAGACTTGAAGAAATAAAATAAAATGATTTTAAAAAATGATATCTATTGGCCAGCATGTGGTAGATGCTCAATAAACATTTGTTTTATGATTGGTTGACAAAATGCCATCACACTATCTCACTTTGTCCTCATAACTGCTCGGTGTGGTAAAGTGGAACAGGTATAATTATTCCAAATCTATAGAGAAAACACTGAGGGGCTGCAAATCTCTCAACATTACACAGCTCAGAACATAACAAAGTTTTCTAACTATAAAATCATGGCCCTTAGTATTTGGAATCAGTTTAGAATTCTGTTTCCATCACTTACTAGCTGTATCGTTTGGGCAGTAAATGGCAGTAATAAGAATACTGTTTTTGGAGTTTTGATGAAAATTAGAGATAATTTCTTAAAGGATCTAGCATAATGCCTGGCGCAGAATAGAGGACTAATGAATGCCTTATTTTATACTAAATCACCCCTAGATATGAGCCTTCTTATCAAAAAAACTATATTCTGGCAGCAGAAATGACATGTACAGAGAGATGTAAATAAAAACTTGTCAAACAGAATTCATAAATGACGTCAGTACCCTATAGCAGGGGAGGCTGGGGGCAATGGGAAGGTGGGGAGGGGGATGCTAGTACAGCCAACTTTGGACCAAATGGGGCAGCCTTGGATAACTCCCCTTTGGTGCTCCCTCCAACCAACATCTATCTGCTCTGCAGTTCCTTCTGTGATGCATAGACTTTCCAGTGGTCCACAGAGCACTGAGTTTTACATTATTTCCCCTTAACTCTTCCCAACTTTATCAACTTTACTCAACTATTAACAGGTGAGCCTTTTCCTTCTTCTCAGTCTGGTCATCCACAAGGCTGACATCACAGGAGGCTGACGAAATTGGTGGTCCCAAGACCCATCCTAGTGGGAAGGGATTCTGGAGGCATTCAGTCTTCAGCAGGAGCTGTACTGGTGGTGGGACCATAATATGGTGGCCATACGGTGGCCAGCCTTGAGGCTCTCACATTTCAGATGGGGAGAAAGACGAGTAAATCAAAACTCAAGGACAACTTCTTACTGTATATACTTGGGATGGATAAAATTTCGTGAAAGAGAATGTTTGGAGCCACTCTTACTAGTTATTGTTAATGAGTTCAGGTTCTGGTGAACAACAACCCTGGAATTATTATTCTTACTTTATTTACTTAATTAATTATTTAATGGCTACACCACACGGCATGTGGGATCTTAGTTGCCCGACCAGGGATTGAATCCATAACCCCTGCACTGGGAGCAAGGAGTATTAACCACTGGACTGTCAGGGAAGTCCCACTATTCCTATTTTAGACTTGAGGAAACTGAGATTTGAGGAGGCTAAATAGCATATCCTAGGTTTGGCTAGCAGCAAAACAGAGAGTTAAACCCAGTCCTATCCCTATCTTCCTATCATGCTATTCCTGGAAGGGTGCAAAATGGCAGAGGGGGAAACGTAGGTTGTTCTGGGCCCAAGAGCACAGCTTGGGTGGAGGGACCCTTAATAATCTTAATAAGGGGCTCGGGGACCTTTTTGTACATTTTCACCCATGTTTCTCTGCTCAGGTGTATCCCCCACTCCTTCCTTACTTGACACACAGAACCTCTGCTGCCTGACCCTTTCCCATCATACCTCCCAAGAGCACAGGCTCTGGAGTCAGCACAGGCACATATCTTAGCTTCACCACTTACTGAAGCAACAAGTCAGTTAATAACCTTCATGCCTCACTTTCCTCATCTGTGAAATGAGAAACAAAACATTACCTTCCTCACAGAGTTACTGTTGAGATTCAATGATTTCTTAATGTAAAACACTTAACACAATGCCTGACAAGTGACAAATGCTCAATAAACGTTGTGTACCTCATTGTAACTATTACTATTATATTATTACTATCTGCAGGAACCCAGACTTTCAACCACACTCATCATTTCACTATTCCCTAAACACCCCTTGCACCTTTCTATCCCCAGGTCTTTTGCTTTATGTTCCCTTCAATTGAGCTGCCCTTCATTCTGTCTCATAGTTTTGTTTTATTCGTCTAGACTTTTATTTGTTGTTATCATATGTCACAGTATCCTGCACACGATAAGTCCTCAACAACTGTCTGTTTAATCAATAATTAAATATATGTTAATAATACCACTAAATATATGGTACGTTAGAGTTTATCCGAAACTCAGTAACTGTATAAAAATCAAAATTTCTTATAGTGTCATGTTAGCAGATTGACTGTGAGAGGCTGAAGTGCTTTCTGAATCAAAGAAAATTTAAATTATGCTCCATAGAGTAAGAACACGGTGTGTGATCTTACATTCTAACACTTCGAATATTAATGAATGATTTATAAAATGTATAGCTTTCATCCTCCATCTTCTCTGCAAAAAAAGGAAGCTAACTGTAATTGGTAGTAATAATATCACTTTGCGTTTGAACTTTTAACAATGACAACATTCACATGTGAACTTGAGCTTTTCCAAACAATCTCCCAGACTTCACCTTTCATCCTTTCAAATTTCTCAGCAGTGGGCACAAATGATTTCAGGGCGGAGTCCAGTCGAGGCCAAAGTCAGTATTTTGGAGCATCATCCACAGCAAGCCCTAAAACACCAGAAGAATAAAGCTGTAAGTCCAGACACAATGCCCCCTCCCAGAAGAGTTGGTACGTGGCCAGGTTCCTTCCACCAAAAGAGACAGTGCGTTCCAGCAGAAAGAATAAGCATTCTTCTTGGCATTGACATCTTCTGTTCCCTTAGAATTTTCTTATACAAATGTGAAAATTGGTACCTGATACCGCCACAAGCCAATCCACCCATTCCCAGGCCAGCCATTGGTATAACCTGGACCAGGTCCCACAGTCTGCTGTAACATTGAGAACTAATGCTTACCAGGAAAGATTGATTTACTTCATTAACTCCACCAAAATGATTTAACATGCCACCCAAAAGTTCCCTGGTGAAGGAATCTTATTTCTAGAATAAGATTTTCTTCTTTTAAAATAAGACTTTCTCCTTAAATCCAGTAATTTAACACTATCCTTAGTGCATACTGTTTGTTAATGAATTCAGTCGTAAGCAACAAAAAGCCATAATATAAAAATAGTTTAAAGGCTATGTTATATTCAGAGAAAGTTTAAAAATAACCTACTTTGAACACAAAGAAAATTTATGCAATTTTTATTTTAATAAAAGCAGTAGCTGATAATAAGAACTTACCATGGGCCATTGTTTGAAGCATCTTAAATATATTAACTCCTTTAATTCTCACAGGAACAATTGAGGTACTTATTATCTTTATTTTATAGCAGGAGGTTAATATGTCCATGGTTACACAACTAGCAAGTGACAGAAGTGAAATAAGAACTCAGATATTCTGGCCCCAAGGTCTGTGGCATTTTCCTCCTACCCCCACTAAACACATGGTAAACAAATTCTTAAATCTGATCAATCTGATTAGGAGTTTGGGACTAACATATACACACTACCATATATAAAATAGATAACCAACAAGGACCTACTATATAGCACAGGGAAGTATACTCAATATCTTGTAATAACCTATAAGGAAAAAGAATTGGAAAGATAATATATACATATATATATGTATAACTGAATCACTTTGCTATACACTTGAAACTAACACAACATTGTAAATCAACTATACTTCAATAAAAGTTTTAAAAAATGAACTTAATCTGTTTGAAAGGGCATCAAAATCTTAGTGCGTAAGTCTGGGGCAGTCACTACTTAAGGCACTCCCTCCCTCCCTACCACCCATGCTTTCATTGCATGGGATATTCAGATGCTAAGGTAGGGCCAGCAAATCAAACCCAGGAGTTGCACCACCTCCCTAAGCCACCCCAGGAACCATGGGAAACGATAGACAAAAGCCAAGTGAGCCGTAAGTCCTTGAGGGGTAAATAATTTATAAAATCTAACAAAATACCACCACCAGGGGCAGCAGAAAGGAATCTCCTGAGAGAGGTAGAGCCACTAGCAGTGTGTCCCTGACGGGAGCACAGGAATCTCTAAACTGAATCTGTGAAGCTATTGAGGAGTCCACCAAGCAAGGGGCATGATAATAGGTGGGCAGGTACTGAAAGTTCTGCAGGAGCCCTGAGGCTTCCCCCTTGGGGAGGGACAGCAAGGAAGTCACTCTCTGAATGTGTTTGTAGACCTTTCACCAGTACTGGGCGCAGAACTGCTCTCCTTCCCTTTCTCTCTCCCAGCAGCACAGGACTCCATCGCCATTTGAGAAAAAAGTTTATTATTCTTCTCAGGGTGTGAGAGGAAATCCATTGAAATGCCAAGTAAGGCTGATAATCTATCTTTCTAAAAACATTTTTATTGGAGTATAGTTGATTTACAATGTTGTGTTAGTTTCAGGTATATAGCAAAGTGAATCAGTTATACATATATCCACTCTTTTTTAGATTCTTTTCCCATTCTTTTACCCATTACAGAGTATTGAGTAGAGTTCCCTGTGCTATACAGTAGGTCCTTATCAGCTATCTATTTTATATATAGTGGTGTGTATATGTCAATCCCAAACTCCCAATTTATCCCTCCCCCACCTTACTCCCTGGTAACCATAAGTTTGTTTTCTACATCTGCGACTCTATTTCTGTTTTGCAGATAAGTTGTTTTGTACCCTTTTTTTTTAGATACAACATATAATGGATATCATATGATATTTATCT